>NW_027185307.1:4257155-4912155 GCF_022577435.1 Embiotoca jacksoni
ATGGGGAAGAAAGGAAGTTATAGACAAACTGATTTGTAGTTCCTTTCACGCCGTCTTTCCCGCAACCGGTTATCTGGTTTGATTGACAAGGAAATCAGAGCGCTGAGAGACTCGGGGCGTTTCTCAATACCAAGTACGCCAAGTTAGACTCCGGAGTACAGACTCCCAAGGACAGGAGGACGCAGTGCTGTCCTTCATCCGTTGACCGCAATGTTTTCCACAATTCAACCAATCTGAGTTACCTGGGTTCCCAGATTCCGTTGAGAATCCATAAGTCCTTGAATCTGATGTTGTCCCAAAAGGTTTCCATGTCTGGAGATGTCTTTCTGGATGTTTTCCGGTGTCGCTGGGTACATGTGTGGTCAGATCATTCTCTTATGTGGAATGTATTTTGATATAAGAATCTTATCCGATCCACTCCAATCTCAGGTATCTGTGACTAAATAAGGACATTAATGTATTATGACAAATAAAGCAAAGTGGAGTTTTGAAAGAAGATATCTGTTGCACTCCCTTATCGTTTACTTTATCCTAAGGTAAATTCATTGGGCTACAATCAGGTGTAATTTAAATAGCCTACTAGCCAACATAGTGTTATGTGGAATGTAGTTTGAGGCAAGAAAGAAGGATAGCTAGGTCAGTATGTGTGGTGGAGAAGGCGGTGAGGGTGCGGATTGTATGCCCCTTTGAGCTGAGGTCAGAGCATAGAGGCAGGTGAGTGCAACCAGGGGGCTGCAGACGGAGCCGGTGAGCAGGCCAGTTTTTGGTTTAGAGGAATTGCAGAGGCGGAGAGTGTGGCTGAGAGGCTGGTCAGGCCGAGATCCGAATCAAGCACTGAGCCGAGCGCTGAGGAGGCGGAGGAACTGATGAGTCTGTCTGGAGGTGAGTAGACGGAAAAAGAGCGGAAAATGAATTGTGTCAGATGATGTTATGTGTGCTACATAATTTCCTGTTCAAAACCTGTCAGATCATACACTTCATATGAAAAGATCAACTTCACAGTTATGCAAGATCCATTTTCTGTAAAGTGGTTTGTGAGTAACAGCAGTCACAGAGCTTTCGTCCTTTGCTGACAAACCTCCATCATCCCTCTACTTCACATTCTCCTTTTTTTCCTCACTGCTCCTTGTTGATTTCCTGACATAAACTGCTGAGTCAGCAGTGGAATTTACATATTTCCATGGCGATGTTGTTATAGTGGTGAGCATAGCTCCCTTCCAAGCAGTTGACCCGGTTTCGATTCCCGGCCATCGCAGCTCCTTTTCTTCCTGCATCCTGTAGAAACAGGTCTTGGCTTGTTATTTGGGGTTTCCTGTCCCAGATGTTGTCCACGTTATTATTTTATCATCTTACGACCGCTACTAACATCTTACCAATATGCACAAAATGCTCGACCCCGGCAATGTCAAAGCCAAAATGTTTTGAGGGTTTCTCAAATGTGTTTTTTCTCCTTGTTTCCCCTACAGAATGACATGGGATTTTTCCCCAGTAGATACTATAAAGTATTTGTTGTGGTTAAGGTGAAGTACTCAAAATCCAATTGGATTACCTCACACAGGTTCAAATCTAGCCTGCAATGGAGGTTTTAACATGTGGGAGTCTAAAGCAAATTCATGCGGTGGTTTAAGCTTGTACCTACTCAATGTCGAACTGTTGGCTGCTTTGAGAGTATTTCACTGCCTTCTTTTTTAAACTCATATCTTGGTAATTTTAGGAGCTGGCCATTCATGCCATATCTTGCTTTTTTGTTTTTTATCTGTGTCTAGTTTGATTTTTCCAACTTTGATAGCAAAATCCTGAGAGTTCTTAATGCGGTGGAGAGTGTTACCGACCAGAGGAGACAGGATTGTGGTGAGGTGTTTGGCAATGTTGTAGATAACTGAATTGATACTGCTGATGATGGGTCTTAGTGGGACTTCCTTTTGTAAATCCGTTCGTCTTGCAAAGTTCAATTCCTGTCAGCTCATACACAAAAAAAAGAAAAGTTAATTTGGGTGCGTTTTAATAGTCAAAAAGAGAAGACAAGGGAAGATATTGAAGTAAGGCTTAAGTAAATTTTACTTCTCAACACATAGGGACATCTTTAGGGGATCATGTGGCCAAATTAGTCAAACTTTTAACTTTGACTCCACAGAATTTCTGATGCTGTCTTCTTTATTTCATGAGCTTTTAAGGCCAAGTTGTAGTTTGCTTGCAGTGGAGAGCAGTGGTTCCAACGGGTAAATTGCAGATGTGTGCATCACTCTCATATCAACAGCACAACTTGTTGGCTGTTAAACAAATCTGAACAAAATCCGAACAAAGTCCTCACAGTTCTTAAAGAAGTCCTAAATATTGCTAAAAAAAAAAAAAAAAAAAAAGTCCTAAATATGCCTAACAACATCCAAACAAAGTCCTAAATATTCCTAACAAAGTCATAAATCCATCCATCCATCATCTTCCGCTTATCCGGGGTCGGGTCGCGGTGGCAGCAGGCCAAGCAAGCTGACCTAGACTTCCCTCTCCCCGCAACATTTTCCATCTCATGCGGGGGGATCCCGAGGCGTTCCCAGGGCAGCCGGGAGATATAATTCCTCCACCGTGTCCTGGGTCTTCCCTGGGGTCTCCTGCCAGTTGGGCGTGCCTGGAAAACCTCCAGAGGGAGGCGCCCAGGAGGATCCTGATCAGATGCCCGAACCACCTCAGCTAACTCCTTTCGACGCGAAGGAGTAGCGCCTCAACTTCCCTCCTGATGTCCGAGCTCCTTACCCTATCCCTAAGGCTGAGCCCGGCCACTCTACGGAGGAAACTCATTTCGGCCGCTTGTACCCGCGACCTTGTTCGCGACCATAGGTGAGGGTCGGAACGTAGATTGCCGGGTAAACTGAGAGCTTCGCCTTCTGGCTCAGCTCCCTTTTCACCAACACGGTCCGGTGCGGTACCTGTTGTACTGCTACAGCCACACCGATCCGCCTGTCGACCTCCCGCTCCATCCTCCCCTCACTCGTGAACAAGACCCTGAGATACTTAAACTCCTTCACTTGAGGCAGGCACTCTGTCCCCACCTGGATGGAGCAATCCACCGGTTTCCGGCAGAGAACCATGACCTCAGATTTGGAGGTGCTAGCCCTCATCCCTGCCGCTTTACACTCGGCTGCAAACCGCCCCAGTGAATGCTGGAGGTCGTGGTCCGAAGAGGCCAACAGGACCACATCGATGCGATCCGGAGACCCCCGAACCCGACATACTCCTCCCCCCGGCTGCACCTAGATATCCTGTCCATGATGGTCACAAACAGGATCGGTGACAAAGGACAGTCCTGGCGGAGGCTAACACCCACTGGAAATGAGTCTGACTTATTACAGAGAATACAAACACAGCTCCTACTGCGGTTGTACAGAGCCTGGATGGCCCGTTGCAACGAGTCCGGCACCCCGTGCTCCCCCAGCACCCGCCACCAAAACCCCGGGGAGACCCGGTCGAAAGCCTTCTCCAAAGTCCACAAAGCACATGTAGAATGGATGGGCAAACTCCCAGGACCCCTCCAGTAGTCCTGTGAGGGTAAAGAGCTGATCCACTGTTCCACGACTGGGACGGAATCCTACAAAGTCGATCATTGATCTCCAGCCTAAGGTGTTCTGGTACCAGGTACACTTATGAGCCACCTTATGCTCGAACATGGTGTTTGTAATGGCCAAACTATGACAGTGACAAAAAAAACGCTCGGGTTCAGATCGGGCAGGCCGTTCCTTCCAATCACCCCCTGCCAGGTTTCTCCGTCATTGCCCACATGAGCGTTGAAGTCCCCCAGGAGAACTATGGAGTCAGCAGGCGGCGCCCTTTCCAGGACTCGCCCTACCAACTCCAAGAAGGCCGGATACTCCGAACTGCCGTTTGGTGCATAAGCACAAACAACAGTCAGAGTCTTTCTTCCTGCAACCCAGAGGCGCATGGAGGCAACCCTCTCGTTCTCCGGGGAGAAGTCCAACACATCGGCGCTCAGCCGGGGGCTCGTGAGTATACCCACTCCCGCCCGGCGCCTCTCACCCTGGGGGGCAACTCCAGAAAAGGATAGAGTCCAGCCCCTCTCCAAGAGCTTGGTTCCAGAGCCAGTGCTGTGCGTGGAAGTGAGCCCAACTATATGTAGCTGGTACCGCCCTACCTCCCGCAGCAGCTCCTGCTCTTTCCCCGCTACTGAGGTGACGTTCCACATCCCTAGAGCTAGTCTATGCTGCCGGTGATCGACCCCGGCCCGCCCTGCCGCCCGGTATGCATTGCACCCGACCCTGATGCTTGTCCCTGCGGGTAGTGGGTCCACAGGGTGGCTGCTCCGGCTAGGCCCCATGGGTGAGCCGGCGAGCTCCCCTCCTGGGTCTGGCTCCGGGAGGGTGCCCCGGTTTCCCTGATCCGGGTGAGGTGACTTCAGACCGCCCTACTCTTTCATCGGGTTGCTGTTCATCGGGGTCTTTGTGAACTGCTCTTTGTCTGGGCTCTCACCTGAGACCAGGGCTGATGCCCCGGACAACATAGCTCCCAGGATCACTGAGCCACTCAAACCCCTCCACCATGTTAAGGTGGCGATTCACGTTATGTAGCCCTCTGCGGAAGTCCTAACATCTCCTGACAAAGTCCTAAATACTCCCAACAAAATCCTAACAAAGTCCTAAATATTCCTAACGTCTCCTAACATCCCCAAAGTCCTAACAGTTCCTAACATGGAGTCCTAACTCACATTCGAACACTGAGGGTGCAAAAGAGCCAATCAGCATGGAAAAATGGGGGGGGAAAGCCAATCAGCTTTCAACATGTCGAAGTAGACTGTTTAATGAAAGTTGACATGCAACTCCTTCCGTTTTTTATAGTGTTTTTACTATTTAATATAATTAATATATTCTATATTTTTCCTATACTTATTTTTTATAGTTGCCTTTTGTAACTGCCAGTTTTTCCTACTGTTTCGTTTGATGTTTGTATATATAAACATAGTCGTAAAGGGTTTTTAATACAGTTGATATATAATCTTTTTTTTATAGTTATTGTATCATACATTTTTGGTATGTTTATTTTACATAGTTGCCTTTTGTAACTGATGTTTGTTTCTGGTGTGTTTCTCTATATAAACAATGTTTTTAGGGGTTTTAATATAGTTAATATGTAATATATATATATTTGATAGACTTCGTAATATAATTATTGTATAGAATATTTTACAGTTTTTAATATAGTTCTTATATATTAAATATTTTGTGTATTTATTTTATTGCATTTTGTAACTCCTATTTGTTTCCACTGTTCATTTTTGGTGCATTTACGTGCCTCCCTCAAAAAACAACAACCACAACAACTAAAAACAACTCTTGTGGTGTAATCTTGCAACTCTTGGCAAGAGTGTGTGACAAACAAAAGAAACACACCGTATGCTTTTAAAACTTGGCTGAAAGATAGTAATCACCAAGACCACAAAAGGTGATCTGTTATACCCACGTAGTTGTTTGGCTTTCACTACCTGCCAGAGGCCTGTAATACAAAGCCGAGACTTCATACTTCATACACCTTGTTTAACGCTGGGTTTTTTAGGGTTACAAACGTTGTCTACTTCCTATCGGGATACGTCACCATGGTAATTTATGGTGCAGACCAAACAGATCAAAATGTATAAAAGCATTACATAGTTGGTCATAGTTGGCCGGTAGGTCAGAGTTTTAATGGCCCCTTATATATTTCATTACCGGCACGGCAGCCAAAAGATGAAAATACGACTTTCCCCATGGTGGAAGGAAAAGTTCAATCAAACCAAATCAGGTGATGTGGAGCCGTAGGAGAGAGAGAAGGGTCATAACAATGTCACCACCATCACCATCACCATTCAACCAAAATATATTGGGATATGACTTTTGGTCTATATTGCCCAGCCCGACTACCTACTAACAGAAATTGAGCTTGGTGTGTGGCTCGTGAGACGGTCTCTGTGGGGGGCAGAGTGTTCACAGATTTTATAAAAGTTGTTTGTAAGTAACAGCAGTCACAAAGCTTTCATCCTTTTCTGATGGACCTCCTCCTCCCCCTACTCCACATTACCCTTCTGTTCTCACTATGCTTCCCCCACTCCCTGACATAAAACGCTGAGTCAGCAGTGATATTTTTTGCTCTTCAAAGCGATGGTGGTATAGTGTTGAGCATAGCTGCTTTCCAAGCAGTTGACCCGGGTTCCATTCCCGGCCATCACAGTAGCTTTTCTTTCCAAATCGGTTGTCGTGTCGAGAGAGTTTGGCTTGTGTCTCAATTTTGCTCTCCCAGATGTTATCCAGATATTATTATTAGGGGTCCAAGCAGCATAGCTGCGGGGACCCTCTTGTCTTTGTTCACGTTATTAATACAATATGTAATATATTTTTCTCCGCTAAAAGTGATTGTGCAAAAGTGATGTTTTGACGCTAGGGGGCGCTACAAATGCAAAAAGTACCACCAATCATAAAAGTAGCTCTCAGAGGAGAATCTAGCATCAGCAGCACTGAAATAAACGTGTGCTAGTTTAGAGTTTAGCTAGAGTAGATATGCTTTAGATGTTTCTTCATGTCAAAAATATGTATTTCTGCTTGATTGTTAAGGACTAAGGGATGACGTAATGGAAGCTACACATTCACACTGGATGTAGGTCAGTGGTAGAGCGCCCAGGGCCTCATACATGCTCATCATGATGTCGCAGTTGCTTGTACCATGTTTTTAACAGTGCATAAAGGTATTGTGCATTACTGCACTATATTTCGGACGTGAACGGTGAGAAATATGGTGAGATGGGAGTTGTTGTGGCCGAGTGGTTAAGGCGATGGACTAGAAATCCATTGGGGTCTCCCCGCGCAGGTTCAAATCCTGCCGACAACGATGTACAGTTTTAAAATATGGTATCTATGATGGGGTTGTGCCAAGATCAAAAAAATTCCCCACACCTGCAAAGGAAAAGCCTTTGTGCACACAAAGCATGCTTTGCTCTGAGGTTTCTATCTATCTGTTAGCACCAGAAGTGCCACGTATGCAGCTTTGTGTCCTGGCTTTCATGTTCATGTTAGTTTGTTGCATGCCAGCTATGTAAACATGGTTGCAGACCACGTACAGCCGATACAGCAACAGTGTTCCCTGATGGCGGTGGCCTCGTTCAGCAGGATCATTCGCTAGTTTTTACTGAGTAACAGCCGTCACAGAGCTTTAATTCTTTGCTGATGTACCTCCACACCTCCCGCCCCTCTACTCCACATTCCTCTTTTTTCCCCCTCCCTGCTCCTTGTCGACTTCCTGACATAAACTGCTGAGTCGGCAGTGGAATTTACATATTTCCATGGCGATGGTGGTATAGTGGTCAGCATAGCTGCCTTCCAAGCAGTTGACCCGGGTTCGATTCCCGGCCATCGCAGTAGCTTTTCTTTCCAAATCGGATGTCGTGTTGAGAGAGTTTGGCTTGTGTCTCAATTTTGCTCTCCCAGATGTTGTCCAGATGTTATTATTAGGGGTCCAAGCAGCATCGCTGCGGGGAACCCTCTTGTCTTTGTTCATGTTATTAATACAATATTTAATATATTTTTCTCTGCTAAAAGTGATTGTGCAAAAGTGATGTTTTGACGCTAGGGGGCGCTACAAATACAAAAAGTACCACCAATCATAAAAGTAGCTCTCAGAGGAGAATCTAGCATCAGCAGCACTGAAATAAACGTGTGCTAGTTTAGAGTTTAGATGTTTCTTCATGTCGAAAATATGTATTTCTGCTTGATTGTTAAGGACTAAGGGATGACGTAATGGAAGCTACACATTCACAATGAATGTTGGTCAGTGGTAGAGCGCCCAGGGCCTCATACATGCTCATCATGATGTCGCAGTTGCGTGTACCATGTTTTTAACAGTGCATAAAGGTATTGTGCATTGCTGCACTATATTTCAGACGTGAGCGGTGAGAAATATGGTGAGACGGGAGTTGTTGTGGCCGAGTGGTTAAGGCGATGGACTAGAAATCCATTGGGGTCTCCCCGCGCAGGTTCAAATCCTGCCGACAAAGATGTACAGTTTTAAAATATGGTATCTATGATGGAGTTGTGCCATCGAAGATAAAAAAAAAATTCCCCAAAGTTCAAAAGACCCCTGATGAACAACAGCAGGAGGAGTTCAGCGACGTCGCCCGAGCCAGACCTGGGAGAGGTGGCTGGGGCAGGGAAAAGCATGGGGGTCGGGAGCATTGCAGACCAGGCAGCATCCCGGGGCCAGGGCCCTGATCACCGGCAGCATAGACTAGCTCTTGGGATGTGGAACGTCATCTCACTAGCGGGGAAAGAGCCGGAGGTGGAGCGGTACCAGCCCCATATAGTTGGACTCACCTCCACGCACAGCACTGACTCTAGAACCAAACCACCGTCGAAAGCACCTACAATGGACACTTGAACATCAGAACTAGGACATACAGTAAAAGTAGGTCTCCTGATCTGATGAATCACGTTTTCTTTTACATTATGCGGTGTGTGTGTGCATTGTTTGTTAGAGGAGTAGATGGCAACAGAAGGAAAGTTACATATGGTTATGTACGCTGGGCAGCTTTGTGTCCTGGCTTTCATGTTCATGTTAGTTTGTTGCATGCCAGCTATGTAAACATGGTTGCAGACCACGTACAGCCGATACAGCAACAGTGTTCCCTGATGGCGGTGGCCTCGTTCAGCAGGATCATTCGCTAGTTTTTACTGAGTAACAGCCGTCACAGAGCTTTAATTCTTTGCTGATGTACCTCCACACCTCCCGCCCCTCTACTCCACATTCCTCTTTTTTCCCCCTCCTTGCTCCTTGTTGATTTCCTGACATAAACTGCTGAGTCAGCAGTGGAATTTACATATTTCCATGGCGATGGTGGTATAGTGGTGAGCATAGCTGCCTTCCAAGCAGTTGACCCGGGTTCGATTCCCGGCCATCGCAGTAGCTTTTCTTTCCAAATCGGATGTCGTGTTGAGAGAGTTTGGCTTGTGTCTCAATTTTGCTCTCCCAGATGTTGTCCAGATGTTATTATTAGGGGTCCAAGCAGCATCGCTGCAGGGAACCCTCTTGTCTTTGTTCATGTTATTAATGCAACATGTAATATATTTTTCTCCGCTAAAAGTGATTGTGCAAAATTGATGTTTTGACGCTAGGGGGCGCTACAAATACAAAAAGTACCACCAATCATAAAAGTAGCTCTCAGAGGAGAATCTAGCATCAGCAGCACTGAAATAAACGTGTGCTAGTTTAGAGTTTAGCTAGAGTAGATATGCTTTAGATGTTTCTTCATGTCGAAAATATGTATTTCTGCTTGATTGTTAAGGACTAAGGGATGACGTAATGGAAGCTACACATTCACACTGGATGTAGGTCAGTGGTAGAGCGCCCAGGGCCTCATACATGCTCATCATGATGTCGCAGTTGCTTGTACCATGTTTTTAACAGTGCATAAAGGTATTGTGCATTACTGCACTATATTTCGGACGTGAACGGTGAGAAATATGGTGAGATGGGAGTTGTTGTGGCCGAGTGGTTAAGGCGATGGACTAGAAATCCATTGGGGTCTCCCCGCGCAGGTTCAAATCCTGCCGACAACGATGTACAGTTTTAAAATATGGTATCTATGATGGGGTTGTGCCAAGATCAAAAAAATTCCCCACACCTGCAAAGGAAAAGCCTTTGCGCACACAAAGCATGCTTTGCTCTGAGGTTTCTATCTATCTGTTAGCACCAGAAGTGCCACGTATGCAGCTTTGTGTCCTGGCTTTCATGTTCATGTTAGTTTGTTGCATGCCAGCTATGTAAACATGGTTGCAGACCACGTACAGCCGATACAGCAACAGTGTTCCCTGATGGCGGTGGCCTCGTTCAGCAGGATCATTCACTAGTTTTTACTGAGTAACAGCCGTCACAGAGCTTTAATCCTTTGCTGATGTACCTCCACACGTCCCGCCCCTCTACTCCACATTCCTCTTTTTTCCCCCTCCCTGCTCCTTGTCGACTTCCTGACATAAACTGCTGAATCGGCAGTGGAATTTACATATTTCCATGGCGATGGTGGTATAGTGGTGAGCATAGCTGCCTTCCAAGCAGTTGACCCGGGTTCGATTCCCGGCCATCGCAGTAGCTTTTCTTTCCAAATCGGATGTCGTGTTGAGAGAGTTTGGCTTGTGTCTCAATTTTGCTCTCCCAGATGTTGTCCAGATGTTATTATTAGGGGTCCAAGCAGCATCGCTGCGGGGAACCCTCTTGTCTTTGTTCATGTTATTAATGCAACATGTAATATATTTTTCTCCGCTAAAAGTGATTGTGCAAAAGTGATGTTTTGACGCTAGGGGGCGCTACAAATACAAAAAGTACCACCAATCATAAAAGTAGCTCTCAGAGGAGAATCTAGCATCAGCAGCACTGAAATAAACGTGTGCTAGTTTAGAGTTTAGCTAGAGTAGATATGCTTTAGATGTTTCTTCATGTCGAAAATATGTATTTCCTTGATTGTTAAGGACTAAGGCAGGGGTGGCCAACCCGTGGCTCCCGAGCCGCATGCGGCTCTTTGCCTGGTTTCATGCGGCTCTTTTACGTTCATATCAACATTTGTGTTTGTGGTTTTTTTTTTGTGCGTGTTCGCTTCGCTTAAGTTCAATATGGTATTTTCGTCAAACGCGCATGCGCATGAGGTGAAATTCCGCAAAGCAGGAGGGGCAAACCCATTGGAGTAAACAATTAGTGTCAATTTCGCTCTCAAAATGGCAGGAAAAAATGCACAGCTAAACGAAAATATGAAGATGAACACAGGACGTTTTTAACAGAGTGGGAAAGTTTATATTTTTTTGTTGAACGTAATGGCGAGCCATTCTGCCTGATATGTCAGACGTCATTAGCGTCAAAGCTTCAAATCTTCAGCGCCACTTCAGCTCACTCCATGCTAACATCGACCAGGGATTTCCAAAAGGGACTGAACTTCGCAAGCACAAGTTGGACACTTTGAAAAGTCAGACAGAAAAGCAGGTACAGTTTTTCCAAAAAATTACGAAGCACTCAGAGACTGTCACGCTTGCATCGTATCAACTGGCTTGGAACATTGCACGGGCTAAAAAGCCATACAACGAAGGGGAGTTCGTTAAAAAATGCCTCAGTGACGTTGTTGAAATCTTGTCTCCTGAAAACGACAAACTAAAACGAATGGTATCAGACGTCCAACTGTCCCGCCACACTGTTGAACACAGAATATCGGACATTAACACGGCTGTTGAATCACAGTTGCACTCTGACCTTCAAGCATGTGAGTATTTTAGTGTCGCATTGGATGAGAGTTGTGACATACAAGACGAGCCTCAGCTGGCAATATTTGCACGGTCTGTGTCGAAAGATTGTGTGATCAAAGAAGAACTCCTTGATGTTGTGCCATTAAAAGACAGAACCCGTGACATAGATGTGAAAGAAACAATGATGGCTGCATTTGCGAAAGCAAATCTGCCCATACCGAAGCTAACTGCAGTAGCCACGGATGGAGCGCCAGCCATGATCGGATCTGTGAACGGACTTGTGGGGCTGTGCAAAGCTGACCAAACATTTCCCGAGTTTTGGAATTTCCACTGCATCATCCACAGGGAGCAACTCGTGTCTAAATCATTGAATTTAGACAACGTCATGAAGCCTGTGATGGAAATCGTCAACTACATCTGCACACATGCGCTTAACCACAGGCAATTCAAGAATCTCATCGCTGAGCTGGACCAAGGACTTCCAGGTGACCTGCCGCTGCACTGCACTGTGAGGTGGCTGTCCAAAGGCAAGGTGCTCGCTCGCTTCTTTGAGCTTTTGGATGCCGTGAAACTGTTCATGGAAGAGAAGGACAAGGACTATCCCGAGCTCTCGGACGTCGAGTGGATTATGGATCTGGCCTTTTTGGTTGACATGCTGTGTCACTTGGACAGACTGAACCTGACCCTGCGGGGTAAGTTAAAAATGCTGCCTGACCTGCTGCAAAGTGTGTTTGCGTTTGTCAACAAACTGAAGCTGTTCAAGGCGCATATTCAAAAGGGAGATTTAACGCATTTTCCCACTCTGCTAAAAGCCAGCGGGCAAGTCACCAGCGCCGCCCTGAATAAGCAAAGAGCCAGATATGCAACACTGGTTGAAAACCTGCACGAAAGCTTTGTGACCCGGTTCCGTGATCTACAACTGAAAAGGCCACAGATTACGTTCCTCGTTGACCCATTTAATGCGGAGACGGACTGTTTGAAAGCCCCGCTAGTCACAGATGAGGCCGCGGCTGAGTTGGAGATGATCGATCTTTGTGAGGAGGACCAACTGAAACCTGCTTTAAGGGAAGGGACCATTGAGTTCTGGAAAAGTGTGCCAATGGAAAAATACCCCAATGTCAAACGGGCTGCGCTTAAGATACTGTCAATGTTTGGGTCAACATACGTCTGCGAGTCTGTGTTTTCTACCCTGAAACACGTGAAATCAAAGCATCGATCTGTTCTGACTGACACCCATGTGAAAGAATTGCTTCGAGTGGCAACAACAGAATACAAGCCAGATTTGAAGAGGATTGTTCAAGGCAAGGAATGCCAGAAGTCGCACTAAGCAACATGCATAGTAAGTGAAAAACGCTATTGTAAATTATTATGTTTTTGTTTGTGGACTTTGTTGAACTGAGAGTTTGTGTGTGTGAGACAGTGCACACAATGTTCATTGTTGAAAATGACTGGCCTGTGGTCTTAGTACTGTAGGAGTCAATTTCTGTCATTATCATGTTGGTGTGTGACATGATAATGTCACACAATAAATTTGGCTGAGCAGAGGTGTGTGTGTAAGAGGAAGGGATGGAGTGATGTTCATGTGTGCCCATGTGTATGATGTGGCTCTTTGCGGTAACACAGTAAAAAATGTGGCTCTTAGTCTCTGACTGGTTGGCCACCCCTGGACTAAGGGATGACGTAATGGAAGCTACACATTCACACTGGAATGTGTAGTGGTCAGTGGTAGAGCGCCCAGGGCCTCATACATGCTCATCATGATGTCGCAGTTGCTTGTACCATGTTTTTAACAGTGCATAAAGGTATTGTGCATTACTGCACTATATTTCAGACGTGAACGGTGAGAAATATAGCTAGATGGGAGTTGTTGTGGCCGAGTGGTTAAGGCGATGGACTAGAAATCCATTGGGGTCTCCCCGCGCAGGTTCAAATCCTGCCGACAACGATGTACAGTTTTAAAATATGGTATCTATGATGGAGTTGTGCCATCGAAGATCAAATAAATTCCCCACACCTGCAAAGGAAAAGCCTTTGTGCACACAAAGCATGCTTTGCTCTGAGGTTTCTATCTATCTGTTAGCACCAGAAGTGCCACATACATACTGTATCTTACATGTTTGCTCAGGGGAGAGCCAGGTTCGAATCCTGCCGACAACGATTTATGCTTTTAAATTTATGGGGCAGGGTTTCCACTGTGATGGAGTTGTAGCAGGGTGCGTGTGAAAATAAAGGTTCTGCAACGGAAAAGCTTCGTGCACGCAAAGCATCCTTTCCTGGGAGGTGTTTATTCATAAGTGCTTCATACATACTCTATAGTACGTGTGTGGACTGTAATGAGCCTTATGTATAAAATATGCATACGTACTGTAGTTTCTGTACGGGAAATCATTGCATGGGCTCAGGAACACTGTAGAAAACCACTATCTGTGAACACAGTTTGTCTCTGCATCCACAAATGCAGGCTAAAACTCTCCCATGCAAAGACGAAACCAGACATAAACACGAGCCAGAAACACCTTCTCTTGGTCCGAGCTCATTTAAGATGGATTGAGGTGAAGTGAAAAACTGTCTTTTGGTGTGATGAATCAATATGATAAATATTTTTGGGAAATCATGGACGCAGAGTCTTCTGGGCTGAAAAGGAGTGGAACCATCCAGATTGTTTTCAGCGAACCGTTTAAAACCCAGCATCCAAAATGGTATAAGGGTACATTATTGCACATGGCACGAGTAGCTTGTACTCCTGGAAAGACACCATTAATACTAAACAATACATACGGGTTTTGGAGCAACATATACTGCCATCCTGACATGTTTTTTTTATTTTTTATTGAAGGCCTCGCTTATTTCAGAAAAACAATGCCAAACCGTATTCTGCACATATTTCAACTGCATGGCTCTCAATTAGAAGAGTCTCGGTGCTAAACTGGCCTTCTTGCCGCCTACACCTGTCACCCATTGAAAACATTTAGTGCATCATAGAGCAAACAAATATGACAAAGGAGACCCCAAACTGCTGAGCAGTTGAAATCCTAAATCGGGCAAAAATGGTAGAATTATTCACTTTCAAAAGTGGAACAAATGGTGTCCTCAGTTCCCAAACGTTTATAATGTTGTTAAAAGAAGAGGTGACACAACAGAGGTAAACATGCCCGTCTCAACATCTTTGAAATGTGTTGCTGGCATCAAATTTAAAATAGCCACATATTTTCCAAAAAACAATTCTCAGTTTCAATATTTCATGTGCCTTTTTTTTTTTTTTTTTTTTTTTATATTTTTTTTAATTAAATTTGGGTTTACTTGATTTGCAAATCCTCATATTCTGTTTGCTTTAAAATATATATATATATATACAGCAACTTTTGTGGAAACAGGGTTGTTGACCAAGATTGAGATCAAACAAGGACAAGGAGGGAGCTGCGGGACCTGAAATATTTTTGACAGATACCCCTGATTGTTATATGTTTGATTACTTTTTTTTTTATCCAAAATTAATCGCAAAGGTGGTGATGGTAGTGGTTACAGTAACAATCAGTAGCACGTCTCGTAACTATGATCTTATATTTGTTAACATTTGATCGTTTACGATGCTTAGGCTACTGGTTAGTGTCGTTTAATTTGAACATTTCTGAAAATATATCTCTGTGAAATGTGTGTGCACAAGTTTTGCACAATGTGGCTGCTGAGTAACCGGTGGGCTCTGTGACAGTGAACTGCCTGCAGGTTTCCTCAACATGGTTTCATTCAGCCCGCCTCAGCTCCATCCACACACCGCCTCCTTATTCCTTATTTGATTAGCCTGGTAGACAGAGTCAGACACTGCCAAGATGGCAGCAGCCAGAGCCACCCAGAACTGAGCTTTACAAACACATTTCAGGAAACTAAGGGATGACGTCACGGAAAGCTACACGTCTACAGTGAATGTAGGTCAGTGGTAGAGCGCCCAGGGCCTCATACATGCTCATCATGATGTCGCAGTTGCTTGTACCATGTTTTTAACAGTGCATAAAGGTATTGTGCATTACTGCACTATATTTTGGACGTGAACGGTGAGAAATGTAGTGAGATGGGAGTTGTTGTGGCCGAGTGGTTAAGGCGATGGACTAGAAATCCATTGGGGTCTCCCCGCGCAGGTTCAAATCCTGCCGACAACGATGTACAGTTTTAAAATATGGTATCTATGATGGAGTTGTGCCATCGAAGATCAAAAAAATTCCCCACACCTGCAAAGGAAAAGCCTTTGTGCACACAAAGCATGCTTTGCTCTGAGGTTTCTATCTATCTGTTAGCACCAGAAGTGCCACGTATGCAGCTTTGTGTCCTGGCTTTCATGTTCATGTTAGTTTGTTGCATGCCAGCTATGTAAACATGGTTGCAGACCACGTACAGCCGATACAGCAACAGTGTTCCCTGATGGCGGTGGCCTCGTTCAGCAGGATCATTCACTAGTTTTTACTGAGTAACAGCCGTCACAGAGCTTTAATCCTTTGCTGATGTACCTCCACACGTCCCGCCCCTCTACTCCACATTCCTCTTTTTTCCCCCTCCCTGCTCCTTGTCGACTTCCTGACATAAACTGCTGAATCGGCAGTGGAATTTACATATTTCCATGGCGATGGTGGTATAGTGGTGAGCATAGCTGCCTTCCAAGCAGTTGACCCGGGTTCGATTCCCGGCCATCGCAGTAGCTTTTCTTTCCAAATCGGATGTCGTGTTGAGAGAGTTTGGCTTGTGTCTCAATTTTGCTCTCCCAGATGTTGTCCAGATGTTATTATTAGGGGTCCAAGCAGCATCGCTGCGGGGAACCCTCTTGTCTTTGTTCACGTTATTAATACAATATTTAATATATTTTTCTCCGCTAAAAGTGATTGTGCAAAAGTGATGTTTTGACGCTAGGGGGCGCTACAAATACAAAAAGTACCACCAATCATAAAAGTAGCTCTCAGAGGAGAATCTAGCATCAGCAGCACTGAAATAAACGTGTGCTAGTTTAGAGTTTAGCTAGAGTAGATATGCTTTAGATGTTTCTTCATGTCGAAAATATGTATTTCTGCTTGATTGTTAAGAACTAAATGATGACGTAATGGAAGCTACACATTCACAATGAATGTAGGTCAGTGGTAGAGCGCCCAGGGCCTCATACATGCTCATCATGATGTCGCAGTTGCTTGTACCATGTTTTTAACAGTGCATAAAGGTATTGTGCATTACTGCACTATATTTCGGACGTGAACGGTGAGAAATATGGTGAGATGGGAGTTGTTGTGGCCGAGTGGTTAAGGCGATGGACTAGAAATCCATTGGGGTCTCCCCGCGCAGGTTCAAATCCTGCCGACAACGATGTGCCATTTTAAAATATGGTATCTATGATGGAGTTGTGCCAGCGAAGATCAAAAAAAATTCCCCACACCTGCAAAGGAAAAGCCTTTGTGCACACAAAGCATGCTTTGCTCTGAGGTTTCTATCTATCTGTTAGCACCAGAAGTGCCACGTATGCAGCTTTGTGTCCTGGCTTTCATGTTCATGTTAGTTTGTTGCATGCCAGCTATGTAAACATGGTTGCAGACCACGTACAACCGATACAGCAACAGTGTTCCCTGATGGCGGTGGCCTCGTTCAGCAGGATCATTCGCTAGTTTTTACTGAGTAACAGCCGTCACAGAGCTTTAATTCTTTGCTGATGTACCTCCACACGTCCCGTCCCGCCCCTCTACTCCACATTCCTCTTTTTTCCCCCTCCCTGCTCCTTGTCGACTTCCTGACATAAACTGCTGAGTCAGCAGTGGAATTTACACATTTCCATGGCGATGGTGGTATAGTGGTGAGCATAGCTGCCTTCCAAGCAGTTGACCCGGGTTCGATTCCCGGCCATCGCAGCTCCTTTACATCCTGTAGAAACAGGTCTTGGCTTGTTTTTGGGGTTTTCCTGTCCCACATGTTGTCCACATTATTATTTGATCATCTTATGACTGCTACTAACATCTTACCATTATTTACACATAAGTTTATCGTCACAAGGCAAAGTAACCTGAGTAGTTACTGCACTTCCGTACTGTTACTCAGAGTAAGATGTAATGGATTGAACCGGGGAAATGGATTATGCTCACTCTGACACTCAGCTGCAACCGCTGGTAGCAGCAGCGCTCAATGTTTCCCCCTCGGATGGAGTTGTTGCAGCAGAGGTGAAGCACACGTGCGTGGAATTTCTTTTTTTTTTCAGGCGTGTGTGTGAAAGGATGTTTTATCTGCTCACGGATTTGACTTTGCTGGGAGGTTTCTATGTTTCTGAATACTGTACATTTGTGCACAGTAATGAGTATCGGAGATGTCTTACTAGCTAACATACAATCTGTGTCGAGATGTAGGAAAATACATTTTTATTGAACAACGATACATATATATTTACCTTTTTTGACTAAATACGTATATACCACCACCCAAGAACAAATCTGAGATCTCAAGTGATTTGGTGTTAACTAGCTGCTAGCTGGCTGTCCTTCCTTCTCCCAGTTCGTCACGCTGAACTGTCTTCTTTTTTTCAGAATTAAATAGCATCACTTACACACATCAATGATTTCCTGGTGGTTTTCTACAACTTTTGATTTGAAAGAAATTGCTGTTGCATAATTTTCAGTAAGTTATTGGAAAACAAAACGTGAGATCATTGATATGTGAAGTCATTGTAGTGACAAAACACTGCAAAAGACTGAAATTATTCAATATTTTTACAAATGATAAAATCTTCAAAATTATGCAAAACTTCATTTATCCAAACTGAGTTGTGTGTTATAACCAACGGGAGATCATCAGTGTGGGAGTGAACAGTAGCCCGCACTGACTTGGGCTGAAGTTATTCAATAGGCCTTATTTAAAAAAGTATTTTTCTTTCCTTCAGTCTGTCACTTTGCACACGGTCCCTGCACTCAGGTGGCTGTATATACATATTATCTGTTCAGCTCTGAGGACGGCTGGTTTTGACTCAAATTAGGTGGTAGTTTCTGATTGTAGCTCGTTGTCTTCCTTCCCGAGGAATGAGACGTTGTTTGTGTTTTAACGACTTTTAATTTACCAGCTATTGATTCAGGAAGTTCCAAACTGCTGATATATTTTCCATCTTTACCGGAGTTGCGTCTCCTCGTCCTCCAGTCAGATGAGTGCGTTTACTGTTCGCTGCGACACACACGTGAAGCTGCTGGACTGTTTTCTGCTCAGTGAATAATAATCCTGAAAACATGATCACCTTCGCTGCTTTGTTGTTGGACGTCGACCAGCTGCTATTTGTTGTGCTGTCAATATCAGCTCAAAGCAAAGTTTAATGTGCTTCACTCACAGATGTGTGAATTGCTCTGGATATGACGCGTCCATAGCGCAAAATAACATAAGTCTAACTTTCAATGAGATGAGAGGAATCGTCTCCTCCTCTTTCGAAAAACCCCCAAATAGTGACAGCGTCGGTGTGCTGCTGGATGCCTGCAGGGGAAACGCTGAGCTTGTCGTCTACCTTTAGTTTATAGATTTTGGTGATGAAAGGTCAAAGGTCACGACTCAACACGTTTGTGGCCATAACTCAAAAATTAATTCTCGTAATGACAAAAAGTGATAATATTTTATATCCGAAAGGTCAAAAGTTCAAATTTAATGTGTTCTTGACTTGTTGGCAAATGCAAACAATTGTGAGGCGGTCATTTTTTGTTTTTCCACAGATTGTGAAGTTACTCGAGAGAAGAATAGGTAGAGGTTTCTGTAGAATGAATGTTAGATGCTACATGTGTACATTTCTTTCCCAAACTTCAGGTTTAGTTTTTCTGTCTTGGTTGTTGTGGTCTGGTGGTAAAGACGACGGGTGTGTGTGGGGATCTCCCTGTGCAGGGTTGTATCCTGCTGACAGCGGTCAATACCTATCAGCAGGAAGCAAGGCTAATTGATGCTCATGGGAAGCGACGGCTGGGCCATGTGGTCTGATCCCGAAGAGAAACTGTAGGATAAATTGCGAAAAACGGTGATGATGGTTGTGATTGACAGGTGTCAGGACACACAGCAGCTTGCTGCGTAGCCACAAACTTACTACTGCCGGCTGTCCACCGTCAGAAGTACCTACAATGGGCACTTGAACATCAGAACTGGGACATACAGTAATAGTAGGTGTCCTGATCTGATGACGCATGTTTTCTTTTACATTATGCGTGTCCGTCCAGCGACAGGAAACGGAGGAGCGGCGCTACTGCAGAATAGGTCACAGTGTAGGACCCAGTGGGCCAACTCCCTGGCCCGAATGGCGTCTGGATCGCTTGCCAGAGCTGCGGGGGTGAGAGAGCCAGTAGTGGCCAGAGTCTGTGGTGGCTGCGGGGGTAGAGAGTCTGTAGTGGCGACTGACGGGGTTGTAGGCTCGCTCGTGGTGACTGATGGCTACAAGTCCAGAGACCAGGGGTGTAGGAGGACCGGTGATCCTGGCGTCCCCGCCTCCTGGGGGGGGGGTCCCAGAAGGCCAGGCGGGTTCCCTCAAACCCTGTCCTGGGTTCAACGGGAACAGGCTCATTCCGGTGGGCCTGACTAGCAAAATATTGAAATAAAGTCATGTATTTCAGACCCGAGTCTGTGGCCATATCTGGTCGGTGCATTCTGTTAGGTGGTGGAGTATAACAGGACCCAAATGCAGGCTCACAGACTCGGGTATTAGTTCAAAGACAGTCTTTATTCAACAAACAAACAAAAAGGTGGCACTTACAGTGTCTATTTCCTTCCTAGTCAGGAGGGCAACTCCACTGACTCGTGGTAACAAAAGGTGGTACCTACAGCGTTTATTCTCCTCAGAGTCGGGAGGGCAACTCCACCAACTGGTAGCTCTGCTGCAGGAGAAGGGGGGGGGGGGGGGACGGACTGGCAGTCCTTGCGGTGTTTAGCAGAAACTCGCAGTCCAGAAGTAATGCACCAACAACCAGACGAGTGCAGGGGCAGGGTACATATAGTCCGAGGAGGTGATCAGGGAAATGCAGCACACCTGCAGGTGGTGATCTGGGGAGAGTGGTAGCAGCTGCTAGGACCGGTGAGGGGTGTGGCCATGGGAGGTGAGGAGAGGAGGACACAGAACACAGGGGAGGACAATAACAAGCAGACAGGGGAAATGACAGAAAACATGAGGAAAGGTGATTGAGGGTAAAACAGAGGAAAAGACAGGAATCCTGACAATGCGGTGTGTGTGTGTGTGTGTATTGTTTGTTAAAGGAGGAGATGGCAGCAGAAGGAAAGTTACATACGGTTATATACGCTGGGCAGCTTTGGGTCCTGGCTTTCATGTTCATGTTAGTTTGTTGCATGCCAGCTATGTAAACATGGTTGCAGACCATGTACAACCGATACGGCAACAGTGTTCCCTGATGGCGGTGGCCTCGTTCAGCAGGATCATTCGCTAGTTTTTACTGAGTAACAGCCGTCATAGAGCTTTAATCCTTTGCTGATGTACCTCCACACCTCCCACACCTCCTGCCCCTCTACTCCACATTCCTCTTTTTTCCCCCTCCCTGCTCCTTGTTGATTTCCTGACATAAACTGCTGAGTCAGCAGTGGAATTTACATATTTCCATGGCGATGGTGGTATAGTGGTGAGCATAGCTGCCTTCCAAGCAGTTGACCCGGGTTCGATTCCCGGCCATCGCAGCTCCTTTTCTTCCTGCATCCTGTAGAAACAGGTCTTGGCTTGTTTTGGGGTTTTCCTGTCCCACATGTTGTCCACATTATTATTTGATCATCTTACGACCGCTACTAACCACTTTGTACACTGCAGTAAAATAAATCCAGTCAAACTGTAGATTCAATCATTATGTGATCTCTTTTTAAAGCCTTTCCGTGTGCCGTCACACTTTTCAGTTTGGTCAGAACTGAATTGGCAGGTGTGAAAAGGGTCCTTGAAGCACTAGCCATCTTCAGATTTTTTATATCTCAGTCTGGATCAAACCGAACCATGGTTCGGTTTGATCGGTTGCAATGTGAAAACACTTTCTGTACTGTTGGGACATTCTGCCTTATGACAGGGAATCGAGGTAGAGAAGAACAGAAGAAGAAAAAGAACCGGACAAGAAGTTGAAATAAGCTGTGATTTGGTATCTGAGAAGCCTGCAGACTCAGACGTTCAATTAAGGAACAGGAAACAGAGATGGAGAGCACAGCGGGCGGAGTGAGGTCTATTTACTACTGACTTACCAAACAGTAGCCAAAAAATGTGGACACTAAAAGTCTTGTAAAAGACCTCATAACTAAACTCTCTAGCTTTGATCTGTTCAGTCACTTTGTAGCAGCACTGTGGTGAATGGTGTGTTTTCTACTGGTACTTATTGCTGCTTCCAGAAGGTGGCAGTATTTTTCTACCATATTCAGTGGAAAGCCATGACGTATTACTGTAAACACCACGACTTTCAGATCAGTATCAGAGGCAACCCCCTCCACAGCCGAGCTCACCTCCCACACTCGTGTGATGTTTTTATAAAGAGGAAGAGTAGGCCTGGGCTGCAGATAAACAAATACACTTCACGCATTTCAACCACTTGGGTTTCCCTGATGCAAAATCAGTCGGAGATACTGCCATGACTAAATACAAACAAGTAAAAAGTAATGCAGAAGAGGGCGTTGCTGAAACTTGATTCATGCCTCATCTATGATCTCACTGCAAGCTGGGAAGTCCAGCAAAACTCACATTCAGCAGCTTTCAAAGGAAACTTTTTTTCCACTAATGTATTGCTATTTACTGCTAAAATAATATAGATTATGTAGCCGAAGCGTCGTCAGTCATGCAGTCGTGCTTCTGGGTCAGTAATAAGTGTTCACTAGCCATCATCAGATTTTATAAAGCTGCTAAAAAATGCATTTGTTTGGGTCGCCTGTGGGCAGTATTGCAACCAAGAACTAGATGTACAACTGGGAATTCAAAAGAGATGTGAAACCTTCACATTTCAGTGGGAGTAAATGTCAGATGCTCTTTACTCCCTCTTTAAGACATGCCCCGGTCCAGACTGAAAAGCTTGGACAGCTGTTACATGGATTGATATGCTGTTGTTATGTTTTCATCTGGACATTCATGGTCACCAGAGGATGAGGTTTACCCAGTAGTCTCAGATTGGTAGTTTTTAGGGAAATGTCTCAACAGATATGGGATTGAGTGCTTCTAGATTCTGTACACACAGTTAGATAAAGTAATAACTTACTTTAGGTAAAAAATATTTGTTTTCCAATTCTCTAGTTTGATTTAAGATCAAATACCTGTAAAGTGAATGGCATTCCCATCAGCTGTACTTAGTGTTTCGCACTAAACATTAGCTTGTTTGAACATGTTATGAAGAGCTTATTAACATGCAGCTTAAAGCACTACTGTGTTGGAGTACAGCTTTCAAGAGCAGCAAGAACGGCTGTAGTCCTTTGAATCATCTCATATCATTAGACCCCCGTAGTCCCATACTATAGTTTATATGGGAGCAGACACTGCACTTCTCTGAAGGCTAAATCTGATTATTTTATTTAATTATATAATAACGAGACATGCAGGAGGACTTAAGTGACTTATTAAGTGATTTATTGCATGATGACCGACACATTTCAAACTCTAAATAAGTGTTGCGCTGATTCCTAAAAGAAGTAAATTGGTTGTTTTTGTTGATAAAAAGCACAGCACGCCTCATCTCACTGGATGTACACAACACAAATCAGATATTACTACATGCATTCAACAGAAGCTCAGTTTGCATAGCACAACGTTACTATTAAATATTCCACAGGAATCAACAGGAGGAAGTCCATAACGAACCACATATCATACATGTCTGCGTAGTGAACTTTCACAGGTAACTTGCACTTAAAGTGATAAAATATCTTCTTTCATGAGAGAACAAAACAGCATTCATTTGTTACGATGACAAATACCACACCATTAAAATTAAGTCCAAACATCCAACAAAGAAGTGTGGGGAATTATATAACAGATAATGCTTAGTCATTCACAAAGTGTCTCTTCCAGCCACTGTCCTGCAGTGTTGTTCCGGTTGAGCTCGTTCCATCGCTTTATCAATGAGCCATGTCGCCTGCAGATGTCATCGAGTCTCAACTCAAGAAGGCGAAAAGCAAATGAACTGTTGGCTTCAAAAACAGTTCAGCCACATAAACGGTGTCATGTGGTTAGCTGTTAGCTATATTCTGAGGTGGGGGGCCCTGTCACCAGTTTACAGTATCCTGACAAGGCCCCAAGGTCGAGGTACAACGAGCCCTTCCTCCTCATGTGGCCAGAGTCTTCAGAGTAAAGAGAAGATTCTGCAGAGAAGAGAAAAGGGTACACGTTTAAATAAGGCATGCATCTTATTTACAATCACAGGAAATAGAACTGAGCTCAGCACCCAGGTCCTTACCCTGTGTGATGTCGTGATGCTGGTTCTGCTGCCGCAGCATGGTGTGGTTGGCCTCCTCCATGGCCGAGTCAAGGCTCCAGCAGCGCGGCTGGTCCTCCCTGGGCGGGTTGATGGCCTCGTCCCTCAGCAGCTCTGATGCCGAGCTCCGCACAGCGGGGTTCCTATCCAGGGCCCGCTCCAGGAAGGAGCGCATGGTCAGGCTGCAGTCCTCTGCTATGTCCTCAAGAGGGGGGGCCTGCTTGTGGATCTGTTGACAGATAAGACAAAGCTGATGTTAGAAAACAAGTTACAAAGACATTCAGTGCTTCCAAATAACCACCAACAACAGGCCTCATAGAATTCATCCAGCAGCTGTGACCCCGTTTTTAAGCTTTTCAGACAAGTTAAAACAAGTTGGGTTATAGTAAGAAGGAACAAAGAACTGAAGCAAAGCTCCGCCTGTAGAAGTGACTGTGAAAGCAGTTTCACGAGGAAGTGAGTAACCGTCAAAAGCAGAAACGGAACTTCTCAAAAGCAAGAGCCCATGCAATGGAACAATTGCAGAAGAAACAGAAGTACTGACTGACTAAATGGGCCGTACGTCACACGCTGCAGCCTTTTTATCTCCTGGCTATCTCGACTGTGGAGGTCAGGTCTTCCACAGTCAGACTGTATCTTGTGCCTTTATCAAGGTCGTGGAAAAATAAGTCACATTTTAAAATACCGTATGATAAAAATCCCAAGAGTATGTCTTGAGGCATGTGATAGTAACAACTGCTCTGTTGCTGTTACAGTAATAGATAGCTGAGGTCCAACAGTTGATTTGATATTTACAGTCACAGTGAAGTAAATGTGATAATGTGCCAAAGGGCAGTTCATTTCTATTTTTGGTTATGTGTTTCTTCTCTCTTTTCAGTTCCCTTTATTTAATTTGTTTTACTTCAGAAGAACACAGTGCACCCAATCTGATTCCCTTTATAGTACTAGCATGTCACCAAAGTTTAATCTGCATCGACAGTTTTGAGTGGAAAGTGGCCTTAAATACAGCACTAACATATCACATTATAAAGGTAACATTGCAAACTTATTTGCAAAAGGTTGCTGGTTTATACAATTAGCAAAGCAACATCCGCATTCATGTCAAGTCCTGTTTGTTTCCTGATGAATGGTTTTAACCCTCCTCTCAGCTTGACAGAAACATCTGGTGCCTTCGCTAGTGTCCCACTATGTTCACAAACATCTCAACTGGGTTTGACTGAAATTTGATTTTGTGCGGTGGGTTTTTAGAGCTTTTTTTTAGTGAAAGATGCAGCAGGAACTTGCAGCAACAGAACATTGAGACCAAAACTGTAAATTTGCAGGCAAAACAAAAAGCTGAAAGATGCTAAAACGCTCAGCAGCAGAGTCTGGTGCTAATTCACCCTGGTTTCACCACTAGATCTGCTCCCCTTTCATATGCAATTAGTCATGTAATCCATTTAGTTGCTAACATGCAAAGTAGCAGTAAACACAAAGGACAGCGAAGGCTGATGGGAAGGCTGTTCATTTTGAAGGTACTGGGTTGTAATGCAAAGCACTGAAAGTTAGGAGAGCAAAAAGTTCACAACAACTGCTAAAGTCTGCACCAGATTGCAACAGTTGTCAAATCTGAGATACAAATTTCATCCTGCCGGTGGCACGAGAGGAAAAGCTGTCGTCCTCTGAGGACCATGAATGGCTGTTCTACTTTTAAATCTATTGGCAATTTTTTTCAAGAAGCATAAAAACATTTCACTCATAACTAAAAATGTCCACCACACAACGGGGCTTCAGGAAGAACTGGGGTTGTTTAGGTAATTAAAACATTTAAACCAAAAAATTTATGGAAATCCATCCAGTAGTCAATGTAAACAGACACTGCAATCCCTGGAGAAATGCTGCAAAGAATAAAACAATAAAAAAGTTGTGCAGTACTTACGATGTAGAGGTAGGATGGGTAGGCAGTTCGTGGGTATCTCCTGACCCAGGGAGGACTTCCAGTCTGCATGTGGATGATGGTGGTGCCCAGGCTGTAGATGTCCGTCTTGGTGTTATGTCCTCGACACAGAACCAGCTCCGGGCTCATGTACATCTGAATGAAAGAAGGGTAATGCTACATGAATTACACATAACAGGGCTGCAGATTACACTGGCTGAACGAGGTGGGCAACTGCTTTCTCTTTTCTTGGTTTTTTTCATTCAAATTCTGGGTATCAGTGAGAGACCACAAACAGGATATGTCCTTTTGCAGTAAAAGGGGCTTTCTGTCTGCAACCAACAGGCTAACCTTCAGACCAACACAGCATCTGTAAAGGTGAGTCGGAGTTCGGGAGTGTGAAGAGTAAAAACACACGAGCAGAGTTCATCTCTTTGTCTCTTTCTGCTGGAAATTCCAGCTGGCTCTCCCTTGTTAATGGATGCCTGAGCAGCTCAGTGTATTCCCAGGCTGGGCCTCTCTTATCACCGCTGGGTGTCTGCCCTGGGACTTTCCCCCAGCCGAGCCATGAGAGGCCCACAGTCGTGCTCAAACAGCCATACGGACTCACAAACAGCTCAAAACATGGGAAAGCAAGGAAGATATGTGATGGGAGGAATATCTTGAGTTTATTGAAGAAATTTCCCAGCACCGATTAAAACCGAGAACCCTGAGCTTGAGCAAACTATTATTAGCAGCCGGGAGGTCAGTGAGTGCACTGCCTGCTCTGCACTAACGCTCGCCTATCACTTGCTTTCCATAATCATTAGGGAAGAGACAGACAAGTGCTGACAAGTCTTGAGATAAATTTGTTACAATCCCTGGGGAAGTCTAGCCCGAGTCATGAGTCAGGCTGCCTGCTGCCTCTTCTAGTAAACACACACTCAAACATCAGCAAGAAAAAAGAAAGCATTGATTCGAGTAAGCAATTAAAAAACAGAAGATCTGCATTGCACTTGCAGAGCTGAGCCAGTTTTCTGGTTGATTTCTTTACCTCTGTTCCTCTCAGGTCTCTGGGAATGTAGAGATCCTCTGTCATCTGCACCGTCAGGCCGAAGTCCACCAGCACCGCCTTGTCCGACATCAGGACAATGTTACTGGCTGAGGGAAAAGGAACAAGTAGGACTTGATTCAGATGTTGTGGAGACGCAGGAGCGATATTTTCCGTGTTAACGCTTTGCTACGAAGGTTGGCATTTGACCTAATAAGTGTTTCATACAGTTTCACACATACCAAACTGGCTCCCAGTGTTTAACAGTGAAAAGGTCACTGAAGCCTTTCAAGGCAGCAAAGTAAGTTGTTTTTGCAGAAGAACTTGAGAGATAATTTGAGGGCGAGCTTTGCGTCAAAAGGCTCATCCTCATCCCTGAAACCTCACAGAGGAATAATTACATATTTTGATCGCGGGCAGGGAATCCTAAGAGCCACAGCAACATGTCAGAAGGCCGGGCTGGCCAATTTTCGTAAGCCACTTGCCTCTGTGGACACTAAGCTTAACCCTGAGAGAGCAGGAGAAGCAGGCTGGAATTTCCAGACAGCAAACAGCCTTCAGGCCATGAGGCTGACAGACGGTTGCGGAGAATGCTTCGATCCCAGCGGCGCTGCTGTGGTTCAACCGACAGGAAGCTACTTCTTACCAAACCTCAGCTGAGGCCCTCTTACTGTAACTAGTCGGTATTTGTGTAATCTCAGTCAGTAGCTCCCTGGTATTTGTCAGTGTGACCTGGTTACCTTTGAGGACTTCTCAAAAATCAGTCAGTCTGTCAGAAGGTGGCGGTCTAATTGGTTTGTGGCTGTCAAGAATGTTTTCCTCCTCAAGAATTATTCACTACAACTATATCCATCTGCGGATTGACTTTGACGTAAACAAGGTACAAGCACACATTACATCATTTCCTGAACCATTCGTACGAGCTCGGTGACACGCAGCTCATCAACAGCACAAATGAAAAACACAATTTTCTCGCACTCACGTTTGATGTCGTGGTGGATGACGTTGTGCGAGTGCAGGTACTCGAGACCCCGCAGCACTTGCTGAGTCACCCAGATGATCTCGAACTCTCTCATTGGCCCGCAGCTGTCCAGCTTCTCCAGGACCGAGCCGCCCTCGCCGGCCTCCATGAACAGGTGGACGCTCTGGTCCCAGAGCAGCGCGCCGTACAGCTCAGCGATGTTCTCGTGGCGGAAACGGGCCTGGAACTCCACGTCGGCCGCTTTAAAGTTCTCCATGGGGATCTGGGAGGGGGAAGGAGGAGATGGAGATGAATGCAGCATCGCAAATGGCGCCCGTGGTTCTGTTTAAAGGAATAGTTCACAGTTTTGGGGGCAAATATGTTTATCTGCCTTCGTGCAGTCTTTTAAATACGAAGCCAGAGAAAATTAGCTCATTGAGGAGCTGAATGCATCCATGTTTGCCAACATTTGACGGCTGTTGAGCACAAGAACAGAACACAGATGTCCTTTGAAGGCCTTATTTACCTCAGTCAAATGTTCAATACATCTTTATCTGTTTATGTCTTAACTTTATATGGAGGTGAAATCGTATCTTCAGACAGAAGCAGTCACTTTTTGTAACATTACTCTGAATGTTGAAAAATATGTTTATCATGTTGCTCAATGACTTTTATTCCTCCTTTGGTTACTAAATTAAACTAACCAGCTGCTGGCTGCAGCATTATTTTTAGCATGTAGATATAAAAGTGTTCTCAATTTTCGACAGGGTTTTTCCTTCCTTTATTCGGCTTAGTGCAGCACCGAAGCGTCCTGTAATGGTCGTAGTTTTTCCCCAGTGGAGAAATTTTGCACGTTTTATTAATTTAATATGTGCTCGAGCTTTTCAATTTTTAAGGAAAATTTTACACATATAATAACAATAAAGGTTAAAAAAAAAAAAAAAGATTGTAAAATTGTATATTTTTATCCGAAAAATGTAAAGTTTGCATAGTGGAGGACCCCTACACCCACCACCAGAGACATGCGCCTCAATTTTCCACAAACAGGGAAACAGTATTCTCATTTGCACAAGGTGAATCAGCTTATTTCCCAAACTATTTGTTCCCAAAACGTATTTGTCACGATGGACCGATTTTTTCCAGGAAAGTTCAACTGTTATTTTAGACTGATATTGATATCATGACTCCGATACAAAGCACATACGGTAAACGGTGTGTTCATAACAGTGTGTACAATACACCGTGTCAACAAAGCATTCTGATGATAACACCAGACGAGATGGGAAACTACTCCTTCCTCACGGGTCAATATTTTCTATTTAGGAAAGAGTAAACACACAGCCCTCCCTCCCTTTCAAAGATCTGTGTGCATAACAGGAGGACAGGGTGTGATGTGTAAAGTGTGTTTTTCTTGTCGCTGTTAAATTTCCATTCTTGCATTAATCTTGGCTCATTTTGTGACTTTGTTACGACAGAAAATGGTTATTCTTTCAAGAGCACTGTTCCTCTTTTACATCAAGGGAAAACACAAAGTGTCAACGTTGGCCTTGGCGATCTTTGTACAAACAGAGGAGCAGTTGAACTGTGAACAAACAGTTCTTGGCAGGTGAAATGTTTGGCACCGAGGGCAAAGAGTTACGAGAAGTCGAGCGCAAGCTGAATTCCAGTCGCCGCTCAGCGAGACTCACCAGTTTGCAGGCCATTCTCTTCCTGGTTTTGGTGTCCTGAGCCAAGTGGACTTTCCCAAATGAGCCCTTGGGCACGAGGCCAGGGCCATAATTCTTGTAGGTCAATTTCCATGGAAACAGGAGCACATCCATGTTGATCTGGTAGCGGCCTTTTTTAACAGCCATGTCCTTCTGCAAAGAAAAGGTTTAGGGAAATAATGAAAACAGATACAGCGAGGCTTCCTGAGCTGAATGTATCAAAATGTAAGACAAATGTTTTTTTGCAAACAACATTTATTGTTGTTGTTGTGAAGGTGCTGAGGACAAAAAAAAAAAAAAAATGGTCACCTTGTTCAGGAAGACTCCCATCTCCTCAGGCAGGCGCTGCAGGGCCACTGGCTGCATGTTGGACAGGAGGTTGACAAACGACAGAAGGTCTGTCACTGTCCCGTAGCGAACACCGCCCACCCCATCAGCGTAGTCCTTCTCCTCACTCCCCAACCCCACCAGCTCCCCCGCCTCCTCGTTCTCGTCCATCTCCTCCTGGGAGAGACCTTCTTCTTCAAACGACAAGCCCCCTTCCTCCTCCTCTTCTTCAAGCCGGTAGAGAGTCTCTGCAGCGTTGATGATGTCCTCTACATGCATGTGAGCCAACAGCAGTTCTATTCCGGTGTCATATTTGTAATCCATCTTGAGGCTCGGCTTGTCCTGCTCGATCTAAAATAAAAAGCATCAGGAGGTCAGTTTGTGGACAGTTTTTTTGCTTTTTTTGCCGAGTTCAGTGAAGTCAGATTAGGAGCTTTGAAAAAGTTCATGTAGAGCCCAGGACGTAGAGTGACACTAACACAGAAGCACTGAAGCTGTGATACAGCTGGCTGAACACACAGCTGGGAGGAGCTTCAGAGGAGTGTTTTCCAAGCAAAGGAAGGGAGTTTCACAGTAAAGCTGGGAAGCCCCCAGAAGAGACAGCTTGCCCATATTTTAGAGCAAATAAACACCAACTGCTGATCATATGTTTGCAGAAAAAAGGTCATTAGTAGTATTTCTTTGCTGTGAAAAGGAGTCCAGCTCGTTTACATGTATTACTGCATGCAAATCAAACACCTGCAGTGTTTTTTTTGTTTTTTTGTTTTTTTTTAACTAGAGACAAGGATTTCCCTTCCCACCGAAACCGGTGTAAAAACTTTTAAATAAACCTATTGATTTACATTTATTTGTGGCAATCTAACAATACAAATACAAAATAACTGCCTCCCAAAACATAATGATAATCTTTTCATAACATAATTAGAATTCAGGATGATGTACAGCTATTACAACCTATGTAAAAAAATAAATAAAATAAAAATTGTTTTTATTTCAGCCGAATGCACAAGTGAATAACGTAAGGTGAGACAGAGTAATAAAAGACACGCAGTACTTGCCGTAATTTTTCAGAAGCTTAACGTGACTTGTCTTCTCTTCATGGCGAGTCTCCAACATCCGACACAGACTGATCGTCTGATCTGAGAGCGATCGGACTGGTGTTGAGAAGAAAGTAAACACGGGAAGTGTAGCCGATGTGCGGAGGTGGAGTGGGCTTTAATGTTGTGTGCCAGCGCTTTGCTCTTTGTAGGTTTCGTTTTCCCTTTTCTTCTGTTTTCTCAGAGTAAAAAAAAAACAACACTTTTCATGTTGCTTGAGTGCAGAATCGGAGGGCATCACGTTCCACGGAATAAGGGTGTTTTCCGGTGGGGAATTGTATATTTATTTCTACATAAGGCTCAGTAAAAAAAACAACAACAACAACAAAGAGACACATTTAAGGTCATTTATCGTTGAATAAGAAAAAGAGGATATTTAAATACACGGGAATGTATAGACGATCTAGACATTAATATGCATTTTTTTAAGTCTTCATAAATCTCCACGTCGTGTTCGTTTTTTTGGTACGTCTCTATTGCCGTAGACAGCGCCATGCGCATGCGCCTGTCGGTTTCATCTGGAGCAGCAATGGCGTCCTCCTTAGCTGTGTGCAGGCTACATATGAGGGGAGGGGGTAGCTTTGTGAAGTGCTTACAGAAAGTCGACACATTTCTTCACAGAAGTATTGCAACAGACGTTGTTGCTGCTGCCCGAGCTGACGCACCTCGGAAAGAAGAAAGTGGTTAGTGAAGCTGTTAATAAACAAGTTAGCCTTCAGGCTAACCCTTAACCTACTTACTGCTATCTGTCGAGTGACTGTCGATCCGAACTCCGTTGGGAAAGCGACACGTTCTGTGTCGCCTTCGGTGTTATCCGAAACGTGTCGCGTATTTAATAGAATATAAAACACTGATACAAATCATTAGAGTGTACGTAAAATTCGGCATTAATGTGTCGACCAATGAGTCCTCGTTCAGTAAAATATTCTCCAAAAGGGATTCTCTTGTCTGTTTTAAGATTAGATTTTGTAACACACAACACTTGATGCTTCGTGGATGATATTTGTTTTCCAAATCAAGGAGTTTATAAGACCTGCTATGGAATATTTGGAACTTGTGAGTGTAATATGGGAATCCATATAATGGTTTAACAGTGCCAAATACTTTAAAATGGACAGTTCTTGGATGAAGTTTGGTTCTACAATCTGGGACTATTAAACCCCACACCTCTAAGAAACAGTGCTTTAACAGCTAATACCAATACGTCTAACATGCAAAAACTGTATGGCACCACACAGCGCAACTATGAGAAGTAATAAAATGTTTCCCTCAAGTAAAAAATCTTGTTACTGATATTTTGGTTTCTCTGTTGTCAGATGAAAAGGAAGAGCGCAAGTCTTTGCACAGTCTTCAAGTGGAGAGACAAGAACAGGCCGAGCGATCTGTTCTCATCAGCTGCCAACCCCGAACCAATGAGAAAAAGTTCCTCAAGTTTTTATCAAAACATGGAGACGTCAAGAAATACTTCTTTTATGAAAGCTATGTGAGTGAGAGACGGAGGTCCTCTGATGAGTCAGCATTGTTTTCCAACATACTCTAAGAATTCAGTTTGATGGTGTAATCGTGTGTGTTTCTTCTCCAGGGCATTTACGCTGTAGTGGAGTTTTCCGACCGGGAAAGTGTCGCCTCTTTACTTGAAGGAGCCGCCATCCCCAGCGTCAGCCATGAGTCCACGGTGCCTTTTAAATCGAGACTGCTGTCACTCAGAAACCTCGACTCACCGAACCAGCTGTCAGGCCAACAGTGCCAACCCCAAACCACCATTACCATCAACGAGCTCACGCAGAGGCTGTCCAGAGAGGAGAGTGTAAGTAGTTTGGTTATCACGTCCAAAAATGTCACTTTACATTGCAGGTCTAATGCTGATTATGTATACGTTATTGAATCAGTTTAAATGTTTGTGCTCAGCATCTTCTGTCTCCTCACTTCCCCTCAGGTAGACCAGCAGATAGCCTCCCTGACTAAAGCTTATCAGCTCACAGAGGAGAACAGCAGGCTGCGCTTCCTCGTCTGCTCTCTGCTGAAGGACATCGCTGCTGCTTATTTCCCAGAATGCACCATCAAACCATTTGGCTCGTCAGTGAACGGCTTCGGAAAGCTTGGCTGTGACCTGGACATGTTTCTGGATCTGGACGGCATCAGTGGGCGAAATATAAAGATGGTAATGATGAAGGATTGGAGGGTTTAATCTGCGTTTTTAGACTAGCCGAAGTTTATTTGTGAACAGCAAAGCCAACAGGCAATGTTTCATTAATACTGCCAGACATTCTCACTGGTATGTGTTTGGCCTAATGTACAGGCAAACATTCAGTCAAACAGAAACGGTGACATTGTCATCGTGGTTCCTGCGTCTCAGTTTTGAGATGTTTCTACTTTACTGTAGTTTATATCGGTCTAATCTACATTTTCTTTTTTGGTTGTTGGTCAGACAAAAAAACAGACAACATTTTAGTGAAAGCTTTAGGAAATTCACTGGATTTTTCACTTATTTTAGATTAAACCAGGAGATCTGGAATTATTTTTTTTTTCGTCCAGTCTCCTTTCAGAAACCAAATACAGTTGATGCCTCCTTCACCACTCATGAACTGACTTAATTTGTATCATTCATGAACAGTTTGGTTGAACAGTATAAGGATCTACAACAATCAGCCACAACATCAAAACCACTGACTGGTGAATCATAAAGTTTAATCCAACATCCCGGCAATAAATCCTCCGTTCCAGAAGATTATAATGTTCAGTTGTTGTTCAATGAGATTCAGGGAGGTTATGATTTGTTTTAATGGTCATTTTGGAGACTGTTAACCAAATTAATTTAATTAATAAAACAAAATATTACAAACACCTGTCAGTATGACCCAGTGCAATTCAACAGCACCAAACATTACAGTCTCCATAATAATAATAATAATAATAATAATAATAATAATAAAAATAACCAACACATCTTCCAATCAGATTCTATAACAACTGAACATTATTATCTTCATGAAGGGAAGAGTTATTCTTGGACTCTTGTATTATACTCAATACGTCACCTGTCAGTGTTTTTAATGTTATGGCTGATAATGCAATACAATACAATAATTCAGGCCACTTCCGTGTTTGTTTTTTAAATATAATCATTCAGCTTCGCTCCATGGCATATATGTCACCTGCTCATCCACACCACTCTTGCAGTGACTCCAATTCCCAGCCTCTAGTTTTACAACCAGTTGGCTAAACAGTTAATTGAGAAAATGATCTGCAGATTAACTCGGGGTTCTCTGTAAAATCGTGTAATTTTAAAAAGTCTTCCAGATGTGGAAAGTCCGGGCATTTCATCATCATCATGGAGTTTTGTTTGTAACATGTTTAAATTTTAGTTACCATTAATCAAAATGTACTACTTTCCATTAGGTATATTTCTATATACTGTTGTTTGACTTCCTGTGTTTATTGAATGGTTTTATCCTTCCTTCTCGTCAACAATCACCGCGGTCAAGCTGTGCTTTTTCCTGTTGCTGCCAACGAAGGCAAAACATGCCAGGAAAATACAAATTTCTCGAGTTTTGGTTACATAACAATGACTTCAAAGACTAGGTGTTAAGAGGAGATGACAGAAAAGCCAGATGTGATGTTTGTAAAACTATTGATCTACTAAAATGTGGGAGAGGGAGCCCTTCACATTCACAGCAACATGCTGTCCCCTTTACTGCTCAGCTGCAGCCCAGTGAACAAGAATCTTAAGTTGTGGACAACCCGAGAAAATTCATTAAATTTGGTCCCATTTATTTTGCTCAATTTATTGTTTAAGCAGTTAAAAAAAACAATTAAAGTTTTGTAGTGAAAATACCAACTAGTAAATAAAGCTAGAAAATTGCTGGTAATAAAATAATGGGGCTGGATTTTGTCTGATCAGCACAAAGATGGGAAAGATTATCCTTCGTTACAGGTCTTGGAAATTCTATTTCATTTGTTTGTTAGTTAGGGAATTTGAAATCAAGAGGTAGAGCAGGAACCCTGTTAAGTGAATGTGGAAATCATTATCGTCATGAATCTCGCTGCGTTGTAAATATTCTGGTTTCCCAAAGTGCAGCAGTTCATGTAGTGCATGCCAGTTAAATCCCTGCTCGTCTATGAAGGTGCTGATTTCCTTCCCGTTTCTTTACATAATGAAAGTGCTGTAGTTCACTTTGTAGGGAGACTTCAGATACTTCAGAATCAGCCTCGTGAGATGTTACAGTCAGCTGCTGTTTCTCTGTAACTTTCACTTCAAACTCAAAGCCTTGTGTCTTGTGTTTGAACTTGTTTTAGTAGAAACTATGAAACTCTGTGAAGCACAGTTCATAAATGCTGCAGTGACAACTTTGGAAGCCAAATCAGACAGCGTGATGTGAATGTAGTGCATGAGCTAGTAATTATGACGTGATTTCAGGATTATTAAACCTCTCTAAACTCCGTGTCTGCAGCCAAAGTCAGGCCTGTCCCTGGAGTACCAGGTGAAGCGGGCCAACTCGGAGCGGGCCGTCACCCAGAGCATCCTGTCCGTTATCGGGGAGTGCGTGGACCAGTTTGGGCCGGGCTGTGTGGGGGTGCAGAAGATTCTCAACGCGCGATGCCCTCTGGTCCGTTTCGCCCACCAGCCCTCCGGCTTTCAGTGTGACCTCACAGCCAACAACAGGTATCCACCCTGTGCACACGCCAACCCTCCATATTATCACAGAGTGAAAAGGTGCTGTGATGTGAATCTGGTGTTGCAGTGCCTGAGTAACGAATAGGTCAGTTTCATCTCGTCAAAATGTCGCGTCCTGAAAGGTCATTTTTGACTCGGTCACAGTCGTGTTGCTTCACAGAAACTGCTACTTTTTGATTGTCCTGAATATTGTTTTGGCCTCACTGGCGTTGCAAAAACCCCAAACAGAAACCAGACTCTGGCAGGAAGTGCTGCGGCTGTTCAGTTGTATACCTGCCACAGTGAAACTCAACAAGAGGGCCAAAATGGGGGCTTGTTTGTGTTTCACTTTTCCCTTACAACCTGCTGGTGTGTGACACAAACACGTACACACCTGCTAATGTACAGAAAACCTTTCTGCAACTTCGAAGGAAAAGGACTTTAACCGCACACCGTGGGTGGATGTGAGGGGGACTTTTCTCACATCAACAATCTGCTATGAGATCTTTAGAGCGCAACAATTTCCTGCCTTGTGTGTGTGTGTGTGACTGTGTGTGTGTGACTGTGGCCGAGTTAGTGGCTAAACGTTGCTCTCCAGTGGTGGTTTCAGTTTAACTGACCACTGACATTGTGCTGGTGTTTTTATATCATAGATCTGTAAGCATTTCATAACTGGACACATAAAGATATTTTACTAAAATAGGAAACCCGTGTACTCTCAATTATTTAAGGTAAAAGCATTAAATATTGTTTGTGTTGCAAGTTTCAGAAACTGAAGTGAACATATCCCTATTAAAAGAAGCAGCACAGTAGTAACCAGCAGCAGTTGTCTCCCTGCATTGTTCTCCACAGGGTGGCGATGAAGAGCACAGAGCTGCTCTACCTGTATGGCGGGCTGGACCCGCGGGTTCGCAGCCTGGTGTTCACCGTGCGCTGCTGGGCCCGGACTCACGGCGTCACCAGCAGCATCCCCGGAGCCTGGATCACCAACTTCTCCCTCACAGTCATGGTGCTGTTCTTCCTGCAGAAGAGGAGCCCTCCCATCATCCCCACTCTGGACCACCTCCGGGACCTCGCAGGTACCAGCCGCCCACTCACAGTCTGGGATCTGTTTTTGATTTTCAGGTCAATATGTGCGTTTAGTGTTTGATCTTAGAGATGTTCTCTTAGTTTTTTCTTATTTCTTAAAATGTCACACCACATCTTCTGGATCTTCTTACGTCATTCATGACACACAACATTTACTCATTCTGTTGCCTCACAAGTGTAAAAACAACAAAGGCAACATCAAAACAGCTTGCGACAATCCAGTTTCCTGTGCTTAAAAAAAAGATACATTTATAAGAAAAACAGTTTGAACATTTGACTTTCTGACGTATAGAAGTTCCAAAATGATATGGTGTTTTTTCAATCGCAGCCTGACAAATGCTTCCATGGAAAGTCTACCCAGAAGAAACATGCAAACACTCAGTACAGTGGAGGCAGTGAGGGGTTTTCCAGCGGAGTGCACAGCTCCAGTCAGACTGACACATTAGATATATGATTATTGATGTGATAATGACAAATAAGAACCATCGGAATGTAATGAATGAATCAACGGAATGTTTTGGTATTAAGGAAGTTGGACGTGGAGTGTAAGACACCAGCCTCCAGGACAGTGTCCCTGCCTGTGGACAAATGTTTCAGTTCACGATGAGTTTATAAAGTCAGACTAGCAGCCTCAGACACCAGAATGTTATGTTCACTGTCAAATAGGAGAAAGACAAAGCTGCAGATTGTCACATGTTTAAGAGCAAAACGCTAACAAATCTATGGCTAAAAGTAAAACATGTTTTGATTATTAATTCATCCTTATTTTCTCAGCTAATCAATCTGTACTTATTAATCTGTAAAATATTTGAAAATAGTGAAAACTGCCAGTCATCGTTTGTTTCAGCCTGAGGTCTGGTACCAACAGTCCGAAGCTGAAAAACATTAAGTTTGTTTCCAGAGAATTTTGAATAATTTTAAATGACTAGATGTTAATCGTTTTAGTTCCTTTAGAGCCCTACAGACACGCAGTGCTTCTAAATCCACATCCCTTCTTCTCGGTTGAATCGAGGAAGTTTTCCTCACGGCGACGTGCAGCACATATCAACTGAACAGCACGACTTGACCTTTCCAACGATAGTAGTTGTCGGTCTATGCAACAGAGTGTTTGTGAGAAATATCATTTTGAAGTCGCATCACATTTAATCATCGTTACCATCCCCACACCCTCTACTCCTGTTTGAAAGACTCACGAACTCCTCGCTGCATCGATACGGACAACATAAAACAAGAGAGCCGAACTGGAGCTTTGTAATGATGAGAGTCATGTATTTGTACAACAAAGTAATCGTGTTATGAAGACGGCTCAACCATCTGCAAAGAAATATCTTTACTAATGCCTTCACCGACTTTCAAACTACAATGCACCACTCTTCAAATGAAACAGCAGAAGTCACAGTTTCTGATGAGATAGGTTGCTTCTCAAAGCGTTGTTGACTCATCCTCTTGTGAAATCACAGCAAATTTCTGCATCGTCGTTGACATATGGCGGACTTTACATCCCACTTCGTTTGAAAAATGAAGAAAAACATGCTTATCAGCACCACCACCACCGCCACCCCACTTTATCGTCACCCTCTATTGCCATAAAGCCACATTAATCTTTTAGAAAGATAAATAATATATTTGCTTTTCATTACAGTGATTCAAAAGTAGTGGTTAAAAGATTTCCAGGACTTATGTGAATAAAACATTTGTTTTTGTTTGGCAGTAAGCACAAATTTCTTCAAATTATAAATCAGTGTCTCACCATCCTGGTTCTGATCTTGCCAGATTATAGACAACCTCCTCTACTCAATTATGAAAACATATCTCTCAAACATATCAGTCTTTAATGGTGAGATATATGGAAACACAAATTCACTTTTTTTTTTCCCCCTTCATAAAAACAATAATATAAAACAATGTGCAAGTATTATTACATGACCTGATTGAAGATCTGGATAACATCGACTGTTATGGGAAAAAAAAATCTGATTTAAGATGAATGGTGAACCTCTGTAATGACCGGGATCAGAGTTTCAAAGCAGGTAGTGGTATTTCCCTGAAAATAGCTGAGTTAATGAAGGAAGCATTTTAACTTTAGACCAATCCTTTGGACTTTAGTTTATGATCAGGATAACAAGACAGGAAGTGGTCGAGGGTTTGCCTTGTAAATAAGGCGTTATCTGTTTTCCACCTCGTCACACACGTGTCTGCCGGCGGCGACCGCTTCAACAAAACACTGATGTAGTTTTCAAAGGTAAAAATATGCTTTTTTCTTTCCCTGCATCTCACGACCCCTCGTGGAGTCCCGCGACCATAGCTTGGGAACCACTCCCCCGGAGTATCTCTGCTCTGACGTGCAAGGATGATCGCACAGGACTTGTTTTAATGCCTCTTGGATGTGTCCATGACTTTAGAAACAGAGCTGTAGCCAACAGCAGCATTCAATGACCGGTGTGAATCCGGCAGCTCGAAAACACAACACACTTCCTTCATCCGCAGCCCTGGACTGTCTTCACTTGTTTTATTTAATATGTGCAATCCTAGTGACCTTCATATTGGCTCTGGAGAAGCCTTAAGGTCATCCCTCACCTGTTTATTAGCTGTTTATATATATATATATATATATATATATATGTGTGTGTGTGTGGACTGAAGGTGGAGCCCAGTGTGTCGCTTTGATGCAACACACCGGTCTGCCCGCGAGTCCACTCTCTCCCTCCCTCTGTCACCTTGGCTGCCTGATAATTGCCTTCCAAAAGCAATTTGCCCCCCCCCCCCCCCCCCCCCCCAAAACCCCCTTCCAACAACCCCACCTCCTCCTCGGCCCCGTTTAGCTCAGACTATCTCACAGAGTGCTTACAGGACAATAAAAGGCCCATCACTCTGGGAAGGTCGATGACCCCGCCTCCTCCAGACACACGTGTGAGTATAGAGGCAGCTATTTAAACAGCGGTATAACACACACGCACGCACACACGCACACACGCCAGTCTGATAGTGTTGAAGGAGACTGGTAACAAGGGCATCGCTGGAGACGTAAACCAGCGGTGCAAGGACGCGATCCGCGCCATTTTTGTTCTTCCTGTTGACCACCGTCATACACACACACACACACACACACACGTGCTCTCTCTCCTTCCCTCTGTGTCGCTCTGTTTCCTCCATGAATCCAGCGCTACCATCCATCTGTGTCTTGTTTATGGCCATCATAGGCGTGTAAAGGCAGCCGTTCTACCTTGTGTCCGCTCTCATCCCCACAAGGTCCCGCAGACAAGAGCGTGATTGAGGGGAACGACTGCACGTTTGTCAGCGACTTCAGCAAGATCCAGCCGCAGAGCAACACAGAGACACTCGGTGAGGACAGAATCAGGGCCGCAGGGCGCCGGCTCCTTTTGATAGATGGTACCGTTGGTGTCAGCGGGCTTTCGTGCTGACTTGACTTCTCTTCCTCTCTTTCAGAGAAACTGCTGGGTGAATTCTTTGAGTTCTACGCCACGTTTCCACTCAGCAGGATGTCCATAAATATCAGAAAGGTAGGTAGGATTATCTGGAGTGTTCCTGTAATGTCTCCCAGTCACAGTTATCTTCTGAACATTAAGCTGAGTGCAAGTTGAAATAGATGCTCGCATTCAAACCCTCCTTTTACATAAATGGGAGGACAGTTGACATGCTGGTCTGGTGGATCAGAACATTCCTAAATCAGTTATGACCTGAATGATACCATGTAATAACATGGTCTTTATAATAATAAAGACTGCAGCGGCACAAGCTCAAACATACAGAGAAAGATTAATTACATGTTTTTGCCTGATTAAAAAAAAAAGTGTTGCTCATTTATCATCTCGTCTGTACACAGAGAAAAGTCAGTTAAATAATCCAGGAAACTGAACAAAGCATTTTTTACTTTTTAAAAAGGTTTTTCTCATGTCCGATTAGTGGATATAAAAAATATGTAAAAAAAAAAAAAAAAAAAAAAAAAGGCCACAAATAATCAACTGATGTTACTTTTTTATTTTTGTACATGTAATTTGTATCGTTTTATTGCAAATGTCCGAATGACCAAAAATCCAGCAGCAGTTGTCCAAAGAGCACCTTTATTGTGAAAGCAACAGATTTAGGCTCCACAGATGACCCTGATGAAAGACTGTAGGACATTTATAAAATAGGCTGAGGAGAAAATGCGCGCTGACGATGACACTGGTCTTTATTTAATGCTTCAGCAGCGAGGTTATCTCATACCGTAACTTCTCTGTCAGTCGCATCTGAATAAAGCTGTGAGGAACCTTCACGTTAAATACACATTATGATATATTTTACAAACGTTAGTGTTGGTGTATGTTGGCTGATAAGTTAAAAGAAATGTCAGTACAGAACGTTACTGATAAACTGGATGTGGATTGAGTGCAGTGGATCAACAGGAGTTCTGCCGAGGTCAGCACAGGTTCACGTTTTTATTTGAGCATCAGATTTTTCTGGTTATCAACTCTGCAACTCTGGACAAATGCACATTGTTTCGTACTTGTAATACAGAGTGATGGTGAGCGACATATAAAGATTAATAGCAGAGCTGCCTGTAAGTAGTTTTTAAAAGGTTTTCACTACCTCATTGCTGAGGAGGAGCCAGCAGATGTGCAATTATAGTGTTCGTTCATTTATACAGTGATATTGGCTGTATTCTCTTGGATGGGAGACGATCACTTTGTTCTCAACGAACCAACACAAGAAATATTTAAGGGGGGACAATACGAGCAGCTCATCACAGTCCCTTCATGGTATCTCAGGTGACACTGTAGCCCTGATGTAGTGTGACCTCTGACCCTTTCAAAAGTAGCCGCAGTTGTTATAGTGCAGCCCCTTAAACACGGGAGTACAAACCAGGGTCATCAGTTGTACAGCAGAGCACTGAAAGGTTTATTTTAAAACATATGTGGGGAAAAATGTATTTAAGTAAAATATAGGGGATCCTCCTGGTTTATGCGAAAAGTTTATACAACAAATAAAGAATAGAGATGTTTTTGGTTTATTGCATCTCTCAAACTCAGATTTTCTCCGTCCTATGCTCGGCTCTACTCTCCAGATGTTCCGTCCACATCCTCCGGCCGCCCTGCTGAGTGGATTTCTTTCACTGAACTTAAAAATCAAACCTGTCCTTCACTGAGAATCCAGAACAGGAATTAAAACTCTTTCAGAAAGAGCTTCAGCACTTGAGGAAAATCGGCTCAGCCTTCTTTCAACTTTTCCTCCCAGCTGAGCTCCAGCAGGGAAATCTGTTGGTAATAAGCGTTGGCGGGATGGCGTCTTCCCACACACACAGATGACAGCCGTCCTTGTCTTGTGTGATTGATGCGAGCCCCACAGGAGCCTGGCGCCCTCGAGCTGAGATCCCAATTAAGAGCTCTGTTATGTTAAGTGTAAACAAATTAATATTTGTTTAGTCGAGATGCAGATTTATCCTGTTGTTGTCCGTTTGTAAAACATCTTCCACAGTGGAAGTCACACTTTTCCTCTCTACCTGTACTGGATGGTTAATTAACCCACTAGTTAACATGTGCAACAGTGAATAATATCCCACTTACCACATCATTCTCTTCCCAGTTGAAATGATGCTGATAAAGTAGGTTTTGGTGGCATGTAATGAGATGCAGGGTCTTTGATCGTGCTTGGGAGTTTAATGAATTGATACCTGTTGGAACGAGAGACCCTGCAGCCTAATATATGACACTAATATGAAGTTTGACAGAGGAGAGGAAGCCTGCAGGTAGACTGCGGCCGTGACCCGAGCCGATAGGCTTTCACCAGCAGAGCAACAGACATAAATCTGCTTTACTGTGCTACAATTCTCCGGTTCGCTCCCTTCCTCTGATTGATGGCTTTATGTTGCCATCTTCTGTCCCACCCCTCCCACCGCGCCATCCTTTTATCCTTCCCGCCCCTTTACTGTAAGGTTTTCAGCAGGATAAAGCATGCAAAGTGCCAAGGAAGGTGCTTGACTTCTCTCTGACCCACATTTTGATGGTTCATTTGATGGCCACGGCTACAAGACGCAAATATGCACCATTGATGCTTCAGTCGCGAACTCGGCCCGGCTCATTTCTGTCATTGTTTTAGGCGCCGCGAGCAAATTCCTATCCTTTTTCACGACTCACGTGAAAATGTCTTCCAGAGCCATGTCCATGTCTCTCGCTCTGCCATCTGCTCGCCTGCAGAGAGGTGTTCCAGTCAGATATGCGCGCCCCAGATACAGCAGCACAGAGCTAAAACCATGACCAACGAGATAGATGGACCATAAAATAGAGAACATGCAGGCTCGCGGCGGCTGCTGCTTCTGCTGCTGCTGCTGCTCACAAATGTGTTTTCAACTGCCAGTACTGTCCCCTTCCTCGTCTCCAGGGCAAAGAGCAGAACAAGCCGGAGGTGGCGCCGCTGCACATCCAGAACCCGTTCGAAACCTCGCTGAACGTCAGCAAGAACGTCAACGCCACCCAGCTGGACCGCTTCGTGGTTCTGTGTCAGGAGAGCTCCTGGTTGCTCCAGCAGACTGAAGCCAACACGCCCAGAGGAGGCGGCGGAGGCGACGACGCCACACCTTGGGGACTCGCGACCCTGCTCCTGCCGTCGCAGGTCGCGGGGGTCAAAGGTCGCAAGAAAAGGAGACGGGAGCCAGCCAGTGAGAGGATCAAAGGTCTGCTAGAATCCTTGAAGAATAAAAATCAGCCAAAGACGAGCTAAGGACTCTTCCTCATTCTCTTATCAGTGACTCATGCAGCCACGGCAACTCTTCGGAGTTCCTGTCTGATGACCCAGAAGGTGAGAAGAGCCGAGGCAGCGGCTGCAGAGGCCGGACTGTAGTTCTGAACATGGACACTGGAGGGTGCTACTGAGGCCTGTATGTGCAGATGTTTGGGACCTGAAATAAGGGAATGATGACTTTGTACTTTACTGTCGACTTCCACACGGTTTTAATTAAAGGCAATAGTGTAGAAGTGCGTCCTGCCAGATGTTTGTTTAGGAGCTGTGACTGTGTTTTTACAGGTTTGTTTGATTCGAGATGTTATCAGCATCAACACTCAAGACATCTGTTTGCACTTACAGCAAATTATTCGGGATCAAATTTATATCATATTAATGTTGAAATATGGGTGGAACTGAAAACTGTATACACTTCAAGAGCAACAAGAGGCAGCTGAAGAGTAGCAGAATACAGCATTTAACATTTACAGTTAAAAATAAGTGTCGAGAAAATATAATGTTATTAAAATAAATGTTAAAATCTGTTTAAAAGATACGTTTCCTATATTCTCGTGAGATAACGTTATCGTTAACGTTTACACGGGGCAAGAGGGATTGGTTGTTTGTGTTGGATGAAATCTTACGAGGAAAATGAAAACACTTGGTGGCTCGTTAGCTCACCTGAAAACATTAGTAGCTAATACCACACGTCATGTTATGTAAACCACGATTGGCTGATTGGTCCACGCCGTTGGTCGTGGAACGGCGGCACCGCTGTGATTTACTGCCAAATAAAAGAACAATAAAAAGCGAATTTAAGCTATTTTTCTGGTGTGATTTCAAAGTTATCATTGGAGCTAACCACCTTGTAATAATCAGGGCTTTTCTTCCCATTCTGCCCCTAACTTATAGTTGATCAACACTAGACCGAGTAAAACAAATCAGTCACATTACCCATTGTTTTAGCATGTTGTCACTATACAAGGTCAACTGTAGCTAATGTAAAGCTCTTTTAAATGAATAATTAAAGTTGAGGTAAAATGAGAACATTTGAAAAGTACAATAGTGTAAGTTAGTGAAATTAAATAGAAGATATTTTTTTAATTTATTTAATCTAAAAATGAATATTTCCCTCTTTGTAATAACCGAGTGGAAGTTCAAGGGTTGGTATATAGCTTTATGTTTATCTCATCTCCTCTGATGGTGCTTGAAAGTTTGTGACCCTTCAGAATTTTTTTATATTTCTACATAAATATGACTTAATAAATCATCTGATTTTCACAAAAGCCCAGAAAGTAGATAAGGAGAACCCAATTAAACAAATGGGACAGAAATATGATACTTGGTCATTTATTTACTGAGGAAAATTCATCTTTGATTTCAGTGTCTGACGTGACCCCCTCGTGCGGCAATAAGTGCAACTCGGCGTTTCCAGTAACTGTAGATCCGTCGTGCACATCGGCGTGGAGTATTTTGGCACATTCCTCCGTACTTGACAAGCTTCAACTCTGGGATGGTGGGAGGTTCCTCATTTAAATGCTTCAAGTTATTCCGCAACAGTTCTGGTGGACGGAGGTCAGGACTTTGACGTGGCCATTCTAAAACCGGATTTTTATTTTTAATTAAACTGTGCTTTGGGTTGTTGTCTGGCTGCACGACCCACTTTCTCTTGAGACAGATGTTTGAACATTTCCTTTAGAAATTGCTTATGTAATTCAGAATTCATTGTTCCATTAATGATAGCAAATCATCAGGACCCAGATGCAGCAAAAATAGGCTCAAACCATGACACCACCACCACCATGTTTCACAGTTTGTATAAGGTTCTTATGCTGGACTGCAGTTTTTTTCCTTTCTTCAAGCATGTCGCTCATCTGTCCAGAGAGGCCTAAAGTTGTCCTGGCTCTTCATGCTTTGCTCTTGGAGTGATCTTTGTTGGTTCGACTGGGGAAGGTTGCAGTTATCTAGAATTTCTTCCATTTGTACACAATCTGTGTGTGAATTGGTTGAGTCCAAACTCCTTAAAGATCATTCTGTAACCTTTTCCAGCCTAATGAGCATCAACGACTCTTTTTCTGAGGTCTTCAAAAATCTCTGGTCATCGCATGAGACACTTCCACAAAAGATCACTTGTCTTTACATTAAACAGGGCGCTGACACTCACCTGATTATCATCTCGATACCAGACTCTTAATTTCACCTTCAAATTAACTTCTAATCCTGGAGGTTCGCATAGTTTTGCCACTTAAAGATATGTCGTATTGAATTATTCTCCTCAGTAAATAGATGACCGATTATAATGTATTCGTGCCATTTGTTCTCTTTATCTAATTAAGGGATTGTTTACGAAAATGTAACTTCAGAGCAGCACTTCAAGCACTGCTTTATAGAAAGCTAAAGTTCAGATGTCCGGTCCCGGGTAGCCTCGGTTCTACTATGTTAAGCACTAACTTAATGTATTCTCCCATTTGTTAAATTTGTTTGGGTAACAAAACGAACTGTGTTCCTGGGGGTTACTTTCTGATTTTTAAGACAAATCGGCATCCCTTACAGCACTTGCCAGAAATGACCAAATTTCCCCACTGCAGGATTAATGAATTCTTATCTTATCTTAGCTTAATGTGTCATTTTTTACCAAAGTTCCACTGATTACTTCTTGAGCACAGAAAAACGACAGCCTTCTTAAAAAAAATACACGTGCAACAACATTGGTATACTTACTTCATAATAATTTGTTGTCATCCACAAACTTCAACAATATTTGCTCTCCTCCTGCTGTTATTACAGACAAGTCTGAAGTAACCACAACCCTGAGAGTCTGTCATGTTACAATTAGTATTGACTGAACAATATTAGATCATTTTTCAATAAAACTGAACACATTTATTAGATTGACACAACACATTGTAGAGAAAGACCGTGTTCCAGGCTGTGATCTGAGTTATTAGCGAAGTGGTAAATGTCAGTGGGTGTTTGAACGATGTTTTCTTACTCCTGGAACAGAAGCTGAAAGTTCCGGTTTCACTTCGACTCTCTGAATAATCACTTCAGCAACAAATTAAAATATAAAAACTTCATTAAGAATACCAGCTTTTTCTTAAAATGTTGCATCTGGATTTAAGTTTTTGGCAGCAAATGATCACTAACAAGTGACATAATGGTGCTAGAGTGCTTTACATTTATATAGAAGCAGACAGCGCATCAACTTGGTCACCCAGTTCATTGGAACCAAAGTGAGCCAGCTCTGTGGTGAAGTCTGTCGAATGGATTGACCTCTGAAAACCCCGCTGGCAGATGTCTCATGTTAAATGAGAAAAAAGACGCGCTACTTAAACTTCCAGACAGAGAGAAGCCTTTTAATTCGGTTTCCAGCGTGTAATGCCTGTCTACTAATCGCATCCCTTGAAATGTGGTCCAAGCCGTAGTTAGTAGGAAAGGTCATCGACGTGCTGTTTTTTTTTTGTTTTTTTTTTCAAAGTTATATAACCTGAGTGTACACATGTGTTGGAGATAGAGAAGGGGGAAAAAAAAACCTTCGGGCGCATGTGTTAAAAGTGCATCCACAGGTTCACGTCCGATGAGAGTGCCTGAGTGTGTTTGTATATGTGTGTTTCAGGCCCACGGGACACGGTTTGAGGAGCGGGGAGTGTGCAGCCCACAGCTGTTTTTCCGCTCATTGCCGTGGGAGGTCGGAGGGGTGAGAGGATAGACTTTTAACTACCTCCCCCGCCCTCCTGCCACCGGTCCACCCTTTGCCACGGGGCCACGGCACTGATGGGAGGAAAGGAGTGAGGCGGCTTTGAACTTCACTCACTGTCCCGGCCTCCTCTCTTCCAGCCTGCATTTCTCCTTCAAATTCTGCGGGCCTCTCCCTCTCCCGCTATCTCAGTCATCTGTTTTCCTCTCTACAGAGTGGCAGCGTTCTTTGAGGTTTGTGGAGGTTTGTTTATTTCCATGAGTGAGTTTCTGACTGATGGATCTGCTCTGGTGGAGCAACAGAGCGGTTATGAAACGCAGTGGTTAGAGGAGCACTGGGTGGGGAAATCAACACCTCTGGGGAATTTGATGAAATGCGAGTGCTGGGTGTTGTGGGGTTCATTTAAAGGAGCGACATGTCAGCGCCCTGGACCTGATTTGTAGGTGGTTTAGAATGTGCAGTGGCGTTTTTTTAATTTATAGATCGCTCTTTGATGACACTCTTTATTGAACAGTTTATGGGGTAATTACAGGGATAGATAGAAAGTGGTCATTTGCCAAAAGGCTGCTACAGGCCATTGTCAAGGTTAATAGTATTTTTTTTTTCTAGCTTAGTCTGATCATTGCAAAGTCAAAGTTTTATGAGACCATCTCCCAGCGATAGAGCACTTTAGTCTGTGAAGGGACCAAGACTGTTTGGGTAACCTGCCCAGCAGTGACCTTCCTCCGAGGTGTTTGCAGGCGGCACACAGCGGGCTCTGATTTATGAGAAAAAACTGAAAAGTCCAAGATGAATTGGCCTTCTCACAGGAAGTCCAGAGGTTCAGCAGGGCGACGGCCGGAGTTTATGTTGCTGCCTTTTTCTTGGCTCCTAATGCGCCTTCAGAGCCCGTAGGAATGTCAAAAGGTGGTTTGAGGGTTTGAAAAACATGGGAGGTATTTGAGGAAATACGTGAGGAGGTAAAGTAGGAAAAACAAGAAACGAGAAGGGTCTTGGCGTGTATTTGAGGCTCAAAGTCTCGAGGAGCCTCTTTCACAAAGTGCTGTGAGAATTTGAGGGAAAGGCTTCTGCTTCAGAGGAACATGGTGTTACTGTGTGGTGTTTGATGTGGAGGCCTTATCAGTCACAGCACTTTCAGAAGTTATTTTATCACGCTGTCCGATCACTGCGCCACTCCTTCCACTTACCTCCACGAAGTCCACAAAGACCAGGGAGCCATGTGGAGAAAGTAATCTCCAAAGCATTTCCACTTGCAGTTCCATGAATTGTCCCCGCAGCATTGTGAGAGGTCATTACGCGGGTTTCCGTGGTTCCTTGCGGCCCCTGTTACTCGGCACCATCGGCCCCATGGTTGGCTTTGTTTGGGACGTGGTTAGAACGAGCGGGGATCGCTGAAATGCACTCGCCACACGCCGCGGCCCCCGAGGTTATCGCTGCATGTATCTCTGGCTGCAGAGTTTCTGCAGAGGTGTGTGCTGGCTGACGACAGTGCTCGGTGAAAGCTACGTTCGAGTGGCCCCAACCAGAATACAGCAGCCTGCGTCTCCATGTCCGCATGTCCGCCTGACAATGAAACATGACGTAGACGATTGGCGAGCGACTCAGCAATGTACTCCGTCTTTACGGCGCATGGGAAAGCCTGGTACTTACTGTACCCACCAACAGAACCATTGTTCGAGTGTAGGACGCAGCGCTGCCTAATTGGAGCCTGGCACAGAGCTGCTGGCAACCGGAGGCTCCGAGTGTCGGCCAGCGTGGTGGTTTGCACATTCTTTCTCTCAGTGGACAGCAGAGCGGCTACATCCATTCAGCAGTGACTGGATCTGTCCCCTGGGTGCCTTTACTCCCTGAATGGAGAATGTGTGTGTGATGCCACACATACATGTGACACATGGAGTCCCCAGAGCTCAGGGTGCTGCGTTTATGCCATCACAGGCTCTTTGTTGTTTGTTCAAAGCTGCTGTTCTGTCAGGAAGAGGCTGAAACTGATGCACTGTATGTGTATATATAGACTTCAGTTCTTCTTCAAACTGTAGTAATACTCTATTTGATGGGTCTGTAATTTGCTAATAACCACTGAGGTAAGTATTTTGTAAATAAATATTTTGGTACTTGGACTGTTTTTATTCAAATTGACATTTACAAGTGGTTGTTGCTGTCCTTTAAGGTCCTTTAACTCCATGTACATATTCATTCACATCACATACAGTATACTGTTCACTGCTTGTTACACTGTGTGCTGTACTTGCCTGTCGACAGCTTGAGTTTTCTTTCATGTTCAGCTGACCTACTGCACAGTTACTGAAAGACTTTCTCAGCTTGCATTCTTAAATAAGACCCCCACAGTTTATTTTGAGCAACATTTCAGTACAGTAACCTTCTTCAGACATTTGCTTGATATTGCTGGACTGACTTGTAGCTATTTGATCAATTTACCATCAGTGATGATGGTGTGCAAGAGCTGCTTTATGTTACATTTTTGACATTATAAGGACAACGGGGAGTTCTAATTCTAACCTCTAGTGCAACTCTTTTTATATTTTGTATGATTATGTCCAACTTTCCAAGTCCCAATCATCAATTAGCATCACGACTTGATTAAAATCCTTTGTCAGGACGGTTTCTTGGGCTCTTGCGAACCCAACCTGATTTCACTACACGATTTTCTCCCCGTGAATATGGGTCTGGCTACACTTGGAAGAGAATCATTTGCAGTCGTTCCATCCTACTGGGGTAGACCTCAGGTCCATTTTAACCAATCAGCTCCCAAAGCGTTTTTTTCCTGAGCACAGCGTATTTTTAAAGTTGTTTTTAATGAACGGCAGTAGTGTGCCAAGGTGCTGAGCGTTTATTCTGTGGTGAGCGCTGAACGTGTCTTTCCGGTCACCGAGAGTTCACCGAGAGTGGCGCTCGTCAGTGTCACCAGCCGTCCAATCACAGTAAAGGAGGGGCGGGACAAACACAGTTTACCACCAACACTGGTCACTGATTGGTCCGCGCTTCAGAGTGGATGTGCAGATGCTAATACAAGCCGAGTTTCCAGACTGTATTCACAGCAAAGAAAACTGAAGCTGCGAGTGACAGTTGGCGCAGCCAGGCTACAGTTTACTAAGAAGAAATATGAATCGTCGTAGTTAGGGATTCAAAAAATCTGAAATAAATTGAATTTTTTTTTATGACTTTTAATTTAAATACAACTAGAATTACAGCCTTGAAGTTGTCTGCCTCCACCAACCAGTCAAGTAGCAGTCTCCATCCATGTCTGTCCAGACTTATATAATATATGTAGTGAACACTTTGGAGGAAGTTTTAAGTGTTCACATGTTTGGCCAATAAAGCAGACTGACAGTAGACGATGCCTCAAATATGGATGTTGCTGCCAAGAAGCTACAAATTTTAAAACATGGATGCTTCACTCACATCTTCAACCCGACTGCACAGAAGATCTGTACAGTCACCGAGGCTTCAAGGTGAACACCTGAGATTAGTATCACCAATTTAGTGTCCAACCAAATGTAAAATATGGTCACAATCTCCCCTTATTGTCATAATTTGTGTTTAGATTCTGGAGCTATGGCCACAAATGTGTTTTGTGGGGTCACAGTGACCTTTGACCCCCAACATGTAATCAGTTCATCCTTGAGTCCAAGTACATTTTTGTTTTCACATTTAAAGAAATTCCCTCAAGGCGTTCCTGAGAGTTTGCATTTACAAGTATCAGACAGAAGTGAGGGAACAATGACATTGACTTTGGTCTCTGAGACCAAGTGAATGTTTGTTCCAAATTCCTTAATGTGTTCTGAAATATCGCGTTCATGAGAATAGGACAGACAGACAAACTGAAAACAGAAGGAGGAATAAAAAGCTACATTATATGGGACCTTCAAACTTGGCTAAATAAATGAGCGGTGCCCGGTGTACGATACGGACCCTGAACTGAGCATCAGGACTCATTCCAGATAGTTTGGCCATCTGTGGGCGGCCCCTGAAGGAGGGATAGACAAAGCTTTTCCAAGGATAGTGGGAGTGGTGGGGGAGTGGAGGGTACAGTGTTGGGGTTGTAGAGATAATAATGCTGGCCCTCAGCTGGGAAAGGGGGGGGGGGGGGGTTTGCTAATATCCCTCCTCTCCCTCCTCATCCTCAGGAGCCAGATTTCTCCCCCCTTTTCTATAAGAGCTTAATCTACAGTCTGCACCACAGCCGGACGGGCCCTTATCAGCTGGGAGAGCCTGCATGTCAGCTCCGGCCTTGGCTCCCTTCACTGGACAGACCTGGCTGAGTAGATATACACCCGTATGGGCACAGGCACAAGGCGAGTTCAAGTTCACACTCAGTTCGGAGAGGACAGGAGCAGTTTGTGGAAGGTCGATTTAAAGTTTATAAAACAGACCAGTATCCGCTTTAGACTGTTTACAGCGCCGGCTCCCGACATTTGGCATTCTTTACAGTGAAACATTGCCTTGTCAGTTGCATCTGTGTCTATTAATAGTTTTGTTTTTTTTCCCCTGAAGCATTCCACAATTTATTATGATTATTTTCTAATGTTTTTAGCGATTGTAGCAGCTTGCCTTCAGGGTTCATGACCAAATACCTACAAACACATTCCTGTCTGCATCGATGTCATCTGTGCTGTGTGCTAATTAGCAAATGGTCGCATGCCAACATGCTAAACCAAACAGCACTGTTGAACAATAAAAGGGAACTCCATCACTTTCATACATCAAAGTGTGTTTACAGGTGTAGGGAGCACTGCTGCATATGTGAACAAAGTTATATAAAGCCTTGTGTCTCCAGAGGGAGCCACATGAAATCAGAAAAGATAACAAGAATAAATATGAGTTTGAAAAAAAAGTAAGCTTAACAGACAGCTCCTCATCTTAGCCTGAGTATAGTGGCTCTAGTCTACATTAGCCTTCAGTAGCATTAAATATCGAAATTTCAGACCGAACTGTGGACCGGACAGTTGAATGTTGGCGAAGCAGAGAAGCATGCTGACATTTACATTTAGCCGAAAGCATTTCTTTGCCCAAATGCAGTCCCACAGAGCTGCTAGCTGTAGACCCCTCTTACGCCTTATTATTTTATTATTTTCTATTTTCATAATCATCTTATGACCCTTCAGATTTAGCTTGGGACCCCTTGGGGGGGTCATGCCCCGCTGGTTTGAAACCACTGGTTTTCAAAAGGGTTATATTTCACATTTATTTAATAATAAATGTGGGACATAATTCTTTGAAATATTTTGTACTTTTGCATTCTAATAAGGGTGTAGGATACTCTTTCACATCTTGAGCACGACAATAATGCACGAGTCTGAGTTCAAATTGGCGGTATACCCTTAAAACATATTTTCAGGTCTGACTTTCTTCTGTGTTTGGGTTCCTTCTAGTCAGACGCAATGGCATTCATTCCAGGAAATCATAAAGATAAAATTCAGCAGATGTTTTCATAATCAGTAACTAGAGGCTCCTCTTTTTTCTATTATTTTTCCAATCAAAGCCGCAGTATTTCATTCAGTGTAAAAGATTGTTTTCCTTCAGCGGTAATGCTCTTTCAATACAGACTACGACTTCCACGTGTTTCCCTCCTATGGAAAACATTTCACAATTCTACTCCTCCACGCACAATTAATTTCAGATGTCCCTTGTAGGTGGCTGGTGAATTCTTGAAATACTGGAGTGTTGTTTTTTTTCCCCTCCGCCTCACTGTATTCCAGTAAGTACAAATTGGAGATCTGGGCATTAAAAAGGGCGACGGAAATGAAGTGAGACAGACTGAAAACAAGACGTGTGCTGCCAGCGCCCTACAGAGAAGGACTTGTTCAGACTCACCATCAGGCTCGGAGCTGGGACTGCAGGGGATAGGAGATAGATAACTACTTTAATCATCCAAACAGGGAAATTTAAATGTCCAGCAGCTCACACACAGAAATCTGGATCAAAAGGCAGAAAAATAAACAACCAATAAAAAGTAAATCGTGGGCTAAAAACACAAAAAGGATTACCAAAGAAAGGAGGGGTAATGCCACACTCACTGATTAAAGTGCAGGAATGACGAGATTTGGCTTTATTGAGGTCGCATCCCAATCCACGGTCAGAGGTCAGATATCCAATAGAAAAGCTGAAGCTGAAGAAAGTTTTAGTTTACAAAGCAAAAAAAAAAATCATTGGCCCAGGTTAGGCTCCATGAGCGGGAATCACAATTTCACCCAACAAAATGTTACTTCCAGCTTTCCACGTACCAATACTTACCTTGAAATGAATACATGAATTTACTAATAAACACATTTGAATGTCATTTAAGTAACTGATACACCAGACTACTAATTAGCAGGACTGGCTATAGCTTTTATTCTTTAGGATTGGATTTAGCTGCTACCCTTTTTAGGTCGGTTGACGAACTAACTTAACAACATATTAGTTCATTAAAACATATATTTCAATTGCAGGGATAAGTTAGTAAGTAAATCCATCCATGCTATCTATCTTAAACCAAGCGACAACCAACTGTGACGTCACTCATTTGTTTGTGAGCTGCAGTTCTGAAGCTTTAAGTTTGGCATTTCGGCGCATCGCCATCTTACTATTTCGGTGCAGAAAGTGACCATATTTGGATGAGCTGGGGAGGAGCGAGCGATGAATCTGTCTCGAGGACACTATGCCTCCTTATCTATTATGGAAACCTGACTGCACCACAGGCCTATCAATCAAACCAGACCGGCCCCCAATCATACGCCTTTTGAGGTTTTGAAATTATACATTCTGTGACATTTAAATGTCTCGCCAGATTCTGATTTTTTTATATACATTGTGACTTCATAGTATGAATTAAAGCTTTTTTAGAGTCCCTTGAAAATGGAGATGCTACAAGGAAAGGACGGAAATGAAGCACTTAACTCCGTGGGCTCAGTTCTGGACAATATGGACGTGAAGGCGGAAGCCACAAAGACAGCTCTGTGTTTCAGCTTTAGCGCCGAGTGGCGCTGCTGGCAGCCATACATAGACCAGTATTGTCTGTGGAGCGTCCATGGGACCCAGCATTAAGTCACACCCCCACAATGTCACATGAACCCATCCAGATGTGTTGGGTGTGCATCACGAGAGGGGAAATCAGTTTTTTTACTGAAAGAAAATGACAAAATAGAGCAACAGTACTGTATCTGTCATCGCCGCAGAGCGGGGAACGAGGCCTTCACCTCATATTTACCTCTGCTGCTAGAATTTGGAGTGAGGACTCTGCATCACCTCTTGCACTCTGACATGAAAAGTGTACACCGAGAGGTTGGATAAATTTAGGCCCTGAATAACTGAAAGTATCCATATTTAGAATTAACCCCAATTCCTAAAACATCTGAAAATACCTCAGGAACCTGCTTCTGTCGTACATCACATCTTCTCGCCTCAAACAGCTCCTGATGCCTGCCGTCGGCACAACAAGAATGAGGTTGGCTGTGCAGGAATGAAAGGAAGGGAACAAACATATACTCATTCTCAGGAGTATTATCCTATTTTTGCGGCACATTTCTATCCATCCCTCACTTCGCCTCCACCTCTGATTTCCTCAAGATCAGGGAGAATAGTGGAAAAGACGGAGATGAAACGCATTTTGCCGCCTCTGCTCTCCCCATCCTCCCGCCATCTCCCACCTTCCTCATTGGCTCCAATTAAACTGGCCCCGCTTCCTATTACGTAATAAAATCCTAATAAAAAACCCTATCGACTTCCTGTGCAGGTTCATGGTGTGGTTAATGAAGCCGCTATCATCTCACAGAGCGGGACATGGTCTTATTAGAGCTAGTGGAATGTAGCGAGGCCCACTGGATCAGAGGCTCCCAGCTCATTAGAAAGCATCTAGCGGCCCACTGACATGGGAGACTGACTGGCTGATTGGGTGATAGGCTGGCTGGCCGACTGGCCGACCAAACTGATTGACCTGTACTTTTTTAATGTATCCCCTTTGTCTCAGTGTGATGAAAAAGGTCTGTTTTACCTTTTAACTATATCCTGCATTACTACTTGGGTACAGTGCAACAATCAATAAACACAACATATTATTTGTTACGTGATAGAGCGATCAAGTTGGAAAACTGTTACAACTCCAGCATGCAAGAAGCAACATTAGCATTTACCTGAGTTTAAGTCCACTATTCGCTCCTCTAAATATATCAAACTTTGTTCCCCAGCTAGATGCTAACTTTGGTAGTTTGGTTTGAGTGTCAGGTTTTCAAAATGATAAGGTAGCAGACGATTAAACCAAAACAGTGAGCTAAAAGTCACAAAAATGTTCAGTAAAGATAGCCGAAACTGCAGAGTTTGTCGGTAATTATTTGCAGTGTAATGTTTGTAACTCTTAATCCAAATAAAGTTCCACCCAATTCACACCAGCCATCTTTTGATTCGGAACACTGACAACTGCTCAGATAGGTGGACAGTTCTCAGCAGATGGAAGATTTTTTCATCCAGATGTTTAGAAAAAGTCTTTGAGGATTCCGGGAAAGAGGTTCAGAGCAGTTGTACGTGTTGTTCCAAAAGCTCCGTGACTCAAATGTAGTGATTAATAATGGGAGAGACAAACTAGGGCAAAGTTAAACTAGCCCAAAATTAATTAAACTTTCAAAAATATATCCCCTTTTATTTTTAATCAGAGAGTCTTATCAATTATTCTGACTACAAAGATGCTGGTATTCAAAATGATTGAATCTAACTCGAGTGTTTGGCCTACAGCAGATGTGCTCAGACAAAACTCTGAGCTATTGCACCAAGTGAACAAATGATAGCTGTAGCCTGCTAACTAAAAATACGCACCAACCGGGCGTGCACTTTAGGAAATATTCATTGACCAATCTTTTAGACAACCAAACGACTAGTTGAATTTATAAAATTCTGATTTTTGAACACATTTCAGAAAAGCCATTTGTGAGCGACCGTACATATGGAGGCGGATGGAGCTAATGATAAGCATTTCTGAGGCAGGTAAGGTGAGACACTTCCCCATCACTCCAAGCATATCTTGTGACTGGATATACTGTCGGTGCAGACACTCCTATCTGCCTTTTTGATGGACTATCGACTGGTAGACATTTTAACAGATTTTCTGGAGGATGAATTATTTATTTAACTACCTGAACAGGGAGAAGCTGCCCAGTTCAGAAATGTGCAGTGTGTGAACATTGCTCTTAAAAAAATTATGCTTTAGCAATGAATCACTGTGTTTTATGTGCTCGGTGTTATTGCTGTAAACCTTTAAATATCGTTGTAAAATCATTACACTTTCACTCCATGTGCTGCTATGTTTAATAGTAGTGATCAATCTCATGCATGATTCCCCTTTACGTGCTTCCCTCTGGCGACGTCAATAGGTTACGTTGAAAAAGGTCGCGAGGGTCAAACTCCCTGGAGCTTTCACCTGAAGCAGACCTATTACCCAGCTTATTATTGTTTATTTCAGTCCTTGCTTTAGTTATGTTTAGGTTTTGCATGTCTAATACCTCCTGGCCCGGTAGCCCTTTGCACGAGGAAGCGTCCCATCATCAGTCTGAAGGGGCCTCTGGAAAAGACCAGCATTGTCTGGGAGTTCCCCGGGAGCATTTCCGCTGCTGCCGGGATGGACTTCATTATAGATTTTCCTTTAAGCAGCAATGAACGACGAGCTGGACTGAGCTAGAATTTTTTTTTTTTTTTTTTTTTTTTTTTTTAAGTGAAGAGTTTGGACGAAGTCAGGAAGGATTGAAGCCCGACTGGGGGCCCAGGAGAGACAGGGCTTTCCTCTGAAGGGATTCATTATAGAAACCCGATAGCCCTGTCTGGGATAATGCAGAGGAAAGGAAGAGGCCATGCGGGCGAAGGCAGAGAGCAGCGTGATGCTGATGCTTTTTTCCTGGATGGAGGCCGTTCTCCGCAAAAATATAGCCCCAAATACTCTGTAACAAGAGCCTCGTTGTGGTTCAAAGAAAACCCCAAAAGCTGTTGTGTCAGGAATGGAGGGCTCGTACGAATTCAGCTGATGTGGACGCAGATAAGAGTCCTTGGAAAGCGGTTAGTCCCTGATGCCGGATAGTGCCGAAAGCTCAATTGCTCCAGCAGAAAATAGGTTCGCCTTTTTCGGGGCGCCCAAAATAGATTATTTTTCTTATCTTATTTCATTATTCTTCCATGTGCACGAATGTAGAATAAAGGTCAACTCTGTAAAGCTCTTTCGTCTAAATTATCCATGTAAAGAATGTGAACTGATTGCCATATTTTCATTTAGGGTTCATTTTCTTAAACATAATGTTGGAGCTGAGTGCTGGGCGTGCCGTGCTGTGTTTAGGTAGCAGGCGGCTGGGGCGGCCGGGGGGGGGGGGGGGGGGGGGTACAAAGACACGGGCCAGAAGCCTCCGCGCTCCAACAGCAGGTTTTCATTTCTCCACCGGCGAGGCAGGTTAACTTGTGCAGACACCAATATGTGAATTTGGCGAGGTTTATTTTCTTTTGATTAAATAGGCATTTGGGGCATGTGCAGCCGGGCCTGAGCCTCTATAATGCCTTTATTCTCCGGTAACTCGCGGGGGGAGGGGGTGCGGAGGAAGACGAGGTGAGAGAGGATCCAGAGAGGGAAAGCAGCAGCGAGGATGAAGTGGAGGAGGACTGCTTCTCTCTGCGACTCGTCTCCAGTATTCACTCTGACATCTTCGCCCTCTTCTTCATCCACTTCTTTCCCATGTCAGAGCTCCGGCATGAAATTCCACACATGCCTTTAATTTGGAATGAGGCAGCTCAGGAGTGAAGTTATCTTACCGCTGTGGAATTTTCCACTCTTGCCTCTGACGTGAGCCCCGAAGCAATTAAGCAAAAGGAGGAGAGGGGTTTATTATTGGATTGGGAAAAAATGGCGATGGCTGTCTGAATAAAATCGAATGCAGCTCCTGCTTCTGTTTGCTCAGGCCGATGTTTACCGGGTAGTGGCAGTGAGGGAGCAGGATGGAGAGAGAACGATTAGAAGGGGAGAGGTGACAGGGGGATAAACGCTGCAGTCCTCGGTGGGTTCTCGGCACTAAAAGTCCACGTGCTTCGGAGGATGAATTGAGAGAAGATGGGAGTACGATTATTTATCTTAACCGAGATGAGCCCCGCTCGTTATCTCACTTTACCCCTTCACTCGTTCAGAAAATCTTGCCCATTACCATTTCACATGATGGGGCTGAATCTCTACTGACTCATGACTTTTAATAAGAGCCTCAGCCTCCAACAGAATAATGACCGCAGTTACATAAAAATGGAAAAGACAACATTTTCTACATCCCGCAAAACAGCTCCTCTTCCGTCTCATTTGTCCGCCTCTGGGGACTCCGCGAGCCATGAGTAACCCAATCACTGGCTGTGTGATGGATCTTACAGATATGTCAGATCCATGGCTCTGTGTTTGACCGCCTGGCCTGTTTTTGTACTCGCGTCCTCGGTTTGGTGTCTGCTCCTTTTGTCTAACTGCTGAAGAAAAGCTGGGTTATAAAAAGAACGCTGACGAAAGGCCTTTGAAGTTTTCTGCGAGAAATTGCGGAGAGGAGTGGGGAAACAGTTGGGTCCCTTCTACTTGAAATAGTAATTATCCTAACGCTTTGATATTTTGGATACTGGGAGCACACATTCAAGCCTCCTATTCTCAGTGCTGTAATAGAGAAGGAAAAAAATCCCATTCTCCTGAATAATAACCACACCGATGATCAGAAAAGGCTTTATTCCAGAGTGACTTCAGAACTGCTTTTTTTCCCTCACAAAATCTGAGAGAAAACCTTTTCAAGCACTAATTGATATTGAATTTAATGACCAGCTTCTTTCTCTCAGTTAATGGCACTAAGCCAACTGCGCGGCTAAAACGAGAATTCGCTCTGCAAATCGACGTATGAAATATAGGCTACGCTCAGGCCCTGCTCTAGTTTCTATTTGTCCAGGTCATAATCTTAGAAAAGCTCTAAAATCCACAAAAGGGATTCTTTCTTGGCGGATATATATTACAAATAGGAACAGAATCCTGAGGGTGCAACAACACTTTGGCAGTCTTCTATATGTAGAAATATGTATGACTGTGCTGCATTGAGCTATTAGCAGGAAGTGAAGAGAGTGCGACTCTGAGCCCTTTGCACCAGTTTCAGTTACATGAAACCCACCCCTGCTGTCTGGCCAACTCCTGCTCTCCGCCCTGTGCTGCGAATGAAAACACGGGTGTGTGCCGGAGGAAGAAATAGCTCTTTTTTTCTGCCGGCTATTAAAGATATCCCCAGATTTTTTTTTTTTTTTAAAACAACAACCTCAGAGCAATGTGATGACAGGCCAGTTTTGTCATGTGAGATGATGGAGACGGAGTGGGAGACAGATGAGGAGAAAGGAAACAGTTCAGGGTTAGATGAGTCGAGAGATAGACTGAAGATGGAGTGTTTCCCGGAAGGATAGGTGAGCGGCGGTGCGGCGGGTTGTCTCGGCCAGCGAGTGGCTCATCGAGAGTTTGTGTCCTCTCCCTGAACTCAGAGACACGGAGGTGACACTGCCTTCTGCCTCCCAACAGTCAATATCAATAACCGCATTTAGACGTCACGGGAGGAGGACTGGGCGGGGGGCTGTTTGTGGGTAGTGGGTGTGAAACCTGCTCTTTTGAAGTGATGAAGAGGAGGGTTAATGGTGACACCAAAAATCACCCATCTGTCACGAGTGGGTCATTTGCTTCTCTGGTCTGTGAAAGACCTTTTAAAGACAGTTCACCTATCAGTCAGTCATGTTTCTACCTTTTGAGTGACTTTCTGTGCACTTCCATTACACACCCTGTTGCTGTGTGACAAAATACAAAAATAAAACAAATAAGTGATTGGATATTGGAATCAATTTTGTGTAAAAATACATTTTAACCTGACTGTTCCTTGACCTCGTCTCGTATTACCGGTCCAAAACTCATTGTGTGAATACATGGTTCTGGCCTATTGACTGTATATAAAAGGGGCGTGGAGTTCAACTGCAATACCACAGACTCCCATTCAACTTCTCTTATGAAATTTGAAGTGAATAAAATTTCTCCATGAGTTATCTCAGTGTTGTTTGCGAAACTTGTTCCTTCTTATTCATTTTCTGGCCGTCCTTCTGAAAATAATCCCGTCATTAATTAGAAAATATACCTCAAAAAGCAGTGTTTTTAGGGGCGTGTCTGTTTGATTGACAGGCCTGCGGTGCAGTAAGGTTACAGCTATCAGTGGGCGGGACGTAGTAGCACCCGGTTTCCAATCAGATTGAGTCAGATCCCCCACTTGCTCCCCCCCAGGTTATCTAAATATGGTCACTACCAGCTCCAAACCGCTCCAAACTAGCAAGATGGCGTCGGCCAAAATTCGAACACGAGGCTTCACAACGGCCGTTCACAAACCAACAGGTGACGTCACTGTTAGTTGCCGCTTGGTCTGACCACAGCCCATTGGGAATTGTTTTCTGTCGTTGCTTTCTAATGGGCGTGGACCTCAGGTTTATATTAAAACTATTGGAACACCTTTCAACCAATCGGCATTGACAACCATATACCAATATGTTGTGCACAGAAGCTCCACCACCGCCACCATTGTTGGAACTACTTTAACATTACAGATCAGACCGGCACATCCGTGAACTTTGGCTTGCAGCACGTCTCCACCCCCTTTTGGGGGAAAACAGTCGACATGGACTTTAATGTGAAATAGCGTTACAAATCAAACCACCAGTGGTAAGTTAGTTCATAAATGACCCAAAAACCCCATGTCAAGTAAACATGTGTCCACTTTTCTTCGAAAAGTTTAATTTGATCCCTCTTCATGCCCTTCCGGCCGGCATTAAGCCCACTTAGTGGTGAGAGGTGTCCTCCGTGGACATCTAATTTGACCTTATATGGTCACCAGGTGAGCAAATTACCACTAAAATATTTTACTTCTCAGTCAAGCTCTGCAAATAGTATTGTGATTAACATTAGCACTGTGCTCTGACAACTGAGCAAGAGACATCATATCCCACAGCATCTCATTGTTTTCCTTTGCGTAGAGTGACGCCATAAAGCCCTCCTATCAGGATCCTTTTTAGGACATGTCAGAGGAATACTTATTGGAGATGATTTGTGGCACAACTAACTACACAGCAACTGTTTGGCATAGCGTTATTTATTAAACTGGTTGGTTTAAAGTAATAGTTTGGACAGAAGTCTCAACATCATCCAGTTCACTGTTGCAGGCAGCGGAATGCTGATTGGTCCTCCCTTCAAGGTGGCTGATCCAACCTTGATGCAAACAGGGTTTCTAGACTATAATCACAACAGAGACTGAAGCTGTGAGCACCAGACAGAGGGAGCCAGGCGACCATAAACCCACATTAACTGATTTCTTGGGGGCAGTGCAACAAACTCTGAACACAATATTGACATGTCCTAATTAAATCAAATTTGACTTATTGAACACATTAGCAAACAGTTGCCTATTTACACATCCGATATCATTCATTTAGTCGAGGTCATCTGATGAATGGACATCTACTATTCACTGTCCTTAGGCTCTGTTTAGATCTCAGCCAACCCCTGTGGAAACATCTGGCTTTGAAGCTAGTAAATGCTTCACTATGTTCACCGGCTAGTGGCTCTCTAACTGTAAAAGCTCTGTCTCTCTACTGTTTGAGGATGGGCGGCGGGTGTGTCGTGGCTTTTTAGAGCCTGCTGTGGCTAGAAACTGAACTGATGAGACTGAACCAAAACAATACAGAAAACCAAAACAAGGAGCTAAAACAGGCTAAAAACTCTACACTATAGAGCTTGAGTTAAATCTCTCCACAAGCCACACCTTTTCAACGACACAAAGTCAACTGATCCAAAATATTGATTGGTGCAGCTTTAAATTTCTGGTATTTTCTTTCTGAAATGCTCCAGTCTTACAATTTACCAACAGAACTGCAAATTACAATTCTCACATTTTCAATTAACGGTTTTGTCTCTTATTCATGCTAGCAGGGTCAAAAGACTGAATTCTTATGTTTTATTCTCTGCTTGTTTTAATAATTAAACATTGAACAATGTTTAAAAAAAATACTTTAAGTAAATCTGATTTGGAGTCTATTAGCTCGAACTTACTCCATTAAAAACATTGTTAACGTGTTTTCTTAAAAAAAAAAAATCTCTTGGACAGAATGATAGATATGAGGGGTCGAACCGACCCAGGAGAAGTGGCAGGATTTAGTGGAAGCATGTGGCTTGCGGAGTGAGGGACTTAAATTCTCAAATATCTCGGGGCACTTCTAAAACTAACATACCCCAAATCAGCAATGTAGTCCTCAGGCACCCAGGCTCACTGAACCGGACTATTCATCTTGCTGTGTGGCGGCCGTCCAGATTCTGGTCCATGACCCGTTTCAGGGGCCAGAACTGAAATGCGAATGAACCACGGCTCGTGGCGGAGCGGGCCGTGCTTGTTGTTTTTGGAGGCCAGAGTTACCCAGTGTGAACTTCCCTGGTTCAGTCCAGACCGGGCCTGCTGATCCGTGCTCTCTGGCTGCCGCAGCAGACGATCGCCGCGCTGCTCCGCTCGCCTGCCTGCTGGGCTTCCTGTGCTGGGGAAGGAGAGTTAAAGGAGAGAGGCGGGTGGCGGCCAGCCAGGAGCCAGGAGCATGTGTGAGCAATCTGTAGAGTCAGATCAGTCAAGGAGTTTGTGTGTGTGTGTGTGTGTGTGTGTGTGTGTGTGTGTGTGTGTGTGTGTGTGTGTGTGTGTGTGTGTGTGTGTGTGTGTGGAGGCAGGGGCTGCTGTGTTTGCGAGAGTGGGGAGGGGGTCGCCATACCTGCTCTGTGTAATCACGTCTTAATCAATCCTTCCATGTCACTCTCTGCATTTAGTTTCCCTACATGTAATCTTTTCGTAAAGAGATGAGAGGTTTCAGTTCCAGGTGTAGTCTGCTGCCGTTTGATCTTTTTTCTCTCTTGTCTGCAGAGATTCTCACTGAAATCTCTTGATTTTCTGTGTCGAGCACAAAATGTATAAAAGGAGGATTTTTCTCCAGAGCTCCTATTTATTTGTTTTTCTAATATCCAGATTAGTGTATAGTGCACCACTGCACAAGCACGCAAACCATTGACCCTGATCCCTTTGGGTCTTTCCCTGCCACCAGCCCTGAGGCCTGGAGAGCCTCTGAGCGTTGACCCATAAAAGTGACTACCCGGCCCTGTGAGATTAACCCCTGACCTCTACCTCCACTAATATATGACCTTCATCCAACCCCCACAGACACACAACAGAGGCCTTTTTTCAGATGACTCCTCGGCTGCTTGTTATACAGGGCAGACACTCAGGGCGGTGTGGGCTCACGTTCGGGCTAGACCAAACATCTCACTTCCGATTGCTACCCTCAGATGCACTCTGCTGTTTACTCCAGCAGGCAACGTTTGAGGCATGACTGTGCTCTGTTTGTCCCAGAGCAGTTTATTAGTATAATTTCCTCTGCACCTATGGGACAACAAACTCCCTCCATTTCATAACTTAGCGGAGCTGCGGAGAACAGCTGATCCAGTTTCCCCCCCACATAAGGAGGACCGGCTGGTTGTTTGTTGTGGACAGCTTGCTGAGGGACAGACGGGCCTGTTGGAAACGGCACCTTGTTTACGGAAATGCTTTTTTGAAGGCGTTCTGTTACCAACTTGGACTCGGCACGTATCATGAACTCCTGAAGTCAGCCTGCATGTGAGTAATGTGTAGAGGTGTATTCCAAGAAAAGTGATTACTGCATCCCCAAAAAAGACAACACGCCCCCTCCTCCGACCTACATGGTAGCCTATTAAACTGACATGACGAATGGAATATCTTTGCTCTGCAAACAATAAGCACGTGGGTGTAAACTTAAAAGCTCGTGCTGTAATTATGATGGATGCCTTTGGTTTCTGTGTTTCTCCAGAGCTGCTGTCAGTGTAAAAACTGCATATTGACGGGATCAAGCTGCCTTGAAGCCTTGTATTTATAGTGTGTTATCAGGCCTGTTTTGGAGTGCCATCACAAAGACTAACTATCAGTTTTCTCATGCTCTTATCTCCTGGAATGGGGCTTGCTATTTGCTGTTTTCCCACAGAGACGGGATGGGACGCGTCTCCCACCAGAGACGCTGTCCAGAGTCAACAAGGACACTGCAGAAATCACAGTTTGCCTGGAAATCAAGAGGTGGCATTGACGGCTGGATGTGAGATAAAGTAGGGGGAGGCGGGATTGTAGGAATACTAATGTCCTCTGAAACAATTTTTCCCAACCCCAAACACCTCCCGCTACAGACTCCACTTATTAGTTTGAAACATTTTCTGTTAGATGCCATTTAATTGCCATGTTCAATTATATTTTTGGAAAATTGTTGATTTGAAAGCAGCTGTGCATCAGATTTTCTCAACTCTGCCAGGAACACATTTCTGACAAGGAATGCACTGAATTACTATTAAGATAATTCATAGATTAGAATTAGTACAATACCTCCCAATGTAAATATCAGCCTTAGACGTTCACGCTGAGTAGATCCTACTTGGAAATTTTATGATTCATTTATTTTTGTGGACACCTTCAACCTATGAATGCAAAAAAAAATCCTTCTTTCATATTGATACGGTAAATATTTAGCATTTTGGTTCCTAAACACTCCACTACGTTCACCAGCGAGCAGCTAGCTTTGTTTCTCTGCCACGGTTGGTGCGAAATTGAATCAGCTGGAGGAAAGCACCTGCTAAACTCCTTCAACCCCGTACTATTTGGTTTATCGGAGCCCTTTCACTGGAAGGAGCTGCTGGCTGCTGCGTCTGGAAAGGATGTTGAGACTCAACCGAAACAATGAAACAACAAGACATGAGACCAAAACAATGAGCTGAAAGAGGCTAAAACTGCTTTTTAGAGACAAGAGGAACCGCAGAGTGTACCTCATCACTATGAGTTGCACTTTTCACAGTCGAGACAGTTGACACATTATTAAAGTCCAGCAGGAATTACATTTATTCGCTGTATTAGAAAACAATGTCAATGTTTTTTTTTTTTTTTTTTAAATGTATCAATAGTTAGGGTTTGGGGTTAAAATGCAGATATTTCTCTCTTTAGGTTTGGTGTTAAATGATGATATTACATTACATTTAGCTGATGCTTTTATCCAAAGTGACTTATGACATACCGATGGTACACCATTACTGAACTTAGGGTTCAGTGTCTTGCTCAAGGACACTCGGGCATGTGTACAGGAGGAGCTGGGGATTGAACCACCAACCTTCTGATTAGTGTGCAACCCACTCTACTGACTGAGCTACAGCCTCCCAAAGATCTTTGGTTTTGATTCATCTACTTTTGGCGAACGAGACTAACTCTACAAAACTGGCAGCACCAAAGTCATAAATGTTGGATGTTTCTTGAATCCATTATTTCACCTGCAGGTGTACAAGCATTCGTCACGGTCTGGTTTAAAAATCTAAAAAAAAGGCAAATTCCTCTCGGGGAAGCAGCGCTATACCTCTCTGCTGACCTCCACAGCAAAGCACTTGGATCAATATTTTCATAGTTGTATTTTACTTTGTCTCATTTCCGCAGACATCAGCGAGGTTGCTGCGGCTGACCGGTAAAACCCTGTAATACCCGCTGACTGGGGGAGGGTGGGGTAGAAAGCGACCATTAAACCAGCCGTCCCTCCTAAGGGCCTCGCTACGTTGGTGGTCCTCACTGCCTCAGATTTTATGGCACAGTCTAGTCGGAGCTTTTGGTGCTTTCTTGGACAGCGAAAGGGGCAACTCAAAGTAGAATGCGTTACATTTGGGGAAGCACCCCGACGTGCTTTGAGCTCTATTCTTCTTCTGTTAAACAATGATGGCACCGGAGCCCGCCGTAAAGACAAGCGCTGCCTCTCACAGCTGATACAGGTCCAGATGTTGGATGGTGCGACTAGATTAGTAGGATGTTTAACAGCAATATTCAAAGATTAAAAACACAAAGAAAACCATTGAATTATTAGCCACGTTACATGTTCCTTCATCTCACCTCGTTTGCAGGGTGTAGAGCCTCCACCTCGTGCCCCTGACTCCCACCGCTGTCCCTGAGCTGCAGCTGGACTGCCGATAAACTGCTGTTTACAGAGGAGGAAGGACGCGATAGTTGCTTTGCTGGCTTCAGATCACAGGTTGTGCGCATACAGAGCCTCGAAGCAAAACAGGCCGTGCCAGGCAGCTCCAGATCTGCCCTGCAACACGAAACTGCACCACTCCATTCATGCTTTCATCGGCACACTCATCACTGTATTCATGAGCACACACATCACTTCATCCGTGAGCAGGTTAGAAGCTGTAATCTCCCAACCACAGAAAAGAGGAAATGGGAAAAATGGGGGAAAAAATGTAATTATGCACCCAAAAGCTATAAAAATGCTGTTTAAGCATTGTTGTAATTTAAGAAGAAGAATCTTTTCATCCTGAAGGCACGAGTTACAGTTTTAAGCATCTGGAAAAGGATGAGTTTGATTTAGATTTTTGCAAATTAAGCAGCTATTAATAAACCATGCTATCTTTGCTGCATCTTAAATATGTAGGAGGGATAAAATGACCTATTCATGCACTGAAAGTATGTGAGTACTATGTTTGTCATGAAGTTACAAGATGTGAAGCAGCATTAAACATTTATAACCACACCCAACAGTGATGTCATGGAGTACACCTGTATATCACTGCAACACCAGGAGAAATTGAAAACCACCCTGTTAACTTCCTCACATTCGAGGGGAGTCGTACTGTGAACAGTGCAGGCGGCGGTGTCAGATTCAGTTTGGTTAAAACGAACCCTGGTGTGTTTGCCTGGTTAGTGCAGGGCGTTTGGGCTGATGTGAAAGCTGTCAATCAAACCCTTAAAACGGAGAGTCCTGGACTGCAAACCAACCAACCCAAGGAGTTTTTCACAGCAGAAACCAGACTGTCAAGTACCAATTCATCTGTCTTTGTGAACTGGTCAGGAAGTAAACTTGTAGAATTGATCTGTATGAACCGTATATAGTTTGGTTACGCAAGCAGACAGTTCAAAGCAGTTAAAAGTACTTTCTGTGTGCAGTCATTAAGTTAAATTAAAAGTAATCTGCTTGTCATGTCAGAGCCTACAAAATGCTTCATTTATCTAACATCTCCACCTGATATATCATTCATGTCCTGCGGTCAATTTGCAGTTCTGCATGACATGTAATCAGCCACTCGAGCTCGATTTCTTCACGTGGGTCCTGACGATGAAGCATGACGGTCGCCAAAACTGTCCAGTCAGTGAGTCACTTGTCTGTCTCCATGACTTCATGTTAACTCATCTTGTTCTCTCTCAGTGGACACACAACTAAAATCCAACAATGTATCATTTTGCCTTAGTCCAGACCAAATGAATCAAAGTAGAGGTTAAGATGGCGGCAGCTGTTTTACCTCTCACAACAACACAACACACACAAGAATCGAGAGGTAAACAGACAAAATATAGCCTTTGCACTACAAAGTAGTCAACCAAAACAAGCGTGTGCATGTGAAGTATTTGGCTGGCTGAACTAACACCTCAAAAGATGACGTTGGATTGTGAAGTAGCCCAATAGTTTGCCTTTTTTGGCGTCCCCACCACCTTGAAGCATTTGAATGAATGAAGGTACTGCATGTTTTTCCACATAACTGTCAGTCTGAACACGACATCACTGCAGCATCCCTCCTTCCCAGGCATGTATGGAACAACTGCAGGAGGGGGGGGACGGCTGGATGATATTCTTTAGAGTGTACACTTAAAAAGTTAGAAAAAATTGGTTTGCTGTGCAAATACGTCAACATATTTCCTTCGTTTTCCCAAATTGGTTGAGCAGTGGAGAGCCTCTGGATTTTGTGTATTTACAATAATCAGACTGAACGCTGCATTAAATGGACTAGGAAGGGTCAGTATGTGACTAAAAGCAAATGGGACCCGCCTTGTGTCTTAAGCTCGATACACACCTGAAGACTAACAGAAAATACAGGATAAATTACACACTATCTCCAGTAACTTGCACAGATTTGTCTTTGACTGTCAGAAAACAGGTTGCACTGCTTTGCTGCAGTGCAATTTGTGCTGACAAGGCAAAAAAAAAAACAGAGCAAACACATAGAGTTTGGCTGATATGCTGGATGGAGAGGTGCATTAGGACTGCGCAGCCTTCAGTGGGAACTGGAGCTGATTGAACTTGAAGGGAATCGAACTTCAGGTAAAACAGTTAGTTCACTGCTTCGTCTCCTTCAGGTGATGCACGTGTAATGGTATTGGTGGTTTAAAAAAAAAAATCTTAAGACTTCAGATAAAGTCTTCAGATATACGCACTAAATGACTGTATCTGCCAACTGTCAACAGCAGCTGAGGCAGACTTGAACAGACTCAGTCCAACTTCATCCGTCCATCAGTTGTCATGCCCAAACCGTATTCGGCTCAACAGTGGTTATAAGTTGGGAGTGACTGCAGCATTATGCAACAAGATATTTCCAAAACAGCCAATCAACATTTTGAACAAAGAGTTTGTGACCGTTACACACTACAAACAGCTTCTTCCTGTCCGCTGTCCCTCCACCACATTATACAATGCCTATAAAAAGTATTCACCCCCCTTGGATGTTTCACCCTTTTGTTGCTTTTATACATTAAATCATGGTCAGTATAATTTGGCTTTTTTGACAAGAATTTGCCAAAAAAGCTTCTTTCATGTCAAAATGAAAACAGATTTTTACAAACTAATGTCAATTAATCAAAAATATATAGTGTAAAATAAGTGTTTGCATAAATATTCACCCCCTTTAAAGTGACTGACCTAATTCAACAGAGGTCCAGCGAGTTGATGCCAGCAGTGTCACAGTTAGTGAAATGGAGATCACCTGAGTGCAGTTGTTGTGTGTCAAGTGATTGTAGTATAAAAACACCTGTGTGGGAGGTCCAGTCTCTGGTTCATCAGTATTCATGCTACAACTGCAACATGAAGACAAAAGAACACTCCAAGCAACTCAGAGAAAAGATCATTGAAAAGTATAAGTCAGGAGATGGCTACAAAAAGATTTCCAACTCACTGGACATCCCACAGACTTCAGTTAAATCCATCATTGAGAAATGGAAGGAGTATGGCACTTGTTTAAATCTGCGTAGAGCTGACCGTCCTCACAAACTTAGTGACCGGGCGAGAAGAAGACTGGTGAGGGAGGCCACCTACGACCACTCTGAAGGAGTTAAAAGCTTCAGTGGCTCAGATGGGAGAGACTGTACATACAACAACTGTTGCCTGGGTCCTTCACCAGTTGAAGCTGTATGGTTAGAGTGGCAAAGGGAAAGTCACTGTTGAAAAAAGCTCATGAAATCTCGCCTGGAATTCGCCCAAAGGCATGTGGGAGACTCCAAGGTCAATTGATTCTTTGGTCTGATGAGACAAAAATGGAGCTTTTTGGCCATCAGACTAGAAGCTATGTTTGGCGAACACCAAACACTGCACATCACCACAAACACACCATTTCCACCGTGAAGCATGGTGGTGGCAGCATCATGCTCTGGGGAGGCTTCTCAGCAGCAGGCCCTGGAAGGCTTGTAAAGGTAGAGGGGAACATGAATGCAGAATAATATCGCCAAATCCTGGAGGATAATCTGACTCAGTCTGCAAGAGAATGACGACTTGGGAGAAGATTTATTTTCCAGCAAGACAATGACCCCAGGCATCCAGCAAAAGATACACAGAAATGGTTCAAAGACAACGAGGTGAATGTTCTGGAGTGGCCAAGTCAAAGCCCAGATCTCAATCCAATCAAGAATTTGTGGCTGGACTTGAAAAGAACTGTTCACGCCTAATCCTGACAGAGCTTGAGCTGTTTTACAACGAAGAATGGAGAAAAATGTCAGTGTCCAGATGTGTGAGCCTGATTGAGACAAATCCACATAGACTCAGTGCTGTGACTGCAGCCAAAGGTGCATCTACTAAATACCGACCTGAAGGGGGTGAATATTTATGCAATCATTTACTTTACCTTATATGTTTTTAATTAATTGACATTAGTTTGAAAAAAAAAATCTGTTTTCATTTTGATATTAAAGAGGTTTTGGGTTTTTTTGCAAATTATTGTCAAAAAAGCCAAATTATATTGACCATGATTTCATGTATAAAAGCAACAAAAGGGTGAAATATCCAAGGGGGTGAATACTTTTTATAGGCATTGTATGTACATAACATACAAGGGGGCTTGAAAGTTTCTGTATTTCTGCATAAATGACTGAAAACATCATCTGATTTTTGAGGGAAATTACCCAATATTACATGTATAAAAGTATGTGAACCTTTGCTATCCATACCTGGTGTGACACACTTGTGCAGCAATAACTTTAATTCCACATTTCCAGTGACTGTTATTCAATTCTGCACATCAATTTTGGGGAATGTTTTTTTCATTCCTTCTTACAGAACAGCTTCAACCCTGGAGTTGTGTTGCCTTTCCTCACATGAACAGCTAACTTTATATTTGTATGTGCTTTCGGTCGTTGTCTGACTGCATGACCCACTTTCTGATGTTCTAACATTTTCTTTGGAATTCACTGGTGTAGTTCAGAACTCAATGATAGTGAATCGTCAGGGCCCGGATGCAGAAAAGCAATCACAAACCGTGATACTACCACCACCATGTTTCACAGAAGGTTCGAACGCTGGACTGCATTTTCATTTCCCCAAACATAACGCTTCTCATTTCAACCAAAAAGTTATATTTTGCTCTCTTCCATCCACGGAACATTAAATGCTTTTCAATTGTTGTTTTTTTTTACAATTTTCCCAACAACTTTCTGGCTTGTGCACATGAGCTTTTGGCAAACTGCAGACAGTGGCTTTCTCCTTGTTACCCTGCTGCACACTAGCCTGGAGCGAACCAGACCAGATTTCTTATGGGTCTGCTCGCCCTCCAGAGGGAATCGTTTGCAGTCCTTTCATCCTACTGGGCGTAGACCTCTGGTTCATTTTAACCAAATCAGCATGCGCCGAAACCGGTCGACACTCTGCCACCGCTGCAATACCTACGGCCCGTGTCCATCAAAGCATTTTTTCCTGAGTACAGCATATTTTTTTTAATTGTTTTATTGAACGCCAGCAACTTGACAAGGTGCTGAGTGTTTATTCTGCGCCGAACGCTGAACAGTCAGCGGTTTTTTCGGAGGGGTGGGACAAACGTGGTTAACCACCGACACTGGTCACTGATTGCTCACCCCTTCAGAGTGGCTAATAGGAGCTGAGTTCCCAGACTGTTATCCCAGTGACGAAAACTGAAGTGGTGAGTTATAGTCGGCACAACCAGGCTAGTCGTGCACACCTTTGTTGTTCAGTGTTGGGTCAATGGTGGACTGATGAATATTAACATTAACCAATGTGAGAGAGGCCTTTAGTTGCTCATCTGTTACTCTGGATTTCTTGGGTGACCACTACTGGGGAAGGTAACAGTTGTCTTGAATTTCCTCCACTTTAAGGGATAGAAGGTTTTGTAAAATTTGTATAACCATAAAACTATTTTTCTGAGCTCCTCAAAAATCTCTGTTTGTTATCACAAATATGCTGTGAAGCTCAGATTTTTGATAAATCCCCGTTCTTTGAATAAAACAGGGCCCTCAGTCTTTATCATCTTATTGACTAAAAACTCTAACTTCACCTTCAAATGACCTGCTAATGCTGGAGGTTCACATACTTTAGCCACTCACAGATATGTAATATTGTGTTATAATATTATTTTCCTCAATAAATAAATGGCCAGATGGTTCTCTTTATTTAGTTTTAGGTTTTGTGTGGAAATCTGATGCTGTTTTAGGTCATAATTAATAAGAAATACACCACTGTATATAATTATTATATATTATGATAATGTGATGGAGGAACAGTGGACAGGAGGAGGCTGTTTCTGTATGTCGAAGAACAATACGTTTGCATACTAATGAGTTCCCCGTGTCCCTTTAGTGCATTAAGATCCATTCATATGAATAGTGGTCATGTTAAGTACGTTGACTTGGACATATGTGCTAATTATTGCATTAATTTGCTGAATTAATGACCTCTGGCATAACAGGTTGTGTTTAATATATCACAGTGATTAAGGTGAGGACGCTGGGCTGCTCGAGTGCCTCTACATTATGTTAGAGAGCTGAATAGACATATTTTAATACAAATTTCATGTCTCCCAATTAATGTGTGCATAGATTACACTGTTCGTACACCTTGAAGAGCTGATAAGTGAGGAGTTCACCTTGAGGTCGGAGCAGTTTGGGAAGCAGTATTTCACTACAGCTCCATCTGTATTCAGAGGCTCGGTCTTCTGGCTCCGTGTAAACTCCAGAAGAATGATTCAGCAGTGATGCACTGAGTTTGACCCTGCGTGCTGCCTCCAGTCTGCGCCGATGGACTCGCTCTGAACTGGGCAATTGCTGATAATGTTAATAAACCAGTTGGTTGGAAGTCGTTGAAACGTGTTGAGCATTGTGTGCTCATGGAGCTGGGAGGTCTACGCGTTGTTGATTGGAAACAGACCTAATTGGGTGGGGCTCATTGCACAACGGAGCATCTAGATTTCGGCAACAGAGCTTCCTGCTGTCCCCGCTATCATGTTGTTTACACGTACACAAACTGCTGGAGAGAAGCATTCGGCCAGACAGCACGAATTATAAATCTGACACGGATGACACCCTCTCCGGCTCCGTCACACAGCCTGCAGCCCCGGAGACAAAATAACAAGGCAGGGTTCCAGAAAGTTGCAGATCGAGTCTTTAAGTCTTTGAGGAACTTCTTGTCACGGACCTCCACTGTAGCGCGGATACACAGAGAGGTGAGATTCCACTCAGGATCAACACGCTGAAAAACAACAAACACTTTTAGTCTTCTTGGCTCAGCTCCTACGTTCAGTCTTCACCTCTCCGAGCGCTTGCGTTGGAGCTCGGCAAAAACAACACTGTGTCATATTTCTCTCCTCCCCAAAAGTGATTTAACGTTCAATTGTGCTTGAAAAACCCGGGTGGTTTTGTTTTGATACACTCACACCTCACCTCTGCCGCTCACTCCTTCCCAGCTCCGTACGTCTCCATGTCTGTCTTTAATTCTGTTTTTCTGTCTTTCGCTGCACTCTCTCTAAAATTCCTACATTGCATCAGTCAAGATGTCCAGATAAGACCCCTTGGAGCAGGACACACAGGTAAGTTGCTTTTTTAAGTGCAGCTGGCCTCGTGCAACATTCTGGGAAGTGCTTCTCCTGCCGTCGGCTTAGACTCCTGCAGACACATCCATTAAAACAAAGTCAGAAGGAAGTAAGACGTATGAGCGTTTTCCGTGCTTCCTGCATCGAGGAACAGTCAAGTTTTCCTGGCTTTAGGCAAAGGCCAAGAAGTTTGTGGAGCAGCTGGGTGTAGGTCCGGGTGCAGATAGGCTGACACTATAATTAGTCACTGGAAGGGTTCCATGAAAAGCTAACAGTGGTCGCTGACCTCAGGCGAGAGGAAGAGAGTTCCTTATCCCTGAGCTACATGTCAAGAGAGGGAGGGAACCTGCTGAGGAATCTCAACCGTGTGTGTGTGTGTGTGTGTGTGTGTGTGTGTGTGTGTGTGTGTGTGTGTTTTTACTCCCCATCAAGCCCTGTCGTTCATCCATCTCTCACGCCTGTTGGCCCCCACAGAGTGAATCATACTGCTAATGTCTCCTCTGGGAAGGATGGATGTCGTTGTGTGAGTGTGTGTTTGTGTGTGTATGTGTGTGCCTGTGTGAGTGATAATGGAGACTGTATGGCATGCACTTGAGAGTAAATCATAACTTTTGCATATATACCATCTGTGAAATGCAACCGGCATGAAAATGGTAGCAGGTTTTGGTTCAGTAAACATGTTATCACCACCCTCAGCTATTTTGGAATTCCATTTTAGTTTTGATAGGAAAAAGTTTACAGACGTTCAGCAATCCTGTGGTTTTGGTCAGTTTCAATGTTCCCTTTCTGCCTCTTGTTAACCAAACCACTGCTCTGCTCCATGAACAATGAATAAGGAGAGGACGCCCACTGTAGAAGACTAAACTGCAAGCTTCTCTCAGAGAGACTAAAAGCTTCACAGCTGATTTAAGTGAAGGTTTTTTTTATGCTCTTGCCAGCGCCTTCGTGACTCCAGTGAAACCTGAATGGAGACTCTGCTTGTGGCTCCAGATGTGTGTTATCTAATCCCACATCAGTGTCCCTGCATGCTCATCATCACCTCCCTGCTGGGGTGTTGGGGCTTAGTAAAGGAAGGAGGGGGAACCGGGGCTGGATGAGTAGAGACGGGTGCCTGGTACCGGTCGGGGCAGAACTTGCATCATCCTTTCAGCACATCGATCTACATATGTACGACTCCATAGTGCCATTCAATCTTTATTGCTAGATAACGATATTAATATATATTTTTTAATTTCAGTTTTACTGCCCTTTAAAGTGTGCATCGAATTTGAAAAAAATACTTAAATAAAAAGTTTTGTAAAGTTAGATAAAAGATAAAAGCAAACAGCGACATGAAATGGATTTAGAGAACAAATCGTGATTCCTCCAGATAACACATGAAACAAACATAAATGCCATATTTTCAGTATATTTTCCTTTTTGTTCATGTGATTTGTGACTGCTGGTCTTTTGATTACGTCCTCTGCACGTTGGCTTGAATTAGTGAATCCAACTGTTTATGTCAAAATGCTCAACTAATATTCACAGAACAGCAGCAGAGTAAACTATTTTTCATCTCCTACTGATTTCCTGCAAATTTAGTTCAAATTTGTGCCACATGTTGAATTGAAACTTGCCAACACAGAGTAAAAACATGTTAAGCAAACACCCTTTCCCACATGACCGAGACACATGGAGGTTAAATGTCACCAGGTTGACCGAGGAGGCTGGAGAGTTGCCGCAGTGACAACACAGGACAAAAGAATGTAGCTGTTTTTAAACACACACGATTACACGTACAAAGATAGCATTTGAAGCAGATGTGGATATTAGAGGGAAGACTTAGAATTGATGATAGTATCTTAACACTGCTTAATGAAACCCCTAATAGGAGCAAGCACTAACACAGTGTTGTGGTAATTAAATACTCATTTATTTTAAAATACAGATTTTAAATCCCAGGAAGGTGTTTTTTTTAAACTCCATTAGGGCAGATGAATCTCTTCCGGACATTGTCTTGGAGACATTGCTGGAGCTAGTGGTACTTGGCACTTTGATTTCATGCAACAAAGGAAATACATCTTGTTGTTTAGAGCTCTTAAAATGTACATTTAAATCTTTAATGCCAACTTTTATCGACTTACAGATAATTTCAATAGAAAGTGTTTCTGGTAGATAATAGCGCCACTGAAAACTGTTGTCAGGTTGTTAGGTCGTGTGAGTTATCCAGAGAACCGGTACTTCAAGTTGATGCCACAATCTGAAAAGAGACCGAGCTTATTCTTCTGTTGTACCTTAAGTACCAAATGTTCTGCAGATACGGGTTGTTGATACTGGAGATACTGGAAATAACAACAACATGGAGAATGGTGATGGTGCAACAAAAAGTCCGCTGTCACATGCAAAAGTATACATTTATTTTATTATATATTCATATATATATAATAAATATATAATATATATTTATTATAAATTATTTTAATTTATGTATTTTATTAATACATCAATTTATTTATTTATATATACATATATTTTGTGTTTGATTTGGGTTCAGAGAGGAGTTCTAGACAACAAAAAGCATTTGAAACAAAAGGAAGAGCTTGTTTAAGCTATCATGGCGATAGCATGTAACTGATCCTGAAGCCGCTCATCACATCAGCGGCCACCGTCATTAACTGTTCAGTCTGTCAAAGTAGTGTGTGTGTGTGTGTGTGTGTGTGTGTGTGTGTGTGTGTGTGTGTGTGTGTGTGTGTGTGTGTGTCTTAGCATATAATGTTGCAATATATTCATTTGATAGATTTCTGTCTCTTTTTTGTGGAACTGAATTTGGTATTTAGAATTGGGAAAATTCGGTGGTATTAGTAGGCCTACTACCAAAACTTTGTTAATTAGGCTGGCACATTTTTTGGAAAATGTATCTGCTTGGCCAGCTAGCACAAGGGTTTAAGCGAGAAAACATATATTTTCCATAAGAGAAGTAATCTTTTAAAAACTCTCAGCCTGTCACCTTCATAAATCCACCACTTTGCCCTGAAATAATGCACTTTCTCTGCATTGTCAGACGGGTAATTAGGCTAGCTGTGGTGTAATTACACATCACTGTAAACTTATAAAACTTTTTGCAGATTGGAAACACTGGGCTGTCTACACGATAAGCCTGTATTTTCCCTCTGGCACTTTACCATCCTCCTTCCCTCTCTTTTCCATGTCTGGTTTGCTGGGGCTGTCTGTGTGTCTGCTGCACTCCAGTCAGATCCCATGAGACAGCCTATATTACTCTGACCATGTGTGTGTGTGTGTGTGTGTGTCTGTCTGTGTGTGTTACTGGAACTGTGTGTTTTGCCATTTAACAGTCCAGCGATACTTAGAGGAGCACAAACAAGACACTTGGATGGCAAACTACACACACGGAGTGATTCACTGAGTTGTCTACCAAGTCTGGGAAGTATTTTCTGAAAGGATGATCCGCGTGAGTGCACATGCGCCGAGTGGATCCGTCATCTAAATGATACGTGTGGTGAAATGAATCAAACATAATGATTTAAGGACTGTTTTGTGCAATAAGATCCAGTATCCGGTCTGCAGTTAATGTGCAGTGGATCACCAGGACTCTGCTACTGCCCCCCTGATATTCCATCTGTAAAAGCGCAGAAGATGACAGCCATCAGTCACGCAGACTTTCTCATACGTCGTCCCGCTGCGAAGTGCACTGATGTCATTTCTGGCGTGAGCAGCCTCTATGTGGACATATCAAATTAGCCACGATGTCTGCATGAAAGCACTTATCTTCATGACTCATACCACACAGAGGTCAAATACCTCGCGTCACGCCTTCACAAAGCATCTATATCTTATCTAATTCAGATAATGGAAGCATACGTTTGCATTCAAACAATGTGACGTGTCAGACGGGGCAGCGGGCGAGTGACCTGTGTTTTCTCAGTTCTATCAGGGATACGAGTCTGATCTGATGTGTCAGTCCTGTTGTGCTTTGGAGCAAAAACATCAAATGGTTGATCACCTTGGACTGTGGCTTCAGCAAATTGCTCGATGTTTAAAATGAGAGGGATCCAGTGACCTTGGGAAGGTCACTGGATCCTTCAGAAGATATCAGGCTGGCGACGGCTCAATGAAGAGCTGATTCATTTAATTTACCAATTAGTACAAAGAGTGAATGACTACATCAGTACTTCATTGGTTCCACTCCCACCAATTATTGCATCACTTTCAAACAAGCAGTTTAAACCAGATTAGAGGAAATCTTAGCAAAGCAAAGAGGAGAGGCTGATGAGGTCTTCAGCCAGATGGCTCACTATTTTACAGTCCTTGGCTAAATATCTGAGATCCGCTGAAACAAGCAATTAACTACAAGGATTGTAATGGATACAAACTGTTTCCTCCGTGCACGGCAGTCTTTTTGTTCCCTAAAGCCACGCTTGAAGGTCCTTCCATTGACAGAGAGTTGGATGGTGGAAGTTCTTTCAGTAAATCCAGACAACTGTTCAACAGATATTGGTGATGTAGATATTATTTAATTCCATTTTTCATTATTATTAATGTTGAACATCATTGACATTTTTCAGTGATACAAAACACTGTAATCCTGACGTTAAAGGAGTTTAGACTTGTTTTCAGGTCAAACTTGTGACATCAGCTGGACATTTCATCCATTTAACTGTGGTTTCCACACTGCAATGTGTTGACTCAGTTATGCCATCTGAAGTCAATCTATTGTAGCCTGTGGTTATTATATAACTATGACAACAGTTACAACTGAAAAATGTTTTTTTGTGTAAATCTGGAAATAATCTGTTGGTTTGAGGGATTCTGACTTGTAAAATGAAGATAAAATGTTTAAAATTATGGACTATTTCTCAATTAAACTGTAGCAAATTAGTGATTTTGACCATGTTAACTCCTTTGCTCAAAAGTTTGTATTTTCTTGAGTTTAATCCTTCCATTGAAGCAGCGTTCAACGTTCAGGTGGATTGGATTGACTCATATTCATGTTCAAGTAAATCAACCTGCAGCAATGGTTTGCTTGTTATAAATATAGCCGTGTGTCAAGTTTCCAGCGGACATTGTTTATTAAGTAGAACTGTTACAATGGGAAACATGACAACAAAACTAAGTGAAAGTGTCTGACATCACTGTTATTGTTGTTAGTCTGAACAATGAGGAACTTTCTGGCTGGACGGAAAGTTTCTAAGGGAATGGAGCTCTAAACCTCCTTGTGGAAACTGGATCAGTCGTGTCCAAAGTACAATCACGTCGACCAAAAGTGAGCACTCCATAAAAAGATTAATACATCAAGCTTCGTTCACTGTGAGATACAGAAGCAACTTCATTGCAGATACAGAGTTTACTAAATAAAGAATGCAAGACTCCAATCTGCAAAAGTTCTGTCAAAAGAAGTCTGTCTAGCCGTGGTCTCCGAGGACCGGTAGTGTCTCTAAACAACTCCTCAAGAGGGAAACAAGGCCAAATGCCTGCGGTGGCTAAAATATAACAGCATTCCCACCATTTATTGATGAATCCCTGTTAGAGATTAGTGTCAGCGGAGACGTGTGGATGTAAAGAGACGACTAGGAGAGAGAATGATACCGCAGTGGATCCAAGCAGTGAAAGCAGCGGCAGTATTCGTGTCTGGGGGTTTGCTACTCTGGAGTTGGACTCCTGCACCCGAGTGACTCCACTTTGACCAAACAGAGGCTAACACAGAAAGACTTGCAACCATCACAGTCATACCTACGGGCAATTCAGAATCACAAATCAACTGCATCAAACGCATGTCTTTGGACTGTGGGAGGAAACCGGAACACCCACAACCTCCTTGCTGTGAGGCCACCGTGCTCACCACCGCACCACTCTGACACCCATTTTTCTGAAATTGTTAAACTGATTTGTAATGAAAACTCGCATTACATTACGAACAGTTATTAAATAGAAGTATCCTCACTAGTGGTCTCAGATCCTATTTGGAACCGACTGCTTATGAGATGATACTCACTTGTATTGAATATGCCGGCTGACAAGTGACATGGAGATGCTCTGCAGAAACGCAATGCAAAAATGTATTTTAGTAGCCGTGAAACATATGTATAACTCTGTCAGAAACTAATTTCTTTAAGAAAAACTGGTTTATATGGTAGTTAGTATGAGATTGAGATGTTTTTGATGTCATTAGAAGAGTAGTTGTACAATGGTGACTTTTGCATCTGTAAATTGTGATGTGGTATTGTCAGCATGACGTCGTGTACATGCCATGGACACTTCTTTTGTGTTTCACTGTGTAAATCTAAAGTGGCATCCTCCGGGGCTGAAAAATGAAGCCAACACTAGAAACTGCAGCTCCTCAAATAGCCACTTGATGCTGCCATCCCCGTTGACCCGCACGTTAAAACGCAGCAGAAATAAACATGTTTACATGTTTTGGATCAGTCGAGAGTGAGGCTGAGTCAGGTGCTGTCATGGTGGTGATGGCCAGAGCCACCCTGAACTGAGCTTCAAAGCCTCTCATTAGGGAAACCTATGGGTGACATTAATGAAGGCTAAGGTCTATTTTATATACAGTCTATGGTTAATCTTTAAGGGCACTATAAAGTGCTCTATCCATCACATTTCATTTGCTTATAACCAAGTTGAGGAGCACAGGCTGCTCAGTAGGGACCCACAGCTCACTTGTTGCCTCATGGCCTGTCAGCAGGTTGATCCGGCCCTGGTGGGAGAGTACTTCATTTAGACAGGTGGGTGATAAAAGCAGGTAGATGAAAAGCATGGAGTTTCCAAAAGCAACTCTCCTACACGATATAGATCCAGTTGTGTGCTTGAATGCGCATCAAGGTGGATCAAAGTGAATCCCTACATCAACACGAGGCAGCTGTTCACACCACTGGTTCAGAGGTGAGGGGGCTTTACATGATCCTCATGTGTAGAGAGTGGCCTGCGTGCCCTCTTCTCCAGAGATCGCTTACCTTACAACAATATCCACAATCCGCAGCTGGACCAAAACACCAAAAAAATCCCCGGCCGGTTCCTCAGATCTCCTGAGCAGAAGGCTCTGGGTGGTGTGATACCGCCGGAGGGGCTCGGACCTCATACAGTCAGGCTCTCTCCACATCTGTCCTGAGTTACGGTAAGCACTTTACTCCGTTAAAACCCATCTGTTTAGGGATTTGCTTTGTTGGTGCAGAAGCGGTTTGATCACGGCTATGTTACGTGGGAAGAAGACTTCAGATCATATTTGAGAGGATTCTGTGCTGCTGTGTCTTTAATTCCTGGAACATCATCGCTTTCTCCTAAATTTCTCTCCATTTCAGCTCGTCGCGCTGACCAGTTGCCGAGTTGACTGCCTAGAAAAATAAAGGCTTTCCGGAGGAAGAAAGTGAGTGGATTAGATAAGCAGAGTTGGGAAATGCTGTAATGAGCTCACTCGCAGGAGGTTATTCAAAATAGAATCACGTCTCAGCATGTGACACGTTTTGATTTCTAATGAGTTTTGAGACATTTTGCTACGGACAAAAGACAACAGTGTTATCGAGCAGTAAACATGGAACACATGTTCATGATCACTGTGCAACAATACTCGAAATGTTGACAATGTTTTCCTGCTGCTGAGTCACAATTTGATTGGAGGCGGCGGCGACGGATAGAGGAATGTAACACAGAATCAAGTCGATGTTTATGTTACACTGTGGTGCAATTGTTTGGGTTCAGGGCAGCTCCTGTGGTTCTGCCAGATACATTGAGAGGATGCAGTGACCACTGGATACTCTGGCGTTCCTAAAAATAATCCTAATTATAGGTCTGCAGATGGATTCTGATGGGAAATGGTCAATTTTGGTCCAGGAGGCCCACAAATGCGCAGTTATTACAGCTGAGCCAAGTTTAGCACATTCTTTCTGTATGAAAAATCATCCACCTTAAAATCAACTCCATGGACTCAAAGTAGCAGACGTTCATCCTTTGGCATTCTTTTGTTTGAGTGAGCCATCAAGCTGATGTTCAATCAAATCTGTCTGGCAGTGGTTTCATAACCCTCGCAGCTGGCAAGTTTTCTTTTTTGTTGTCAAGAAGAAAGGCTAAATCATTATCCGTTATTCGTTAGAAGAGAATTCAGAACAAATGCTGAGACAAGAGGCAAGAGCCAGCGCCTGGATGACCAGTGGCCGTAAATTAGACCAATCACAGAAAGAATGGTGTTTGCCAGGTGGCACCGAAGCCCCCCCGATGGTAATCTGTCTGGCCCATGCCAAGCTTTAAAAGGTGGCTGCACTCGCTATATTGGGATTGCAACAATTACAGCCTCCCAAAGCCCCATTACCTGCTGATCTATTTAAAGCCACTGTAGCGAGCCTCTTTCCACAGCTGCCTTTGATGTGAGCTTTACCCCACAGAGGTAACTTAAACAGTACCCCATATACACTGATTGGTCATAATGACGGGGACATACAGACTTCGAAGCCAGAGGTGTATTTACAATTGAGGACACTCACTTTAGATTCTAGAATGATCTTATTAAGTATTTTATTAACTCACCATCTTTAAATTGGACTGCTCATTACTGGTCCTAAAGACTGAAGTAAAATGTGTTTTTATTCCATTCCTGGCAGTAAAAAGAAGAATATTTACTGAGATTGTTGAGAAGAGAAATGTTCAACGTGGTATCACGAGAATCCTTGTAACCAGGCCACTAGAGGATAGTGGGTCAGTATCATGGTGTTCCCTGCCTAAGCCTCAACAACCACAAAGTAAATCAATCAATCGATCTAATTGGAAACCCAACATACTACATCCCGCCCACCAATAGCTGTAACCTGACTGCACCACTATCCTGTCAATCAAATGAACACGCCCCCAAAAACACAGCTTTTCGAGGCCTATTTTCTAAGTAATGCCGGGATTATTTTTAGATGGATCACCAGAAAACAAATAAGAAGGAGCGACTGTAGATCGCAAAACAGAGATGGAAAAAATGTATTGACTTGAGAAGTTGAATGTGAGTCTATGGAGCCGGAGGCTTTTTAGAGCCAACCTCTTGAGGCACTCGATGGTATTTCAGCTTAAGACACTTCCGCATTGGCTTCATTTCTCAGACCCGGAAGCTACGTCCACTTTTTAAATAGTCTATGGCTGAAAAATCATCTAAATTAACTCAATTACGTCAGTCTTCGTACTAATACTGACATAATCAGCCCCATAAGAATATGAAATGTTTATTTTACTTATTAAAGAGCTAAACCAACCTTTTGCTTTCTTTTATCGTGAGTGATTTAGGAACGATTATATTCTCGTGTTTTCATATCAAGCGGGAGCTAGGCTAGCAGCTGGTTAGCTTAGCTGGCACAGAAATGACTGGAAACAGAGGGAAATCTGTTAGCCTAGTTCTGTGAGACAGTAATAAAATCTACCTACAAGAACCTTTCAGTGTCATTAGTTGACATGTTATCACTTGTTTTTGGAGAGGTATATGCCACACTAGTTCATGACGAGCTGGAGACCTTTGGACCAAGCCAGACTAGTCATTTCCCCCGTTTGCAGTTTTTATGCTTCAATAGAAACAAATAGGTGTATTTCTCAGAACTATTATTTAAAATCTGAAAACAAGCTATGAAGATATCCTTAATATTTCACTTCATTTATGCTCAACGTTCAACACTCAACGTTTCAGCTACACACAAAACTGCTCTGTAAGAAATGTCTTCGTCGCCTTGTACTTCGTGCCACTATGAAGATTCATGAATTCATGTTTCTCTGCGTTGTCTCCCCAGCTGGTGCCACTGGATGACTGGAAGAGCAGTGAGATATCCACATAAGGCCCCCCCCCCCCCCCCCCCCCACACACACACACACCTCCAGAGTCAAGATGTTACACCAGGGTTCTGGGGAGCGGCAACTGCAGCAGCCCACAGCGGGCAACGCTGCTCACCGAGCTCAGAGACGCTCAACCTCAAAACCACAGCTGGCAAAGGGGGCGATGACATCAGCGTCTCTGCACCACATTTTCAGAGCTCTGCATATGAGCTGCATATGTACGGCACAATGGAAAACAGACACATATTGTGGGGTGTCGGGTGCAGTGCGGCCCGGGCGGAGTGCACACCACGAACACAGGGAGCAGCACAAGTGTTGACCTTCAGCGAGACTGAGCAGATGCCAGTGAGTCACAGGCCAGATTAAATGATATGCCTTTTCCAAACTACTGTAACATGGCAGTTACAACATCTTATATCACTTCTGTTGTTCTTGTCAGCTCCAACTCACTTTTCTCAGTTTCTCCTTGTTTTAACATGTCATGCAGTCAGAAGCCACGACTTCTGCTTTCTAAATACTTCACTGTGTTGGACAAATATGCACAAGGGAATTGGAATACTGTTGTCTCTTTGACTCTATCAAGTCATTATGGATTTTTTTCCTTATATGCAGGCTACAGGACATGCAGGGGCAACAACTGGAACAATGGCTGTGCTTTACAGGAAAGGAGATAATCATCGAGTAGGTAATCGAAAATGAAGCTGACCTCATGTAAAAATGAACGTTATTGTTGGGAACATACAGTATTAACAGCTGTAATCAGGCAACGTGGACATTCACGGGAACCATTTCAATGATCAAATGCTGAACCAGGCTGTCAGAAGACAACCAGCCTCCCTTATTTTCAGGGGAATTCAGTTATATGCAACATCTGTGTCAATATTATGCAGGTTTTAGGGTCCCCTGTTCTTTTAAGAAGTTTAGAAGGAGTTTCAGCTGAAGGCTTGGAGCCAGATGGGTGTAAAGTAGACTTTGGCAAAACTTTCAGAACCAAAAACAAAAAAGTTAGATTAACTGCTGTAAATAACATTTTTATAACAACTGTGGTGTCCATAAACACATAAAATTATTCTGGAAAAAAGAATCCTCTAGCAATTTTATTTAGATAAAGTTCACTTTGACAAAATACTTGTTTTTATTTATTTTATTTATTTATTTGGGGGGGGGGGGGGTAAAAACTGCCAAATCAATAATTATGTATCTTCTGATTAATGGATTCATTATTAGAGCTCTGCATAGATATAAAGTTTGGGAAGGTAATATTATTCGTATCTATCAAATATTTTCATATATATAAGCTGTGCATGCTATTTAGGCTTCCGTTGGGATGTGTGGTCGTGATCATCAGCTTACATTTTGTTTTGCAAGTAACCTTCATGGACTGACATTAATCACTGTGATGTTCACATGACAAAGTAATCGCTGTGCGCGCATTGTAGCCTATACGACTGATTTCAGAAGTATGCATGGATAGATGGATGGCTGTTTTGAAATGCTGCGTGTGAAGTGACCTTATTGCTGAGCAGAACCCAGCTGCCTCCCGGCTGGAGAAGGGGGATGTTTCCTCAGTGCTGTGCTGTGGTGTAGAGGGGCTGTTCCCTCAGCAGATCCCAGCTCAGTCCGTCCGGAGCAGCGGCAGGGATGAGCGCTGGGGACTGAAAGGCGGCAACGCAACGACGCATTTCACAGGTAAAAGTGGCTCCAGGTCAAAGCGTCTTTGTTGCCTTTCATTCGGGCATTTGTTGGGCATGTGTGTGTTTTTTTTTTTTTTTTAATTTCACGACACATGCAGCAGCTGTGGAGGCGAGCTGCTGCTGCTGCCGCCGCCGCCGCTGCTGCTGCTGCTGTGAGGGAGTAGACAAGCTGGGAGCCGCATCTGCTCAACATTTCCAGCGGTCCCTCAACTTGCAGCAAAGCCGAGCCAGCTACCTCCTGCCCCGTCTGTCTGTGCCTCGTCTGTCAGTACTGGAGCTTTTGAGTAAATACCTTGGCACTTCCAGGACGCGGCATCAGAAGGTGAATAAGTGGGAGGATGGCGGTCTTTATTTCTTTAACTTGAAGCGTGTGCGGCGGCGGCGGCTGCCACTGTTTGCGGACGCGCTCCTATCAGCTGAAGGTTAAAGATTGCTGATGGAGCTAGCCAGGCTAACGTTAGCCCCGCTATGTGCCGCTCTCTGTGCTGCTGAAGAGAGGCCAAACTCCGTCCAAATTACGCAGTTTTATATCTCCTCGCTGACGCGCACAGATTTATATCAAGAGGAACTCCAATTAAGGACGGAGTCGAAACACTGCAGCCATGACTTGTATTCTGGAGGCATTTTTTGTGACTCCAAACAACTATTACAAATACCCAATTTTAACTTGTAGAATTGCTTTTCATTAAATCTCCTCACTGGTATTCCATCCACTGTGCGCTGTGATGGGCGACAGTGAGCAGTTGGAGTTATAAAACACAGCTATCATTGAAACACAGTGTGTATAGTGGATTATCATACGCCGAATTCCAGCAAGGACTTCCACTGATCCGTGGAAGGTCTCCGGTCCTGTTGAAACAGGTACGCGTGTATTGCTTGCGTGACGAAACCTTAAATAGTCAGATGTTTGAACGGAATTTCGCGTGGATTCTCCCCGCATCTGTGAACGGTGCGCGTCGGGGCTAGGCTAGTATGCTACGACAGCAACCTGCAACGGAACCAGCGGGGCTAACATTATGCCAAGCCCGTCAATCATTGTCAGAACGACGTGGTGACAAAACTCCGGTCCGGTATTTGTGCAGCTCTCGGCTCCGGTCGGATGCTAAAGAGCACCAAATGGCGATGGAAATGAGCCGCAAATAGCCCCCTGGCAAACGGTCTGGCCAAGTTTAGGTTGCTTTGATGTGTGCATGTTGTCACTTTGTCACACCTGCAGCATGTTTGCATGATGATGGCTGCTGCTTGACCTCTCCTCTCCTTCCTGCATGCAGCCTCCTGCACGTACTGCCTTATAACCTTGCACAATACAGCCTGCTGTCCAATCAGCCATCCTGCTGGCAGTTTTCAGAAATTGGTAAATACTATGATTTATGTTACTGTACTGAAGGTTGGACTTAAATGTTTTTTACTGAGTAGTTACATTTAACAGCCTACAGGGCTGGACGGTGTAAAACAGTGGCCTCTCCTCTGCTCCTCTCTCATACCTTAAATTATGTCAGTGTTTGCAATGGCTCAGTGGCTTTAATTTTAGAAGGTCTTCCACATAAATTGTTACTGTGCCTTAGGGACCTCTAGAGGACAGATTGCCAAGATTGTACCTGACTAGTTTGAGTTCAAGATTTTGTTGTTGTTTAACTGTCAGTGGTGAGTGTGTTTGTCTAGTGATCACATTGATCCCTGCAGATCACTCATATTTGGGTTAGTCTGTTCTGCCCTCAGGTCTGATTATTTTAGGGAGTTTTGTTGACAGTATTTATGGAAGTACTGTTGCCCAGGAGTGATCTGTTCCTTCTTGCCAAGACCTTTCATAGCTCAGTGAGCTTACATCAAAAGCTGTTAGTAAATGTCAGCAAAGAGACATTTTCTAGACCCCGGTGTGCGCAGGATTTGTAGACAGCAGGAGCCGAGCAGTTTAAAAGCCAAAATACCGCAAAAATGTAGCCCACATCAGCACCAGCGAATGTGCATTTTCACAGAAAAGGGTAAGTGTGTGTGCGTGGGCGCATGTGTGTTATGTTGTAGGTCTTTCACACATCCTTGAGACTGGGATGGTGTGGGAACACAAGGCCGTGCTAGATGCCCTGAGGTGGGGGGTGGGGGGTGTGCTGGGACGGGGAGCGTATTAAGATGGGAAGCAGCTCATTAATTCCTACCAGCAGCGAGAGGAAAGGGTTGGTCAGCAAAACTGAAGGGGCCCTCAAACGGCTACAAAATGAGTCATACCAGTTCAACTTTCAGGAGTGGTCCATGCAGCCGTAGCGATAAGGTAACTTCCTTTCCAGTAATGGTGACTGCTTGCAGTGATTATTGCAGCTCCGTCGTCTCTGCCAGTCTTCAGCATCATTTCTAGGTCAAACACGTCAAGAAAAGGAGGTTTTCTCCTATTGGGTAGCTGAAGCTTTTGAAAGTCATCTGATGTTTGCCTGGCTACAGGGATCCCCTCTGAGGTCTTGCTTGATGTCACATGGTGATGTCAGAGCAGAGGTGACGCAGGCAGGAGGAAGGAGGCTGGTGGATGAAGTCAGCCAGAAACGTGTGAAAGCTACTGACATCTGCCAGTGTGCCTCTCAGAGCGACAATCTGAAGCATGAAATGAAATGGACTGCTCGCTCGGCGCATATATTGTTAAACCGCGGCTGGTGGACGTCCACATGTTTGGCTGGATCCGCATGCTCTGTGATTTCTCCGTGTCACTTCTATGCCAATGCGGCGTTAAAGCCCTTGAGATAACCCTGACCATTCATTTCCATTTGTTTACATAGCAGATTCCCACGCTCATCAGGCTGTCCATCATCACGACACTGGAGCTGCGTTGTGTGGGAGAGCCTTTTCATCCCACCTGTAATGTGCATCGCAGTCATCTGTCAACATAATTCTATCGGCCGTCTTTAAATCGGCTGCTGATGAGGCACGTGTTGGGTTCTGTGTCGGTAAAATATGTTCATGCTGGATTGTTTATACATTCCCCTCTACACTGTGTGCACAATTATTAGGCAAGTTGTATTTTTGAGGATTCATTTTATTATTTAACAACTACAGCGCTCTCGGTCAATCCAAAATGTTAATAAACCTCAAACCATTAATATTTAAGAAAGTAAAAGTGAGGTTTTGACTTTCTTAGGAGAATATCTACGTGTGCACAATTATTGGGCAACTATTAGTGTGCAGAATTATTATGCAACTAAATGAAAAATGAAAATGTTCCCATCTCACTTGTTTATTTTCATCTGTTAAAGTGAGAATAGTAAACAAACAACTCAAAATTTACAAATAAACATTTCTGACATTTCAAATAAGAAAAATCAGTGACCAATACAGCTACCCTTCTTTTCAATAACAGTAATAAGCCTTCCATTCATGGATTCTGTGTCAGTTTCTTGATCTGTTGACAATCAACTTTTTGTGCAGCAGCAACCACAGCCTCCCAGACACTGTTCAGAGAGGTGGATTGTTTTCCTTCAGCGTAAATCTCCCGTTTAAGAAGGGCCCACAAGTTCTCAATCGGGTTTAGGTCAGGTGAGGAAGGGGCCGTGTCATTATTCTGTCATCTTTAAGGCCTTTACTGGCTGGCCACGCAGTGGAGTACTTCGATGCATGCGATGGAGCGTTGTCCTGCATAAATATCACGGTCTTCTTGAAAGATGCAGACTTTTTCCTGGACCACTGCTCAAAGAAAGTGTCTTCTAAAAACTGGCAGCAGGTTTGGGAGTTGATTTTGAGTCCACCTTCAACCCGAAAAGGTCCAACTAGCTCATCTTTAATAATACCAGCCCATACCAGTACCCCACTTCCACCTTGCCGGCGTCTGAGTGGAAGTGGAGCTCTGTGCCCGTTACTGATCCGGCCACGGGCCCATCCAATCCAGCCACGGGCCCGTCCATCTGGTCCAAGAGTCACTCTCATCTCATCAGTCCATAAAACCTTTGAAAAAAATCTGTCTTCAGATATTTCTTGGCCCAGTCTTGACGTTTCAACTTATGTGTCTTGTTCAGTGGTTGGTCGGGTTTCAGCCTTCCTTACCTCAGCCATGTCTCTGAGCACTGAACACCTCGTACTTCCAGGTAGGTTGCAGTTCTGGAATACGACAGCACTGGAGGATAACGGCTTCCTGGTAGCTTCACGTTTGATTCTTCTCAAATCTTTGGCAGTTAATTTGCATCTTTTTTTTTCTCAACATGTTTCTTGCGACCCTGTTGACTATTTGCAACAAAATGTTTGATGGTTCTGTGATCACGCCCCAATATCTTCGCAATTTCAAGAGTGCTGCATCCCTCTGAAAGACTTTTTACAATTTTTGACTTTTCAGAGTCTGTTAAATCTCTTTTTTGGCCCATTTTTCCTGAGGAAAAGAAGCTGCCTAATAATTCGGCACAGCTTGATATAGGGTGTTGATCTCCTTAGGCCACACCCTGCCTCATTACACAAATACGCATCACCTGATATGCTTAAATCCAATAGGCATTCAAGTTTATACAGCTTGGAGTTGGAAAATATGCATACAAATTATGATATGGTCAAAATACTCACTTGCCTAATAATTGTGCACACAGTGTATAATACTGAGCAAGAGGCATGCAGAGTCCACATCTGATTAGCAGAAAGCCAGAGCGTGCTCACCCTTTGATCACTGTGTTCCTGGCTGATAAACCATGCCACTGTCATCTCCAGCAAGCCCCGGACCTTGACAGACACTAATTACCATGAAGCCAGTTTGGCAGGCTCAGAAACAGCATGCGTTGGGAATAGTTCAGTGCAGGTGAAGCCTACTGTGTAGGATTAGCATGTTTAATAACTTCCCCTTGTAGTTTTTATTTCTCCTATCACATGAAATGATCATTCTGAAATGCTGGCACGAGCCCCGGCCTGAATCTCCCTCCACATTATTGGATGCATTCACTCGAAGAAAAATCTCATGACGTCACAATCGCTACGTTGCAGCTGAACTGAGCTAAGCTTAGCTACACAATAGGGAATGAGTCCATTGACATAATTATCGTCACAGCGTCAGTGTCTTACTGGTTTGCCTTGTGCATTAATGAGCTTTTAGCTTTGCTGTCTTTGTGCACATGCCAGCTGTTATTTCAAATTGTCTTTGGATTGCTGCTTCAAACTCAGAGGACAGATGATAGGCAGGACTACTTATTGACAGTCTGAAATGAATCAGAACCAGACTGTGATTTGTTGGAATATGGTGGGATAAACGCCCCCACCCCCCCCCCCCCCCCACCACCACCACCACCGCCACCACCTACCTCCCCCCCCCCCCTCTCCATCCTATCCTGCCTTTGATTTTCCTGCCAGCGGAGTCTGACTGTAATAAGTTCTGGAGTGAAGCAATGCAGCAAGAATATCTGAGCAGCCCACATGCTATTGTCCGGGAGCTGCCATTCACAAAAGCAAAAACAACTGTTGCCATGGGATATGCTCAACAAAATAATATAAGTGGGTGTTTTTTTGGCTAAACCTTTCTGCATGAGCTAATTGACTGACAATGCGCCGGTCCTGCCTGTTGCTATTCTCTCTCTGCTACAGAGAGCACGCGGGTTGCAACGTGGTGATGAGCTCTGTGTTTTCAGACAGTCAAATCTGCTTTTTCCTTTTTTTTTAAACCAGGTGTTTGTTTACAACCTTAATCTTTCATCGTAGGTCATAATCGCCCTAAACTGTAGTGTCTGCTGAGCCCAGTGGGATTCTCCTGATGGATGGCGAGTGTCCAGAGGGCACAGAGCTCCCCAGATAATATGCCCACACTTCACGTTGCTGAGTTACAGCGCTACCTGAAGTGGAGAACATAGAGGGTCACTGTGGGTCAAATATGGCTCCGGGTGGTTCAGGCTGTTTGTTCCTCGGCGTGAGCCAAAAACAGGCCAGCAGCGTCTGTCCCCAGGGCTAACAGGAGCCCGCAGAGAGCCTGATTGGAAATATGTGCGACAACCGTCGGCTCTCCTCCGTCCCCACGACGATGCACTTCCTCAGGAAGAGAGACGGCCCCTCCGCTGGACACGGTGATGTCACATAGATAAACAATCTGCGGAGCAGTGCTGTTTGCTGAATGTGATGGGCTGTCATCCCGGAGAAACCCGTGTGCGTGCACAGTCCGAACAGATGCAGGCCAGAGACTTGCCAAGAACACACCCACTCGGGTCAGTTGTTCCCGATCCAAGGAGACGGGGAACAATGTGCTGGAGAGGTGCGGCTCTTGTGGAATATTTTAGGAAGCGGGCTTATCATCTTTTTGGTTCCAGGCTCTGGTGTTTGAGATTTCTTTTGTTGTGGTGCCTTTATGCTGGAGCCTGTTAAATCCAGATTTGTTTTTGTCTGTAGTGCTTCACTTTAAGGAGGGCTGTACTATTTTAACACATCTGTGTCTTCTTCGGGACAACTTTAATCACACAGAGCAGAAAGTCTTTCTGTTTTCCTAATTCATACTTGTTATAGAGAGTATTTTCACAGACTCTCCTGACAGCTCATCATCTATAAAGTTTATTTATATGGACTCAATTATTCAGCTAACCTTTACCATGTCCGGCCTGTAATCCAAGCACTGGGCTGCAGTTCTGTCCTCTGCGAGGCCTGATTTTGGTTTCTGCCCTGTATTGTCTGCCTCCCATGCTGTCCCTCTGCTCCTCTACCTCATCGCCATGCCCTCGTCTCAGCTGGGCCATGAATAAGGAGCTGACACCAAACTGTCAACCTGCAGGCCGTCATGCCCCTGCAGCCTGCCGCTGGTGTAGCCACCAGCGAGGCCACAGCTAAAACAAATGCTGTAATCTGTTTTTAATAAACAAACAGTGGCTTTGGCAGAAGTTCACCTGACCTCAAAAGCGCCATTCTTACATCTTTCACAGAGGATGTTACAGTAGTGGTGTACAGTGGCTGATGGAGAGAGTGTGGGGGCTGGTAGGAGGGTGGCAGACCTCATGTGGATCTGTTTATTTTTAGCTTACTTAGCAGCATATGCTATCCATAAACTATATCATTAATTTCTCCCTGAGTGAACCGTGTCATTAAAAATAAAACAGATCAGCCCTTTTTTTTTTTTTTTTTTTTTTCTTTCGGTTTGCCAAATCCAAGAGGCTGCAATGCCAATGTCTGTTTTCACACAAGAAGGCATTGTAGCGAAACACAATGTTGTTGTGTTTTGGGGGATGAAAGCCGCCCATTGTTGCATACCGCTGCTCGAATCCAAGGTTTTATTTGATATAAAATGGGTAATTCCATTGCGTAACAGCATTAGCTGTATTTAAACAGAGCTCGTCATGGGAAGGAAGGAGCGGGGGCGGGGGCGGGAGGTGTGAGGGTTAAGGGGGCTGAATGAGGGCAGGTCACTTTACAGGAGGAAATCCTCACTTTTACTGATGATGGAGATAATCCTTGTTTAGTGATGACACCAAGAGCAATTGCCTTAGATGAAAGATTTAGCAAGATTAGTGAGCATATGGATGTTGAGAAAAGACAGGTTAATATTCAAATATCACAACAAAAATGTATTATCATATTAATGAACGTAGTCCTTGATTTAAGGCTCACTTGACTAAGCCTTTGCCTGGTTGGAGGGATCGTGCAGGAAGGAAGTGGTAGTGATACCAATCTGACTCTGATCTCAGAGGCTGATATGAGCTGCTCTGAGGCTGCAGGCAGACCTAGTGGTGGATCTTAACTTAAAGTACAGAAGAAAAAGGTTTGGAGAAGATTTTGCGTTAATCAGGAGAGAATAATCTCTGGTGACAGACGGGACACAAATTTTACCATGTTCCATTGCATTTTGCTGGCATTTACAGTATTTCAGAGACTCTGTGACTTATTGAATGTCGCCACTGGCCTGTTGCCCAGCACAAGTTCAAGTGAAGTTCAGGGAATAACGCTCAATGAAAAATTGTCCATGTTCAAGGTCTGCATGCTCATCTGGAAACAAATGAAGCAAAGAAACGACTCTTTTTTCTTTTTTTTTTCACTGACATTGCTCACAAGAAGTTCCCCAGCAAACTGCTTCTTCTTCAGCAGATTACTCAACACACAAATGGAAAGAGTTAAACTCAACAAAAGTATTAACTGGGTAAGTGCCAAGAGTCGATCCTCCAAAACTAACAGGTTTAAGGTTTTAAATGAAAAAGATAATCGTATTAGAGAGCCAGACATACAAAGAGAGCAGCATTTCACGGTCTTGGATCCTGTTAATCACCGAGTAGGCTATCCTAGGGTTCAGGTACAAGGAGGAGGGGAGGGAGGAGGGAGGAGGCTTGTGATGCTGCCCTCTGAGTCAGGGCTCCCTTTATAGATGGAAATGTTTTTTCATCTCTATGGGACTATCATGGCTAAACAAATGCTAAGAAGCAAAACAAATGCTAATCTGTTCGCAGCTGAATACATTTCGGCGAGGCTGCGTCGGCCTTCTGTTTTTCAGAAGCGAAAACAAGCAATTTGGCTCTGCCATTTAACAATCATCGCGTGATTGGCTTCTAAACCGTCTGAACAGCGTTCGATTCTGGCACCGAGGCTCGCAGTGCTGTTCCTGTATGCCATTTCTTATTAAGGACAGCCAGGTTGTTGGCAGTCTGTTCCAGTAGAGAGTATTGAATGAGTGGGCTGCAGCAGCATCTGTCCTGTTGACAAGGCAGCAAGCATGACTTCATCAAGGGCATTACATCACGATGCACACTGGGTGTCATCAATTCAATTCCTCATCAGTCCTTCATACTAATACTCGAAATGCTTTTTGGGCAGAAAGCAATTCTTCAAATATGTATACATACATATGTAATATATGAAGATGTAATAACTGTCTCCAGCCTGGATGTCCCTGTAATGATTCTGTTACTAAAACAACTCACTGCCATTTTTTGAAGGTTGCAGAGCGTGGCATGTTCAATGAAGAGATCATGCAGGCTATAATGAACGTTCCATTGTTGTGTTTCATTCTGTTGAATCAAATTTGGTAAAGTTGTTAGATCTGGTTCAACAGCAATGGTGATAAGAGGCTGTTATTTACTCACTAATTCAGTAAAAATGTCAGGTTTTGCTGTCATTTTTCAAATTGGACTACAGTGCCCGTATGACGGCTATTTGCGCTCCGGTGAAAATCTGGTTTAAGTGCAGGTCCAAGCCTATTTGAAATTTAGTACAACGCAAGGGGCTTTTCTCTGTTTGCATCAGTTAGCTCTTTTTGTGGTTGAAAAAGAACCTGACTGCGTTGAAATGGGTGACACAACAAGGAGCGTGTTGGTAAAGAGGCGCTCGAGCAATTTTGATGTCGTATTTGCGGTGAACTTGCGCCTCCGCCAGCTCAAACCAGGTCGAAGTGCTGCGCAGTTAGTGTGGGCTATTTCCGTGACTTCAGTGGGCAAAGCGCATGTGAGCAGACCAAAGTCCAACAGACAGGTGTGGTGGATGTCCTACATATTTAATCCCACGTTTTTGAATGCAACCTTTGGATTCAGTTAATATTATAAGAAATATAGCTGACTCCAAAGCTATTGAACTGAATGTGAATCAGGCAGTTGACGTGCATCATGACAGAAGCCAATCTCAGCCATGTAATCTATAGCCATGATTGATTTGCTGCTGTCTCTTTGAAATGTTCAGATTCAAATCTTTTGTTATAATTTTTGGAGTATACTCTCTTATTCCATAGGTTGGTTTCCTTTTGTCCAGAGCGGCGGTTCTTATGTTCTTTTGACTCACAAACGACAGCAAACATGTTGATATTTTTAAAATTGAACACGAATTCCAGTTCATTGCTCAAAACTCCTTGTCGCAACGATTGGAGCTGGCCGTGACATATTTTCTAATTATCTCTTCCCACTACTTAATCACTGCGCCGCAGATGCGTTTGTGTTCACCAAATTACCAAAAAAGGTGGCCTCACCTACACGTGCTCCGGACGCATAGAATTTAGGTCTGCGTTTGTGCTGCAGCTAGATTAACAAAAATACAGCCAAGAGTCATTGTATTAAAAACTTCAACCAAATGTCTCTGATACAAGTCCCACATAGTTCAGTTCGTTCCTCACAGTTGTGGTGCTGTTGCTGATTGCATTTGGGGATGTTTTTGTGTGTTTGTGGTATTCAAGCTTGTTTTAAACAATTCAAAATAAGATAATAAAGACAGATAGGCCCAGAACTATTATTTTTGTTATTGACTAGTTATTAGTCAATTACTTATTGAGCCAATCATCTTCTCTTTTAAGGGAAGTTGACTTAAAGCAGGCGAGGTGTCATTTTCAGATCTATTACTAAGATTATTAAGCAAAAAAACCCCGCTGGTTTCATGAATTTTAGAAAAAAATACATCTCCACAGTGATTGCGACTTTTGTGTTTCAACATGTTAAGTCTACTAATATGGATCAATTTCCATTTTCATTGATTGTTTATTGTATAAAATGTTGAAAACAAATACACATCACTGTTCTGTGGAGATGACCTCTTCGTATTGCTTGTTGTTTTTGACTCAGTCTAAAATCCTAATATATTTAATTTATTATGATACAAGGTCAAGAAAATGACCCCAAAAAAAGAAAACACTGAAATAGATGAATGATTTTCTTATATCGACTTTACATTCTCCGACTTTTGCAAGGAGTTTTGAAATATCCAAACCCTAATCCAACTCAGAAATGTATTTAGGGCACACGTCTGAGAAAATGTCCTCATCTTCTCTGACTATAAGCAGAAAATACATCTGAGATGTGGAGGTGAGCAGAGAGGAATTCAATCCCCCCGCTGCCTCACTGATGCAAAACATGAGCGGTGGAGGGCTGCTAACAGCTACCTTACAGCCACTGTATACAGGTCTACGGGGAGCCCACTGTAAACAGTGACATTTTGTGTTTTCACTGCAGCTCCAGCAGCTCTCTGAAACTCCCGTCGCCGCTGATGATAATGCTGTTGTGGGTTGTTTTTGAGGGTGCTTGTTTACCTTCGAGTCGCCCTCAGTGCTGGAACGTGGACTGGTGTGGTGCCAGTGATGTCTGAGGGAAATGGAAAGAGGGTTGTTGCTAGGAGGACTGGAGAAGAGAGGAGGGAGGGAAAGGCTGCTGGGAAAGCGGGTGATCTCGGTTTTGTCGTGGCGGCTCAGAATGTGGGTTCTTTTTTTGTTTGTTTTGTGCTCTCAAATGTCCACAAAGGTTGGGACTCCTGTCAAAAACTGGACACGGGCAGCAGGGATAATGTTTTTACCGTCACCTTATTTTCTCCGTCTCTCTTCTTGTATCTTCATGTCATCCCCGTCTCTCTCTTCTTTCCCAGTGATGGCCTCAGCTGCGCAGCTGTGCCGGTGATCCTGCCGCTGCACGTAGAGACGAAGCAGAGACGCCTTGACAACCGACCTACCTTCCTCTCTCTCTCTCTCGTAAAAGAAAAAAGCAGGGAGAGGAAAAAAAGAAAACACACCAGCATAAACAAATGCGACCATGTACAGCGTTGAGGACCTCCTCATCTCTCATGGATACAAGCTTCCCAAGCATACCAACTCCTCCACCCCTACCCCAGCCCCCGCATCCTCGTCCCGCCAGCCTCCCTCATCCTCACCGCCGTCCTACAGCAAACACCATGAAATCCTGGAGAACAGGCCGGGCCCCAGGGCAGTGAATGGCTATGAAAGAGGGCCCGTGATGGCCTACGGGAACGGCGGTGGGAGCCGACAGCCCCAAGCATATGGTGGCGGCTGTCCCAACAACAACAACGAACCCAGGGACCGGAGCCAGCCGAGACGAGAGGGCGAGAACCGCAGTCAAATCGACACCCACTCCTTGGGAGAGTCGCTGACCTCAGACAGTGGGTAAGACATGTACCTCGACACCAGTGATGGGCTCCTGTCTGACCGGCCCTTTTGCGTTATTCTGTCCTGATAATGTTTGCCCTTTATTGATTCATGACAGCAGTCCACGTCGTGGCGCTCGAATGGACTACGCTAATGAAATGAAAAAGTGATTCATCAGGAAGTTTTGCGTGGGGATTTTGCATCACATCTTAAATGTAACTGCCTTACACTGCCGCTGAGTCCCTCCCGCCATCTCTCTCTCTCTCTCTCTCTCTCTCTCTCTCTCTCTCTCTCTCTCTCTCTCTCTCGCCTCTGTTATTCCCCTTGTGTGCAACTTCCTCTCATTTCTTCTCTATCCCCCTCTCCTCTGCTTCCCAATCAAGTCCGGGGCAGGGGAGGAGGGATAATGTGTACTGGAGTTTTAATCTGCCACACGGGACCTTGAAGTTGTAATTAAAACAGCTTTTGGGCGAACCTGTGTGCCCCATTTGAGCATGCCCAGTCTGAAACACACAGGTTGCCAGGTTTGTCAGGATACCCCTTTTCCCCATTCCACCCTCATTCATAACCAATACGCCTAACTGGCTTCCACCGTGTCACAATAATTATATCTGCTTACATAATGCATTCCCCATCAATAATACAGTATTCATATAGGGTTTATTTAAATATGTATATGAGGGTAGGCTATATTTAGCTTCGTCTCGAGTTATGCAATTGAAACCCTCTCGGGTAAGGACGGTTAGAACGTGTGATATTTCCAGAGATATCGCCTGGCTGCAGCCAGTCTGTTGTTTCCTGAAAACAGGATTGTTTAGTTTGCCTATTTGCACCAGTTCTGGGGGTTAGTGTGCTGTAACTGAGACAAAGTCAATACAGCTGTTCCCTTGTCCACACAATTAGGCAGGCTTGTCAGATTTTTTTCCTCTTTTTCCTTACATTTTGTTTTGATGACTTCCCCCCCACCCCACCCTCACCAATCCCTTTTAGCCACCATCCAGTGACAGAGCATCTCAAAATAGTCATATGACCTTGAATAATGTCAGTGAATGTGTTAGTGTTTTTTTTATTTTTTTATTCTTTGATACGAGTAATCCGCATTTTCATGTCGCTGCTCCGCCAGTGCTATCAGAGCATTCTATTGGGAATGTGGGAATTGCTAAGACATATGTTCTGCGATTTCAGTCTGTTGTTTGTTCATCCCTCTTTTTTCCCCTCATCCAAATCCGTTTTGCCTGGCAGCTTTAGTTTAGATAAGGAACAGGCCTATCTTGGCACTCCCACTAGGCAGTGCTACTTAGACCCAATTAGACTAATGATGGTAACTCATCTTACATGAGATGCCCTCAAATTTAGCAGACTGCCATGGCTTTCCCCATCCCCCCCTCCTCCAGCAAACATCCCTGGCCAGTGATGATCATGGATGGAAATGTCAAGGACACTCAGTGGCCTCGGCCTCGAGCGGGAGTACACATGTGCTTGCGTCTTGTTTACGTTGTCAGTCAGTCTGTCATTCCACAAATAGCCTGAAATGATCAGACTGTGTGTAGAGGCCCACTGTGTCTTGTTGTAGTCCATCAGGCCATCAAACATCTTCCCAGAGATGTAGCCAAAGCTTTTCTTCCACTGACATGAGACTCATTCTCTCAGATTAAGAGCCAAAGAACAGAGAAAAAGAAAGATTGTCAGTGAAACGTCCCCTAAATTTTGATCTGTTTTGGAGGACATCCGGGAGTAACAGCCACTCTCTGTCATTGTGTAATGTGTTCATTATGCCCCATAGAAAATCACAATTACAGAACACTGCACTGCTACTTATGGTCATCTGTCTCCATCTAGTGGAAGACACTTTCTTGTTTTAATTTCATCTATCCATATTGCCGACTGTTCGTGATCAGTTGGCCTCTCATCCTTTTCATGGTACCCATTTAATGGCCCTTGAATAACAGTATTTGAATGTTCTGGTTCTTGGTTGCTTTAATATTTCAGAGTGTCTATAACTCTGTTCAGATTTAGTCACAGTGTGTATTTTACCCCATTGCATTGGCTCATCGTTAAATCAACTCTAACCTTCGATCAAATATGGGGATAGTGGGAGACACTGTAGGGCAGTCTTTCCTGATTGGTATTCACATTGGGGAAATAAAAAAACACAAGTATCTGAAAAAATGAAAAAGACAACATTAAGAGAGTTGCTGACCTCAGACAGTGGGTGAGACCTCGCTTACCTCTTTGTCAGATTGTCTGGGTTAGAGAGTTAAACAAATGGTAAATGGTCTGCACTTATATCGCATTTTATCACCGTGGCGGTCTCAAAGTGATTTACAGATGGCCTCCCTTTCACCCACTCACACACACATTCACACACCAATGAGGGCAGAGCCGCCATGCAAGGTGCTCACCTTCCATCGGGACCAACTTAGGGTTTAGTGTCTTCCCCAAGGACACGGTGACATGTGGACAGGAGGACCCGGGGGTCGAACTGCCATCCTTATAATTAGTAGGCAATCCGCTCTATGCTTGTTGCTCAGATGGCAGAGCGTTTGAAAGGTGGTGTTGTAAAGGTGTATGGAGAGGAGGTTTCAGACACTATTCAATAGCTCAACAAGCATTTCAGAAGAAGCATGCTGACGCCTTCGTTTGTATGTTTTCCCACAGGTTTTGTGATGGCACCAGAGGTCCTCAGTCTCAGTCCAAGGATGTTGCCTACTGGAGGAGGAGAGGCCAGGATTTCAGTGTGCTACTGGACTATGCTGATTTCAGAGAGCCCCATGGAGGGGAACCGGGGGGTTACTGCAGGCCAGAAGGGCCTCAACAAGCAAGAGGACAAGAGCTGTCTGCAGAGGAGCGTCAGAGGGCAGCTAAGGAGAGGCAGCGCTGGGCAGCTCAGGCCCAAGCTCAGGCCCAAGCTCAGGCCCAGGTCCAGGCTCATGCTCGCTCTAGGGAGAGGGAGGCTGCTCTCCATCAGTGGAGAATGGTGACCGAGAGGAAGTGCCAGAGCCTGGGGACAGATGAGTGGCGTCCAGCTGTGAGCTTTGGTCGCCAGATGTCACAGAGCGAGGGTGAGCGTTGGGCTCAGGAGCAGCAGCGGCTCCATGCCAGGACACCAGAAGGCATGGTAGTCCACCCGAGGACTAAAGCCAAATCCCAGTCACTGCCCAGGATGCTGCAGCCCGAGAGCCTGCCATATGTGGACATAGCTTCGTCCGGTCAGGAACTGTACAGACGGGTCAATGGCCACCCACTGTCACACCACGACCTTTACAGGGTGCCCCGCTGGCCAGAGAATGGCAGGCCGGCTAGTGCCAACCAACTATCCATGACACCAAAGCCCCGCTTCACCCGACCCCCCAGACCTCCCTCTTATGAGATGCACCAGCAGATCAGGGGAAGCTGTGAGGTGTTGTCTGGCAGAGACTCAGTCATTCCCCAGGCCAGGGACAGAACACCACTGCCCATATCAAGAGCAGGTGACCCACAACTGGACTATTTTGCACAGGACTCTGGACCTCCAGGGTACATCCCTCCCCCATCATATAAAAGAGCTCCTATAATGGGAGGGATGCGCCGAGGATACGGTGAAATTGCTGTTGACTACAGGTAGATTAGTTGTTTTTTACTCAAATTGAATAATTCAGGAATTTTTTTTCACCAACAGATTCTTTTGCCAATCTTTAAAATATATGACTGAGTTTCTAATGTTTTTTTTTATAATGATCTTTTTCGCTCAGAAAGTTGGAAAAGTTTCTGATACATGCAAAACATATATAAGAAATTACTCATAAAGTATTTCTAAGAAAGTATGTGAACCTTCTGAAATATTTGAAACCACCTACTATAGTTTTTTTTAAACTTTGTATTATTGTAACGCCCAAGCCAGACTGTGATAGAGCTCCTCTAATGGGTTACACGTTATGCAGTAACAATGAAATGGCTCCAGTTTTCTCAAGACCATCTGCTGTTTTTTATTCTCTGGTAATATTTGCTAATATTTAAAAATACATCTATCCAGTGCAATGAGTGTCTCCGAGTTGAGCTATATAATTAGTTTGGCTTACATGTTTTTAAGCTTACAGTCTTTTCTATGTTTAAATCAGTGATGTTTAAGTGTACTTTTGTGGTTTTAGGTACAGAGGGGATGTGTACCAGCAGATACAAGTGGCTCCAGATGGATCTCATTGGTTCACCAGACATCCAGCAGGTTCCTGGCCTGATTCACAGAGAGAGAGGAGCATGTCCAGCCAGAAGCAGCTTTACCCTGTGTATACCACCCAGGAGCGCCCTGGTGGAGGGGTCCAATACATCCCCTTTGATGATCCCCGTATCCGCCATATATCCTCAGCTCTGGGTGGCAACTCTCTGACGGACGCTGACAAGATCCGCCACATCTGTAACGAGCTTCCCAGCGTCACCGTGTCGGAGCCTTCATCCGACGACAGTGCCTTTTTGCCCCCGCCATTGGGGCCTTTCATCTCTGCTAAATTGGCAGATGATGCTAACCAGACGTCTTCTAGCGACAATGACAATAACAGGTGGCACAGCGATTTGCACAAAGAGACTGTCGATAACTTCCCAGCACCTGACCAAAACTGCAACAACAGATATCCCAAAAATCCACGTCCTCCTCCATCGCCGTCTTCAGCCTTCCAGGCCTCATTAACAAGAACGTCCTCTCGTCAGGGGTCCAGCTCAGACCAGGTCTTTGCAGAAACCATCACCCAAGTGAAGAAAATTGCCCCAGATTCAGGGCCAGAGAACAACAGGAACACCAAGAGAAGAGTGAGTGAGACCATCTTCTGCCTTGTGTCTGTCCCTGTTCACACACCAACTAACATTAACAAAGACTTAGCAGCTGATCAGAACAACAACGAGACAATACCAAGCCTGACCGTCACCAACACTGACACTTTCGCCGTAGGACTCAGAGAGAGCCCGAACATTCGGAGCAGGTCTGTGAATGAAATGCCCATTAAACCCCACTATTCTCACCTTCACACCAGCAGCACATCCTCAATGAGGAATTACAAGAGGGCTCCTTTAAGGAAGGAGATAATAGATGCCTGGGCGCTCCAAGCCAGTGAAGACAAAGAGCTGTGCTATGCTGGATCCTGGCCTGGAAACCAGTACCGTAATCAGGAAACTCAGACGGGCTCACCTTTGACCGTGGTAAAAAGCCCAGAACCCCAGAGCCCCCCTGGAGGACCGAAGCCGGTTCAGTTTGCCTCGGATAACCAAGATAGTGGTCTGGCTACGGACACTAGCTCTTCTTATGGCTACCCCATGGCAGGCCAGAAAAACCTTCATCCCTCCAGCAACAGCGCCTTCTCCCGTCCCAGCCTCAGCCCAACACAACCGCAGTCCCTTCAGTCTTCACAAAATAATCCATCCTCTCCATCTAAGGCGCACGATCAGGGTGACCAGCAGCCATCCTCTCCCAGGAAGAACAACTGCAGTCCCCCAGAGAGCGTCGACCAAGTGGTCTTTGGTCAGTTCCTCTTAAAGCCCGTGAACCGACGACCCTGTGATGCCATTGGTGAACTGGAGAGCATTAATAAGGAGATGGAAGACACGATCAGCAAGAGACCCAATGTGGGTCAGTGCATTGATGATCTTGACGCGGCGAATAGGAGACTCGTTCGGTCTAAATCAGGAGCACATTTCACTGCTGGTCCAGAACCAGGGAGGGAAGCAATCAGTCTTCCGCCATTGCACATACAGACGCCCAACAATATCAAAGTGAGATCAAAGTCTTTGGCTTCTACTGCTGATCTAGATTCAATGGACATAAGTAGCGCTTTCTCCAGGCCACAGGCCAACAACATACCACCAGCTAATGAGCTTTCCATACTCCCCAACCCAGGTCTGCTGTCCTCAGTACACCCACACAATGAGTCAAATCGGCTCTATAGACAGGACATCCCAGTCCCTCAAGAGTCCTTACTAAGGGATGTGGGGCTAACTGTCTACACGGAAACACCGGGTGGTCCCGGGGAGCCAATGCAGCGCTCACTCTCAGTCCCATCTCCGCTCGACCATCTTAGTCAGTCAGTGCAGCTCTGCTGGGAGAACAGGACAGCAATTGTTACAAACAGTGAGCACAATTCAAATAAAGAGCTGGAAGCTGAGGAGAATATGGAGAGAAAGGCTAAATCCGACGCTGTTCCGCCATTCAGGGGGGAGGTGAACTTAAGCATCTGTAGGACTCGGAGTGAAAGTAGCAGATCACCCCAAAAAAACATTTCGCCACATTTCACCAGGCAGACTAAGGAGGTTTCTTTTGTGTTTGAGGATGATTATGCCGTCGAGAGCTACGCCATCTCTGAACCTCTGAGCTATAAGAATGAGTCAACAATGGCAGACAAGCACCTAGAGAACTTACTAATTCAGGAGAAAGCCAACGCTTTACCTTCTGAGGACCTCACTAACCTGTACGAGGTCAAATGTGCAAAAGGAATCCCTGAAAATGAGTCCATCGAGCAGAGGGCCGCACGGATCCTGGGTATAGCCGTTCCAGTGGAGGCCTTGGGTGTGGCTGACAACCAGTCAGAGGACAACCAGGACGATACAGAGACCACTATAGCTGAGAAACAGCAATGTCTGAGTGAGGAGATGCAGCAGGTAATAGAAGAGTGTGAGCAAGTCGAAGAGGAGTCCCTGAGTGTCCAGGGAGCAGATACAGAAGAGGTGAAGGAGACAGGATCAGTTGTAGACCAAGAAGAACAAGATGAAGATGACAGACAAAAGCACAGTAATGACGACAGTGATGGCGAAAGCAACCAGGATACAGACACTCAGTCGGTATTAGACCTACCCGAGTTCCCACCATGTAAGCTTCCCCTGTCTCTGCCCGTCACCCCTGACGAGAAGTTCACACTGAGCATGTGCAGTGGGGAGAAGAAGGGGCGAGGCCGAGCGGGCAAACTAATTGAATCCCTGCAAGATAAGCTAAACTCTCCTACATCGTCGTCCACGACATCTCTGGACAGGTCAACGACAGACAGAATGGCCCGTCTGAAAGAACTGGACTCTGTGTCTCGAATAAGACGCCTCAGCCTCAAAGGTCCCGAGCCTGAAGAAGCTGATTCTCAAGAGAGAGAAGAAGACAGACAAGAATGTGAAGTCCAGGAAGAGACAGTGGAGGACATTGTCGAGCAATGTCAAGAGAAAGAGGAGAAGGAAGTGGATGAAGATGTAAGTAAAGAGGAGGAAAACTCAGATGGACATGAGAATGCACATGAAACACATGACATGTTGGGAGATCTGGAAGATGACTGTAAACCAAATGAGGAGAATGAAGATGTACGCAAGGAGGAGCAAAGACCGGAACAGGAGGAGGTAGAAGAGGTTCGTTATGAGATTGCACTAAAAGCAGACAATGAAGCGAGTCAAGACAAAGATGTTGAATTAAAGACGGAAGAGCCAGAAGGAGAGGTGGAGTTGAAAATTGTGGAGGAAGACACAGAAAAGCACTTGGATGACGAGAAGACAACAGTGGTCCGCAGAGCTGAGACGAGTCAAGATGCTGCGGGAGGAAAGTTGCCCAAACCAAAGCAGCGCACCCGGCTCCAGAAGCCTCCTCTGCTCCCGAAACCTCGCAGTGTCCCTAAGAGAGAAATAACGCTGCCACTCAGCTTCAGCTCCGGGACCTGTGGTCCCTCAAATGTAGAGGATGAGGAAATGCTCTCTGTCTCAGGTGGGTGCAAAGAAATTTGGAGATCTATCATCATACAAGATATGTGTTTTAACTATTTACATTTAGGCATGCTGTTGATAAAAATGTTTAGTCAGTTAGGCCTATTGGCTTTCTTTCTAAGAGTGAGAGGAGAAGATCCACATCAGCCTCGTGTCCGTGTCATCCTCCGACATGGTTAGCTTAGCTTAGCATCAAGACGGCAGCCAGGAGTGCGTGTCTTTTTTTTTTTTTTTTACATTTTGATGTTTTGATTAAACTAGAAACTTTTGTCTTCGGACAGTCAGGCAGCTGTTTCCAGTCCCCTCCTAAGCTAAGCTAACTACCTGGCTTTACACATGGTAAGTTAAAGTCAAGGCAAAAAAACAGTGAATGTATTTACAAAAATTCTACAGTTTTGAAATGACTGTAACATGTTGTGTCCCATATACTTGTTACACGGACACAAATAGTTGACCAGTGTCTTGAGGACAAAAGCTTCTGTTCCATGCATTCGCCAGTCGCAGTCATTAAGTACAGGTTTTGAGTTTAGTCTCTGTGCAAGGACTCACTTCATCGTGTTGCTCCCCCTCAATCCACACCGTGCTGTGTTTACATTTCTGTATAATACGAACAATATACAGTGTATTAATTAGTGTGTTTATCGGCGGACTGTATTTTAGAGCTTTCTGTTTTAGATTCCAGTCTTTACGGTGAGCGAGGTTAACTACATCCTGACTCCAGCTCCATCATTCAGGAATAAAGCAAACAAGTACATTTCCCAAAAGGTCGAACTGTTCCTTCAAGGTTGTCTTTGGCTAGACCTAATAATATCCTGTTCGAGTTTTTTTTATAATTGAGTTGTCTCATCTTTTCTTTCCTCTCTTTTCTCATCAGACTCTTACGACCCCAGTCGAGTGGAGAGGGTATAACCTCTGACCACCGCCTTCACCACTGTGGAAATCTGTCTTTCTCAAGTTAACAGCTTTTTCCAGCAACAAAGGCTTTCATCTCACCTCATGGCTCAGTCAGCTGTGACCCCTCCAGTATTGTTACACAAGACTTCTCACAGAACTGACTGTCCCGGTGCTGCGAGAGCATTTTTACAGCCAAATAAAGGCACCGCCAGGTGCCGGTTCTCCAGGCCTTTTTCAACCCCGCCATCCTCGCCCTTCCATTCTCTCCACCTCTCAACAAGTTTATTTGCTCAAGCAAGCGGACTTCCTCTTTTTGAAGTTGTCTTACTTTGCTTTTGGAAAAATGCATGTCATTATTCCCGTCTGCACTCGGGCTCCGTGGCGAGCTTCTGTGTTGAAATATGAATGTAAAAGTGCTTCTGCTCAACAAACAAACAAAAGAAATGTAACAGAAAAAACATAAGGCAACAGTATTGCATTACAATCAGTATTAACCTACACCAAATGTAAATAAGAAAGAGTTATAAGATTTTATTAAGAATATAAAAAGTCAGTTTAAGACATTTAATTGCTGAAGAAATGTATATTTTCTTATGTATGTCAAGAAAAGACTAGATTTTTGGAAGTGTATTCTTTGGGTGTATTACTAATAATGAAACCCCCTGCTCTTTATTCTTATACTTGTATGATAGAGAATGTACTCAGAGAGCCTGGATTGCAAAGAGAAACACTGTGGTCCTTGAATAGTTTCACTCAAGCAATATAGTTGTCATATACAGGGTGTTTGTGACATGGTTTCAGTGGTAAGTCTCTATTTCAAGGAGCTGATCTCATTTGCTTTAAAGCGCTACCTTTTGGTACAAGTGTTAGATTTGCACTGCTGAGATTATTGGCTTTATGTCACCAGCGAGCACCTGATAATCTCTTCAAATACTCAGAGATTACACTTGGAGGGATTCACTTTTCACACCCTCCCTGCTCAGTCTCAGCATCAGCAGTCACAACGTGTTCCAGAAATGTCTTTTGTTAATCCTCATACTGTTCCAAAAGAAAATCAACGTGTATTTTGTGGCATTAAGAGAAGTCTGTATTTAACTGTGGAGTTCTTCCTTTGTTCACATCGTAGTTTATGTGTGATTTCAGAAGTGCTTTTTGCAGGAAACGATGTAGCTCTACTGATCGCAGTGTGCCTTGTACACACTGTTTCTGTGGAAAACATTCATTTGTGTGAAACACATCCAGTGTTGTTGGTTTACGACTCCTAATTTAAACTGGACATCAGCAAATCCATTTCACTTCATTGAAATCAGAAAACATATGAAGTTGTTTTGGCAATAAAAATAATATTAAGCTCAAGATGCTTAATATTGATGCTGTACAGAGCGTTGCTGTTGGAGTACTTATCACAGTATCTGAACATGTACAATAATTTAATGCTGACATATCAGTGCTTTATAAGTTGTGGGCATAACTGGCAATTAGTTTACACTCACTTCACTTATGGGGTAGCAATATGAGAAATTTAAAAACATACCAAACCAAACTTTATGCTATGCATTGGACATCAACATTCTCTGGGCTTAGTGGAAAAATTCAAAGCTAAAACTGCAACTTCTGGTTTGCTTGTTTGACCCTCTCACTCTTCAATCCAAGCTGCATTTGGTGTCGAACCTGTTGTATCTGGTTGTAGACTTGCATGGAAGTGGCTCATCAGTGGAACCTCAACGTGAGGTTTTGTCTTTGTCCTGTTACCGACCCAGTACCCGTACCTCTGTGCTCCAGGTAATGTGTTATCTGGTCATTCTTGTAGGTCTTTTTGTACTGCAAGTTCTTTGTAACATAATCTAGACTATTGGTGCACATCTTGCTTTGATATTTTCTATTTTCATACAGAAGTATGTACAGCTTCTTTTGTATGCGAGACATCTTTTTTTCCCCCCTCTTTTTTTGTGCATGGAATGCGTAAGAAGTCACAGAGAAGGTGTATTTGCATATAATGGCATTTGGTACAATATAGTCTATCCAATAAACAACTGTTATATTTCATATAATGTATATTTTATTTTCAAAAGTTAAGCTACATATTTAAAACAGAACAAGGTATTTTTAGATTATTGTGAAAAGGGAACTGTTTTGAAGCACAGTATTTGTCTATATTTGGTGTGATCATTTAGAATGATCAGAAATAGAGACAAGTTTGTGCTATTGTACAGTACTGCAGTCTATTCATAAATAAAAGTCTTTGCATGAAAGACTTTGGCTCCATGTGTTAATATTATACATTATTATATGTAATTGTATTATACATTATGCAAAGACTGAGTCTGTACACAGAAGACCGCACATGGGGACTTAATTGCTGCTGTACTGTATACTGTATGTCCACAGACCTGAGTACTCGTGTTGGAATAACACCGGGCCTCAATTTGATTCTGTTATGGTGATCTGATTAAACACAACTTTATGTGTATATGCACTATGTGAGCACAATATAAACGGAAATAATCAATATTAGCCTGAAAGTTTATTATTGACCTTGGCAACACAATTTTTTTCGAGGCTTTAAAGTGATGTATTCATTATTTATAGAACAATGTATCAAGTGATAATGTCTAAATAATCTGACCATGTGAAAGAGTTTGCTTTTCGGAGCTCTGTAGTGGGTTTCAGCTCATTGTTTAGCAGTCCAGCTGCAACTGTACTGTTGTGATTGACTCTCACAGCTCTCATAGAAAAACACTGTGCACATCCTGGTCAGCACTGAAGAGCAGGCGGACACCTGTAGGTGAATATAGGGGAGCATTTAGAAGCTAAACAGAGAAAATAGGACAGTGAATATTGGTCTACATACATCGGATGGATAGAATTACACCTCAAAACGATTAATAATGTTACTCCGTAACTACTGGATATGTTGGAAGAGCGTGAAAGTTCACTGCATCATCTTAAAAGGTTTTGACTCGGAGGCCCACAACGAAACAATGCCACAAGATCAGGTAATAGTACAGGTTTTAGTGCATGACACTTCGGTGGTGCAAATTCCAGCACAAACGTGTGACATGACATGCAGTGAATCTAAAACCTGACAGTAGACTGGTGCTATGATTCCTTCTCAAACGTTAAACATCGTCTCAATAAATAGTTTAAAGTGGCCACATTATGTTTTAAAATCAATTATTACGTGATCACAGATAATTGAAGTTGAAAGGTGTAAAAGTTTGATGCTGCCTGTCATTAAGCCTACAGTTTTTTGTGGTTTGAATTAAATAGCAGGATGAATGAATCCATATACATGATGAAATTATGAGTCATGAGACCTTCAAAGAAAGATGACAGCGTTTTCTCCTTCTCCTGGCTGCATTGCAGCACGTTAAGAGCATCAACCTGAATCCTGGCTTTAAATACTTTGATTCTGACACTTTACAAGTAGGTGGAGCTTCGATTCAACTCAATTTACATCAAAGCACAGCTATGTCTGCACAACTATATATTATAAAGTAGTCCATGTGGATGTATTTAATAAAGATTTTGTGAATCGGATTAGAATCAGTTTGTGTTGGACTCTGCCATCTGTCAGTCTAAATTTACAGTCTGTCTTTCTGCCGGCGCATTATTTTTGAGGTGTAGTAATGAGTTCTGAGCAGCTCTGAAACATGAATATATTTGAATTGTATAAAAGGTACAAGTTGTCTATCTGGACCTAGTTTAGGTGTTTATTGTTCTAAATGTTCAGACTCCATCATTAGGTATCTGTAATTAAAACTCTCTTATACAGTATGTTTTACACCGGCTAAAGAAAAAGCACTTGAAATGACACATTGAAACTGGCGAAATGCTGGTGGAAACAATACATCCAAACAATACACACGTTGCTGATGAACTGACTTCATCCTCACTGACGTTTTCTTAAAACAAATTTACTTTACTTTAAGTAATCATGTGTGGTCTCCACATTTTGTCCTTCCTCTGAGCCGGGTCCTGACAATTTTAACATTGAACAACACAACCTTCATGAAGGGAGGATGTGGTGCAGGAATTTTAAAGATATGTATTTATTGGACAGAGACAGTGAAGAGAGCAAAAGAATGACATGCAGCGAACAGTCCTTCAGACCCGGACTCTAACCTACAACATGCAGCTCAGAGTACATGACCGAAATGGTATGCAACCTAATCATTTGTTGAGAAGATTGGGATGCCCCAGCAGGTGGTGTTTCTAAGCATATATCCAAACAAGAACTTGGATATGCTTCACTAAAGGATTGTTAGTCCTCAGAGGAGTCAGACAAAGCTTAATTTTGCAAAAAAGTTTCAAAATAATGGTGGCCTTTTCCTCTTTTGACTCTATTAGTTATAAAAAGTAGTTATAAAGTAAATTGTATTTTAACTGTTATTTTAGTGTCAAATTCTATAATATTGTCCTAAATTATGGTCTGTTTGTTTTCTTACCTCAAATCTTGAACCTTTGAAGAATTTGAATCATCATGTTAATTCAGGGGCATATTTAAGGACCATTTCACTGTTTCACTTCCGTTACTGGGATTTGATATGCATTTCAGTAAGTAAGTCAAGTTTATTTGTATTTGCACTTAATGTGCTTTTAAAACTGACTTATACAAATTACGTTTACTTAAGAAGTAAGTAAGTAAGTAAGAAGTGAAATTATTACAAAAGATAATTATTAATGAGAAAAAGATATATCCAGATGGTTCATATTTAGGGCTCAGCAGATAAAATACAACAGTTGGCTGTAGATACAGCACACAGTAGGAATTAGTTAAAATAAGAGTGAAACTGACAACTAAGTTCATCCTCATCATTCTGACTCAGTCGTGATAAAGAGCATCAGTGAAACCAAAGTGTGTGAAATGTCCCTTTTCTATCCGCCCTCCCTCTATCAGCACGTGGGAGTGGGTGTTGGGGTTTTCTGAAATCAACGTCATATATTCATGCTCAGACACGTGAAGGAGTGAGGCCGCTATCTGCTGGAGACAGTTGGTATTTTTTTTTAATCTTTTCTAAATGCATCACAATGAGTTGGACATAAAGTAAAGAGAACCCTGTAATTTCAGCTCCATTAACCCAGTAGCATTTCTTCTCTTCTTTTTCTCTTCTCTTCTTTTTTGCCTGATTTGCCAGCAAGTAACCAGTTCAAGCAACTCATTTAACATCGATCTCGATGACGAAGAAAACTTTGAATTCGTCGTGATGGCGGTATACTGATGGACACAAGATATTAACCTTGAGAGCAGTTGGTTCTTTTGGGTTTACCGTCTTGAAAACAGGTTTTGCTCTTAAACTCAGTGCGTTTGCACTTTCAAGAACGATGACAAACACTTCCGTTGTGAGAAGGTCTGATCTGCCCAGATGTCTCGCAAAAGTGTGATTTTAGTCAGGAAGAAAACTAACTTTGCGATGGCCGGGAATCGAACCCGGGTCAACTGCTTGGAAGGCAGCTATGCTCACCACTATACCACCATCGCAACGGAAGAACTGTACACCGAACCGGAAGGCGGTCTCACGAACAGGAAAAGTAAAGAACAGGGGGAGGAGGGAGAGAGGGAGGAGAGGAGGGGAGGAAAGGAGGGAGAGGAGGAGAGGAGGGAGAGAAGGGAGAGGAGGGGGGGAGGGAGAGAAGGGAGAGGGGGGAGGAGGGGGGGGAGGGAGAGAGGGAGGAGAGGAGGGGAGGAGGGGGGGGGAGGGAGAGGAGGAGAGGAGGGGAGCATCGGTAAGAAGCCCTGAGCTCTGGACTCTCACTATCCATCTTAGTTTTAGAACTTCAAAGCCAAAGACATGCAGACATCTCAGTCGTGCCTGTTATAATTTTTAGGTGCACTAGGATCACATTTCTGATGGCCTGGTAGACATTAGCCACCTTCATTCAACTTTGTTGCAGTAGATTTCTGGTTTCAGTCAGTGGTTTTGGAGGGTGAGACAAAGCCCAACAACATCATATTTAGATGGTGCCCACGTCAAGCAACAGCTCAGGTGTAGTGGAACATGTTCCATCAGTATTGTAACAGACTGTCTCATGTTTATCGTTTCGCATATGTCCCTTCAGGGTTGCCGTAGAGGTAAAGCGACTCCCGCCTCTGGTTGAAAGAAGGAGAACACAAAATAAAGTGAGAAGCCGTGAGCTGAATGAGATGTCTGGGCAGTGTTAAATGCACTGGAGAAATCAAAGAAAGTGATTCTCACAGAGTCACCAGTTCCATCCAGGTGAGACTGAGCTCGTTGCAGCAGGTAGATGATGGCGTCGTCCACTCCCACATGAGGCTGGTACGCAAATTGCAGAGGGTCCAGAGAAGATTTCACCAGCGGTCTTAGGTGAGCCAAGACCATGGCGTCGATGGAGGGGGAGCCCTTTGGAGTTGAGGGCTCTGTGTCTATGCAGCTCACCAGGGGGGACAGATGGGGGAGGGGGGAAGGCAGCAGAGATGTTTGGGAGGTGTGGAGGAGACAGATGAGGGCGTTGAACTAAACCTGTTGAAGAAACAGTTTAGCTGATTGTTCCTCTCCAGGTTCCCCCCGGTTGTTCCTCTCCAGGGAGCCCCCTGGTTGTTCCTCTCCAGGTTCCCCCCGGTTGTTCCTCTCCAGGGAGCCCCCTGGTTGTTCCTCTCCAGGTTCCCCCTGGTTGTTCCTCTCCAGGTTCCCCCCGATTGTTCCTCTCCAGGTTCCCCCCGGTTGTTCCTCTCCAGGGAGCCCCCTGGTTGTTCCTCTCCAGGTTCCCCCTGATTGTTCCTCTCCAGGTTCCCCCCGGTTGTTCCTCTCCAGGGAGCCCCCCGGTTGTTCCTCTCCAGGTTCCCTCTGGTTGTCTCTCCCCTCGAACCCAGTAATCTCCTTCATACCGGTCCACACCTCCCTCATGTTGTTCTGCTGGAGTTTGGCCTCCAGCTTCCTCCTGTAGGAGTCCTTGCACTCCCTGAGCTTCTCCTTCAGGTGGCGCTGCACTCTCCTGAGCTCCTCCCTGTCCCCAGACCTGAAGGCTGCTTTCTTCTGATTAAGAAGCACCTTCAGGTCACTGGTGATCCGCAGAGTATGGCGTGCCGAGTGGCCGCTAAACAAGTCCTGACACATTCCTACCCATTCCGAACATTAAGTCCCACCCTCAGTTCCGAACAGGGGCAAAAGAGCCAATCAGGACTCACCGCCTCGGCGCACTGTTGTTTGATTGGTTGTTGACCGTAGGTTATGCAAATCCCTCCGCGACAGGTGGAGTTTCGCCTCGGGACAAGATTGTATTGTCGCCATCATCGTCGTTGATTTACCTGGATGTAAATATCAGCCGCTGGACAAAGGTTTTGTGTCGCTAACTATATTATTATCACTCGGGATAAAAGTAAGTTTCAATCAAAGAATGAATGTAAAAAATGCTAACTTATATTTCCGTCCATTCATAATGCTCGTTAGTGGTGTATGAACGTAATTAAGTAGTTATTGTGTTAACAGTTGCCGGTAAAAATTATCCAAGAAAAGTATAATCGGAAGACATTAATGTTTAAATATGGTACATTGATTCTGTGATCACTTCATTTACAGTAGACGGGGAAACGAGGCTAAATGTGTGAAGTTTGAGCTAGCTGTTTGAGCCCGTTGTTGTCGAAGAAGCGCAAATTTGAATGAACGAAAAAAGCCTCTAAAATTGTTTCTTTTAGTTTTATTAATACATTCACGGCTACTCCGACATTTGGTGTTTACTCCGCATCAGTTTAGTATTAAACTTAAACGTTTTTGCAGTCGTGGGGTGAGGTGACGTTAGCCGTTTGTTTGTTTGGCTGAATTAAAAGTTTTTTCTGATATCTGTGATTTTTTTTTAAATAACTATTTTGCGGAGGTCAACCTAAACTATGTTTTGTTTTATTGTTGCACGGGCTTTGGTCCGAGGTGATTCAGTGTTTAAGGCGCGTACATCAGCGTGACGTGACGTCAAGACGTGGACCACCTTGCATTACGTGACATATGGAAAATTACTGATCAATGTCAGCAGCTTACTGTATTGTGTCCTGTTACAGAGGACTGTTCATTTCCAAAACATAACTCTGAAGTAAAAAACGTTGTGTTGCCTGATTTGAGCAGTTGTTGATGAAGTAGTTTCACTTGTTTTCTAATTGTAAAGTTGTTAAATAAATAATTCCACCTAATTTCTAATTGCAAATTTGTCATTTCTAACTTTTATTCCATATTTTGTGTAACATTTGGCCCTGATATCTGCAGAATGCCAAAGACAGGTCAACCAGACTCCTACTGGGCAGGTGTCATGCTCCTGTACGCCCAGGGGAAGTTTACATTCTCCACAGGCAAGAGACCAGGGTCGAGGAGATGGAGGGCTGTCGTTGAACGCATTGACTCCTGTCCTTTGACTCCTGTGTTCAATCAGTCTGTCAGAAACTTTGACATCTTTGGCAAACAGATTGATTGTAAATGTGGATATCATGAGGTAAGTGGTGATATTTAATTGATTCAAAGTGATTCAATTGATTCACAGTCAAAGTGAAAAGTGTGTAAAGAGAAAGTTATTTGGTTTAATGCTGCATAGTGTAACAAAATGTTAAGAATATACGTATTTTCCTGGTTTTTTAAAATTTAGATTAATTTGCATTAGATTAAAGTGGGGCACTATTGTATTTCATTTTAAAACGGTTTCCGGGTGTGTTTATTATTTTCAAAGGTCATTTCGTATGATCAAAACGTTCAGAGACTGCTCCTGGTGTGCGCAGATGGTGCGACAAAGCATGCAGCACAGAGAAGCTCTAACTTTTGTAAGTACTCCCAGTTTTGTCACTTGATCGATGGCGATGAAGCAATGAGCCTGCAGAGGTGTTTTGAGTGACATTCACAATCCTGAGGGGCAGAAAATCCCTGTCCGAACCCGGAATGGTCCGGGCGGGCAACTGAGCGGCTTTTCCTTGACGTCAGCGGGTGTTGTGCCGTGGATTCACCCACTTGCGTCTTCTTCTCTTCCCCGATAATTTGACATCAAATTTGATCTGCGGTCTCTGCTCAAGTATCAGATGTGTAAAGAATCACAGATGCACTTGAACCACTGCTCAAAAAAGGAAATGCATACTGGTGCTTATTTTAATGAAGTGAGGAAATGGAGTAGTTGCGAGGGTTAGAGATTCTCTGCGCTCCATGTACGTCATGGTGCTGCACTGAATGATTTGGATCCACCCTCGTAATTGTGGATATGTATATTTTACCGTTTCGCCCAGCATACATAAGTGTGTATGCTAAATGAAGACGACGCAGTTGCTGTGTTCCAAATGACACATTTTCCCTTAGAACACTAACAAATAGTGCTCTTACATGCAGGCATTTCTACAAGGAAGTGTTGTTTCAAATCACACACTGCCGTTCTGTACTGACCGGAAATGACCTCGGCATGTGAACACATCACCCACCGAAATATCTGCAGCTTTAATTATTTTACCCAGAAATCAACATGTTGTTTTTTTTTGCCCTCTGTTTAACACACTCAGTAAACACACTGATTCTTCTGTCCAGCAGCAGCAGTGAAAAATAAACACTTTTGTGTGGTGTTCAGGAACAGCAGCAACTTCTTCAGAGCTTTCATTGGAAAATTCTGTACTTCAGTGACCCCGCCCCCTTTCTCGAAGCCGCCATGACTGGTTAGGGTGAAAAATGTCCAGCGTTTCACTCTTCTTTTCTGGACCGTTTTGAGTGCATCATCCTGGTACTTGTAGTTCACTGCAAGTTTCTGCACTTGACTGTGAATGCACATATGCACTCAAAATAGTGATTGTTAGTACACAAGTACACTATTTGGAACAGAGCAAGTGAGTGAATGACGATAAAGTAACACAGGAGTGTAAAAACTCAGACTGAAATAAAAGACTATAAAACAGAAATTAAATCCGAAACCATGACAATAATGGAAGTTTTTGACCAGGACAGTTTCACTTTGTGAGTTTTGCTAGTTTTTGAAGAAAGATAATATAAAACGTCTAAAGTCTTGTTTGCTGTATATATAGAGGGTGAAAAATAGCCTCTTTTTAATGTCAAATAAAAGCTGACACCCCCTTATTTATTAAACGTTAAAAGCTTATTGACACAGTCCGCCTCAAGGGAAAGACAAATAGGAGAGGACAACACATGACTTTTAAACACAGATTTATTTAACAGGTTGTTTTTTTTTTTAACAAGGACAATATCAATTATGTAAATGAGTCATGTTTCACGTGTCTGACGGAGTGCAAAGTGAGGGGTAGTGAGCAACGCAAACCACAAACACCTGATCATTCTGAATTATTTTAGGAACCCCCAAAACAGATATACGGACAGAGCTTTGACCACCGATTTGGCAGAGATTGTATGCAGAGGATATGCAGCTGGATAATCGCGTGACACATTACGGTTGGCAAGTTCAAGCACTATTAAAAACTCTTTACAACTATGTATACATATATTTAGAAATACAGCAGAAACAAAGCATCTACCAAATAAAAACTAAAAACATACAATAATAAATACACATCTCTCAAAGAGTCCTCCTCCATTCCTCAATGGTCTGGCCAGAGGTTGGACAGTGCCATTTTCCCCTTACCTGTGTATGGCCAGTAAGTTTGGTCTTTGACTGACCACATGTTTTACAGGTATAGTGGTATGTCTCTCGACTGTGTCTCTTCCTTGGAGGCTCTCCTCTTGCTACTCGCTCCTGATCTTCAAGAGCTGCCCTTCGTTGTCTCCACTCGCGGTGGCGATTGTGTGGAGCTGGTCCTGGTGCTACAGCTGGCCATGGTACTACAGCTGGCCATAGTGCTACAGCTGGCCCTGGTGCTACAGCTGGTCCTGGTGCTCCAGCTGGCCATGGTGCTACAGCTGGTCCTGGTGCTACAGCTGGCCACGGTGCTACAGCTGGTCCTGGTGCTACAGCTGGCCATGGTGCTACAGCTGGTCCTGGTGCTACAGCTGGCCATAGTGCTACAGCTGGCCATGGTGCTACAGCTGGTCCTGGTGCTACAGCTGGTCCTGGTGCTACAGCTGGCCATAGTGCTACAGCTGGCCATGGTGCTACAGCTGGTCCTGGTGCTACAGCTGGCCATGGTGCTAGAATGGGACCTGATACTTGAGCTGGTGCTGGCTGGAAAGGGGACCAGCCCTGAAAAGGAGGAGGAGCTGGCCCTGGTCCTGGTGCTGGAGCTGGTCCGTGTGGCCCTGACGCTGGAGCTGGCCCTGGTCCCGGTGCTGGAGCTGGCCTTGTGGACGAGCTCTGAGAAGGATGTAGAGAAGCTGGTGATGGCTGGAAAGGGGACCAGCCCTGAGCATGAGGTGTTGGAGCTGGTGAAGCAGGGCGAGCAACCCACCCAGGACCGTGCTGTGCCCCAGGACTGTCTTGTGCTACCTGGGTGGAGCTGGCGCCTGGTGCAGCTCCTCCAGAATCTGTCTGTGCAGGAGCTGACACTGGTCTGGGTCTGTTGCGTCTGCGAATTACTGCCTCACCCTCACGGTTTTCAGGTTCCTTAAATTCTATTGTTGCGTGTCCATATTGCACGGGCTCAGATGGGAGGTCCCTGGCCTCCAGGAGGGATTCCTCAGCCAAATTGACCTGCTGGGGAAGCTGTTCTTGAAGCAAGGTATCACGATCGCCAAGTTCACTGTGCTCTAGTGGACCCAGCAGGTCTCCTCTGTCAGACTGCGCCAGCAAGTACTCCACAGCAATACGTTCACCTGCAATAAAGGGTCAGCAGATAAACATTTAAGAAAGAACCTCAGAGACAGGAATTTATCACTGAATGTAATAGCTGACAGTGTGGTCATTGAAGGAATGTTGTCCAGGGCCTGTTTATTTCTTGACAATCTTACCAGTGGGTTTCCCAGGGGGCACGAATTCTGGCAGAAGTGTACATCCAAGCACTCTGTCGCCGAGGACATTCAGATTTGACATCAATCGTACATCGTATATTTTAGTTTTTGATGTAGCACTCGTATCGAGAGCTTGACGAGCACGATTGATGTTCCATCTGGACGCACCCTCAAGCATGTACATCTGCGTTTGGAGAGCGTTGCATCTCCAACCTTGCAAGACAAAAAGATAGATAACAGAAAAATTTGATTTTTGTTTTAATTTTGAGACAACTGATGTAAAAAGTCATGTTAAAGAAATGTCTCAAAGATGTAGTTGTATCTTGCCTGGGATGAAACTGCACTGGTGACGATGAAAGCTCTCCAGAGAAGAAGAGCCTCTGCCACATCGCAGAACATCGAGAGCTTTGTCTCCCTTCTGTAAGCTGGATCCAACGTTTGTGTACAGCTGGACACCAGGGGGATCTTGGATGCACGGGAGGTGTTTTTGTTGCACCTCCCAGACACGCTCCATGCTCTCATGGTTTACCAGATGTAAACCTGTGGTGTCGGTCAAGTCCCACATGGAGTCCAGCAGTTGTTGGATCAGGTTACGAGTCTCTTCAACCCCTCGAGTTGTCCTGCGGCAGTGCTTGGCCAACTCACTGGAGCTGATGTTGGCTGTAACCTGACTGTCTGTGGGAACATGCCCCTGATTGTTTTTGGTGAGCTCCGCCCTCTTAGCCTCTTTGAGGTGCCCAATGTCATCCTTGTCCCATTCAAAAATGCAGCTGGATAACTTGGAGCAAAAGGTGCCGTAGAGTGGATGGTGCCCGGTTGTGAGACCACGGCTGAATCTTCTCATAAAATGGAAGACATCCAGTCTCACTGTTGATGTCCAGGGTCGAAACCAAGTGAGAACTGGGCTCACACCTGTACACATAAGCAACACACTGTAAATATATGCATGTCTCTTTATTTCCACATTAATAAGCACCTGCATGACATATCCAAGGTTAACTTCATGGAACGTGCAGAAACTGGTAGCTAAAAGGAGCCATCTGGGCCAAAATTGAATACTTCACTTGCACCAACATACATACTGTCTTGCATATAAACACATTCAGGCATCCCTACAGTTGCATTCTGTTCTCAGCAGGCAGTCAGAACTCGGCATGACACCGGCACATCAACTTTAAACAACAGAAAGGAAATGCTCTTGTGTTTAGCTTAAATGCAGCAGCTTAATAAATGTGATACTGCACCTAAAAACAATCCAGTTCAGTGTCTTGTCTTATTTGATCAAACACAACCTTTGAGCAAGGATTTTTCTCTCACTGCATCACTCGCTTGTGGAGGGAGAGCAGCAGAGCTTGTTTTGCTGCAACTAATGTATTGTATTACATTTGATAAGATCAATTGTGGAGCCCTAATATACATGTGTGACAGTATATATATATTTATATATATATACAAGTCAAGTATTAATTATTCAGAGGTGGAAACCCACTGTACATTAAATTAAGTGTCTTTTTTCCAAATTTCACTGCTTTAAAAACTGCTGATCTTCCGTCCAAATTGTTTTTAAAATATACCAAATTTTAAAGGAGAAACATCACAACACAGTTTGAAGGTCACACACCTGTCCCACTGCAGCAGTCCCTGTCCACATAAATGGCATCTGGCTCCGGCTCCCCAGCATCCTGGTATCTTTTGACGATGCCTTGACACAATTCATCAAGGCCAGCCCCTTCACCACTGGTCAGCACACAGTTCAGAACTTGACCAAATTCATTACCAATATTGGTCATCCATGTGGCCGTGTCCTCGATGCCCCCAGCACGTTTTTTTGTGACCTACAGAAAGGTAAACATATAAATCAGAGAAACAATCAGGTAAAATAAAGAAACGTGACTAAATATCAACTTAACTTCGCTTAACATGTACCTTCTTAGTGGAATCCATCTTCAGGATTCTTCCAAATGTGGAGGTGATGACACCCTTCATCTCATCCAGATGACCCAGGATCTCATTTGCATGTACAGTTTCAAACCACTGGGCCAGGGGAAGGGGGCTAAGGGGTGGTGGCTGTTGATAAACAGCTTCAACCTGGGTGAGGACACATGTCTTCTTGTGGAGTTCACAATCAGACATATAGTCGACTGTTCTTCTCACCCACTCTTCACTGTGGATTTCCTGCAAGGCTTGTTGGAGGTAGCTCGAGCTGTTCCCTACTGTTCTCGACTTCAAGAGTGTGACACATCTTCGGTCAAGTGCCAGCTGAGCAGTAAGGACAGCTGGAAATGTGTTCCTGTGAGAGGGATCCAGCTGATTCATATTGTCTATACTCCACGGGCATACAGGGATCGTACACCTACTGCAACGGGGATAGTCACCTCCAACTAAATAATATTTGGAGTCAATGTCAATGACTTCCCTCACTTTTGGGTAAATCCCTGAGTGATGCATTTTGTTGTTGCACTGAGCACACTTTAAGGGAATTCCCCACATCCGCATTGGAGCCCAGAGAAACATGCGCTGCCTGTAATAGTTCTGAGGATCAGGAGGTGACGTGGATTTACTTGGGCTCGGTGGGTAAAACCAATTCTGGGTGAGATCCTGCTTCAGCTGTCCAGTGCTCTCATACAGACACTGTGCAATCCACTCCTGGTCTGCTGGCTTGATGACTCTGGTGAACTGCTTTGGCAGAAAACTCACCCAATCCACTTGTGAGGGCCGCAAAGTAACTGTGGAACTTTGCTGTGTCTGTGATGTGTCCGGCGTCGCTGATGCTGAAGGAGTCCCTGAAGTGGTCTGTCCAGCGGGCTCGTTGGTTGCTGAGGTGCCCTGTGGAGCGGGCGGTGGCATCTGGCCTCCAGCACTGAAACCGCCCGGCTGACTCTCACGGCGTTGCGAGGCTCTTGCCGTGGACTCTGGCTGCTCATTTGACTGGGAGAAAAGAGTTCACATTTTTACTGAGCCTGACAACACATCTAATCAATTTTGTAATCATGCTGTGAAATAATTTAAGCACAACCAATAAGAAAACAATGCATTTTCTAGTGGAAATATTTCAGTTAATATAGTTACTAAAACCCGAGCACAGGTTGAATCAATTAAATATCACCACTTACCTCATGATATCCACATTTACAATCAATCTGTTTGCCAAAGATGTCAAAGTTTCTGACAGACTGATTGAACACAGGAGTCAAAGGACAGGAGTCAATGCGTTCAACGACAGCCCTCCATCTCCTCGACCCTGGTCTCTTGCCTGTGGAGAATGTAAACTTCCCCTGGGCGTACAGGAGCATGACACCTGCCCAGTAGGAGTCTGGTTGACCTGTCTTTGGCATTCTGCAGATATCAGGGCCAAATGTTACACAAAATATGGAATAAAAGTTAGAAATGACAAATTTGCAATTAGAAATTAGGTGGAATTATTTATTTAACAACTTTACAATTAGAAAACAAGTGAAACTACTTCATCAACAACTGCTCAAATCAGGCAACACAACGTTTTTTACTTCAGAGTTATGTTTTGGAAATGAACAGTCCTCTGTAACAGGACACAATACAGTAAGCTGCTGACATTGATCAGTAATTTTCCATATGTCACGTAATGCAAGGTGGTCCACGTCTTGACGTCACGTCACGCTGATGTACGCGCCTTAAACACTGAATCACCTCGGACCAAAGCCCGTGCAACAATAAAACAAAACATAGTTTAGGTTGACCTCCGCAAAATAGTTATTTAAAAAAAAATCAGATATCAGAAAAAACTTTTAATTCAGCCAAACAAACAAACGGCTAACGTCACCTCACCCCACGACTGCAAAAACGTTTAAGTTTAATACTAAACTGATGCGGAGTAAACACCAAATGTCGGAGTAGCCGTGAATGTATTAATAAAACTAAAAGAAACAATTTTAGAGGCTTTTTTCGTTCATTCAAATTTGCGCTTCTTCGACAACAACGGGCTCAAACAGCTAGCTCAAACTTCACACATTTAGCCTCGTTTCCCCGTCTACTGTAAATGAAGTGATCACAGAATCAATGTACCATATTTAAACATTAATGTCTTCCGATTATACTTTTCTTGGATAATTTTTACCGGCAACTGTTAACACAATAACTACTTAATTACGTTCATACACCACTAACGAGCATTATGAATGGACGGAAATATAAGTTAGCATTTTTTACATTCATTCTTTGATTGAAACTTACTTTTATCCCGAGTGATAATAATATAGTTAGCGACACAAAACCTTTGTCCAGCGGCTGATATTTACATCCAGGTAAATCAACGACGATGATGGCGACAATACAATCTTGTCCCGAGGCGAAACTCCACCTGTCGCGGAGGGATTTGCATAACCTACGGTCAACAACCAATCAAACAACAGTGCGCCGAGGCGGTGAGTCCTGATTGGCTCTTTTGCCCCTGTTCGGAACTGGGGGTGGGACTTAATGTTCGGAATGGGTAGGAATGTGTCAGGACTTGTTTAGCGGCCACTCGGCACGCCATACTCTGCGGATCACCAGTGACCTGAAGGTGCTTCTTAATCAGAAGAAAGCAGCCTTCAGGTCTGGGGACAGGGAGGAGCTCAGGAGAGTGCAGCGCCACCTGAAGGAGAAGCTCAGGGAGTGCAAGGACTCCTACAGGAGGAAGCTGGACATGTTGGGACTTGTTTAGCGCCCACTCGGCACCCCATACCCTGCACCAGAGTTTACTTCAACTTAAAAACTATGAATTAGAAAATTCTGATTTTGTCCTGCTAAGCCCATCACAATGTTGAAGCTGAGTGCCAGTTGGCACCATAACAGTATACTTGCTTATGTTCTCTTCTTAATTGTTGCTGCTTTGCCAAAGACTGTTAATCCTTGGTTTAGGAAATCAGATTAAGACCAACAATACTGACATTAGAGAAGCAATTCACAGGATCATCAGAACGTTTTTCACGGACATTAAAGCCTTGCTATCGTTGTCGGCAGGATTTGAACCTACGTGGGGAAACCCCAATGGATTTCAAATCCATGCCTTAACCACTCAGCACTTAAAATGGCACTTATTGATCGCACTCTGTAGTTTGGCTTTCTTTGAAGAAATTGTATTTTCTTGATTCCTGTTGTTAGGTTAGGTTAGGTAGTTACTTTATTAATCCCCGAGGGGATTCTGGGTTTTGTACCCTCATGGTTGAAATGCACGTATTGTAAGTCGCTTTAGATAAAAGCGTCAGCTAAATGAAATGTAATGTTGTCTCTGAATATTTTTGCTACCAGGTTGCTTGTTTCCATCAGCACCAGACTGAAGGGGAGAAGAAGAAGGTGGTACACATAAGAGAGAAGATGAGATCTACGGTTTTAACGATGAGAGTCTTCAGCTTTTCTATCTCTCTAGTTGTGTCTTGTCAGGCTGTTTTCAGAGACCCACAACAAGACCAACGCATAATGACACCAGTCCCAGAGCAGATTGTGATCCGAAAGTGCTTGACGTTCTATAAGAAGAGCTTCCATTTGGCAGCAGGATTTGATCCAAAAGGAGGAGTCCCCAATGGATCTCCAGTCCTTCACCTTAACCAGTCGGCCACAAAAACTACTGGGGCATTTTGTTTCTATGCCTTGGTGTGGAATACACACACTTCACATCTAGTTAGACTTATTTTAATTGTAAAAGTTTGTTTATTATGATGGAAATTGACTGAGGAACCATTTCGGACCACCTTGGTCTCTTACAACTAAACCAAGCAACTCAATTGTTATGGTGACGACCGAGACACCGACTACAGAGCATAGAATTATCAGAACATTTTTCAAAGACATCACAGTCATTCTCTCATTGTCTGCAGGATTTGAACCTAGATGGGGAAATCCTAATGGATTTCAAGTCCATCTCCTTAAACAATTGGCCACGCCAACTTCTGATGCCTAACTGTTGTGTTGGTGTGAAATGCAGACATTTACCATCCTGTTAGCCTTTTCTCAAACAAACAGTTACACTTTTCTTTAATTAACTACAGATGAGACTTATCAAACGGTAAAGAAAAAGTTGTTGGTGTATGTACATTCAAATATATTAACATCACAGTGATCATGTTAGACTTATCTTATACGAAAATACACATTTCTCTTTAATTAACTACAGATGTAGACTTATCTAATTATAAATACAAAGTTGTTTGGGCGTGTAATGTACATATTTCACTGCGGAGCACTTGTAATCAACTGGTCTAGCCTAGGAACAAGGTTTTCCTTTAGCCATTAAATAGTGACCCAAATTTGTAAGCCACTTAAATGTACTTCACAGAAAATACTGCATTTTAGCACAATGCTTTAGTGCACAGGTGAAAACAAGAAATTAAAAAGAAGAAAAAAAATGCATCAATGTCTAAAAAGTCAATGAAAATGCAGAGTTAAAATTTTATAAAAAGGCAGATTTAGCTTGAACTAATTACAAGGAAGACTCATCTTAAAATGAAAAAAGACATGCAATCACATTGGTGGGACAGATCACCCAGACTACCTAAATAAATAGGTCAATTGTTTTGCTTTACCAAGCAAGGAACATCTAAGCAGTCTCTGTGTCCTTTTCTTACTGTTATTGTTTCTGATTTTCCACGGCCCTGGTGCAAACTTTGTTATACAGAACAAGTATATCTTTGGAGTGCAAAGTACTTTCACCTCTCTAATGCTCTCAGTTTACTACCAAGAATCTGAAACTCTGGAGATCCCGTGGATTGAACCCACGGCCTCTTACGTGCAAAGGATGCCTCCATCACTGAGCTGGATCCCCTCTGACAATTCAGGAAAGGCAGCAGATCAGTTTCAACCTACCCTACCCTACCCTACCCTACCCTACCCTACGCTAACCTTAATGCTGAACCCAATCCTGACCACTAACCCTACCCTACCCCACTCTAACCCTGATACCTGACACCTAACCCCGACCCCTAACCCCTAACCCGAGCAAATAAATGTGAACATCTGGATTTTATTTTGCAATTTTGTTTCATCACTCGTGACTGTACAAACCTGTAAGCATTAGTTTAACGATTAGCAGGTTCAACCTGGAACAAGCAGTGATATGCGGGCAAGGAATTTACCACAAACTTTGCAGCCGCGTCAACCCCGACCCGGTGGCTCCCACATGCATAATGCGAGGGCCCGCATATCACTGCTTGCAGTTTTTATTCTTGTTCCTTATTCTTCTTAAAAAATAAATGCGTTTCTGGCGTCTTAACACTATTCTGAGCCATATTTGATGTCGATGAGAATAACCAGCTTGAACAAGCATGTGAAAGTATACAAAATTAAATTTCCTGTTGCCAGAAGGTGGCGCTATGACTATGACCGAATATTACCATACAGATGTGAGGTTTCTTCCTGTTAAGAGGGAGTTTTTTCTTCCCTTTGTTGGAGGTTTTTCGCCCTTAAAGAGGAGTTTTTTTCCCCCTCCTAGCTTATGTGGGAATTGTTGAATTGTTGAATTGCTGAGTTTCTCTGTATAATATTGTAAAGTCTTGCTGTGAGGACTTTAATGTGTTAAGTGCCATGAAATAACCTATGTTGTGATTTGGTGCTATGTAAATAAAGTTGAATCGAATTGAATAGATGTCTTCATAGCAGGACTTTTATCAAACCTGTAGAGTTTGAGGAATATAGAACAAAATTACAGCAACTTTAATGACATGGCTAAACCCTCAAAATGACCGCCATGCCATCTGCACACCATTCCACGAAAACAAATTATCAAAAAAAAAAAAAAAATCCCAAAGGTTTTAAGACTAGACAGATCAAATTTCAAGTTGGTCTGATTCAAACTGTAGGAGGAGTTTGTTAAAGTACAACGTGTGAATCGCCAAAATGTCAATTAAATTAAAAATGTCAGTCTGGAGATTTCACAATAAGGGGCGCTAGCAAACCATTTTTAGACGCCTTTGACCAAAACCTAAGAAATACTTAAATTTCTACTTGGGCTAAATTTTGTTTATTTTAAAGCTGCCAAATAGGCATTTGATTTGCCAGAGTGAAAATATTAATAATTCCTTGCATTACAATAGGGCTTTCGCACCATTCGGTGCTCGGGCCCTAAATATGGATACATATAATTCTACACATCATATAATAGTTCTTATTTCTATTTCCTAAATTGACTTAATGCCTGGTAGCTTATATGTTGTGTCCAAGCGGCAACCAACTGTGATGTCAGCCATTGATTTGTGAGCTGTTGTTCTGAAGTGTCTAAATCAAAATTTGGCTTTGGTCGCCTTGCTATTTTGGAGCCAGAAGTGACCACATCTGGATGAGCTGGAGAGGAGTGAGCGTGGGATCTGACTCGATCTGATTGGGAATCCGAGGACATTCTATTCGCCCACTTGTAGCAAAAACCTGATTGCACCGCAAGCCTGTCAAACAATGCTGCGATCTCATGTAAATAATAATGGGATAATTTTCAAATGGAACCAGTATGAAGAAGTGACTTCAGCCAGTGACACCATTATGACTCTGAAAAACATGTACTTACTTTGTATTTCACGAGAGAAGTGGAATGGGAGTGTATGGAGCAAGAGCCTCTGTGAAGCCAACCCCTTTAGTCTATGGCCCAATCCCACTGTCCACCTAAACCCTAAACCCTCACTGACTTAGCTGCCGTAGTAATAGAGTGTGCAAACCCTATATACATATATATATATATATATATTATGGATATATATAATATATGGATATATATAATGGATATATAAAATATATATAATATATATATATTATATATATATATATATATATTATGTATGTATATGTGTGTGTGTTTAATGTTTCTACATTTTAACAAATTACCAAAACTCTAAGTAAAGACATTGACATGAGGTAATCCAATGCAGACGTTTGACTTAGAATAAATCCAACTTTACGAACTCACCTGTAAGTCTGTGAGGGTGGACATTGGGATTGGCCCTATGGTTGTTTTTCAAACTGAATATTTGTGCTGACTTCCTCCAACAGATGGCGGCATTGGCCTATGATTTTTACTGAGCCAATGACAACTCAGCCAGAGGCTTTTCTATCCAAAAAGTTTAATGGTATATTGATCTATTGTTTTAACAATTACTGATTACAATGTATTACCACAAAGGTACTAAATTATTGATATTTTAAATACTCAAGCATATGTTGAAAACAACATCAGTCCTCTCTGTGGCTCTGTGTGTAAGTTGTCAAGTATAAAACTGATAATGCGCGAAACAAATTTGACATCAAATGCTCATGTGGCAGCAGGTGGAGCAACTCATCCAACCTGCTACATCCTGTGTAGCAAATGGTGGATGTGATTTTATGTAATTCCATCCACATGTTATTACTCTGGTGTGAGAAGCATGTTAAAGGGAAAACCAATGCAGAATGCCCATGTACATATGTGTTAGATTGTGTGTGTGTGTGTGTGTGTGTGTGTGTGTGTGTGTGTGTGTGTGTGTGTGTGTGTGTGTGTGTGTGTTCCAACGATTTATAATCTCACCCAGTACTAACATTGGAATCCAGCTGGTCACAATGAGGTCTTTGTGTTGAGTACTGAGGCAGCAGGTGAAAACTCAGCTTCAGACCTCAGAGAAAGCATGTGATGGAGAAGTAGTAGTAGAGTGTGCAAACCCTGTTTTATCTGCATGCATTTACGTACCATGAGGACGACCTGTAACACACATGCTTGAGTGACGGTGTATTTGACCGGAAGCTTGTTTGCGCTGGTGTGTGCACGCCAACCAAGCTTATCTATGTTTAAACCTTTGAGGATTGAGTGATATTTAAATTGTTCTTCTCCTTAAATGGACCATAAATCTGTAGTAGCAATGCAAAAACATCCATATAAGTTATTGAGTTTGATAACTCTTTAAGAAATATGATTTTTCATCTTTCAAGAAGAACATTACATTAAACAACTCCCTTTAAAATAAAATTTCTCAATTATCATTTGACAAAAAATACACAGCAATAGAGGCCATATGAAGCAGGTCTGGTAGCAGTTTCAATTCAAGCCTGAGTTGCTCCATCATCACATACAAATATGGATTCTGAGCCAGGCCAGGCCTCCTCTGCCAAGCCGACAAAGCTGCGTCTGTGCTACCCTGAATCTGGCCAGTGGGGCAGATTGGCCGCATGAGAGCAAGACATTGAGCCGCTGACATTTCAACTGGCGTTTACATGACACTCGGCCATGAAGACACTTTTCCTTCAATGAAACTAGCAGCTGCACTCGCACTGGCAAGGATGCTGACGACGATTCTGTGTGTGCATTTAAGTGGGTCATTTTCCTGCTTGTGGCCTCGATCAAAAGACCGGCATGTGTACATTATCTGTGGTTCTTTGCAAACCTCACCAACTTTGTTTATTTGCTCTTACCCAAATTGGTTTGCTCTGTTGACTGTGACTATAAAATGTGTTTGAGGGATAATTGCTTGTGTACACTTAATTTTGTGTGCTTTTAAAAGAAAGAGCGTGCAGTCATAAAAGCATATGCATGGGTTTGCACCGCTATATTCTGTAACTGTGCATGTGCAGCATCACCGTGCATACATTTTCCTCTTTTGGTGGACTTGGCTATCGTCACCTCCAGCTGTTTGCTTGTTTGTGTTACCCTCCACCGAGCTTAATGGCTAAGAAGGACATGACACATATTCTCTGAGGTGAGTCTTTCCACACTTGTTGGAGCTGTCGAGTTCTTCTGGCTGTGGGCAGGGATCAGTGCCCAGCAGGGATGTTGGGGAGCTGGACGCAGCCTGGTGGGTAGACTGGTAAAATTCAGCCAAGCAGTTCTTCCCAAAAATCTGTGTATGTTTGCCTCCATCCCACAAGCACAGACAGACTTACAAGGTGAGTTCTGCCACTGCACTTTATGAAAATTAATTCAAATTCCAGATTAGTTTTATAGCTCAGGAGAACAAACTGATGCTCTCGCCAAGATCCCACTCTGATTGATGAGTCAGATTATTAGGGGGACGTGAAAGCAAAACACAGTGAACCAAAACAACCTAGATTTCATGGTCCTACCGCAGAAATGCTGCTTATTTTCAGATGAAGCAACCCCGGTGCTGCCCTGGAGTGGCCCCTTCAAAGAGAACTTCACTGCTTTTTCACATCAAGAAACAAGACAAATTGAAGAAAACCAACTTTGTCACTGAAATATTTGTGTGTCACTTTGAAAGACACAGACACAGCGCAGAAACAAATACCTTGCTTGTGGTTTTTAGTGACTTTCCAGTAGATTTTATGTTGTCCCTGGCAATAGCTGAAGTATGTTTTTTAACATAGAGACTAGCCAGTGACAGCAGGGTGACTGTCATATTGGCAAACCAGAAAATCTGGAACCCTTTTAAAGCCAATAAACAACAGAAAAATTAATTCTGTGCCATTTTCAGAAAACATTAGTTCCACAAATTACATGCAATCTCTTAAAGAATGCATCACAGTGATTACGGGTGGTCCTTCATACGTGGCATTTTTCACTTTTCTTTGTGAATATTACACTTTTCCAGATAAATCACATTCAATCATTTGTGACATTTTATCACGATGACCTAAAAAGCTTTCATAAACACAGCGTCAGGTGCGTTTAGCAGAGACTTGAATTTGCACAGTGTTGTCAGGTATACCTTTCTCCATTCACCACAAGGACCCCATCTGATGGAGTCTGACAGTAATAGAGGCTGGAGCTGTTTTATTGTGGTGGAGGTATGGTTCTTGAAATCACAGACCCCTCTCATGAAGTCGCTAGTATGGATTCCATTTGTATCACATTACTAACCCCTCACCGCTCCGTGTATGTTTCTCACTCTTAATATTACAGAAGCCAGTTAACTCTCCTCAGCAAAAAGCAACCAGATCACCAACCCCTCCTCAGACCCCTCATAGGAACCCCCTCTCAGATGGATATCAAACATAAATGCTAACACAAAGCAGGACTGCTATCACGGCTGGCTGCTGTAGAGGCCCGGTGACTTGAATCCTGACATGAGGCAGATAACCGGTGGAGTTTAGAGCTTCATTCAGCATCCAGGATCGGAGAAGAGTTGAACGATAGTGTCATGGAGGGTCTGATAAAAAGGAGATCTGTTAAAAGCGGCTGGGGGCACACAGGCTAGCGTGTCTATGTGATATTTGCTGGCCCAAAAGAAACATCACATTAAATAATTGATTGCTAGAGTAAAAACAAATGTCCTGGGACAAAAGGGACAAAAGGCAACTTTACCATGACAGAACCACAAAGCCTACTTACTATGCTATTTATTCTTGACTATATGAACCAGAGTTAAAGTCTGTGTAAATACAGGTGAACTGATAAATCTGCTGGTGAAGTGGGGGATAGAGGTCCGATTTAACCAATCATACCTAAGTTATAATACTGTCTGTTTGAATCCAATCTTAAATCAAAATTGGCACACATCTTCTGTCAAACACCGTCCAACAAATGTTAAAATGAGCACAAAATTTTAATATACAATACAGAAACATTTTATGTTGTCCTTGAGGAGATTTATCTTCTATAAAAGTTTGGGGATTGGAGGAGCAGGGAGGAGCTCATAAGCATAATACCTGGGGTGTTTTTAACTGATTCATTAGTGTGTACTCCTGATGATAAGAACTTTTAATACAACCAAAAATATCTCTGTTCTTGTTTGGACTGCACATTATGTTGCTCTGCCAATGACTTTATGAGTTCAGTTTCAAAGTCTATAGAGAAAATAATCCCTCAAATCCCTTTAACAGGATTGGAAATGGTGCACTAGAAGTATGCCTGCAATGCAAATCGTCTCTACAGAAGGATCAAGTGGTATTTAACAACTGCATTAAAAAAATAAATCTGACAGTTTTAATCAGGATCAATGCATGTATAACTGGATTTCAGTATTCTAAGTAGTCTTGTGAAAAAGTTCATCCAGTGAAAATATATATATATATATATATTTTTTTTTTTACATATTTGAACAAGCAAAACATGTATCCTCTTAGACCCAATAAAGTGATACATTGAATTGTCATTTTTCATAATTTCAATAGCCTAAATAAGAAACTGATCTGTGAGAAGGAAAAAGAAAGAACACCCCAACATTTATCATACCTTCAAATCCAGAAAATTAGAAGCAAGGGTTACAGATTAGATGTGAAATAAACTGTTTAGGAAGTGGAACCTGTCTTATTTAAACCTCTGACATCCAGGGTCTGGCGTTCTCTTTGCTACTGAAGTGTGTGATGTCATCATGCTCAGAAGCAAAGAACTCTGTGAGACCTTTGGGAAAAAGATCGGCTATGCCAATGAATGGCCAGAAATAAAAAAAAATAAAAATAATTTAAAAGGAATCAGATCAATCAGAAAGGGTTTGCACAAATTTGACGTGCATGAGCGGAAAAAGTCTTTGCGGTCCAAACAGAATATTAATGCAAAATAGTTACATATAATACAAGGCCTTTTGTAATAATGTGCTCTAGACATACGACGCAAAGACAGAGTTGTAAGACCACGGTAACAGTAGACAAAAAACAACTTTTCAGGAGAAGTACCTCATACCAACTGTGGGGGAAGTGTTCTGGTTTGGGATTGTTTCACTGCCTTAGGACTGGGCAGCTCAGTACACCATCAAATCCACCACGGTTCAGAATGAAGAAATGGAGTGATATGGAATGGCCTATAAAATCAGATTTGAATAGTATTGACATGTTGACAGCATTTACACAATGTGAAATATCTGATTAAGAAAACATTTTACAGTTGTCTTTAAAAAAATGCATTGTATTTTTTACCATAATATATAATTTAATGAGCGCATATTCTTTATTCATATTTTTAATTTACTAAATGAAGTTGCACCATTAAGACGTACGATGTCTTAGCTCGAAACGACTTAAGTAATGTTTAAACGAGTTTCTAGGGAACATCTACCATCCAATCAAAAGCAAGTCACTTTGGCTATATGCCAGTTTTGGATACCTTCAAAAAAGGGGCCAATGATAATTTTAAAAAAAGTTAGACATTTATAATACATCCAAAGAGACGTGTGTTTCAGAGTTAGTATGATAGCAGTTTATCTGGCTATGCTAAGCTGGCTGAGGTTAGTGGTCAATGGTCAATTGAACATTTAGTAGCATAATTTAGCAACTTTTTTGAGACGTGTTTCTGGCATCAAGTTTAAAATAAGCATCTATTATTCATAAAACATACAAACAATTTCTCAGTTTCAAGATTCAATATGTTGTCTTTAGTCTATCTGCAATTAAATATTGGTTTGTGGGATTTACAAATTGCATTGTTTTTATTTACACCTGACAACCTTGACTCTTTCGGAAATGGGGTTTTATTCACAGTCACTTACATCATTATTAACAGAATATTATCAACTGTTGGGTAAAACACATTATACCAACAATTTCACCTTTAAAGCTAAGGTTTGTCAGTTGGTCCAGTTACATACATAAGCGGTTGTAATAACTCTCGCAAGAAATAGTGCAATTCATTTAGTAATTAATGAATCTCTACTAGTAAAAACTATAACTAGGCTTAGTCTGACCTCATGAACAGCTGGCGTACCCAGCTGCCGATCTCTGACATGAATCGTTACTTGACCGTAAGCAATATCTTTTTCATCCTCACCACCTTCTTGTTTGGAGATGAATGATCATTCAGATCTACACTGACCCTTGACCTCACAGAAAGGTGGTGTCTTTTCATTCCTTTCAAACACAGTGCATTCACATGAAACAGGGAAGCCAACACTTATGGAGCACACATTGTTCTCCGGGCGACCCGCTGCTGTCAATCCAATCCAGTCCTCCTCCTCCTTCCAATCCTGCCTCTCTGTCTGCCCTCCTGCCATCCTCTGTTCCCTGTGTGAGGGCTGGACAAGCCACTGGTTCTCCACTCGAAAGGCCACCACCCTGGTAGTCCACACAAGCCAAGCATGACTTCAAAGGTTGGCGCTTGTGGACATTTCCCTGGGTGTGTTTTTGGGACAATTAATTTCATTTTTAGATGGATGGACGGACAGACTTTCTTGATCCCACAAGGGGAAATTTTCCCACTACAGCAGCATGCTAAGATACATAAAAAAAAAATAAATCTAAAAAACTAAACCAAAACTAAACTATAACCAGACAATGCAGTTTCCCCCAGCTCGAGAGCATTTTGGCATCTTTGAGCTCATTCTTTTGGTTTTCTGGCTTTAAAGGAGACCTATTACAATAACTTCCACAATTTTATCCAGCTCAAAATCAGTTAAATAATATCCTTAAATATCTTATACTGACGCCGTATGCTGCATACGGCCTCAGTTCATCCTGTCAGACACGAACTGTTACAGCTCCTTTCTCTTTAAGGCCCACCTTCCCTAAAACTCCACGTTCTTCTGATTGGCCAACATCCAGGAAGCCTGCCAAGCAGCAACACCCAGCGCTTTGTGGCCGCTGCCTCACCCTCTTGCTAATGTGGAAAAGAAAACTATATACCTACCGAGATAATTTCTCATTCTTTATTGAAAATGTCAACTTCACAAATCCATCCGAACATGTTCGAACCCGAAACCCGATCTGAGAGTGGACTGCACGAACATCCACAGCAGCAAAGGTTGCAGCAGGGCGTTTGGTAAAAATAGCACTCATTAATTGCTTATTGTGTGACTAGTGATTTATGGCTATCAATCACAAGCTGTAAATCTTTTTTTTTTTTTTCTCTCTGTGCCTCTCAATAGGTGGAATGTACTGGGCCATATAGTATGACAGCCCTTTGGCTTGGGATATCTTTGCTTGAGCATGACTCCTTTTGATATTCTATAAAGACTGAGTTGGTGGGTGCGTCCTGGTACTTAATGGTGCTCTTTGCCTGGATGACCATATCTGTGATGAGCTGACATCAGCTCGTTGTGAACCAGGTGTTCAGAGAAGTCTGAAACCTGCGGCTTTTCTTTTACCTGCAATTACTCAATTAGTTGAAGCCACATTTAATAGTAATAAATGACATTGTAATATATGTATAACAAATATATACTTTACAATGCTTTCTACTAAAACAGTTGGTGGCAATATGCTTTGTGTGTTAGAGAACTCTTGTCTCACCTGTTTAATTCTGATAGACTTCACACATTGTTCTACAAACTGATCAATGACGGTAAAGTGGAATATGTCGCAGGCGTGGCTGTGGACATTTTGAGACTTCTTCCCCCATAACTCGGGTTGGACATCTGTTTGTAGCTTGCATTGAGACCAAGTTGACACCTGTATTTAACACGAAAGATTTTTGGTGGAGTACTCCTTTAAAATGTCACCCAGGAGCTTAAACACACCTGACGTTGTCCTGCAGGCTAAATCACACTTCCCTTTGCTTCCTTGTGTTTAAAGGGCAAAGTCAATCATTTATTGGCTCAGTAGAAAAATGCGTGAGGCCGTGAGAGGTGAGGCTGACCAGTGGTGCAGACGGTACAGTGCGGTTCTGGCTTTGCTTGATGGTGTTGCTTTAGTTTTTTTTCTATGTGCACACACACACACACACACACACACACACACACACACACACACACACACACACACACACACACACACACGCATGTTGTGTCTTTTTTGTATTTGCATGTGAGTGATCCTAATCGCCTCTCCTGCTCTCGTCTGTCCGGTGTGTTTGCTTTGCGCTGACATATGGTGCCGTGGCCATTTATCTGCACCTTTACTAGACACACAGGCTGTTAGGAATGTGTGTGGGAGAGGACAGCGCTGAGCTAACAGACTCTTCTTCCAGCGTCATCTCTGTTTACCTGCTATTGTTCACAGCTTCTGTATGGAGATGAAGAGAAAGGAATGATTTATGTGTGTAGTGACAACAACAAGTGTTTGGGCTGCAGTGGCGCCAATGCGCTTCTTTATCCTGCGGAATCGGCTGAAGCCCAGAGGCACTGCCTCCACAACGGTGTGTTTGTGGAAACTTTTACACAATTCAGATCAATGGAAGCTGTTTATAAGGTGATTTTTTTTTTTTTTTTTTTACTCACTTAGATCCTCATATTTGAGAAAACAGATTTTACTAATCAAATAAGTTATTTTCTACATCTAGAGAGCCAGAAATTACGTGAGAAGAGACAGGCATCGCTTAATGAAGTCAAGTTGCCCACTGCCCGACTCCTTTTACCCCCCTTCTCATCTCCTATGCTGCATCTGATATTGTTGATGTTGTTTTTCTTTCTTTCTTCCTGAAAAATGAATAGTGGCTCTGTCACGTCAGGGAGTGCGGGGTTCTGGGTTGTCTCCTTCCTGCTGCCTGTCTTATCTTGTGCACAGATCCTGGCCTGGCCTGCTGTGGTGTCAGGCGTCTGCTTGCTCCCCCTCTGTGGAGATAGACAGAGTGGGGGTTGGTCTGTCGTGCCCCCCCCCCCTTTTTTTTTTTTCATATTCAGCTCCCTGTGAGTTTAGAGCAAAGGCAGGAAGTTCCTACCAGCTCCTTCCTCTCAGACCACACTGAGACACTGGAGCCACTGCGTGATGATGATGGTTGTAAATGGAAAGGGGTAAGATACAAGACGGGGACGGATGGGTGAGGGGTGCAGTGTATGGGAGGTTTAGTCGAAGCCCGCCATGAGGTCCTCATTTGTTCCTGGGGCCATTACTGTGACAGACTGTTTACAATCACTGACAGATTAGGTTTACTTAAGGATTTATGTTATTCCTTTAGCTGAAACGTATAAACACGGCAAACGCTTTTCCACCACCCCGCTGTTATAAATTATTACTGCCTGCTTGGGCCACACGGCTTACTTTAAGCACACCGAAAATGTGTGATTTACTAAACTATTTGTAGGAAAAATATGTTCTAATTCTTTCCCGAAGCGGTGGAATGAACAGCGGGTCGAGCTCTCAACCGTGCTGCTACCAGAGCTGGCTTTGGCTTCACCCACTTTTTTCACTTAACAGAACTCAACACCCTATTAACAAACAGACAGGCGAGGTCAACGGCCACTGGGTGGTGCAATATGGAAGAGAGGTTGTTCACATCATTCAATAACTGAACCAAGCTTTGATTTAATGTTTTCTATGCACCTGTAAAATCCCATTTCTCATATTTATCAAATATGAAGACATAAATGAATGCCGCAATGTGTCATGTATTAACTTATCAATGCTTCAAAGTTAAAATCACTCTTAGAGATATAAATAAATGTCTCAATCTCTGGTAATAATTATATTATAGCAACAAAATATTTTATGTTTTCTGTTGACCTCCCTTTTCTAAAGTGTCTCTTTGCTTGATAGACAATACAAGTAGTAAAGTAATTTAAAAAAGCCAAAGAAAGATGCACTTTCCAAGCCTCGTACAAACCTTTACTACTAAACTCCCAACACTGGCATATTTTGAACAGAGGGTACAGATTTACATTGTAACACAATATTATTAAAATCTCTATATTGATATTTCCTAAGCCTTTGCATTTGTTTCTGTCTTTACACCTATCCCTTGTAGTGCCGTCCCTGTCCTGTGTCTCTGCCCCGGTCAAACCACAACTCCTCAGATCTTTCTTAATTACATGTCTGAGCCTCCGTCACAGAAGAACTACACAGCATGCAGACCGCCGAAGCTTTTCAACAATCGCAACAGAAAATGGCATCATCCTCTTCCTCCTCTGCTTCTGCAGCAACGATAATAACTAAGAGAAGAGAGGGGAAAAAAGGATTGTTTTTCCAGGCTTTTTTTTTGGTCCTGCTGAATAATAACTTTCCAAGAGGAAATGATAAACATATGAAGCAATTACAGTATATGAGAAATGCAACTCAAATCAGAATCCTAGCTTTCAAGTTTATGACTTAGGATCAGTGCTGTCACTTTCAATTTGGAGCTGGGTGAGTAATTGAAGTAAATGTTGTGAGCTGGACAGCAATAGGAGACAGTCATATCATCAATGTTCTGGATGTATTCATCCCCATGTTTTGGAGCTCCATTTTGTACTTTTTTCACTAGCTGCAGCCATAAACACACAAAATGAAGGCATAAATTCGTTAGAGAGCTGTCCTCGAATCCATGTTTTTTAAATGGGAAGGAACTTTGGCTGACCTCTCGCCCACCTGCATGTGGACCTTTTTAATTAATACATTCCGTTTTTTCCATAGGTCTGTTTGTTCTGAAAAAAAAAAAGGGAGAGAGAAGAAACACGGCATCCTGGGCGGGTTGGTATCCGGAGTAAGGTTTGGCATGCAGCTCAGGGAGAGACCACAGATATTCCCTGGTCCTCCATCTCCTCTTCGCTCTCTCCTCACCAGCGTATCCCTCCTCCTTCAGGCTCACACTCAGTCTTAGATTGGCTTTAGCTAACAGTGCACCACATTCACCACTGTCTTTTCTGTGCCCGGGGTCATGACCTCTCTTAACAATGCTGCGCTCTGCCTTTTCTTAAGGCGCGAGGAGGGTCATAACGCTCTAACAGCGAGGGCTGTCTTCTATTCACACTCTATGGGGACATACATGCTCACACACATGAAAACACACAGAGCTGTTTGTCTCATTTATACGTGCAAACAACTGGGGTCTATGTGAGGCTGTTCATGCTGCTTGTATCCCAGTGAGATAGATTTATAGTGTGTGCCTTCCCAAGAAAAAACAGAAACGTCAGACATTCTCTCCATCAGATCCAGAAATATTTCAACATTATTCATTTTATTTTGAGTGTTAAATCTTGTTTTTTGAATGACTACGTGAGTTTGATTTGTATTTGAAATTGTTCCCTTAACATATTATTTCACTTTTTTTCCTTTACTAAAAACAATAAGACTGCAGGTACTCTAGCAGCACTTTGTGACTGTGGTGCTTTGAGCTAACTGCTATCATCAGCATGCAAACCCTCCCAGGGGAAATGGCAGCTGTAATGTTTCAAAATTGTAATTTAAAATCCAGAATGAATGTGTTTACTAAATTACATCAGAAGTTGCGGTGATACATTTTTAAATGTACCAGGCTTGTTTAAAGCAAAACTATATGTATAAGTTTTGAAAAAAATAAATTTCACATGTATCATACAAATAAAAATATTAATTTGCATTAATGCTGTGTAACCAGTTCTTGATTATTCTCTAATTGTGCAACTGTTACACTGTTTTAGTTTGAATATTGTGCCATAATTGGTGGTGTTTTTACCAAGCGGCAACCAACCGTGATGTCACCCACTGGTTTGTGTACTGACGTACTGAAGCCTACATTTAACATTTAACAGTTAACATTTTGACTGTCCCCATACCATTTAATAGGCCTAATATCTAATTAATGATGGGATTATTTTCAGATGGACCCCCAGAAAATGTATTTCCAGGTCTCCCTTGAAAAAGAGATTTTTAATCTCAATGGGACTCTCCTGGTTAAATAAAGGTTAAATAAAAAAATAAGAAGGAGTGACTTTAGCGAATGACAACATGAATTAGTGAAAAAAATGGCATAATTTGTATTTCATGAGAGAAAATGTGAGTCTATGGAGCCAGAGCCTTTTGGAGCCCACCCCTAGCGGTCCTTGGTGGTATTACACGTCAAGTCAATTTCGCATCGGCCTAGTTTTTTCAGCCACGCCAGTTATGTCCATTTTTAAGTACGGTCTATGGTTTTAACACATTAGTTTGGATCCACTCTAAACTCACACCGAAACACAAAAAAAACTATTGAGTGCGGTAGACGAGCGAATTCAGTTTTTTTTTTTGTTTTTTTTTTATCAAAGAAGTCTGGTGATTTGAAGAGAGCTGTCTTTTGATTTGTAAATGACTTCAGTATTGATATTGAAAACAAAATGAGCTGCAAAAGTGATGTCCTACTCCATCATAAAGGTAGCTGTGAAAACTGTATCAGTTGGATTTGACACACCTACTATGTAATGTAAAATGTAAATGAAAATGTCACATGACACCGGCATATATCGAACATGAATGCTGGCCAGCAGCACCATTGTACTCAGGCATGGTATGGATGTGGAAGCGCCCACTTGTCAAATAAATCTTACTGAATTATCTTTGACCATCTTTTCTGTAATTTTCAAAATGTATTCTCAGCAAACTCACCCTTCTTCAGTAAAGGTGAAATAGTCATGGAAAGAATCATGGAGTTTTTGAGTGAGAGTATTAAAAATGGACATATTTTGCAGTATTTTCTGTGCTGCGTTGACCACCGCTGGCACGTGTTATCCTGCCCAGTTCAAACTATCTCGGGGGGTTTGTTTTCGTCATTGGTATACTTGTTCAACACATCCTGGGCACCGGAGCCAACACAGTGTACACTATATTTTGCACAACCTTTACAGTTGGACAGGATGTGGGGGTCAGGTCAGAGACAGACACAGTGGTCCTCATTGAGGTGATAAAAATCAGCTGAGAAGGACCAGGACGAGAGGAAAACACAGGATTAATGTTGCATTTGATCCGCATGAATAGAGGCGGAAATCACTGCCGTGTGTATACCATTATTCAACCACTGTGAGTTCCAATAGCACAGCAGAGGTTTCTTTCATAAAGGCTGGTTTATACATCTCACAGAGGAAGCAGAAAGAGTGGCAGGGGACAAAAAAAAAGGGGTCAGATTCATGAAGCAGAGTCTTGGGGATACACAGAAACAAGTCAAGCTGCAACTTGTGAGGAAATGGGGGGGAAGGGGGGTTACTAAAAACATGGCAGTCAGGAACTCACTCACATCCCGAAGGCTGGACCATTGTGTTGTATCTTTGGACATCTCAATGTCCGGTGATCTTCTGTGGAATCAGGGCTTCAGTCGGGGTGTTGATGAAAGTAAGTGGAGCTTATTTTAGAAACTGAACGGGGGTCCAACCAAAACACGGCCAGAGACAAGAGAGCCATCCCATCCCAGAGTCCCCTCGCTTCCTGTTTCCTTTCAACCAAGGGGCATTAAAGCTCAGGACTGTGTGTGATTTGGGTGTGTGTGTGATTTGAGGAGGATGTTTGGCCCGGTAATGGATTTTATTAACACCAAGGAGGAAACAAGTTTGGGCTCTTGGGAAACATGTTTAAACCCAAAGAGTGGGTTGCTATTTGAAGATAAAGACTCTTTGTTTGTAAGGCATCATGGACGGTGCTGATTCAGCAAGGTGGCGGCAAGGATATTTAAAGTGTTGAGGTTAGACTATTGCACAAGAACTGACCTTTTAAAGGATGGGATAAGTATAGGATGAAGCTAAATAGTAATGGTGGGCTTGTTACTTTAAAAAACACACATGCATATTAGAGAGACTCTGGTTCAGCCCTCAGGCCCTGAACAGACAATGTAAGTCTTTTACAGTAAAAGTCTTGGGAGGTGTGTCTTTACTAACATACAACCTTTTGTCTCCGTATGCTAGGTTTAGATTTCACAATATTTTTTGTCAGATTTTAGATCAGGTGATCACAGAGTCATACATTCTTGCCATGACTTGCCCAAGAGATTTGACAGTTTATAAGTTTGTCCCTGACCAATCGAATGTTGCCCTCTTCCACAACCTGCATGATGTCATCAGCAAGGAGGTGCTTTGAACCGACTTCTAGAGGCAAGAATGGAAATAAAAATAGTCTGTCTTATGTTTATAGAAACCTTAAAAAATGTCCTTGAGTCACACAAAGAGGACGATAGGGCATCACAGTGTTGTGCGCCAGGACGCTCTGTGCTCTCATTGGTCAACATCATGCATCACGTTGTGGAAGCTGTCGTTTGATGAGGTAAGGTACAAAAATAAAATAAAGTATTTGTCTCGAAATCACAAGGCGTCCATGAGGCTGCACTTCCCTCTGTATTCTACACTACATGGAGTAAAAAGATCAACTGTTGTTGCCAATGCCTATTTTCAGTCCCTATGTCTTGCGGGTTGAGTTATCTGTGTGTGTAGTTTGAACACGACACTATGCATTTTTCACACAACCGGGCACACACAGACGTTTGAGATCAAGTAAAGGGACTTTATCTTGAATTTGCTGTTGTCTATGTACAATGTTCTGGCATTTCCATCTTGGTAAATAATTTACTGAAGGGAGAGGTTTTGATTTCCCCCAAACAAATTACATATTATAGAATAAGCACTTATGAAGATGCCCTTTTTCTTCAACGTTATTTGTTTTGCATTTCATCCCTTTATTTGACAGTGATGATTGACAGGGGAAGAGAGTAGGGGAGTGACATGCAATGTCATAGACCTCAGGTCTAGATCTTTAGTCTCTTCACATCTAATGATATCTAATATTGCCAGAATTGTTTCCAATAGTGGTTTGAGGTTGTAACTGGTCATAGTGGCTGTTTTGTTGTTTTACTCTTTAATTAAGAGACATTAAGCATGTCTGCAAAGCTCAGGAAAACAAATGCAACCCCAACAACAAATGGGCTCTACGGTATCATCTGTGCAGCCTTGGATCTGCAGCTCCCAGGTTGGTTCTCCGGTTGACGAGGAATAAAACACAGTGGTAGTTCCCTGGTTTGACACCTCCACTGACAGCTGATAAATTCCTGCTCTCATAATTGGTTGACCTGTTTGCACATGAAACAGTTGAAAAGAGTAGATTTATGCTGGTTAGGACACTGAGACTGCTGTTTGGTTCCAGTGAGAAACAGTGTGTATCTGTGTCGGAGTACAAGTGCAGATCAGGGTTGATTTTATGCTCGTTGAGGAGAATCACATGTGTGGCTGCTCGCTGATACACCCTCAGTCCTCAGCTGCTGCAGATGTGCTGATATTCAAGGTTCTGACAATATCAAACCAAAAGAGTGGAGTTGCGTTACACTGCACAGAAAGCTGTTCAAGTGTCAGGGATTCAGCAAGAAATTGAAGGAGATTCTGTACTTAGAGGGTCCACAAACTGTTTAAATTGGCTCACCATTACAAATAACTTTTTCTCCGTGGCTTCTTTGTCTTAAAAGGGTCCTTGGGTATCAAACAATATTTTATTTATTTCATTTTCAACTCTTATTTTAAATTTGAGCTCCAGGATTTTGCTTCATTAGCCTGACACAACAGGAACTGAGGCGTTAATCACAGAACGATGACCTCCGCACTGATATATTTGGGAAGACAGTGGCTGTTATTGTAAGACATGAGAGAGGAAAGAACATATTGGACAGGAAAAGGTGCACCAGGGGATACAGCAGCGTTTGGGAGGAAGAGGATCAGATGCCAAATGGCAAAACTAAGAAACATGAATTATCGTTAAAGGACCACAAGGTGTTATGTAAAAAAAAAAATGAAAATAACATCCTGGCTTTGTGTGATGGATATTGATGTGGGCGAGCAACTGCCTGCTATAGACAGGATGTCGTGCCAAGGTTTGCAGAATATCTGGAAAAAACAACCAGGAACTTTTACTATTAATTTGCAATTGAATGCAATGTGAAAACTGAGTTAAATTTAAATAATGACAGGAGAAAAAGTTTCAATGAAAGCACCGGAAAAGTTGCACAATAGTCACACAGAATATACAAGTTCAAGCACCAAACATTTTCTAGAATATCTGCTCTTGCAATAAAATATCTGCGTATTAGTTGACATTTAATGGTTCTGATTAAGATCTGATAGCGCTTGGGTAGTTAAAGAAAAGTTCCTGGTAAATATTAAAGAAATTGCTGATTAAAATTTAACTATAATCATTAATAACAGTTAAAATGATTTTACTCAGTTTCACAAACTTTATTCCCGAATTCATTTATTTTCTAGATTAAATGACATAAAAAAATGAGTTCCAGGTAGACTAATTTAAATAACAGCTGTTTTGATATTACTCACTATGGGAACATACTAATCTGCACGTATGATCCTAAAATGATAATATTGTTCAAAAGGTTTGTGAAAAAAATGCTTTTTATCAAGAACTCCATGGATTTACTTTAACCAGACAAGTTTATACTGTCTACTGACAGTTCTCATTAAATGAACACATACAAAATGTGCTGAAGCACAATTACAGTACAATACTTCCTACTCCATAACATTTATCTGACAGCTTTTGTTACTTTTCACATGAAGATTTGACAGAATGCAAACTCCAGTGAATTGTTGAAGATTAAAGATTTTACCACTGACATCTTACAAACAGCAGTGTGTAGCCAGGGTCACATTGCAGATGTCTATTAATTATTTATTAGCTCCACAAAAGTGATTTTTTTTTTTTTTTTTTTTTTTTTTTTTTTTACCTATACACTTCTCAACCTCTCACATGGTTTCATTTCAATTAATGTTCAAATGATCTGAAAACTCAGCAAAAAAACAAGGACTTAGAGAAAAAGCAGAAAAAACATCCATGCATACTTTAATGAACAGATTTTTGTTCTACCTTTTCTCTCAGTAATCATCTGGCGACCCCTCAGATTTATCTTGTGACCCTTTGGAGGGGCCCGACCCCGAGGTTGGTAGCCACTGGATTAAACTAGCTAACTGTCTATAAAGTAGTTGTTGATCCTATAGCTCCACCTCGAGCAGCTACAAAGGTAAAATACTGCTCAGACATTGATGCATCAGAATACTCTAATCATGTCATATAATTTATAATAAAATATCAATCAGAGGTAAAAAAAAAAAAAAGTACTTTTACTTTATTACTTTAAGTACATTTCGCTGCTTAGACTTCTTTTCGACTTAAATATTTTTTTTTAATGCAGGACTTTTGCTTAAGTACTTTTTAATTTCTGTATTGATATTTTTACTTACTTGGATCTGAGTATTTCTTCCACCACTGATACTGTGGCCTTCTATCCCCTTAAACTTGGGGGTCCTCATGACCTTTGACCTTTTCTCCACCTCCCCTCCCTGCTCCCACCACCTCCTGTCTGCTGTTGGACTCTGGGGGCCTCGGTGATCATGCTGCTGAGCGTGTCTGTCCATTGCCTCTAGAGGGGCGTCCCGGCTTCAATATGGGCTTGTACAGCTGACACTCCATCTCTCTTATTATCCACCTCACACACACACACACACACACACACACACACACACACACACACACACACACACACACACACACACACACCACACACACACACACACACACACACACACACACACACACACACACACACACACACACACCTCCCTGTGAAAGTCATGTTCCTGAGTGATGGAGTCAGCTGGGCTCGTCTCATAGGGGGAAAAGCGCCTTCCCAGGCGAGCTGGTGGGGGTCCCCCCATTTCACTCTGAGCCCTCCCAGTCTTTTAATAAGGCCTTTCTCTCGGTGTCAAAAGGAGAAGGGAGAGGGGCCCCTAAAGGGAGGTCAGGGTCACAAACAAAAGAAAGTACACTGAACATTTGGACACTTTTAAAGTCTTTTGGGGTGTAAAGTTTAGCAATGATGAGTCATGTGTAATTGAAGCTGACTTGATCCTTAAAGTGTTACATATTAAAATGGGAAAATGCATTGCTGTCCGTCTTCACACACACCGCTCTCTCAGGCCTCCAGCTCCGAGGGGTTGTTGAATTTGCACTGTTTTATTAGTTGAGAGGCATCCGTCACATTTGGGGAGCAATGACCTTTCCAAATTCCTACCTGTGATTAAATAGCAAAAAGAGTCGTTTAGGGTGTGAGCAGTTTCAGCACAAAGGTCAAGTTATTAACATGTAGAGAAAAAGTCGATGACAACTGTCTCTTTGAAGCGGGGCAGGACATGTCGGGGAGGCGTCGTGATGTGGTTAATGGCAGCCATTAGTTTAGCTGGCTCTCTGAGAGCAGCGTATTAAAAGTGATATGTGCTAATTCCTTAGACTCAGGGCCACTTTAATTAAGAATACTGTTGAGGGAGGAAGTCAAACTGAGATGGAAAAAAGGATTATAATACTAAAAAGAAGGTTAAAAAAATGTCAGTGTAGGCAAATGTCAAGGATTAAGGTAAAAAAAACAAAAAACTGAGCATTTTGGGGACATAACTTTCCCACACGAGCATGAACACACACCCAAAATGCACACACACATTTCTTTTCTCAGTCTGTTGTAGGAGTTATTATTAAACATTTTTCACAACCGCCACGTCGCCACACAAAGGCCGGTTTGTCCCAGTCGTGTTTGCTCAGTTTATTAAAATAGCCGCCGCACTAAAGTGATCAAACCCCTCCGTTCGCCCTCTAAATCTAAGTAGTCACTCTAAAAATATTTAATATGCACCATCAGCGCAAAACCAACAAGCCGCCTCTCAGCCTCCCTCACTGCCTGCACTTTAAAACAACACACACAGACGCTGAGGAATGCGACCATATCTCCCCGATAAATCCCGGCTTTTGATTTTCCTGCGATGCCTCTCGTGGAAAAATGCCTTCTCTTCATGGAATGTCTCTCAGCGTTTGCATCTCTCATATGTGACCGATATTACGTAAAAAAACAAAAACAACAACCTGAATGCAGACATTGTTTAGCAGAGGGAGAGCGAAAGAGGGAGAAGAGGGCCAATAATGTTGGTGTTGTGATGGCCCAGGTCTCGCTTTTGCCATGTGAGGCTTTATCTTCTTCCCTCATCAGGCGGAGTCTGCTTTGGGTTATTATTGCTGACCTATGGGTCCTTTAGCCAGCGGAGGCAAAGCTTTTAACCCTTCTAAAATTTCCAGATTGTGTACATCGAGCTTTAACTGTGTACACATACTAGTTTATCCTGGGTTTAAGTTATGATCATTACTAGCAAGGGACCCGACAAGTTTTTGACACTGCAACTTTTCTTGTAAACGCTTTCCGTTAGAGTAAATACTCCTACTGCGGAGGGATTTACATTACACAGTGATTAATCCCACGGTTTCCATACGAGCAAAATAAAAGCCCACCTCTCGAACCCTGTGTGGGGAAATAAGCAAAAACATCCGCGTTCTGCTCGACCCGAAAACAAACCCAACATTCATAATATCCACAAAATAAATGACCCACTCCCTCTGAACTCTAGGGGAGCCATGTACAGTGAAACATAATCTGAATTCAAAGTGTCGGACGCACAGGCCTCGGCTCTGTCCCCTCAGCGGTGCCCTCCCACCCGACTCCAGAAAATGACACACGCTCAGAAGCAACACTGTCATCCCCTTGTCCCGCTCTCACCCCCCAACCCTTAAGACCCGCCCTCCCCCAGCACCGCCACCCAACCCCGCCTGTCCTTTCATCTGAAGAAAGTGCCCATTGTGTGGGTAGTTTGTTGTAAAAGAGGGGTGTAGCTGTGCCCTGTTGGCGGCTGCTGAGTTTCCGTCTTGGAAGGGAAGACATCACTGACTTTAGTCCAGGACTCCCAAGGATGTTATTGAAGTAATCTCGGAGCGGCCTCGGCTGTAGAGTGGAGTGGACAACAAGCCTTTTTAAGATATTGCTTGTATGAACATGAGCAAACATGTCTTTTCCAAGTTTGGTAAGTGCTTGTGTCTGCACTAATAGAACTGCTTGCAGTGTAAAACCCGCAGTCTTGCACTCCAACATGGCTTTCATACACTCAGCGAGCACTTCAGGAGCACCATATTCATACTAGGTCGGGCCTCTCTTTGCTTTCATCAGTTCTTGGTGTCATTGTTTCCACAAGTTGCAACGTTCCTTTGACACTCTGCTCAATGTTGACATGATGGCAACATCTGAGACTATCTTTGCTTTGTGACATGTTGCATCATTATACTTGAAAGAGCCAATAGTAGACTGTAAATTGTGGTCATAAAGGGATGCACATGGTCAGCAATAAAAGTACTGATTGGTACCAAGACGACATTTTCCGCACAGTGACACCACAAGTCGGCTGGACTGTTAACACAGGGAAGGTTGGGTCTATGGACACATGCTGTTGATGCCAAATTGGTAGCTACCATCTGGAGTCTGATTTATTAAGAAGTTTTCCCATCTTAAACTGCTCACTTCTGGTGCGGCCTCAGATTTCTGTTCTTGGCTGACAGGAGTGAAAGCTGACATGGTCCTTTTGTTTGATGTGTTGTTCATTCCTGAGATATTGACCGGTGTCTGCAGGATGTTATGCAGGTGTTACTAATAAAGTTTTCTGTGAGCCAGCGATCAAAACGAGAGCATTACAATGTGCTTTATTGCAAAAAGAAGTGAAGCACCCTGATACATCTCCCATGTCCTAAAGACAGAAAACAACACACATATTTCTGTAAATATAATTCCAGGAGAATCAACACAGTCAGTAAAATGTCATGATTTCAATAGTTTAATAGTAACAAAGTGTTCAAGCAAAGAAAAGCATAAATTACTTCAATTTAACTCAATGCCTTGATCTCCTGTTGCCTAAATGGTACTAAAAACTCAAAGGGTTTATATATTTAGAGGTCTGACTTGCATGAATAAAAGTCAGCACAACTCTCAAACTTCCTGACACTATTCTTAGATAAAACACATACGTCTGTATTTATTTACACCTAGGGATTCGACTCATAAAACCGTTTTACAAGAATATCAAGAGCACTTCTTTACAAGAGTTGATTCTTCACAGCGAGAGCCTCACTTATTTTTCCCCTTTTTCCTTTGCCTCTGGAAAATCCTCTTCAGCAGGACACACAAAGCCTGTCTTCACAAGGAAGGGGGAAGGAAGCTGCGGGAGGGTGGAATACCGAGGCGCTCCACGTCACACATTCAGAATGGAAAGTCATTATAATGGCCACTGAGGTGCTGGCATAATATTTACAGTGTGTGTGAACACACCAATGCCCAAGAGCTTACTGTACTGTAGGAAACACTGCCTGCAGCATCTTAGCCCACAACAGGATGGATCAGGTCCCATCAGGGTCCAACTGAGCCATGTGTTCTCAGCTGATGTTGTCAGGGTGTCGACTTGCCAGGTTTCCATGATCCCAACACCGTCCCTCTTTTAAGTAGTGCTCTCTGCTTTATTTTCTATTCATGACTTCTGAGTAGAGTTCTTTCCTTGTCCCACATCATCCAATCTGGGATCCCATCTTTTCCTCTTTCCTCGCTCTGCGTTTTCTTCCTGGTGGTCTGGGCTGGGAGACGACCACTGCAGGAGCGAGATGAGTTCCTCTCTTTGAAGTTGAGCGCTTCTGAAAGGAGCCCCGCCTCAGCCTGAATGACAGCGCCCGCCCGCCTGGCAGACATCAAATAGACAGGTCACCCAGTTCTGACGGTGACGTTTCAGGAACTTTCCCCTGTGGCCCCTGTCTCTTTTTCTGTACCTCTCAACCACCCATCCACATCAAACCTCAACTACTTCTGAGCTTGTAATTAAAACCAGACAGGCTGCAACAGAGGTGAGTTGTTTGGGCTACAGACGTGCTGCTGGGGTCAAAGGCCATGTCGGGTTTGAACTTCCTTTTGTGGGGAGGGCCTTGCTACAGATGAACAGCGCCTGGGCTCAGTGTCGGATGGAAAGATGAGAGGAAGGAAGTTGTGTGGAGGAGAGCTAAATTCATACTTTGCACAGAATGATAAATTATAGTGTCCATATTTGATCTCATATTTGTCGAAAGATTTAGTCTTACAGGACCAAAAACACATTTTTGTTGCAAACATTCTAATAAAATTCCGGGAAACTGGTGCTGTTAAAATCCCAGGGACCTTTTTTGGGCCACAGTGTAACACTCAAACATCTGAAGTGATGACTCAAAGTAAAAGCCTAACAAAAACAGTGATGTCAGAATGGGAAGTTACAGGATACAGTCAGCTAAACAGCACTCATGTCACTGACTTTTCTGGATGGGAAACCAAACATTGCAGAGACAAAATACACACGTATCCTCAAAGTGAACCTTTGAGGAAATTTTATGAGGAGTTTTTTAAGGGACTCCATGTTGTGTCGTGGATCCTCATGTCCTCTAAGTACTAGTGCATAAACATAACAGAACTGCCTTTGGGTCTTTGTTTGTTCAACTCGTTAAAACATGACATTTATTAGCTCGGTGTTCCTTTTCATTGGGGCTTTTAGCTCCATTAGTCTCTTAAGTTGCCCCTTTATAAGTCTGAGGGTGTTTATCTAACTATGTTGACTGGGACGGTGGGAAGAGCAGGCAGAGAGGGCAGATGAAACATTGCATGCCAAAACTAGTCAGTCAGCACCCTCATCAGTGACAAGCCATCCAGTCTGAAAATGTCAGAGTAAGCCTTCTGGCTGTGACACACCCACCCACCCTCCCCCTCCACCCCTCTCATCAGCTCCAATCTCTACAAACATTGGCCAGTTACGTTCACTAGTCCTCTAATTGCTAATTTGCCTAATGGATGTGAACTCAAGTGTCTGTATCTATCTGGGCCTGGAAGGAGAAACAGAGTAGAGGGGTGAAGGTCAGACTGGAGACCCCCCTCAGGGGAATTTCTGCTCCGTCTGAGCACTTTACAGGATTATTTGAGCTAACTTTCATCTCTGTTGCTGGGGCTATAGGAGCTTGCAGAGTGCTCTGACCCCCTGACCTCCGCCTCTGTTTCTCTCTCTCTTTGAAAGGAAAATTCCAGCATGTGAAGTGTCTCTACTAACTGCAGTCTCATAAGTATCATTCTGGCTAAGCTCACATCCAGCTTTGCCCCGCAGCCAAAAGACGGGGTGTCATTACTGGAGTAAGAACCTGCAAGGTCAAGTTTGCACAATGGTCTGATTCAGCGAGGTTAAGAGGAGCCTCTCCAGAGCTGGAGGTGTCTCTCTCTATGGAGCATTATGGCTGATGATTACTAGTCATTAATTCCTTCATAAATTCTTCGGATAATTTCCTCTGCAGGACTTGAATGTGCAAAATGATGGACTTCATAAAAACAGTGTAAATGTTGCCTTAACTTGTTGACATATGGCTGTAATCAAGTCAGGGTTAACATGGCTGAACAACTAAAACATACATAATACAATGAACTCCAAACAACCAATACACTCAATGCAATAAATGCATTGTAAGTGTTCGTTCATTAAAGTGCAACTTGGTATGAAATGTTCCCTGATGCCTGTGGCGAGGCAGAATCACCTCCTGACCTGGGTTCATGTTGGAGATCGGCATGCAGCCCTTTCACCCAAGTCTCCTACCGCTTACGTCCTTATGAAGGAATGTAATTGTATTTTGACTGGGCCTTTCAGCATGCGTATCAGATATTGAGTTGGTGTGGGAAGATGATGGCTGGTGGGAGGCTCCTGAGGGTCCAAGCCAAGGGATGCACTAAGGCCAAAGGAGCCAGAGTGGTCAGGTCAGGGCTGCCCTCGTCTCGGCTTCGTACGAAGCTGAAGATCAGAAATGGAGGGGTCATGGAAGTGCTCTAAAGTACATATAAGATGCTGCTGGGATGTCCACTGAATGCGGCTGTGTTCCAGTGAAGATGCGTCTCAGTCACATTTCTGGAACCATTTCTGATGTTTTTATGTTTTATATTTTTTGGAAAGTATAATGAAAGCATGTTTGCAGATAATTTATAATTAATATAGTGACAGATAGTTAGGGCTTTTCTTGGGCTTTATTTGTAGTAGTGGTCATTGCACTGCGCACCATCTTATTTTTTTTTTACATCTGTATTCCCTGAAAAGTGTATGTTCGGTTCACTGACTGGTGAGGTGACATAAACAAATGAGAAAAAAAGTTTAGCTGCATCAGTGTAAAAGCAATGTTCATTAAGGCAAGTGTTTCAGACGCATGTAAACCATCTGTTAAGAATTCTTCTTTGACACGTAGCTACTGGTGCCTTATTGAGGATTCAGTCTGAAAACAGTCCGTTAAAACATTGGTGAAACAATGTAATATAGTCAAGGAGTAACAGATTTAGTAACAGATTGATGCATTCACATGCTTATTAGATGCCCAAACACAGTACAACAGTCTTTTATGCTTACAGACATGAAAGAGTTATCACAGCCGCAACTACTATCTTTTTTCACAAAGATGTGGGCAGTAGAAATACAGCATTCATGTTAAAGAGGTAATCTACCAGGAATGTGCATAGATGATTGGTAGAATGTGGATGACTTTGTATTGCAGCAAAAGTTGGATCGGATTTAACTATTTTGCCAGACTTATCTTTGTTGGAGTCCCAACGTTAGAGACTTCTACTGCATCAACGGATCAGCTCTGCTCCAATCAAACTATGGGCTCTTACCAATTCAACTGTACAGATCCCTCAGAGGGGTTAGTTATTACAAACTCCTATTGTTTGTAATAACTGGCTGTTGAAATGTCTAATTGAGCCCCAAAAGTTCCCAAAGATACGCAATTGTCAGACTGAGAAGTGATGTCCATTCCATAAACATAACAAAAAAACACTGACTTTGGTTTGGATGTTTCACTTAATTGAATAACCTAATGAAGTGTGAAAATAATGTTTTTAAAACTCTACAACAACCTAACTGGAGCTCTAATTGGGTTTAAAGTGTTAATAATCATGACATCTCTGGTTAAGACCACTGGTTGAGTTGATAGCCCAACAAAGTGCAGACTCTCTCTGATCACTACCAAAGGCTAACAAACCTGGACCCAGTGTTCAGCTGCCTGCCTTTTATTTTCCAAATACTACGCCCTCCATTAGTAGAGTAGGAAAATAATCACTGTCCATGTGTAGGTATTTCATGGTTAATGAAATAATGAAAGAGTAATGCGAGAGAGGGCCCCACTTGCCAGCACACAACTGGGAGTTGGAGTCAGGCTTGGTCCTGTTGCCTGGATACCAGGGTCACCCCCTGTTGGTGACAGTGTTCATTGGCCAGTCTGTGGTTGGGAGAAAGAGAAAGGGGAGGCAGAGCACGAGTACTGATCAAAGTTTAGCCTGGGCCCTGCTGCTCTCCAAACAAACCCCCCCCCACCGCTGGGCTCTCAGTGCCAGCCTTGTTTCAATAAGTCTCCCTTATTGTACACACAGTCAGGGGTCTTTGAGCCGAGCCATTCACTGTGAGCTTCCCACAGGATTACATATCTAAATATATGGTGTGAGAAGAGCCACTGCTGCATGAGTGTGTGTGACAGTGTGTGTGTTTGACCATGTGTGAGAGGCGTTTAGTGATTCTGTTAAATTAACCAGAGCTGAAGAGGATCAGGACGTTGAAGGGCCCACCTCACACTGGCTGCTCTTGCATTAGTGGGAATTTACCAGTGATCCTACTGTGCACCTACTGTGATAACTTCAGCCATATTGTTTCCAGAAAACCAATGTTATACACTAAGATAAAGGTTTCTCTTTCTTTATTTTTGTTTTTTAAAGTTCTTTTAAGGGAATGTTCCCAACGTTTTGTCTTTGTTTGCTATCTTGCTGAAAGGGAGACGGGAAGATTTGTATCAGGTTCATCTGTGAGTTCCACAGACACAGTGGTCCAGGAAGTATTTAGCAAAAGATATACATCCTCCAACAGTTCAGCAACGGTCTTGTTTGCATTTTTATCTTGATTTTTCTCTCTAGGGGACATGTTCTCCTTTATGGAAGTAACCAATACATTTCTATACTGAAATTTAGCATGTTATCATGAAGATACCAAGCCTCTGAATTTGGAACTTGTTCAGGTGTTTTCACATGATCAGAGTTTAACACTGAGGTCACAGCTGGGATCTATTTGATGATGACATGGTTGAACAAATACGTTTTTATCTCATGTTTGCTAATTTTCCCAATCTTGATAAGTATGTGAAAATAACAATGGTTATTTCTAAGGAGCAATGAGCATTTGACAAAGTGTGCTTGTTTGCTTAATTTTCTGCTTTATTGTATTTATTTAGTGTTACACTGTCAACCTCCCTTATCTTTTAATACATTTGTAATTGTATTCACATAGTCCACATATCCAAACTATCCACATAGAATGCGGACAGATGATTGCATGTAAGGTGAAAGGTGTCTCTCGTAGTAACAAACCCACAGAGAATTGTTTCAACTCTACAAATCTTCTGCGCTCTATGGAGCGTTTTAGCATCTTTTAGCTTGTTGTTTTGGTTTTACGGACGCAGCTGTTGGTACAGTCTCATCACTGCCAGTCTCATCTGCATTGTCTCTAGCAACAGGTAGCTGTCGTCAGCCAAAATGGCCTAAAAATCTACACTTCTAGCACCAAACAGCAGACAAAGTTAGGAACTTGCTTGTAGCAGCTAAAAAACTGAGACTGGAAACGGAAGCAGAGCTAAAAGAGTGTGAATAAACTTTGAGTGTTAGTTCTGCTTTCCCTCACATGGCAAAAAAAAAATCTTCTACTGCCAGTTTAAATACACACATGCAACTTTAATAAAACAAACAAGGTTTTTCGCTAGAAATTTCATTATATTTTTTGAGGATTAGACAGTGAGTTTAGTTACCCCCCTCAGTAGTGAGGTATTTTGTTGATACCACAGCATGTCTGGATGGGTATAGAGTTGATGGGGGGAGGGGTCATACTTCTGGGGTTTCTAAATGGCCAACAACACCATAGATTTGTGCCCAAACTAATAGGCGGCTGGGGTTCCCACTGTCAAGCCTGATGGAAGCCAAATGCTGGAATGAGTAATTTCATAAATATAGTGGCAGGTGGGACTTGTTGGACATGCCTACTCTCTCCTTTACAAATGGTGGGTAATGTTCCTGACCTCCTCACCCCACCGGGGGCCTCGGCAGCTGGGGCGCCTCAACCTATGCAACCCACACCGTCGACTCCCTTGTGTGTGCGATACGTATGTGTATGAATGTGCATTTGTGCCTGTCTGCGTGTATAAATTGCCACATGGCCACCTGAGTTTGTCTTTATCCCGGCCCATTTTTCAGCTGTGCCACACACGGCCTGCTGTGCGGCTCTGTCCCGTTCACAACAAACTGCCATCTTGAATGCTGTGCATTAGCTCCATGCTCTAATTCCCTTCATCTACCATTAGAAATAAATCCACCTTGTCCAGTCAGTGATGCCCCAAAGTCACAAAGTCTTCATGGTGACACTCTGTGACTGTTGTGCCTCTGAGGTAGAGAAGATAAATCACATGACCACTTGGTGTAAACATGTCAGCAGAAAGGCTTGAGAAGGGGTGAGGAGGTCCAGGGCTGCTGCTGAGGTTTGTGTGGAAGATGGATGCCTGTAGCACACTGATCTAAGGGAGGCTGTCCAAGATAGAGCTGCATAATTCTGGCCCCGGTGTCTTAAATCAAACCACACTAGTGAAGACAAGACGGACCTCCGAACTAGTGGTCTGAAGCTGCCATAACTGGAGCATAAAGGTCACATCAGCTGAGAGTGTGTGGAATGTGTTGTCCTTGACCATCAGGAGACGAGATATGCGTCTGAGTGCTGCTGCTGCTATAGTAACGTCATGTCTTAGAGGCGGCGGGCGGAGAGCAGTGGCAGGAGGTCAGGCGTCATGGTGACACGGCGCGGGATACCGTCACGTCTGCAGCTGCTGTGTGGTAAGAAGGACGAAGAAAGATGAAAAGAAAGAGTGGTAAAGGAACAAAAGAGCCATACATAAAAAGAAGTAGGACTGAAAGCACATTACAGACAACAGAAAAAGCAAGTGGTTGAGCGGCAGGCCTGAGACGGCCATCTCAACACTCCTGCAGTCTGTGGCCAGATAGCAATGTTTAATAAGATGTTACAGTTAAGGGCTAATGTGTGCCTCATGTGGAGAGGGACAGAGTGTCTCCACATCCTCAGGCCACAAGGGTCAGCTCATTAAAGCAAGTGTCCCCCACTGAAGACATTAGTGCTCTTTGATGAGGTCGTGAGTCGACGTCAGCCACGAGGACACAGATAAACTCCCAATGTGTGCCTGCTAAAAGCCTCTCTGGTCTGGGTCAGGGAGCTGCAGGGGAGGCTGAGGATGGCAGGGGGGTCCGGCTGTGAGGGGAGAGGGAGCTTCAGATGATTAAAGTTAGCTGATGAGGGGGCCCTGCTCATCCTGCTACCTCAGGGTGTGATGATCTAATACCGAATGGCACCATATTTACAAGGTTTATAGTTTTTAGTGTCAGAAAATACATTGAAATCACGGTCGAAAGCAAAATTAGAAACATCACAATGAAGAAAGTATTCAGTTTAAAGTAAAAGCATTTGCTGTAAACATTATGAGCAGAATTTTTTTTTTTAATTGCTGCTGCTGACAGACACTGAACTTTCACATCCAACTGTGGTGGTAAAGATCTTTAAAAGTCCATAAAAAGTGATGCACCTACATGTGTTTGGGCTTCCTGCTTCTCCCTCCATGTAAACAGACAAGGGTTTTCCTCTTCTCACAGAGTAGTTAGGAGTCCAGAGAGACTTCTCTGGGAGAAAAGTATGTACAGCCAATTTTTTGGTTTGGCTGAGTAATTCTAAATCCCCCCTTGGCTTCCCATTCATTTTCAGTGGGAGTAGTATTTAATGACTTAGCAAAATAAAGCAGACATCCTGAAATTTAATTTTATACTAAAAATGGAGGCAGAGTTCTTTCTGTCATAGATGCAGCAGAATTAAAATGGTTATTCTAACGATGGTTATTTAATGAGAGATTTCTGCATTTCCTCGGAATCGTACAAGCCCCCATGCTGTGTGTATATAAAGCAGGTACTTGTGCTCTCGCAAAGCTCTTCTCCCACACTCAGAAACCAGCAATATAAAACCTCTGAATCTGATATCAGCTGATGGGTTGTTTGCTTATGGTCCCAGGTAAATCTGATCAAAACACACGGAAACAATCCTGATGAAGCAGATCCGCTGCAGTTTTGAGGATTTAACTCTTATAAAAGATGTGTACATTGTTTAGTTGTTGGTGTTGTTTTTTGTCTTTTTTTTTTTTGTCTGCCTTGGGGAAGTGGAACAAGTCAAAATCAAATATTATTATCTGTTTTGGTCTCTACTAACGCCTTAATAAAACATCTCTTCCCTCATTAGTAAATTGCTGACATTGTTGTTCTGTGATTTGGTGCCATAGCATACTCTTAGTTTCTCATGTTAACTCAACCCGCCCAGCAGTCGGCAGAACTGTGGACAACCAAGTTGTTGAGAGAAGTCAAAACATTTGTGTGGACTGTGAAACCAAAAACATTAGCTGAAAGAGTTGGGAGAAAATTCTCTTCGGGTTGTAATTGATCCTGTCCACATCACACATAATCCAATATAAATATAAACATATAGATAAATGCAGTTTTATAGGAGTGTTTCTATGCAGGGACCAAACTAATTATCACATAGAGGCAACAAGTGGACAATTTATGAAGGAGCTCTGATACTTTATTATTTTTTCCACCTAACTATGAATCTGTCTGGTTATCTGTGTTTACACAGCCTGTGTCCTCTTATGTGCTTTCAGGCATGAATTCTATTTGAAATTATTATTGACTTTACAAAGTCAAATACTCGTAGTCTCCCTCACTGTTTGTTTGTCAGTAATCCTGTCTCTTCCCTCCAAGCTGCCGATGTGTCTGGGAAACTCATAAACACAGGCCCCTGCAGTCAGCATCACTGATGTCATGGTTGTCAAGCTTTGGCTTTGTTCCTTCCAGTTTAGGAAGTGGACAGAGACGGCCAGTTCTGTCTGGTCATAATGGACCTAAAAGCCTCGGTCATCTCTGTGGTTAAAAAGATAACAGGTCAGCAAGCCAAAGGCTGAGTTCACAGTTTATGTACGTGTGGAGTTAATTTATTTAATGAAGCAATAGAAGATTTTGTTGACAAAACTCTGATATGTATTTGTTCAACAAAATCTGTTTAATTCGTGCTCTGTTGCCTTTCACTAAAACAGCTTCTAGCATGCGTGTCACCATTTGACAGTGCATGAGCTGGCCAAATAAACCTGCTCACCCCTAAAATCATAAGGATACAAACTTATCTTACTGGTGAAAGGATAATTACAACCAGGCTCAACGTTTCCTTCACACAGAGGAGATCTTTCCTCATCAAACCTGCGGTTCAGCTGTCTGTCCTGACGGTGGCAGTCATGAGTGGATCCTGCATCACTGAGCCTGGGTGAGAGGAAAGGGGCTTTCACACAGGCTCCATATCAGTTCTGGAGAACGTGTACGAAACAGAGCGCCAGCAGCTTTACAGTTTGATTTGACAGGCCAGACATCTCTTTGGCTGACGGCTGCTGCTCAGATTTTATTTGGAGAGGCTGAGAGCTTGCATCAAAATCTATTCTTGTTCTGTGCTCACTTAACTGGCTTGTAATTACTTCATTTTCACAGCCATTCCTCGCTTAACTGTCAATCATGCACAAACTGAAACTGCTGCTTTATCTTTGCAGATTCTGGGAATGTCAACAGAAATGAAAAGCAAGTTACAGTGAATTTTATCCAATCAGCATCAGGCCTACATCTCCACTTCCTGCATGAGTTGGGAGGCTAATCGATCAAAGGCAGGCTAATCCTCGCTCCTTGTCCACTGTGAAACAGCCAGCGCTCAGGGGGTTTATCAGGGAAGAGATGCCTCCTGACCCCGTACTGACTGCAGGTCCTGAGACAGGAAAAGGTCAGGGGGTCGTAACAGAAACTCATTCACACCTCACAGCGCTGCACCACAGGGGGGAGGCGGGCTCCTGCCGGGTGTCTGTGAGCCTCCGGTAGCTAAACAGCCGCTGAGACACCAGACAGAGTCCGGGCAGCGGTATCATAGCAGATATCAAGTTTGTCGGGAGTCTAGACAGTGAAGTATGTGCCTCGGAGAACTCGATCTACCTTGATGTGTTATCTAGTAATGCTAATGTTTATTGTGAAGACTGTTTGGGCAACTGAGCTCATAAGAACGGATTTTTGTAAAGTAGCGATGTGACTTTGACCCCAGAGTGTAGAAAGGATGGAGGGGATGATCGACTTCCTGCACCCTCTCAAATCCTCTAAGGTTCAATGTCGTATGTAATGCGGCCAGTTCCACAACTCATCAACCATGTTTGTATCCTGTACATAAAAAAAATGAAACTCTGCTTTCTCAGAACTTGTTTAACAAAAGTTGTTCAAGTTCACGTTAAAACAAGAAGACTGAAAGGCTTCACGTTATGGAATTCTTTGGCCTCCCACTTCCTCTCAGTTGGTCGGGAATAACTTTTCATGAAATTCGATTTAAGTCTTGTTTCTGCAAAATGACAGCCTTTCATAACGTATTGTGACAAGTTACAAACCTCACCTACCGCTGTACTTATGTCTTGATATGGCATTTTCATGTGACTTGTTTTGTACGACCGACAGCCCAGGACACGGGTGGTGGAAAGACATGGTTTGTATGCAGAAATCAAAAACTGTTTATACCTCAGCGGTCCAAACGGCCACATTCAAAGGTGTGAGTGAAAAACTGGCCACTGTAGAGAGGAGACGTTATATTGTTTAAAAATGGAGATGAGTGTGTATTGAAGTCGGCCGTGCACCCCCTTCTGAGTGTGGAAGCGTCGCGGCTGGATTCAGTGCCTGGCCGGTGTCAGTGGCCGTGGCTGAGCTGTGCGTCGTGCTTTCCCGGTGTTCGGTCTCCAAAGCGCAACTGGCTAGTCACTGGCTAGTCGCTGGCTGCAGATCGAAGCCACTGCCACGCTTTGAGCTGTTTGTTTGGCGGCTGTACTTGTCTGAAGTGATCGTGCCGCGGTCCGGCAGTCTTCCCTCCTCCCGCTGTGTGAACGTTGCGCACAAAAATCTCGGTATGTATACGGGCTTTCTGCCGTCACTCATTGATTGATAGTTGTTTTTAATAACCCCAGTGTTTTTATATTTAGGCGCCGGCTAGGCTACATCCCAGTGGTGGCCAGTGTCGGAGCTTCCAGCCTCCATGCGGCGGCCACTGTTGTTCTGTCTCTGCGTGGTCTTCGTGTCCTGTCTCTTCGTGTACCTCTCAGTTGTACCAGGTGTTTGGCCCCGCTCTCTCTCAATGCTGCATGGCCCTGAGGAGCCTGTTTTTTTAGGTTTTATTTTATTGTGCATTACCGCTGTATATTGCCACTATTGGGCTGTGCGGCCATGTCTTCCTGGCCCAGCTGAACTGATACCAGTGTGGCTCCGACATCCTATTGCTCACTGAATTGGTAGGGCCATAGCACTTGTGCATTTCTTCTTTTTGTTGTGAATTGTCATTTTCTTTTGGTTTATACTTATATGTTGGTTTGCTGTGTTTCGGTTTATTTGTTTTTGTTCATGCATGAGTGTATATGTGCAAGTAAGATATGACCATTGTACTCTACCCTGCTCAGTGACTAATTGTGATTTTCTCTTGCTGGACAGGTGCTGTGGGGCTGCCAACTGGGGTTTCATCTCTTGATGTGGCATAAGAGCGCTTAGGATGTTGTCCGGATGGTGGTGGGTTCCCAACGGGTGTATAGTACAGGGACATTTCTGTATGGTAAGCCCAAGCCCTGCTCCTAGCAGTCCTGTTAAATGGTGATGTTCCCCTCTGATAACTTAAGGTGCTGTAGCAGTTGCAGCCGTTGTCTTTCTCTCCCATTTATTGTTAATAACTATATTAAAAACATAAAACAAACTATTGTTATATGTTTTTAGAATCTCCTGTCCTGTGATTTTCGAACCTGTGTGCCCTTTTGTTAAGTGAGACAACTCAGACTTTGAGTCCTTAGAGTGAAATTGCCCTTGGTGTTTATTTCACAACTTATACACTATTACTCCCACCACTTTTCCACAAGTGCACATTTTTAGACAATCAGACAGGTCATCAATTTTGGAAAATAGTTCTGAGTATACTGGCACCTTAAGATAATCTGATCATGATCATATGAATGAGTGGAAGCATAACATGTCTTTACTTTCAAAGGAGCTGGGTCCAGGGAGTATTTTCCCTTTTTGAAATTGACTGTAACAAGTCACTGATGTTAATAATCATTGTTGGGTTTGTTTTCTTTATGTTTGATAATCTGTAATTGGGACCTAATTAATAAAACAAAGACAGCCATTCTAAAAGGTTCATAAATTACAGTATAAATATGTGCCAGTTTTTATTTGGAGTGGGAAGGACATTTCTTTAGAAGTAGAACAAGACTACAACACTTCAGTAGAAAGTTATGACAAAATACCTGCCAAGTGTTGCTTAATAAATTGAAAGACTGAAAGGTGGCACTTGATGAAAGGTACGCAATTTCATCTGGACCCAAACTGTGGACTGACAGGTGGACATTGCCACTACATTATCATTCCTCGAGCCTATTGCAATGCAACAGTTTGCAGAAGAACAGTTTTGTAGAATTTATAGAAAACATACATATAATTGTAACTGCATTTAATGTTTTTGTCAGTGAGGAAATGTGAGTGTATTTTCCAAACCAAATTATCAGATCTTACAGTTAATTGTTTATTTGCAGTGATTATAGCTTTATTCAACTTTTTTGGTAATTGACTATAGGCACTGACAGCAATCAATTATCGGTCAGAGAAAGATGGTGGCTAGGTTTAATAAAGAACACAGCACAATCTTTTTACTTCTCTAGTAAAGTGCCTTTGTTACCTAAACCCAACAACTGACAGTAGTCTGGGTGTGAACTCCCAGTTTCTGGTATCAGAGTCTATGTTTTGTAAACCCACCATGCACCCAAATCTCCTCTTCCACACTCTTGTGCAGTTCATAAATGTGGCGCTTCAATCTTTTGAATAAACATTGTATCTGAGTTTGTTATGTTGCACTTCAATGGAATTTCAAGAACAAGACAGGTTTGCTGTCTAAGAATTTATCTCGCAACAGGTCATACTGCAACTAAAAGCCAAAAAAGGACAAATGAATGCAGGTATCAGCTGAAACTGTGCACATCCCAAAACTTAAAAACAAAAAAACAAACAGGCAAAAGTATTAGTGGCAGTAATCCACATGTCATTACAACAAAGACTTCAAAAGCTACAAACACAGTGCGTTACAATCCAGCTCTTTCAGAATTGTTTTTCAGGATCTCATGGCAACAAGGTGAGTGAGACGCACGGACCTGCCCACACACCACAAAACATCCACTCATAAAGGCATGTATTATCAAGGCAGCCCGCTGCATGACTTTGAAAGGAAAGGGTAAAGGTATCGGTTGAAAAATACGATCAAACTTTGTCATCCGGCCAAGGCCTACGCTTCTTTGTGTGCTACTGTATCAAAGCGACATGGTGTAGGATCATCAGAGAGCATCGGCTTTGATCTGTTGACGGCTCAGTGTCTGCGCTGCTCAGCGGCTGACCTTTCATCTGGCCCAGAACCTGGGATTCACTCTGGCTTCAGTAATAAGATGATTAACAATAATAACCCCCCCGAGAGAATGGGAGGGTGGGGGTGGACGGAGACGAGCTTCTGAGTGAAGGGTACTTTGAAATGCTGCGTTTGCTCTTCTGCAGCCTCCTCTTTTCTTTTCTTCTCTTCTCTTCTCCCTCTGTCATCCCACTTAAAATTCTCTCTCTGCATTTCATCCAAATGTGACAGTTTGTGTGACACAATCGGCAAACATCATCCCTCCCTCGCACAAGAGGACCTCACCGACTGGTACGTGTCCTCCGCAGGTCAGGAGTGCAGACTCTGCTACTTCATCGCAATGTATTATTATATCTCATATATATACAATACATCATTTACCATAGACGAGTTGCAGAGTTGCCATTAAGAGCAGAAATCCTCAAACTGTGCAGTGGTTTGATACACTCACACAGAGATCGACATTCAGAGACCAAAACACTTTTCTAAAACTTTTAATGAATGCTGGTTCTTTTCACACTGTTCTCTCGTTCTTGTTTTTAATCAAGAGAATATTGTTTCTGTTACTTTACTGCCGTTCAATTTGTAGAAGTCTGTAGATGAAAGGCGGGGAAATCTACTAACATTGTTGTAGTGTCATGTTGGACAATATGAAGCTCTGTAGTGCAGGAGTCACTTCAAAGACACCAAAAACATGAAACGGTCTCTTGTCCTCAATCAAAGTGAGATGGTTTTGAGGGTGGCATTAGAACATTTACATTAATCTCAGGTTCAAGTCACACTCGTCTGTCTTAGGCTGCATGAGATCGCTGCAGCCTTACACAGCTGTTTTACTGCAGGTCAGCGGCGTCTGAACAATAGTAGGTAAATTGTTCTTTGTACTAAATGTCTTCTGGGGTCAACTTCTTAATTTATGCTCTTTGTTGTTTTTTAAGTCTTGAGAAGGGCTGAAAATACTGTAACAATTATTGCATCTATCAATTATCAATTTATCAATTAATTTATATATTATTTTCTTCATTCATTGATTGAACAGAGTAAAACATTGGTAAATTGTCAACAAATCATCAGAAAAGAGCAGAAATGGATATCACGACTTCTAAGAGTCTGAGATCATCGACTGGTAACCAACACACCAAAATCTAAGGAAATTGGGAAATTGTAATAATTAAGAACCTGAAGCCGGTAAATGTTTCTATATTTTTAAAAATAATTATTAAAATAGTTGCTGATGATTTCCTGTCGAGTAACTATTTAATTCATCAGCTAACTGTTGTAACTCTTGAGTGAGGAGCTGTTTTTGTTGCAGCATTTTCTGTTTCCATGTGATTTTTACGGTTTTATTTAGGAGTTTTGAGAACACTCCGTACTTTGTGTTTAATTAAAGAAAAAAATAGCCTGATTTGTGTTTCACTATTTTCCGAATTTGAGAAAAAGACCATCAAAGAGAAAAAACAAACAAACATATATATATATATACATAATAAATATATAATGTACAACTCACCAATTAGATATTTTTGGCAGAAATTTGAGAAACGTGTACTTGAATTTAACTTCAAAAACTAATGTAAGTTTGTGATGAGAGTTCGGTAAAGATTCTTCACAGAGTCTTCCGCAAACAAATCTTAGATGCACAAACGTATGGGACATCCTGTTTATTTTCACTGTTAACTGCTACAGTTTGAGGCTCAGAGTCGGATCCCGATCAGCTGAAAACCACGAAAGGGGGGGGGGGTGTGTTTGCATTTTGGGGACCTTAAACAAACACTTCAGGACACCATTAAAGCAGCTTTGTTGAAAATAAGAAAAGTTGTGTGAAGTGATTTCTAAACGTTCGAGATGATGTTCATTAATAAAAGAGGACACGAGGAAGAAGTGAAGTCAAACAGCTGAGGCTGGAACTGTTCTCTTCCACTGTGTCACCTCTGCATTTGGACACGCAGCGGCTCATTGCACAGCAGCTTATTACAGTCTGCGAGCATGTGCTTGTGTTACATACTTATTTACTGCCGTGCTGCGAGGAATGAAAAGAGACCTTCATTTTGGATCTGACCTCGCTTGACCGCACACCACAAGAAATGTGGGTAAATATATATCTATAAGAGCTCCTACCCTTTAGTCTGCTGGCCCCGGGGACTTAATGAAATAGATGCTGGAGGCCCCCCTCTACAATCAGCAGACGGAGGCCCAGGGCTCAAATTATAATCAGCCTCAGTTTACACTTTGTTTGTTGTGGGGCAATTAGGCCGTCCAAGCTCAGACAATGCGGTTATACTTTCCTGCAGCAAATGGCCTGCATCCTGTGCCTGAACACTGCCAAGAAAACCCTCAAATAACAACGGGAGAGAGAGCGAGAGAGATGTGGCTTCTGTGGGTCTTGCATAAGAACAGGCCTCAACCTGGCAGCATGTTTGTCAGCACAGAGAATCAGATATGGCCTCATTTCCCTGGAAACCACCTCCAGCCACCCTCTCCTCACACAGCACTGCACTGGACTTTTTTTTTTTTTTTTTTTTTTTTTTTTAATTCATTTTTCCTTCTGCTGCTTTTTTTTTTCTTGCTCCTTCTTCTCTTTCAGCCAAGGTCTTGCTTGACTTATGCAAATTATTAGTCTGCAGTTTCCATCTTTCCGAGCCCTCCCGATTTCCGATTTGTAGATTACAAGTAAAGGAAGACACGACTCAGTGTAATGAGCTGTCAGATTAATGCAGAAATGGAACATCCATATTTTTTCCTTCCACACTCATGGTGTCATCCTGGTCTGGAATTTACGGGATATCTTCTCTCTTCTAATCTAGAGAGGCTCATACGTGGCTGATTTACTATCTCTGTGGTACAGCAACTTGGCAGGCGCTCAAGTCCCCTGATTATATCTGGCACGAAACACACCAGCACACAATATTTGTCAAAACATTTTGCCTTCACACGTTATTTTTTTCATTCTTTCCTGGCTTCCTCCTCACATCACCCCCCTTCCCTCCACCTTCAGCACCTCCTGTCCGTCGGGTCCCTTCCTCTTCCCTGGATCCTCTAAAGATCACAGGACTCTCACGACCAACACAAAACACACGGCAACAGACGGAAACATTTTTATCAACGAGATCCCACAGCCTGATGTCTGTGAACCAAGATGAACATAAAAGTAGAACAAATGTGTCTAATCCTGCCATGGAACACGACTGCATGTTCACTGGAAGTGACATTTTCTGGGGAAAAAAAAGGCAGAGGACAAATCGACAGATATGAGTCTGTCTCCAGAGGTGCTTTCATGCGACAGCCAGGCTTCGTTTGTCCCCACAAACACAAAAGGATTAGTCAGAGTAGCTGGAATTCTTGAAGGATTATAACATGTGCTGGTATTTCAGTTGTGCTGGCTACTTGGCAGACTATTTAAGCTTCCTGATTAGGTGATGTGAACATAGTGGGAGGCCGGGTTGGACATGGGAGATTTGTTTGTGAGTATTGTGTCTGTGGGACGCGCAGTGCAGACTTCAGTGAAATGAAAGTGGACGTGAGCCATAAATCTGACCTGGAGATTGACTTTGAAATAAAGACTTGTTATTTGAGTTTAGTCTTTTGAATTGATCATTTTCTGAAGTCCAAATAAATTTGTTTTTAACATAATAATATTTACATTATTTCAAAAACTGTGCAGCAAGTCCACAATCTTCATGTTGATTTTAGTTGTTGGAGTCTCAGAGTTAAATGTTTGTGAGAAGTGTAACAAAGGCTACTTGATGTAAATCAAATGAAATCAAGATTAAAAATTAGATTCAAAGTATTTTTTAGATTTTATCAAACCTCGCTGCAAGTCAGAGCAATAACCTACTTACCTTTTTTCTTTGTGAACTAAATGTATTGGTGCATTAATGATATGTTTAGGATTTGGGACTTGTTGGCCTTGACTTGGAGCTGTTGGTAATGAATTTGGACTTTTCTTGGGACCTGTTGTCTTGAGACTTGTTGTCTTTGGACCTGTTGTCTTGAGACTGTTGTTTTGGGACCTCTTGGTCTTGAGACCAATTGTTTTGGGACCAGTTGTCTTTGGAAATGTTGGTCTTGAGACCTGTTGTCTTGAGACCTGTTGTCTTGAGACCAGTTGTCTTTGGAACTGTTAGTCTTGAGACCTGTTGTCTTGAGACCTGTTGTCTTTGGACTTGTTGTCTTGAGACTGTTGTTTTGGGACCTCTTGGTCTTGAGACCTGTTGCCTTGAGACCAGTTGTCTTTGGAACTGTTAGTCTTGAGACCTGTTGTCTTGAGACCTGTTGTCTTGAGACCAGTTGTCTTGAGACCAGTTGTCTTTGGAACTGTTGGTCTTGGGACCTGTTGATTTTCAGACCTGTTGTCTTGGGAGCTGTTATCTTTATGTAGGACTTGTTTGTGTTGATTTGACACCTTACTCGGGACTTAATGGTCTTGCTTTAGGATCTGACCTATTCCTGTTGGTCTTTACTCTCAACTTAACGTTGCATTTCTTGGTCTTGACTTTAGACTTGACTCAGGACTTCATGGTTGTAACCTGGGACCTTCTGTAGGATTTGTTGTACTTGACTTGTTCAGGACTTGATCAGGGTGTTCACAAACTATATTTATGCAACTAATAAAAAAAGGTGAAGAAGCCCCCTCCCCCCCACACACACACTTATAGGTGCCATCTTGGGTGTTCCTTGCTCCCTGAGGCCTGTGGTGTCTGGGTGGGGACCCGCTGTGGGACACTTGCCACGGGACACTGGGTCTTTGCTTCTCCCCTCTCAGTCATTAATCAGAACCACATGGAGACAATTTTGGGCCACAGCTTCTCATTTATACACACACACCTACCGTAAGGATCCGCATACTGCAGTCAGGCAACTCAAGGTCACCTCATATATACTCTGTCCCTGTCAGGAAACAGGCCATACCACTGTAATTGCACAGGGGTAGTTTTGCAAACATATACATTTATAACCAACACATCCAAACACCCTGGTTTTGATGAAAATGGTTGGATCTGGATAAATGCTTGTGTGTGCACTTTTGCTGAAAAAAGAAAAAAGTAGGTCTTTACAATAACAAGCAGTGAAACTGGATACAGCACTGCCAGGCCACCGGTCCCCACTAGGAAGAGAGCTGATTTATTAAAGTGACTTCAAGGTGGAGAAAATATCCTTTTTCTCAGCCTTGTTTGCTGAACAAAGAGTCAGTGTGCCATGTGGTGTGTTTTTGCTGTAAGCTTGGAGAGCTAATAAAACTCTCATAGCAGGCAGCTATTTAATTAAATTAAATGAAAAATCCATTTCACAGTTGTCCAATTGTTGAGGTCCATTCATAAAAAATAATTCTGTGCTAGGCTCACTCATTTTATTCATGAAGATGAATAGTCCTGCCTGGAAACTGTTTCACTTCTGTCTGTGTGTGTGTGTGTGTGTGTGTGTGTGTGTGTGTGTGTGTGTGTGTGTGTGTGTGTGTTTTGCATCTATTAAGGGAGTTGCTCATGTGCTCAAACACATGACAAACATTCTTGCAAAAGGTCAAACTTACATGATGAGATCAGATAAGTATTTTTTTTTTCATTCTGGTTTTTCCCTCTTAATCCTGCTCATACACTTCACACACAAATATGAAAGGGATATATTTACATCATTGTTTTGGTATACACAACACAGTAATCTGAGTACACGATTAATCCTCATTTTCTCCATCTGTGTAACAAAAACAAGCAAACACCAGCATTCAACACTTCTCAATATCTCCATAGTTCTGTTTTTTCCAGCGTTTGGCATACCTCTCTCCGTCTCCCCAGTTTAGATCCCACAGTCTCATTACAGAGGCAGGGGCCAGAGTTTCCCATTATCCGAGTCCCTTCTTATTACCCAGCCCATTATTCCCACAGTGAAGACAAAGTGAGACAGGAAATGAAATAAACGCAGTGCAGTGGTTGAAAATGAATGGCTTCTGATTGAGGCCACCGCTTCTCGTTGTTTATGGCGCCTGTCCACTTGTCTTTTCCATCACTCGGATGCTGTGTCAGCGCTGAGTGGACTCAGTCACGCAGCGTGTTCACGGCAGTTAAGACTGCATTTATAGATCCATTCTGCATGAACTGAGACAGCATTACTGCACTGAGGACAGTCGGATGCACAAAAGAGTAAAACACACCATCATTGTTGACGGATTTTGTCCTGCTCCCAATAAAACTCCTTCGATTTCCTGGTTGGACTTTGAACAAACTGATTACACTGTTTCCATGATTAAGACAAGACGTTTTTGATGCATGCAAATGGGAAGAAAAACACTGGAAAAACAGATTACAGAAAAACAAAAACTATGATACTCCCTCAAGTTATGTGTTAAGTACAGAGCAGCTGTTTTTCCTTATTGATGCAAATATTGAGGGATGTTTTTTTTGGTGGTCTGAAAGATATTGAGATATCAGACTTGTCACGACTGCAGCCAGCAGCATTACTAACAGCCAAGTCAGTTGGACAGCCAGGAGATCAGACAGATTATCTCTGGTCTCTGAAGACTGAGGGGAGAACAGCACGAATCGACATGAGACCTGTATTTCATAACATTTTACTGTATGAGGTTTTACATTACAAGATTCCTTATCGTACAAGGAGCCCTACTTTCCTGCTGCTGCAAAGACAGCCTTTATGCAACTTTCCCATGGCGCAAATTTTTTGCATCAATGCAAATGGTAATTTTCTGGCTCCTTATGTGTGTGTATGCGCTGACATGGGAGCATGGACTTCTACATTGTTTATGCAGATTAGGCAGTGCGGTGAAGTTTTGGTGAATGTTTCGGCATAGAAAGTGCAGTTGCATTAAAACCTGCTCAGAAACAATATTTCAATCTCTCTTTATGTCTTGTACATATGGTGAATTGACAATAAAGTTGACTTTGACCACCTCATTTTACAAAAGTGGAGGCAGGGAAATGTTCACTGCATTAACCACATCACAAAACTAAAACATTTCGACTCTTTCAGTTCACAACACATTTTTATCTCTATTTCAGAAAAACAGGGTCTGTGTTGTTTTCACAGCAGAATTTCATTGAAAAGTGGTAAATGTGGTAAAGTTTAGAGAAGGGAAAATTGGGGAAACCCTGTATGCCATAGATAGTGACATACTCTGATACATACTAAAGCATTTTAAACTCTACTTAGATTTCATTACATTTTCTGCACAGCCAAAACAACAACTTTTCTGGTCACACTGTACAGTTCAATCGACCGGCTACAACATGGGTGCTCACATAAAGGCCTCAACATTTTTTACTTACATCCCAGAAATGTGGACAGAAGAAGGTACAAAAAAAAGGAGGATGGCAGTCTGTCTTTGTTGAATTTTTCTTCATGGGTGGATCAAAAAGTTCTCTTGTTGTGTGTAAGCAGCACCATGATGTGCATGGAGCACAGGGAAGCTACACCCTTCATGAGTAAGTACTCCGCATTTCATCGCTTAATCACAATCAGCGCCTGAGATACACAAGACTTTGTGAGCAGTAGTCTGAGTGCATGCAACATGGTCTGTCTACTTTGCAGCAAAATTCAATTCAATTTCTGTAACAGCACAGTGTAAGTCAAGACTACCGCTGGCAACAAAAACTAAAATACTACGATAAAAAAAAATAAACAAAACAAAAACAACACAATTAAAGATCACCCACAATTAAAATCAAAGATCATCATAAAACCATACATATGCCTCAAATCCATCTGAGTAATCAATGTGTTGGAAATTCAGAAATTTGGTTCAGTTCATAGCACCTCTCCAGCTGTAAGACGTTCTCTCTGTGGTTGAGTAATACATGAGCTGCTACAGAATTCAGAAAAAGTTCAAACTCTTCTCATTTGAAACGACATCTTAAAGTATATTCACATAGCAAAAAGCCAGGGTTGAATTTTCAGAAAGTTCATTAAAAGTGATCTCAACTATTTCCTTTTGATAAAACAGTGCAGTCATAAAACATCCTGGATTTTTTTTTCTTTTTTTTTTTTTTTTTTTCTTTTCGGAAATTATTTAACCAATTCCAATGGCTGCAACTAAAGGGGCCAAACCCCTGACATAAAGTTCATATATAAACATTAATACTCATGTGAGAAGGTGGAACCAGTGAATGTTTGGTCGTTTTTGGTGATAAATGACTTCAATAATTAACTAAAGATGAAAGAATTCCTCATCACATGATTGTTTTTTTGTATATTTTAATTCACCAAAAGCACTAACTATAGCAATACATACCTTTGAAGTTTAATGAAGTATTGAAACAAGCACATACATATGTTATTATGTTTTTAAATGTTACTTAAATGTAATGTTGGCAAGCTCCCATTCACAACTTAATGTTCTACGCATTTGAGCAGTGCATGAAAACATGAGTTTGTATGGAGCAGATAAAGATCCCATAGGAATATAAAGCTTATGGGAAGAAATTCTTAAACATCATAGAGCTTTAGATATTTGATTTTAAAGCACCACCGGCTAATATTTTCAACAAATTGTGGCCATTTGGCCTGTGTTAAATTAGGATGTTGCTAGTGCAACTTGGCTGGTAATCAAATATAAAAGGGCAACTCCAAGAGAAAACATTGTCACATAATATGTTTGAGCTGCACAAATGGACACTGATGCAAGTTATGAGAGTTTAAGTGTTGAAAAAAGCATTGGAATGTGTGCGATGGAAATGAACATAAACTGTATATGTGAGTTTTATGCTGCATATAGCATGAAATTAAGAGACAAACACTGGCAGAGTTACGGCATCAGAGAGGCTCTGCAGTAAAATGTAACTTCAATGTTTAACTTCCATTAGAGGAGAAATGTGGACATAATTGGCTCTGATTTCAAATTTAGAATTACAGAGTATTTAATCCAAAAGTAAATGGCTCATGTTGCTTTTCTTGGATTGCCCAGCACAACTTAAATAAGTGCTTCTGATTACCGGTAATGAGTTTGGGATACACTTTCCAAAAGACTTCACACAAAATGTATCACATCACGAGCTAATGCTGTGGATGGATGATTATACAAGAGAAACGGTTGGATAAACAACCCAGCCTTGTAAACCAAGACCCATTTTCTTCTCTCTCACTTCCTCCAGCCCCACTCTAATGAAAATATCCCCAACCATCACCACACTCACTGGGAACTCAATGACAGCATTACACTCTGCATTCCTGTCTAGTGAAGTTCTTGGCTCCTGTTTTCTGTTGGTAGAATATTGCTCCAAATGAGTCAGTGGGCACAGCTGCTCAAGTCTTGTTTAAGCCTCAAGCATGCGACAGTCAAATGTTGCTCTTTATTTCTGCAACCTGTAAAGATAAAAGGGCAATTTATAGCCGTTGCAGGAACAACTTAAAGTCATCAGCGTGGGACGATGTCCGTTTCTTCTCTCTGTCATGGCACCACCTTCCATCCCACTGAGCAAACAATAACAGCCTGGCCTTCTTCCCGTCCCTGTAACTCTGTTTACATTCATGTCAAATTAACTTTCAGGCTACACTGGTGGCCTCTTTTCGTTAACCAATTTGCAAGGAAGTGCGCTGCTTTTTAGCTTCCACTGGGATCCAGTGTACCCTTGACAATATATCCAGTTGCCAGGGAAATGGGATATCCAAACAAACGAAGCAGGGGACTGTTGACTCAGGATATTGCTAATGTTTTACATTAGCCAACACAAGCCCCAGTCTGTCCTGGCTGAGGAATACACAGCAGCCTATCAACAGGAGAGCGATCCACAGCCTGACAACAGCACAGGCTTTTAATAGTGCACAGGATCACCCAAAAGAGATGTGCACTTCCTGTCCCACACAGCCACCCGCATGAAATTAAATATTGTGTAAGCCAGAGCATTTGTTATGGCACTAGGCACATGGTCTTATCATCAGACAGCACCCTGTTCTTCATGATAAAGTCCACCTTCAGCCCCCCTGCCCTGTCTCCTCTGGGGTACCTCTCCCTCTCTGTAATGACAGTATCACACTTCATTCATAAGAAAAAAGGCCCTGCCATTGTGTGGACGGATACTGTACTGGAATAAAAAAAGGGAAAAAACAACATTATACCACAAATTGTTTCAACCCAGAAATCTGATTGGTCAACAGAACATTTGCAACGTGCTCAAATCTGCACAACAGCACACCCTGCTCATCACTAGAAATGTCACTCCGCCATCTCAATGGCAATATATAATTGGAATTGAATTTCATCCATTATGTATACCCACTGTATCCTCAACAGGGTCACAGGGGGGCTGTAGCCTATCCCAGCTCACTTTGGGCAAAGGTGGGGTACACCCTGGACAGGTCGCCAGTCCATCACAGGGCCAACACAAAGAGACAGACAGAAACAAAGACCATTCACACCTCAGGGCAGAATCACCAATTAACCTGACATGCATGTTTTTGGATAGTGGGAGGGAGCCGGAGAACCCGGAGAGAACCCACGCCGGAGAACATACAAACTCCACACAGAAAGGGCCCAGTGGAGGTTTGAACCCAGAACCTTCTTGCTGTGAGGGGACAGTGCTAACCACTGTGCCACTGTGCCAACCCATTGAATTTCATAAAATATGCCATATAATGTTGGTTTTACTTATTATAGGTCTATTAAATGTGACCCATTTGGCTAAATCGGGTCTTTTTTGGTCCTTTTGTATCGCTTCGAGCACCTGTACCGTAACACCACAGGTAGTCGCGCACTTAAAATCCTAGCGGATTGACACTGTGCTAATATCTTAATAATACAAGAGTCCATCGATATAATTTTTCAGCAGATATCAAGACTGATCAAGCTAAGGAGTTTTGTGTTGTGCTGTATTTATTCAGTTTGAGAAATCCCACCACCTCTAGAAAAAGTTCATCTCTGTTGCTAAGAGTCGGCCTACTTGCTGGAGTGCTAAACATTGCACACATAGTATAAGAGTTTACTGATGTGACTGTCTGTTTTCCAGTTGTTAGTCATACTCAGACCAAACTCACAAAAAAAATATATATTTTGAGAAAAAAATGCTCTGCAAGAAAAATGCATACTGATTACATATTTTATTTAGTTGGTAACTTGTATAATTGAGTACTTGTAAATAATCAAGTAATGCCTACAGACCTCTTTGCAGGCGCCTCGGTCCTGACAGCATCACTGTCATGCCCATAATGATGATAGAGCACAACCTCTAACACCCCGTAATATTGCTTAATTCTAAAGTTTAAAAAAAAATGATGCACTTCAACATCAGCTGTAATTAATCAATGATTTAGGCATAACTATAATTATTATAAACAGTTGTTGTGAGCAAACTTACAGCATCTGGAGTTGTTCGCAAAAGTAGAAAGTACCAGTAAAGAGTTCTTCAGTTTTTCAGGCTTCAGCATGCTTCATGTGCCAGTCTGTGCACCGTCACATCGGCCGTCATGTTTGGTGACTGACAATAAGACAGTCCTGTTTCAGAAAGGCTGGGCCCATGTATGGACCTCAATGATGTACAAGCGGTGCCCTCTTTTTTTTTTTTTCTCAAAAAACTCATGCTCTTCATTATCGTATTTGGGCAGATCAGGTCAAACTGAGCGTGAAACTGTCCTGAAACAATTAGTGGAAGTGAACTTTCACAGACTGTGAACTTATGTTCTGTTTGTTCAACTTCAAAAATGATGTATGTTGTCTGTTTCAACTCTTTCTCCCCATTTATTTCAGTTAAAGAGAAACAAAGATAAACATAGTGAGTGTGCATTTGTACACATTTCATAACGCAGGAAGTTTTTGGTTCAGGGAATGGTCTTGTTAGCCACAAGATCTGGACTCTTTCTACCGAGCAATCACAAAGACATTATCAGAACACTGTTTGCTTTGGCTGCTACGCAGGCAGCAAGCACACACACACACACACACACAAACACACACACACACACACACACACACACACACACACACACACACACACACACACACACACACACACACACACACACACACACACACACAGATGGCGAGCCATGTCTTTCAGTGGTACAATCGCTTTGGTAAATCTCAGGATATCTATTATCCCTCCCACCTGGCAGGGCGGCCAATTAAAGGACACACATATGTCAGCCAGCTCAGCGTTTCTGGTTGGATGAACATCTATCGATACAACAGGAGCTGTCGGTGTTGACGGCAAACTCGCCCCTTCAAGTGTTTGTGAGGGAAAATAGGATGTGCTTTTACGATGCCCTTTTTTTCTGTGAATAAACCTCATTTACGAGATCGGGAAATAGGCAATGGAAACTCAAACATAAAACAGAAGCTCTTTGGTACAGCTCCACACTCACACTGTTACACACACACAGACAAACACACACGGATGCTGTAAGTGCTCAGTTCACCACAAACAGTAAACACTCATGGGATGAAATGCATGCAGCAGCAAAGACACACATACAAGTAATTCATATGAGATGAACTCAGTCACTTCACCACAGACACACACAGACTAACCGATACCAGTAAAAAAAATTGAATTAGAGACAATGCTGCGAGTCTTCAGCCGGGTCGAGTGAATGACACAAAGGACTATAATTCCCTGCATTTCGGAGAAGCTTTCCAAGCCATACTGACGTCTCTGAGACTGGAGCGAGACGGGTAATGGCCAGTGTTTACCACCACAAACTTCCCCATCACTATCGGACTGACTCTATAAGTAGCAACTGAGCAGACGAGGCAGCTTCAGTTCGCCTCAATTCCACGGGGACAAATGGGGAGAGCTGGTAGGGAGAGAACAAGATAGAGACAGAAAGAACGAGAGAGAGAGAGAGAGAGAGAAAGGGCACCGTGTTAGAACAACTCCACTTATGTTGAGCTGATTTCTGCCCTCTCCTCCCTCCTCCCTTTCTTCCCCGCTCCCCCCAGCGGACAGTGGTGCCAAACTGCCGGGTCGCGGTGGCGAGGGCGCATGTGGTGTATGTCTGCGTGCCTCTGCCTGTGTGTGTGTGGAAGGGGGTGTAACTGTGTGTTGGGAATGAAGATGCAGAGCCAGGGCATACCTCAGGGCCATTAGTTCAGCCCTCGTCGGCCCCAGCAGCAGAACACGGCATTAATTGGACACAGTAGCTGCAAGATCACAGCAGCCCCAACCAATTTGTAAAATGAGTAAATTGCCTGTCTTGTCATTCCTGAGCTCGCCTTTGCTGTGGAAGCTGTGTTTATAAGGGTAGAGGGGTGGGATAATATCTTGCATGAGCTGGAAAAGGCCATCATACGGGTGGTAAGGAGAAAAACACACGATTATCAACACATCCCCGTGCACCGTTTATTCTTACAGGCTTTCTAAACATGTTTGAGCAGCAGTTTATGGATCACAAATACATATTAACATATTAATATCACATTTACATATTAACTCCATTTTATAAAACTTGATGTCATTTCTAAAAAAGTGAAAATATTTGTTTTATATTTAAAAACTGTCTCTCTCAGGTGAAAGTTAAAGGTGCTGTGTGGACTTTTTGACCACTGCTGGTGCTAAAGAGCGATGCACTAATAAGTCAACTTTTTGTTTTCATCTTGTCGTCCACTAACGTGCAAACTAGAGGTCTTCACAGGTCCCAGATTTTGAGCCTGACCCAACGTACAACGTACCCGACAATGACCGGCATAAGTTTCCCCAAAATTCAAAAATCCGGAAGACAAAGGAAAAACTCCACCAAATGAAAAATGCGGTTTTGCTAGTCCCATCATGTAGTGACCCCTTAACTTTTTTTTTTGTAGCACCATCATCAGGTCAATTTTAATTTGTCCAATACTTAAAAAGTGACATATGACAAACGTATTCCCATCCACCACAGCTGTACTTAATTAGCAAATTAGCAAATTAGCAAATGCTAGCACTCTAACACACCCCACCATACAAATTAAGAGAGCGCCATCAGCTAGATATACTTTTTTTTGTGAGGTGGCTGTGGCTCACATGGTGGAGTGTTTGCTGCTAATTACCAGGTTGATGGTTCAATACCTCATCTCAATCCCTGTGTGAATGGGAGGCAAACATTGTGAGATGTTGAGTCTGACCATTTACTTTCTGTTTACGTTCTTTATCTAGTCTTAAAAGACATTTTTACTCTGTGATCATTATGATGTAGCACGTGGAAACTGGCAGTGAGTCACTTGGATCCAGTTGGATTATTAAAGAACACAATGGGACAACAACTGTATTACTGTATAAAGTAAACTGGATACCATGCTCATATGACATCCCATTCATTTACGGTTCCATATTGTTACCAAAAACATCTTTGAGGCTTCCTCGAGTTTAGATGGAGAGTCTATCTCTGACTCAGCTGTCTGAGTTCCTGCACAAGTTACATGGAAATATGATGACTGAACCTTTGTGACTTTTTTCATTTTCATAGATAGAAATGCACCACAAAGAGTCAGTTCTGAGTGTTGGTGATAATTGGAAGATTTTAAATATTGTCTTACATTGCTTCTTTGGTAACATTTGTTTTTGAGAATATGCCTTTTTAGGCCAGAGGGTGTCCAGTGGCCTGCAATTCAGACTGGCTACTAAAGCAAAAAAAATGCCACACAATGCAAACTAATATAGTTTAACCCCAAACTTAGGGTGGCAAGTAGGAAGTTAGTTTACACCAATTGATCTGTAGAACACAAAAGGACACATGTACATACATATACTGTATGAGCGCGCTGGTGATGCAATGTCATGCCATGCCACTGATAGATAGCTGGAGGCAGTAATATACAAAGAAATGCAGCAATGCAGCAATAAAAGCAGAGAACAAGAGGACAGCTTGGGAGCATATAGTTGTGAGCATTGCAGGTTTTTAAAACAATAAAACACTGGCTTTCAGAAATATTATGTGGGGAAACAAGTGTACTTATTATGCCCATTAGATCTCATGGATACACACAGACATTATGGTACAAAAAAAAAGAAGACTGAATGTAAAGATTTTACAAGAAAATCCCTTCATGGTGATAATTCACAGAGAAAATAGCATTTCCATGAGGGAACTAAGAAATTCCATATGATGCATGAACACCAGCAAACCACATGTGCTTTGAATTCACATGTGGGTTTTCACATATGACTCCTTCTCTACAGAGGGCTACGAACATTATATTTTCTTCTCATGGACAAATTTTTCTGCGAGCAGTGAAGTAGCCGTGACACTCCATGATGGAATTTGATGTTTCCTGTGTGTTTCCATGTGTCCAAAACCCGCAAAGTGCTGAAAGTGTACCCAAGTGGCCACGGTACGAGTTTATATAAATATGTGTATACTTTCAAATATGTCTGACTGCACTGCTGAAATGACCCTGCATTTTACTCTGAATAATGGTTGAAATAGAAAAGTGTTATCCACATTAAACTGCAATTTCCATCGTTAAAAGGCCAGCCTTTGTTTTCTGCGGTTCCTGTGGTGAGCAGCGAGGCCTCGCTCTATGAAGATGAATGAGCCAGCACATTGATAGCAATGGACATGAAAAGACTACAGCTCTCTGGAGCTCTACCCATCCTCCTATCCATCCGTGCTTCCTCCCTGTCCGTCCCACACACACTCATCAGGCATGCGGATGAGTACTCCAGCCTCCCACAAATCCTCATTTCCCTACACATAGGAACACTCTCTCCTCTCTCTGTCTCTCTTTCCTCCTCGGCTGCGGTAATCTGTGGTGTGTGTGTGTGTTCCTGATTCTCTGGCTCCACGGCCGGGAAGGCTTTTTGGAGCTCAGCCGGGACATTTGTGATTCATCACTGAGTTTGGTTGTTGCCTTTGTTCTTAACGGCGCGAGTGGAGAGGGTCCAGTAAAATGCTGATGACGCACTGCTGTGCTCCGGGCGTTCAAACCAAACACAGCTACTAACCACCGCCTCAGTGCTCACCGCCTCCCCCAAAACTCCACTGGACCTCTGCGTCCTCGTGGCCTCCTCGCATGCCACACCCTCCCGCCCGCACAAACAAACAAATGCTCAGTCCCACATATCCGCTAACAAAAAACCCTCAATGGGGCCGAGCAAAAGGAGCCACTATTTTATTTCACAAGAACAAGAACAAATCCCAGTCCCATTTCCCCTCATCTGGATCAGTAAATCTCCCTCTCCATCCCTCAGCAGCGCCTCCTCCCCCCCTCGCCTCCGTCATCACCACCTCTGGTTTTGTGTGATTTTCCTTCATTACCTCTTCAGTTAGTAAATAAAGCCTGGAGTAGTTGGACTCCATATGTAACCAAAAGAGCGCCATGGGATCTGTGTGGCTGTAAGTGTATGTTGGATCCTGGGCGTTCCATGGAGTGTGTTTTACAGTGGAGGGTCGTTTGGTCAGTATCACATCAACACGGCTGTGTGTGTGTGTGTGTGAGTGAGTGTGTGTGGCGTCTTCCACCATGGAATATGCAGTGGCGCGAGAAGCAGCTGACAGAAGTGTAGCAGAGAGGCCTCGGCACCTATCAGTCATTGTAATTCTGCAGCCCAGCTTTAAGTTAAAGAGAGAGTGAGCAAGGGCAGAGAGGAAGACTGCAGGAAGGAGTGTGTCGATTTATTACAACAATTCTGTTAAAATTCATGAAGTAAAACAATGTCAGACAGATACTAATTTTCCTACCCAGCAGCAGACATTTCTATTTTATTGTGTTATTATATGCATTGTTAAAAGATGAATTAAGATAATGGTTGGCAATAGTAAAACCCATTTGTAGTGATATAAACATTTTCCTATGTAGTTGTCATTTTTCATGTAAAACAAACGTGACTTAAAATGTCTTTCTATCTGCTGACAACCTCATTATGGCATTTTATGAATCATTGATTCAAAGTGTATATTCTGATCATAAAACATGAAAAGGGGGACTTACAAGAACGTGCTACAAGTGAGAATACCAAAATAAAAGCGCTTCAAAAACATATAGAGTGATGCCTACATGTTTATAATATTTGTGCCTTTGGAAATCAATCACTGATTTTGAAAATGTGAGAATTTATTAAACTTCATAAAGTAAAAGCAACTTTTTTTCTCACTCTTTTTTTTTTTTTGTTGCTTTTTCAGCGCCAGGTTTCTCCATTTTCTTCTGAATGAGTATTTAATGTGGAATAGGGAGAGACAATGTTGGTTAAGAACAATTCAATAAATGTGAGTCATTCTCATTTTCTACATAGACCTGTTTGTTTGGCATACAATTGACTCATCAGGACAAAATGAAAAAACATCAGGTTTTTTTTAATTAAAAAAGGTCAGGTCAGTGTTTAAAACATACAGTTAAGGTCGACTTCATCTTCAACGGCACATTTAGTTCAGAAACATACAATCAGATCTTAAAAGTGTGTTCCACACTGTGCTAACTGAGCTGTGGCTGAAGATTCCGTTTTGTAAAAATTGCTGTCAGTAGCAGTTTTTAATCTGTCCGCCTTCAGATTATATTAATGTTTTTCCTTGAAATCATTACATCAGACAGCAGATATTATTGTTAAATAATGTAGGGGACGTCATGTTGGGAAACAGTGAGAAGATCATTGAAAGGGAATTTACAGTAGTGAAACAAACCTGTGTCTCTGAGTGGATTTTTAAATATAAAGATTCTGAATAATCTGTCCAGTTCTATTTTTTGTTGTTGCACTGTCATTTACATTGCTGTAAAATACATTGCATAGTTATATGAGTCAAATCTCTCTGTTAGTCTTTTACTGATAATGTTGCAAGAAAACACGAAAACTAAATTACCTCAGTGTAACTACACTTCTTGGAAAGAATACCAAGAATACCAAAAAAGTCCATTTGTGGTGTTTGTTTTGAATTGACAAAAAACTGATTTTTCCATAATGAAAAAAAGTATTTACTTCTCTGAGGCTCTTTATGGGCCTATGTCTCTCTCTCTGCGACCCCATGTCGGTCCCTCTGTTTGGAGAAGGAAACTGGAGGATCTTTTAACTCACTTCAAACTGATTTGACAAGGAAATCATTTTCTTCTTGTTTTTCTTTCAGAATGCTCCTACCCAGATCACCACCTGAGCTTTGTGGGGGTAAGGATGACCTTTTATTGTTTTTCATAAAGAAAAAAAAAAAAAAAAAAAAAAGCAAGTCCAATAACAAGGGACAACTAGCTGCAAGTGTCAAAGTTGGAAGTGGACTACTGGTACAACCATATCTCGAGTCTGTCGGCTTAATACTATTCATTTGCATTTATAGTGGGACCACATTTCTCATCGGTATAGTGTGACTATAGACAGAAAAAACATCTAGCCTATATATGGAGGCCTCGTACATTGAGTCTTTGAAATACTATTGTGAGCGCACAACATGATTTGTGTGCCCTTTGCTGCAGGAGCGTGGATTCAGCAAAGGCGGAGCTAAATTATTACACTTCAGGTTCATCTATTAAAAAACAGCAACATGTGAATTGTTAATTCATTATTTTTGTGTCGTATTTTGTGTATGTAATTTTTCAAAGTTACATAGGCCTTTTATATCCAAATAAATTAATAAAAATAATTTTATACTTACTGTATTATTTGTACTATTCATTGCACTTAACTGAGAATATCGTCTGAAAAACCAATGCAATCATGTTTTTTTCTGTAATTTGACTGTTACCACAATAGTCATCCTGTTACATGCTGTAGTTCAACCATTTTTATAAAATGTGTTTGTTCAAATACAGGTTCAATACTGTAAAATCACAATCAGTGTAATAATTGTGAGACATTACTCGCCTCAGTTACATCTGTGCTTTTTCACTCAAAATGTACATTAAACTGAAGGCAGCCTTTTAAACTATATTTTGTTGTTGTAATCTACTTTTCCATTGCAAATGAAAAAAATAAAGAATTCCCTCTCCTAAAAGGGAAAATAATAACGATAATCATACATAACAATCATTGTGATTTGAATGCATTGCATTTATATAATGCTTTTCACAACACAAAGCCATTAAGGTAAAGTACTTTTACCAAAGTGTGTATCCTATCCTCGTCCATAAACCATAATGCCCTACCATTGAGTGTTTTATTTAATATATATTTGCGATCATGGAACCACAGGAACCCAAGTAAAGTAAATTTATGGTTTCCACGTCTGTCTCTTCAACAGCTGTTGAACTCTAAACAGCGGATTTGCATGCACTTCAATATATACTCCAGTTGAGTTTATGCACATAAGGACACATTCTACCTTGTGTTTGGCTGCACAACAAAGAAACCTAAAAGGATGCGGAATACAGTACAAACCTCATAACATACATACGGCCCATGAAACGAGTGTCCAGTTTATTTTTGCAGCACATGTGCAGCTGGCAAGCTTGGTGCATATGTGCCAGAAAATGTTTAAAAATTCTGGCTTTTGGTGGACATTTATGTCACACAGACCCTGACGGACATGCAGAAACCATCAATTGGCCCTAATGATTTGTTGACACTGCAGGTAGAAGTGCTGGAGTTAGCCAAACATGCTAATATCAGTGTATTTTGGTGAAAACAACCACTATTGCATTCAGTTCACTTTGATTTTGAGTTTTTGTGTTTGAAAAGCAATATATAAGGCACAACCTTGCAAATATCTTTTCTACTGAGTGTCACTCTATGGCAGCATGAACACTCCCCCAGCATGTAGAAAAACTCGAAGCAGACCTGTTGTTTCCAGTGAGGATTGCTATAACTGGATAATCGCTGTTGGTGGAGGAGTTTAACAAACTAACAACTGGCAGCGTACAAAAGTCCACATACATGATTTAAGGTCCATATCCGCTGTGTACTTTTCTGTGTGAATGTCCAAAAAGTTAAAAGTTGAAACATCCACTGTTCAAGTAAATTACACGCCATCCAGCACCGTGAGAAGCCTCAGGCAGCGGCGCGCTCATCCGCATCCCTGGCAAAGACACACCTTTGTCCCATAATTGAAAACGAGACAATAGGCAGGGTTATTATCTCAATTTTAACACACACATACACACACACACGCGCACGCACACACACACTTCTCACTGCAAACTTCACAGAAGTCCCTTAGTCATAATTGTCCTCCTCCAACAGAGCGGGGAATTTTTTCTCCCCTGTCTCACAAAGGCGTCCCGTCACTCAGATTTGCCACTTATCAAATCAAACATGGCACATGAAATGGGCGTCTTTGTCAGCAGGCTCTGTGTGTGGGAGAGGAGGGGAGGGAAATAGAAGGTTATTCATGTCGCTGTAGGGTGAGGAGGTTTAGGGAAACAGAGCCTTTCTACCGCTACAGTAGACTAACTCACCATAATCCAACAACAGGGGGGGATTTACTGTACTTACCTGTCTGGCTTCAAGACTGTCAAGAGTCTATTATACAGCAAACATCTTAACCATCTATATTAAGTATATTATCTACATTAGTCTGTCTATATTGAGTTTTGTGTGTAATTATGTAAAAAAAAAAAAATCATAATGAGGCAAACCAACAAGTCAGTCAATGTCAAAATCTATTTTAAATTACTCAAAGAAAAGAAAAGAAAAGAAAAGAAAAGAAAAGAAAAGAAAAGAAAAGAAAAGAAAAGAAAAGAAAAGAAAAGAAAAGAAAAGGTCTGATTGGCTCATTCAGATATTTTTCAAATAGGATTCAAGACTTTTGAATTAACATTTTATGATGCAGACTGTTGACATCAGAATTCCTTTTCTTTTCTTGCCTTAAATTTCTTAAGGAATCAGTTTAATTAAACAGGAAATCGCAGATTTCTCCATTTGCTGAGTAAAGCTGAAGAGCCTAATAGTTGTACTGACCAGGACAAAAAAAGAGAGTAAATTTCCAAAAAGGGGAAATTGAGGCGCCCACTGATGACCTTTCTGAACTGTGCGATGTGGAAAAGTTCAGCGAAAGGAAAAAAAACAAAAACCTCAACATACTGTAAATCTAGTTTAACAGGCCCCTCTCTCTCTGTTTCTAGGACTCTCTCTCGCTCTCTCTCTTTCTCGTACATGCAGGCCCTCGTCCTGGCGGCATTGGAAAATGTCAGACCGTGGACTGGCAGAGGATGAAGGGCTGTGGGTGGAGGCTTGGGGGGCGGAGAGGGGCGCGCGCGCGCGTGGGGGGGGGGGGGGGGGGGGGGGGGGGGCTTGAGGCAGGGGCGGAAGAACGACGTTGCTGAGGTTTTAAGACACCATACTTGTCTAACATTTCTACCCATTTTGAACAAGTTCAGTCACAGTTCATGAAACAGAGCACCACCATTTACCGGCCTCCTTTTGACAAGCCCGTGCATCATGCTTGGGCTCATACACACAGCCTCATTGGCAGGGGGAGAGAGTGAGAATAGATCTTCCTGAAATTATCCCTTTAAAAGCGAAATTCAGTCGACACTCAATTAAAATCTTCAAAAACTGTGTTCAGTGTGTCGGATTTAAAAGGATCTATTGGCGGAGATATAATATGATATTCATACAAGGGGCAATAAAGAAGTTTCAAGACTCCTGCTCCTGTTGTTGAATTGAGCACAGCACTGTCATGTGCATGTAACAGGGGGAAGCACATTAGTGAGGAAGTAATCCAAGTTACGTCGCTTGATCAAGATTAGCACCTGACACACTGTTTTGGTGAAGGGCAGAGCTAGTTGGATTTCCTTTGACATTCACAGGTTTTGTGCACCGTATCATTCTCAGAGCGTCTGAGGGAAAATGACCTGAACTGTGGCGCCATGGCACTTAGACTCTCCAACACAAGAATTCACACGCTCACATGTTGTTTCAAATCATTGATGCATACACACCAAAAGTCACAAAAACATTTGCAACTCAGGTGCTGAAGTTAATCAAACAACGTACCTTGGAATACTTACAAAGGTTATAGCTTCCGCCTGCTCCATGCACATCGTGGTGCTGCATGTCAATCACAATAGCAGTCTCTGAACATTTTGATTGCCTCCAGTTCATGTTTTTATTAGTGTATAACCTTAACCTAAAAGTAAGAATAATGTTTTTGTTACCTCAGAATGAGCTCTTAATATCTACATAGGAAGCATACCCTTCAACGGAGTGCATTATTTTGCACCGCCATGTTGGGAACAATGGATGATGAAGGTAAACTAAAGACTGGCTCAAGAAAGGTGCTTGTTTCAGGAGTTTTGAGTCCACTGAAGATTCTCCTATACGTTTGAATGAGGGCGATGAGGCGAGGGGTGCTAACTTGGATGCAATCTGCAAACTGTTTTGATTTTTTTGGGACAATACAGCAATTGTTCATAACAATTTCTGACCACTAGTTTAAGCAATTAAGCTCTCTCAAAAAAAAAAGATAAACACTGAACAGCATAATGTTACTATAACGACTAGCTGGAGAACATAATCAAACATTCAGCAGCTAAACACAGAAGTTGGTGGAGACCAAAATAGAGCTTCAATGTTTTTTTTTTAAATAACATATTTTTCAGATCAACTCTTTAAGATGATGTTGTATTGCAGCTTCATCTGCTGCCCCAAAGTGGTCAAAATTGTTCAGGTAGCCTACGTATACCGTACATAAATACAATGTATATATAAATGTAACGGGAGTGCAGTAATACATCCCAGACTTGCAAACATCCCATCGGCTCTCGTGTTGATTAATAAATTCTGTTGATTTATGCTTTTAATTAAACCCTGGCCATTGACATGGAGGTCAGTCCAGTGTACCAACGTGGCGCTGCAGCCCATGATCTATCATTGGAGGTTTGCTCATTCCTGGACGAGGCAGACATCAGGAGAGAGAAGGACAAGTCGTAGGCAAGCGGGCATAGAGGGAGGCAGAGAAACTTACATAGGCAGAGACACCAACATAGTGAGAGAGAGGAGAGTAAGAGGGGGCATTGAATGGGTTTATGACCAGGGCGGGCAAAGGGGAGCAGGGGTGGGCGGCTGGAGAGACATGGATCAGAGGCACTGACGCCTTCAGACAACAATGCACTGTTTCCCCTGTAATCCTGTGATTCATCGGGCTCAATGGAAGACACTTGATAGCAGATGATAATGAAACTTCAACCCCAGACAGCCTGGCTGCCAGGGGCTTTTCCTCACCAGGCCAACAGCTACTTAATGCATGCTGTCTGACCGGACTCGTCGCCTTTCATTTGCACATTTGCTCTAACATAGGGTGGTTCTGCCCAGTGATGAGCTCATTCAGTGCTAAGGGGAGTCATTTTTAAATCTACTATCACCTCATTTTAGTAGTGACGCTGTGTTTGGCTCATTGTGTGTAATTTATGCTACCTGGTCTTTGCCGGTCTCTGGTGGGTTTGGTTCGGTTTGAAGGTCAATTTACAAAAACTTTTGGAAAACTTTCAGTCCATCATGCAAAGTGCAAACTATAGTACAACTGCACCTGTGAGAAAAGAACAGGGCAGATCAAGCAATTATTGCAGCTTAGCTGAAACAGAAATATAAAATGTTATGAAGGGTTTGGTTTCAAACTTGGCAGTAGAAGTTGGATAGGTTCTGGAACTGCCACTTTTTATATGAATCTCAGATTATCCCTTATGTGGGAAAAACATACAGTTTTATATTTTAATCATGTTTGAATTCATAATTCAGTAGCCCATGTCTTGTACTTGAATCACAGCAGAACCTCAGTAAACTAAACTATAGTTCTTTACTTTGCTAATGGAAACGCTCAATCAGCAACACCACACAATCTGAGAAGTAATGTGAGGAAGCATTTTGGGATCAACATCACAAATAGGAAAATTAAGGATAAAGTTAAGGCTCTATATGCTAAGTTTGCATGTTGGTTAGCAGCTAACATTACCATAAATTTATAGTCATACCATTAGCAAATTAAAGGAAAACTACTGACAGTCATATTTAAGGATGGATTACATGGATTTTGTTCTAATTAATGAAAATATTTCATGAGTTTGATTTACTTGGGGCGATCAGAAAGTTCTGAGACTGTTGAACGCAAACCAGAGCAGGTGTGCAAAAAGCAGGGGGAAGATATAACCTTCTTGAGTAAGTACTCCAAGTAACATTGCTTGATCAACATCAGCACCTGTGTTGTATGTGCTTTTGTGTGCATTAACAATTTCAACATGGACCTGAAACCTGAACAGAGAGCAAACATCACATTTTTGGGGAGCAGAAAGAAGTCTCAGGGAGCCAGATCAAGTAGGGGTGGTTGAAACTTGTGCATTTCAAACACGCTGTGATCAGGCATGTCATGTTGGAAAACCCAGGTGCCATCACGTCAGTCTGACCCTGGGTGCAAACGGTGCATGACCATGGACTGAATATAAAAGTGGACGTAGCTTCCGGATCTGAAAAATGAGGCTGATGCAGAAGTGCCTTAAGCTGCAATACCACCGAGTGCCACTAGAGGTTGGCTCCAAAATCCTCCGGCTCCATAGACATCCATTTAACTTCTCTCATGAAATTTGAAGTCAATACATTTTTTTACATGAGTTATTTTGGTTTTCCCAGTTATCGGTGGGCGTGACGTTGTATCATCAGGTTTCAAATCAGACTGAGTCAGATCCTCCACTCTCTCCTCATCCAAATATGGTCACTTCTGGTGACACACCTTCGGTCTCGGACAGTGACGTTCTGCCCCTCCAGGAATTCAAACGCAAATTATAACATCTCACCTGCCCTGTTGCCAATTACTTGAGTTTAACACCAAATTTGAAGTGTGATTTCTGCTATAGTCCATGGTGAAATTGCAAATGTGCCCTGAACACTGATCACAAAAAAGTGTGTATCACAGGTGCTGATGTTGATCAAGTGACTTTGAAGACTTACTCACGAGGATTTTTGCTTCCCCCTGCTCCATGCACATCACTGTGCTTTTTCCATTCGCAAGGAGGCAACAGGAATAATCTTGGAAATTGTTGATGCCCCCTCATACTTACAAATTTTAACATACATTTAGGGTTTCTGAATTTATTATCATTCCCATGTAAACCTCTGACATTAATTCATGTTGGTGTTTTTGCAGACATTTCAATGTTCATAGAATTCACATTTAACACTCTCTGTAATACTTTGTGAAAACCTGTTATTGCCAAAACATATATGGCAAATAGATTTATGCCTTTTTCCCTGCTGCAGCTTTCATGCTCAGCCTGGCGTGAGCCCATAAAGCTACTTTTACACAGAATAAATGTCAGCCAAATTATGAAAACAACAGCAGCCACAGGTAGTTAATACAATGAGAAGGCTTACTGCTGTTTAGTCATCAGTTCTTTAACATCAGCAGGGGGAAGGAGAGGAGCGCAGCGAGGGGTCGGCTCCCCCCGGCTATGTGTGTGGCGGCATTAGTGCTGAGGGAGGCGTCCAAGTTTCGCTACATTCTGCACGAGGGGGATGTAAGAGTTTTGCCAGAGCCTTTTCACGGTGAGAGACTGTTCCAGGCCAGTGAAAGTAATATGTTGTAGGTGGTGGAGGGAGGGGGGAGGGAGTGGGGAAATATAAATCCACTGTTGTTTTACCTCCTTTGGGGAAAATCCATTGTTTTCCTGTAGCGCCTGGCTGATGGTGAAACTGACACACTCACCCGAGCGCAAGTTATTCATGCATGCAAACACACACATGCAAACAAACCCACAAAGTCAAAAGCCACATGCGCACACACAATCACCTACATGCTATATATAGTCCATAAATCCATGCTGAAATGCTTAAATACATACTGTACATGCTCTGCAGCGCACACTCAGACACAAACACACACCCACACCCACACACACACACACACACACACACACACACACACACACACACACACACACACACAGAGCTAAAGTGCAGCCTAGCAGAGTGTGGTGTGGTGGTGAGAGGTTTGGCTGAAGCTTCACAGAGGCTCTGGTTAAATCTGGTTCAGTCTTGAGGCACAAAACCTCCTCAAAATGTCTCTGCAGCCTTGTCATCAGAGTCTTCCTTCTGAGCACAGTGCTGTAATAAGTCCTGCAGCGTCCCTCCCTTACATCCAGCGCACCACCACCACTCCCTGCTAATACACACTGACGGTGACACTGGTGAAAAGCTGGAGTATGAATTTGTACGTGTGCGTGCGAATTCTGTGGAAGCCTCCACATCATCAGCCCTCCACACCCTATCCCACTTTCTCTGATGCCTTTCTCAGCTTCCAGCCTGCAATTACTTTCACTTCTGAATGGAAAGTACGGAGTCGGCTGAATGAACAATGGCCTTACAGTTGATCTTTCAAATAGCTCATAAATTGAGAGGAGACTTAAGAGTGATTTTTTTTTTATTTTTTAAACTAACGGTTTGGGAAATTTGCGTATTTTTTCACTTTGCAATGATAGTGGACTAAAAGGGACTTTTCACTCTGGTGTACCCTACTTTTTTTTTTTGATGTTATATGATTGTTTGTTTGGGATTGTGCTTCATAATTGCAGCTCATTACCAATGACTGTATCTTCAAATATTGTTTCCTCACTTAACATGTTCTTTGGTTAAGCAACTGACACACCAAATATTTGGTTTCATAAGTGGAAGAAAACAAAAACTGCTTTTGTATTTATTCAGTGTATTTATTTATATTAACAAAGGAATTATTTGTTTTGCCTTTTATAAGTCTAACAAAATAACTACTGTTATTGGCCTAAATTCCCATTATTAATGCACTAATCCCTGGCACATCTATGATGTAATGCTAGATTTACATTCCTAACTTTTCCTAACTAAGCCTACAAAGGCTTGAAAACTACAATATATTTCAAATGAATAAATAAAATGATTGCAAAGCAGTCCTTGGATGCCTTAGTTCTGATTGCTGCTCAGTTGTAGTCATTTGTCATCACCACATATTTTCCTAGTGTAAAGTTATACTTTATCAAAATTACCTTAGGTTCATTTTTGCATTTTTTTCTGCATTATGTAATTTAATTACATTCTGTGATTATCTCTCTATATAGTCATTTTAACTGTTAGTGGTGGAAGCCGTCATTGAAATAATGGATCCAAACTGCAAAATATTCACAAGAAATGATGCATGCAAGTAATTTAGCATTAATGTAGTCCAAACCATGCAGAGGAGAGTGAGTGAGTTTTGTATTCTTGTGTAGTGTCTGCTGAGCTTCAGGTTAGGCTGTATCCAGCCACGTCAATCCAAGACCCCTGAACACAGCAAGGCTGTGAGGCCATTTTGTGATGGCAGCCAAACTGGGTTACTACAACTATTGTGTTCATCACGTGATACACACTGGCCAAAAGGAAAAAGGAGTACTTGTAAATAAGGTGAATATTTATTTTACTGACTGTCATAAACTTTTGAATTTGATCCAAAAACATTTGCGAAGTCCCAAAGAGCCATATTATTATTTTATCTTATCTCATTCATGTGTGCAAGAGAAAAGAGGAAGTTAGCAAACAGAAGTCTCAGATGTGCATGCTGTTGATGGCTTGATAAGTGTGTGTATTTTATGGGCCCAGAAATGGGAAAGCATGAGGAACCCTGCAGAAACACGATAGATGCTTGCAAATCTCTGTAGGGATGAATAGAAGCCATATTTGAATGTGTTATCCTGTTTCCACCTCACATCAACATGCTTCCTGGTGTGATCGGATCGCAAGTGACATGGTGTGAATAGATGCAGGATGTAGAGATCCGATATGCTCAGGCCGTATTCGGAGGTGGTCTGGGACGCATGTGGCCACATTCTCTTTGCGCTGTGTACGCAAAATGTCCTCAATGCGTTGTGCCACATTGGAAGACCCTGTACTCAGCTGACATCCTCTGAATAAGCATATCTGACCTGGTGCTCAAATGTGTTACCGTCATGTTAGAGCATGTCAGTTTTTTCCCTCAGTCTTACACCTGAAGATCTCAGCCTGCTCTTCTTTCATTTTTGTTTAATCTTCTGTGATTGTGCCGAGCGCATTTGAGCAGACAGCAGGAGAGGTTTACTGCAAACTTGCGCCATTAAGCTGTTTTGTGCATTTAAACAAAGGCTGTACATGATGCTTTTGTTCACCAAAGTCTCCTCTGGGTTTATCTTTTTTCTTTTAGATTCTGACACACATCAGACCCACAGCTGTGGTAGGGCAGCGGCCCCCTGCCGCAGTTTATTGATCCACAGCAGCAGAGATGTGCTGGAACAATGAATTAATCTGACACGAAGAGGTCCTCATGTTTCATGCTGTGAATTAAGCTCAGAAACTCGAGCATTCAGACATTTCTAAACTTGAAATAGATGAGATATTTCTAAGAGACGGTGCATTACAATGAGCAAAGATGTCTGTTGGTTAAACTCCTCTTTTCATGGAGGCTATTTGTTCCTTGTCATATTTGCTTGTTTACTTCCGGGGTGAATGTGTTCATTTTCATACAGATCGGGGAAGAGAGATCCGATCACAAGTGGTCACTCGAGACGCATAAAATGCCAGGTGGGAACAGACAGCTTAAAGCCGATCACTTATGATTCGATCATGCCAGAACACATAAGGACAGACTAATAATACCAGGTGAAAAGAGCCTCTATGTGATCTAGGTATCCTTCAATATATCAAGGCAACAAGCTATGCCTCTCTAAAGTTTAGGGCAGCACATTCATGGTCTGAGAAACTAAACTCAGGATTAAACAGTTTGTACGCTCCATCCCCAGTAGAAATGACCCCTTGGACAAACTCATTAATTTCATGTCTGTCAGGAGAACAGATTTTGTATGTACACATACAGTCATGATGTCTTCTGTGTCACGTTAGCGCATTATAGTTCATAACTTAACTAAGATTAAATTTGTAACTGGACAAAGCATCTACAAATTTATGAAAATATTCCCAATCATGCACAAGCACCTCCACATAAACACATACTGTACTACAGCTACATGAGACCTGATCTGCTGCTCCGTGGTTAGATTTTAAACCGTGTCACTTTAACAAGGATTATCAGCCAAGATTCAGAGTTACTGCCCAACTGAAGATACAATACAACTTCTTACAAAAGAGCTTGCTGTTTAAAATCAAGCCTCCCACCACTCAGTGACCGAGCTCTGGTGGTGTAGGAGGAAAAGGGTTTTCACCAATGTTACGCTTGCTACAATCATCAGTGATGAACAGATGCAAACATTTTGGATGAGGTTAACAATAAGCCCTAAATTGAGGGGAGTACTGACATGAGTTAGTAATGCCACAGGGTTTTACAGGCATGTAAAAATGTCTGGTCCAACAATGTGGGACACGTCAGGCACTGGCCGCCATTTTGGGTCAAAGAGGATGCGTCATTTCCCGGTGCACACCGATCCGCCCTGTGGCATTTCATTCAACAGCCTGGTGTGCTGTGATAGAGCCTTGTCAGGGATGTTGGATGACAGAGGTTATAACAGCGGCATGTTTACCAGCGCTGGGGCCAAATATCCTCTTCCTTGGGATAAGACTGGAGGGGTGAAGCCTGCCAGGAGCTGCGGCTCTTCCATACAGACTTCATTCCAGTCAGAACTGGAGACGAGACCACCAATTATTTTTATTCTGGGTGATTTGGGTTTCTTGGGGTTAGAATAGAGGAGGGGGAGGAGCTGGTTGGATTGGCTAAATATAAATCCATGAAAGTATGCATTCCGCATCACTACAGAGATCTTTCTTTTTCAAAATTATCTAACTGTCCTGAAGTCTTAGTTGTTTATTCTCTTCTAGTCTGCAATACCAGCAGTTAAGTATTAAATGCATCTTCGTTTGTAGCAGATGGACTGAGAACTGCATGTACTCCTCTTTATCCCTGTGACACTGAGGTGCTTGTTTGGAGAGAGCATTTTGCTGACTACAATCCTGTCCAGGGACAAACCAGGGTGTCCCTGGGAGAGGCCAGAACAGCCTCAAGGCAAGGAGGGATAGACAGCGGGAGGAAGGGAGGGCTGAAAGAGAGGTGTGTTTACTGGTAGTCCTGCTGTCGGGCCATCAGTAAACAGGAAAAGGGCAGTTCTGTAAAGCCAGAGTGTTCATTAAAGACATGGTTCAGTCCAGTCCAGGACGGCCCGGGAGATTTCCTGCACTCGGTTAGCCAAGGAGCCGAAGGACACAATGATGGCAGAGGGGAGGGAAGGAATGAACCCGGCACTGCCAGCTGTCCACCGGCACCACCTGAACTGTCCCACTTGGTGCCGTGTTGGTCTCGACACACCCTGCGCCAAGCTGGGCGCCACAGCCAAGTTTCCGCCTCAGTCATGAAGACCTGTGTCCTCAAAGTGCCACTCAAACACACGTTAATTTTTATTCATGTGGAAATGCAGTTAAGGTAGGGGTAAGGGTGCCAGGCTGACATGCAAATGAATGAATTTAAAAAATCTGAAATGTTCTTGGCGTGAGGTAAATGACCTCTGGCTCACGAATCCTTTTTCATTTTCCTGTCCAATGCCCACCTTGTTTATGTACTTGCGCCGGTCTGAGCACCCATGAGCGAGTTGGTCTTGAATGAGATGTTGTCCGATTCAATTTTGTTCATTGTTATCTTGAGGCAGCTAAAAGTAGTTCACCAACAAACCAAACAAGGTCAATGTTACAGTATTTTATTGTTATTTGAAGGGTGCATTATGAAGGTACTATTATGCACCTACATAGGTGGGTAAACAATGCACAAACACTCTGCTTATTACACATAAAGGGACACGCAGCAGTGCACAAACATGCAAAACATTAAAATCCAAATCCACCATTATATTGGCAGTTAGCCAAGGTTCAAGTTTACCTGCAAGTGTAGGGAGTGCGAGATGATACTCTATTTGGTTTATTTTTTATTTGCTGAAAACACATTTATGATTAATTATGCTCAGATTACCCGCTGTTACACAAACATAATTCAATTTGGAGATGCCCCCAATGCACTTCCGCCGTGTACTTTTTAGTCTGTGTACTTAGGTTGTCAAAATGTAGTCCCATGTGTCAAATGTAACTGAACAAGTAGCATCAGAGATGGTCCAATCTAGCTGTTCATACCATGTTGGGAGAAAGTTTACGATGAAGGTTTGGCACTCTGGTCAGAAATTAAAAGTGTAAATGCATCTGTCTCCCCAAGACATATGCCAGATCTTCTCTCCTCTAACTACGTCAGTAAGCAGTTTGGAGAATCTTACATAGTGTGTCATGTTTTTGGATGATCCCTGATCAACTATATTTTGTCCAGTGTATCACTCCACAGTTCACTTTTAGACTTTAAAGACTGAATCACTGTAGTAACACAGGTAAAACAGAAGAAGATAGACTTGAAGTGAACAGTGAGCCTAAAGCATGCGTAAAACACAAGCTGTTGAAGTGGCTTGTGTGGACAGATGGATGGATTACAATCAACCATAAAAAGTGTTTCTAATAAATCAGACACCCATTAAACAGGTGAAATTTGACTGAAACAAATTGGCTCGCCACATCTTTCCTCCTCACAACAAAAAAGGGAAACTACTTTCTGTAACTTGTCAGAGAGCAACAGCAAAAGCCCTTTGTCTCACTTATAATCTATCTATGTGAGTCTTCTATGTTTAAAAAGATATTCACAAATAAAAAACATTTCAGCTTAATTACCAGCCACATACAGACATTTCCCCTTTTACTTTATTGCAGATGATAAAACAGACATATAATTTTCTATTTACTATGTGATGCGTGCAGAGATGCTTGTGTCTGAAAGTAGCAGCTGTCTTTATCAGGTTTGGAGGGTTCTGGAGATAAAGGCTCTCTGCTGTGAGGTGTTGCTGAGCTTCCACAGACTGACAGTAGCAGCCAGCATCCCATTTCCCTTGACATCCTTCCTCCTCATGCTCCTCCATCGTGCCCTCCTCAGCCCAGCACTCCACTTTGCTTTCATATCTCATACACCTCTATCTTCTCTGACCCCCCCCCCCCCCCCCCCACTCCACACACACACACACTCCACTCCTCTGTCTCTCGCGCCTATCTTAGACTCTGCTCTCTGTCTACTCTGCCACCTCTCACACTGGGCACCCCAGAATCCACTGCGGCTTCATTCTGACCACAACAATGCAACCCAAGCAGGGAGATTTATGCATATGGCTAAACTGTTGTTTAGTTGTTGTCGTGACAAGTCAAAATCACAGTACTGAGGCAGTTGTATGGAGGTTCCTTCCTCTCTGTTGTTTGCTCCAGATCATCATTCAATGTCACCTCCAAATTAGAGTTTAAGACCTAGACAAGACAGATGAGGCTTTATGTGACAGCAACATTAAAGGAAGGGTTTGCATGGATATTTCAGATGAATAAAAAATATTTCTTGGTGGGAAGACCATATCCTGGAAGTCCATTTCAGGCACAGGACTCCTGAAACAGCTGCTGCGGCTTCTCAACCAAAAGAATGATGAAGTTTAAGCCGTAGAGAGAGAGAATCCTCCAAAAGCATCGCCTCATCTCAGCAGAACTGGGGCTGCGAGGCCTGACGTCTGCGACAATGCCAAGAGGAGATGATAGGCCGCAGTAAAACCAGTCTGAATCGTCTAATTTAGGAGCCCTGGATGGCTCACAAAATACCAAGAGGGAAAAGAGAATAGCTCCCTGGCCTGACATGGAAACTGTCTGAGGGGAGTCAGAGCCAGTTAAAACAAACATGAAAATAATTGACACTGCCTTGCTGTTAGACAGCTATGATTGGTGTTTGTGTTGCAAATGTGAAAGTGCTTGAATGGCACTGCGGCTGGCCGTCATATCTGCCTGTCAGTAATGACGCTGTGGTGTCTGCTGAGCCTGTGTTATCTGGAGGTCTCCAGCCTCTCCATGTGCTAAAAGCCTTTATCCCGCCAAGCCAATTAGCTGAGCATCTTTTGAGGAATGGGAGGATGTCTCTCTGGCCCTGCGTGATGCTTTCCACTTCCTGTTTGCGCTCCTTTGCTTTCCTTCATTCCCCTTGCTCAGGGACATCTGGGGAACACATTCAGTATAGTCCTGCTGCCACCAAGCAAACCACACAGTAAGTACTAACACACATCAGGCAGAAGAAGCTTGATCTCATCTTCTCTCTTGTGCAAGAATTGCAAGCATGCAAGCTCCTCTTCTCTTCTCCTCCTTTGCTCCCTGCAGCGTTCAAGGCTATTATCCCAGTGACTGCTGACCTGTGGTCCCTGGCTGACAGAGAGGTCAGATACAAGAGTGAGGCAGGAAAAGAGATGAGGCAGGAAAGTGGCAGGCCAGGTCAGACCATGGGGACTGGAGGCCCCTGGCAATGGGAAGAGGTGAGAGCTCTTAACAAGACTGCCAGAGGGAGGGAAGGCGGGGTTCCTAATATGAATGGCTGCAGGGGTGGGTCAGCTCCCAAAGGACATGAGAGCACATGAGGCTTCAACTGGTTCTTGATAGGCTGGAAAAGCTTCTGAAACTCGTAAATTGCTACATAGGGGATATTAATGGAAAATATAAAGAACATGCATATTCATGTAGAATCACGACTGATTTAAATGAGGGAACCAGTTTATCTCGTCTGATGTTTCACAATCCTTCTAGGATGAACTCCCAATTGAACAAATCCTCCCAATTTTTTCTGCAAAGTAGTCAAAATGGAGAAATGCTTGCCATTTCTAGCAGTCAGAGTTTTCCACTCACAAATAATCCAATTCAGAATCATTGTTTTACATCAAAATTAAGAAAATATCAAGCCTCAATCTTTACAAACAAAATTATGGGAATTCCTTTGTTTACTTACGAAGCGACTGCCTTATCTAAACTATTGTTCACAGCTTTAGTTGTCTCATCTATGATGGCAGTCTGGAAACCCTGTTCTTATTAAGGTTTGCTGAGCCACTCTAAAGAGCGGACAAATCAGCGACCAGTATGGGTGGGTGAGTGCAATGGCGTTGGACTCAAGTGTGTTTCTCTAAATGTAGTTTCAGCTGTAGCAGAATTTGGGCACATACGGTGGTCAATACCGATTGGTTAAATGCTGCTTCAAAACTTTCAAAACTAACTCGAGGTCTACGCCTCGTAGTATGCAATGATTGGAAATAACCCCGCGTGGCAGGGCCCTACAGTCACAGTGAATTTTGGTCTGGAAACACCAGGCTAGCATCTTCCCTGGGGCATGTGCTGGGGCAGGAAATGAAATCAGGTTTCTAAAAGTTCCTCTGTATCAAAGTAATTCAGTGAAAGCTGAGAGCACATCCAATGTTACAAAGCAAATACAAACTGTTAATAGTTGATTTTGCATACAACATTTTCTAAAATATGCATATAAAACAAGGCTCATGTTGCAGCCTACTTTATATGCCACCATAGCATATCGCTAATTTATCTATTTTGCAGGTATCTCTGGCCCTGGAGCTTCATGTTTCTGGTCTGCAGTTACTTGCTCCACAAAGAGTTTATTGTCCATTGGATCTCAGTGCTGTTCTTTTCTCTCTCCGCTCCCCCGTCACCTAGCACGGGGCGAGGCAGATAGGCATCCCCCTCTAAACCTGGCTCTGTCGACTCCTTCCTATGACTCTGCTTAAAAGACAGTTTGTCCTTCTAGCAGTCACTCGTTAGGAGATTATTACATTTTCGGGTTCCTCTCTATAATATTGTAAAGTTCTGTTGTAAGGACTTCAATGCTTTAAGTTAACTTGTATTGTGATTTGGTGCTATATAAATCAAATTTAATTTAATTGATCTGTTCACACAATTGACATTTAATGAGACATTTTCCAAATTACTTTGCTGGAAAATACAACACACTCATATTCATTAAATTAAACCAGGTAGTGTCATAGCCTCTCTCCTCTTGAGTAACAATGATTGATAACCACCTGAATGTATTTTAATGATTATATATTTTTTTGTGGCATCCTTATACTATATATCCTTCACATCAGATGATCTTTGACTTCAAATGGGACAAAGATCATCTCAGCCTAAGGATACTGTGAAGTGGGTCCCTGACTGTGTCAGTAAATCGTTAACATGTGCTACATTTATCAAACTGTTATATAAAAACACACATATTATACCAATAAAGATAACTCCACCAATGAGGAAAACCTTCACACACAAACATGCCTGCGCCTACGTTGTAGGCGCACTTACGCTGCTGTAATGTCCTGTGAAGCCTCTGATGTAATAAGATTTGAGAACAAAACCACACATGTGCTGTTCTCTCACTATAAATCCATTACTATCAGTCAATTAGATGATTCCGAGTGTAAAATCCTCAGCTTCAGACAAGGACATGACATCAGGACAAGAGTCATACAATAAGTTCAGCTCAGCCTTTTAGCATCCAGCAGATAGCAGCAGTTTCTGATAGCTGCAAATAGACGCAGGAGTCACATTCCTTCCTTGTGTTTTTAATATGATAATTGTGAGTCTAATTGCAGCTCGGTGCCAGAGAGCATTGGCCTGGTTCTGTATTTACTCTTAGAGCATCTAATCAGCTTCCTGCAAGCCTGCTCTATCTGAGGGCTTTCGCTGAACAACAGGCTGGTTAACCATCGACTCTGTGTTCCACATCCAGACAGATTAGATTTATACACACTCCCTGTAACGCTGCCAAGACATACTCTGGCTGCAGTATCACGCTCGTCTAAGGCTTTACTTCCTGACTCACTGTCTGAATATGACGAATATTTTCTCCCCATATTTCTCTTTTAATACGACAGGATTCTGGCACAGACCCAACATCATTTTCTCCAGAGTATTATTCCTTAATGAGCACCAGTGCTGCCAGTGATTAATGCTGTTAACTTCTAACTGTGAAGCCAGTAGATCATTCAGGGGCTGGAGTGGATTGTGTGCAAATGTTAACAGGCTGCTGTAAATGTCATCAGAGTAAATGCTGTTGTATAAAGTGGAATGTGGGTCAATGGGATGATGGCCTTTATGTCACCTCCAGTCACTTCCAGACCAGTCAACCGGAGCAGGCTTCATTAGATCACTGACTTCTGGTCACGAGTTCGGGCTCATGGGTCACAGCACCAGCCAATGTGTGTTGAGTGTGAGAGAAAGAGAGAGATGGGAGGAGAGAGAACTGCACCTTTGGATCAATACATATGTAAAATCATGGCATTTTATTTAATTCACCCTCCTCAGTAGGTAGTTTTAGGCTCACTAAGTTTTCCCTGATGAGCTAAAGTAAAAAAGAAATTTAAAAAGAGACAATGGAACGAACATTTTGTGTCCCAAAAAAAATTGTTAACTGCTTTTTATTAAGTAAATCAATAATCAAGTCAGTTTCTTCTCATGTTGGTCACATTTATGGCCATTATTTAAAAAAAAAAAAAAATATTATTATTATTATTTTTTTTTATTCAATTTCACCTTAATACCAGGTTTCATTCCATATGCCTTCAGTAGTTAGTTGGAAAGTAGAGGAGCGTTTCTTCAGCAGAATGTTTTACACTTACACCTCCTTGACTGATAAGCGCAGTCAGTATACAGTATATTACAGGGACTCCTACTTATTCAACTATGAAATATCCATGTGTCCACCAGATTTTTATGAATGTGTAATAAATAAATATAAATATGTATATGATCCATATTGGTGGGCTGGTTTTGGTGCTGTGTGTGTGTTTGGAGGTTCCTAACCCTAACCACGCTGCTGTCAAAGACACTTGTCTGTCTTCTCAGCTTATTAGCGTGTGAGCTATATGTATACCTCGGTCCACCCACCTTTAACTGAAAGCAACAAGTTTATGCAGGTTGTGAAAAGTGATCTGGGAAATGCAAAAACTAAATAGGTGGTACAGCTTAAAGTTATATTACCACACTTTGATAACGAGATATCTGCGGTCATTAAACCACAGACTGAAGATAAGAGTGGAAGAGGGCGGATTTTTCATTGAGTTGAGTTCATTGAGATCGGGGGCCTTTAAAGGAAGGCGTACAAACTTTGTTTATGTGTTTGTGTGGCCGTATGAAGTTGCTGTCGCTTACACACATTACACACACACACACACACACACACACACACACACACACACACACATATTATATACACACTAACCCTGCCTTCTCCCCCCTCTGCAGTTTCTCTCAGGCGAGCCGTGATGGGAGAGGAGTTAAGACGTTTGCGCTAAAGATTAGGAAGACGCCGTTGAATTCTGGCCATACAGACAGGCCTTGACACGCTCTGTCTGAGCCTGTGCTGCAAAACATGCATCCTGACAAACAATTTGCTATAATGCTTACCCCTAGAACCATTTGAAATATTCACATACAAATATTATTCTAAGTGAAGCCAATTACCAGTAGGGTGAGATATTTAATTAATTCCACCATAAATGCTGTTAATCTTACGTAAAATCTAAGGTTTGATTTTGCTGAATCTCTATCACATGTCATTCAATGCACTGAGGGGAACAGCAGTGTTCATATGTGTTGGCAAACATTTTTAAAGCAGACAAAACAACATCATTATGTCCAAGTTCAATATCAATAGCTGTGTTTGAGTAGAACCTTTGTAAGATGCGAATGAGAGCGGGGAGACTGAACTTAAACGGAGAGGTTGTGGGCTGTAAAACCAAAACAATGAGCCAAAAGAAGCTCAAATGGAAAGCTGAGGAGAAACTGTTGTGTCAATTTGTAAGTCTCTGTGTGTAGTGACGATAAGTCAAACTTTTTAAATTACATACAGTCATGTGATCCATTGTTAAAATAAAAATATTAATTATTGATGCTTTAAAAATATACATTTTTGATGGGGTTGACATGGTTAACACTTGTTTATGGGCACACATTTGAACTAGTTAAGTAAAAGCTAGCACACCAAGTAATCATTCTGGATTTGTAAAATAAAATATGATTTTACATTTTATTACCATATTGAGTGACCAGTTAGACAATCATTTTAGACACTGTCTGAGCCTCTTTGACTGACTGTGTGTATCTATGTGTAAGACAAGCGGCGCTAGCTGACAGCAGTTGGTGCAGATTCCTCTTTTCCCTGGTGCTTTCTGTGGTGTGTGGCGGGGGATGAGTTGAGGGGTCGGGGGTGGTGGGGGTGGTGGGGGTGGGGGGGGGCAGAGGAGGTGGTGTGGTGGTGGGGGGCACAAGCACAAACCACGGACCCTTGGAGAGACAGTGTTTCTAGCTGAGAACAGACAAAAAGGCGAAGGTGCGACTCCCCGTGCCCACCGTCCTACAACGCCTCTTAACTGCTGGCTGTAACTCTACCCCAGAGATAACCATCACACCCTGGGCCCTCTGCATGCCCCGCTTGGCCCCCTCCTCCTCACTCCAGGGTCACTGAGGAGGGGGCAACACTTTCACATCGACGTGGACCAGTCTGGAGGCCTCGCAAAGCTGTGCTGGAGCTGATAACTGACTCACAGCATTTACACCGTTTTTGTTTTAAAACCTGCCTTTTTTTCATTTTCGGCCTGAGAAAACTCTGTTCCTTCAGCACCTGCGTTTGAATAAGGAATTTAAAGGACCCACTGGAGGATAGCAGTTGTCATTATATTTGATTTTATGAAGTACTCACTAAATGATGCCACAGCTTTGAAAATCTGAAGCATAGTTTCTCTGATGATAAAATAGATGGAGCAATTGAGCCAATGTGGATGGACAACCTCCTTTAAAGCAGCTGAGTGTTTATCAGGCTCTCACAGCGTTAGGACAGTGAATGTTTGCAGTGATTGGGTTTCATGTGGGTCCACATCTAAATATTTGCCTGACGAGGCCCTCGTTATATACATTAGAGAGGAAAATTCCAAAAAAAGCCAAAAAATATATTGGGGGCATTAGTATGGTCGGGAGAACACTTTGGAGCTGAGTGGCCCTCGGCTCACACTGAGCTCAGCTAAGTGCGACGATGGCGCTCCTGCTGTTCCACACAAACACATAAACCTTCAAATGAAAGGCAGGCAGGCACCCTGAGCAACAGACCTTGCGGTTTATCTGAGTAAAAGCCCAAAGACAAACCTATAACTGCCTTGAAATCAAACCGTAACTGGCACACACTTAGCGGAGCCTTCTGTTCAGCTAAAGAGCACGAAACTGGTTTTCATTTCAGTGTTCCTGACAGATAACCCTTTGTATTTTGACTGCTGCAGTGCCGAGGAGCTCGTACCTGCAACTGTAGCTACTTGACTGCATCAGCACAATCAGCCAGTTGGTCAAACCATTTAACCTCAAGGTTTTTCTGGAGATTTCAATTATATGACATGATCATGAAGACGATTCTCCTTCCCAGGACGTCAAATACTGTCGTTCTGTCACAGAAGTTGGCATCAGAGACACACAAAAGGTTGCGTTGGGCATCCAAGACATATGCACAAGGTATCTTGTGTTTTATGCCAGGAGAGAGAGTGATAAAGCAAAAGTCCACGTGGATTTCTTTTAAGTTCATCATCTTTTCCAAACCCAAACAGTTTAATTGTATGAAGATATTCATAAAGTCTTATTTACATGAACCTTTAAGTGAAACATCAGTTCTAGACACGCGCGCACACGCGCGCACACACGCGCACACACACACACACACACACACACACACACACACACACACACACACACACACACACACACACACACACACACACACACACAGGTACCAGCAGGTTGTTTGTCCTAGCACTGGTAATTACTTTAGTTCCCTGCCATAAAAGCAATAAAGCGTTATCATTATTTAAATACAACTGCCCCATTACAGCCAAGGAGCACCGTAAATATTGCTCTATTATCAATAATCCTGCATGGTGGCGTCCCATTTGCGCCCATTTCCCTCCATGTCATCATAAAACTGCAGCTATAGCAACTAATAGCTGCTGGATAAGATAAGTGCTGCATTCCTGTCCTCCAGAGCTCCTCTGTAAGGGGAAGAAAACTGTGTTCATTTGTGGAATGAAATAGATGTTCAGTTAAAAATGCTCGTTCTGCTCTAACAACACCCTCCACACACACATGAACACACCCTCCCTCCATCTGTCTGCAGGCAGAATAGACAGTGGACTGCTCGAAGAGATATCAGCTTTCTATTTGTGTTGGTTCTATTGTTTTCTACACTGGATGGTCATGTAATTGCTCAGGAACAATACAACAATACACAGTGAACCTTTATTTGTAGATCATGCAGTTGACTTGTAGTTGAATTTGGGATTGAGGTCGTGAGCGTGTTTGTTCGCACAGCAACAAAAGCCACAGTGAAGTGCTGACTCTGAACTGCCAGCTCATCTAATGCAGTCATAATGTTTTCTCTCCAAAGAGCCCTGCTGTTGCTACACTTGTAAAACTCCCCTCATTATCTTCAGACTTGGTCTCGGCTTTTGGGTTTTCTCACTGGAAATAGATTCATCCCTGTTTTCTTTAAAACAGCGCTGCTGAATTTAGGTTCAAAATTCCCACCGTGGTGAAGCTGTGGTGATGGAGAGAGGTACGGAGCATACGCACTGCTGTTGATTTGAATAAAGACACCTTTTTTCCTCTTAAGAGCTTACGAACATTTCTGAAAATATTTTACAAAGCACGCTGTTTAATGTATTAATTGGACCGGCAACAGGAACGTCACAGCAACAATTAGGGCATGAAACGGCAGAATATCTTAACATAATGTGGTAAATAAACAAAGTAAATAAAGGGAAAGTTCATACAATACTAGATATTATCAAACACTAAGAAGAATTTGTGCTGGAATGGAAGTGGGGACTCTCCTCCACTACATATGGAAAATTATGGAAGTCCTGGATTTGGTTCAGCAATTGTTTTGATTGCTAATTTATTAAAAAGACTAATCTCAAATTATAAACCTGAGCATCTACAATTATTTATAGGTAGTGGGGAATAGCTGAGGATCCAGATTAGACTGCTGATGTATTTTTTTATTTATTGCAGATTGCCTGGTTGTCCTACTTAGTGTTATTCAGTCAGACTTTTATTCTAAGTCTTACCAAACAGTAAAAATAATTGTGTTTATGGAAAGTCTAACATGCTTACACTTGAAAAACAACACTTTTAAGAGCTTTACTTACTAAACACCAACATGTTAGCATTGTGATTGTTAGCATTTTAGCCTTGCTGATGGCTCAATTTGAACAATCTAAACGCCATAGTCAAAAGCACAAGTGCATGTCCAAATCCACTTTTGCTGATGGTGGATAATCTGAGTGCAAACTAAAGTGCAGGGTTTAAACGGGTCAATCAACCATAGTTGTGTTTTGTAAATAACATGAAAAAAAAAAAAAAATCAAAGTGTCGTTTGTCATTCCCTTTAAAAGCCAGGCAGATTGCTAATATAATGGCAAGTAGAAAGAAATAACTTTTCCCTGCAGAGGGAAAGGATGTTTTTGTGTGCAGATTGAGCATCAACGCAATACAAATCTTTCACACTGTAATCTTTTTATTTAAAACTTTTTTGCATGTTTGTGCTGCCGCAAGTCCTAGTGCGTGCGCGCTTTGTTCACTTGTCTATATTACTGTTTATGCGCCTGTAAAATACATAACATTGAAATATCGTGTTAGTCAATCACGCAATCACTTGTGTCATACACCAACATTGCACCTGACCACACCTCATTTTAAGGCCAACACCTTCAGGTACATTTGTTATTCAAACAACGTGGGTGCTGGACACAAAAAGGTTTTCTGAGTCAGTCTGAAATTCCATGGTAGAAAGGACACAACCGGTGAACTTGATGCTACTTTGTCCAGGGTGTTAACATACGGCTCTTAGTCTCGCCTCGTCAAGCCAAAGTCATTTCTCAGATACTTCTTTCTTTACTTTGTTACTAACTTTGTCTTATATTTCTTTAAAATCAATGAAAACTGTCAAAAAGTAGTGACCAAAAAAATTATAATCAGCATTTGTTTCATTTGTTGCACATTCTCCCCACTGAATGACATATTAGCATTAGGTAAGTGCAGCAAGTATATTAATTGGCTTTCGAATGCTTTTCATATGATTCTCGATCCTTTTGGCACACGGTTTGTTCTTCACTGTGGCAACTCCCATCCAGCAGGCTAAAACAAACACACAGCAATTATTATCGACCCATTACTGCACTCCACCTCCTCATAAAAAAACACTGTAAGCAGAAATGCACACAACATACACACCAACTCCTTGCACGCCTCTAGATGTTAACTATAACATGTTGCACACACTCTTTGACACATCGCTGACTCTTTCTGAGGTCTGGTATGAGCTTGCAGCAGAGGCATTTTAATTTTTTTTTAACTTTCCAGTAGATGTTGGAGCATGGTTTAATTGCTGCATGAATCATGCTTGTTCTGCATTCCCAGGGCTGTGTATTAAATGCTTCATTAGATGAGCCAAGTGAACATTAGTTTCCAAAATCCCCCCCCACCTCCGGGCACTGGAGTGGGTGTGATGCCTGCTTCTGGCTGCACAATAATCTGTGTCATAAAGACAGACAAAGTGTGAGCAGAAAAACTAGTCTAATTGTTTACTCCTGTCTTCATGCTGCTCATTGCTGAATTTTGCTTCCTTTAGAGTGTTTTATGTGCTGATTTCACAATAAATGGTGTTGAGCAATTGTCAGGAGTAATTTCTATTAATTATCCTCCCCTCTTGTTAGAGCTAATCACCGTTTGTAGTGTCTGTTTGCCAGTTGGGGCATATACAGATAGAAATTACAGTTCACACAGTGAAGAAAAGCAACTGTGAGTGAAATGTCATCAATTTACAAAGCAAAACAGCTTCCCTGCTTACAGCATCCTCCCTTAAACCTTGAAGAGCTGACAGGCAGCTGAGTCAGGTATGAAAATAGATGTCATATATCATGTCAAAATATCATAGCTGGAAATGTTCTTGATTTATTTTGGATATAAATTAAGAACTGTGAGCAAAACTAAATAAGCTTTACATATTTACTGTGTCTAGCTTGCACTGTTGGTGGCCTTTAAACTGTGATGTGTAATTACACTCTATTTGTTCTCTGTAACATACAATAAAGAGGATGACTAGACTCACCCTGGAATAGTGCTGAGAAACCAGTCAAAACTAAACACACTTCTCCCGTTCACATTGATAACATAGGACATGTTATCGTGGTTGCATGATTTAAATGACGTTATAAAAGCCTGACATATTCACAGTCCTTTACACATATAAAGATTATGAGAGGTATGTAAGTTTATAATGGGACTACTTTATTGGCCTATAGCAGAGCAGGGTATAAACTCAACACCTACTGTAACTCAGCTTTTATTTCACCACAGTGTTGAGCAAGATGCTCTTGGTTTAGCTGCAGGTTGGAGGGTTGGGAAGTTTGGAGACAGAAAAAATATTTTATTCTTAGTGTTGGTTTGTTGGTCAGCATGCCACTTTGGTACAGACTTAAATATCTCAACGACTATTAGATGGTTTGTTAACTTATCTGTAAACAAAACCATCAGCCAAGTTTTAACAGACATCAGGCAGAGGACTGAACACTTGACTCCATTTCCCCCTGTGAAAATGCAGCTGAGATTAAATGTTGAATAACTGTATGACTGTGTAGGAGCAGGTCCTACAGTATAACACAGTGTATTCAAATCTTCTATAACACACACAAATGACATTAATGTTCAGTGGTGGAGAGGAAGGGAGTGAATAAAAAGACAGGCCATGATGGACCTTGGTTTACCACTCGTAGCTGCTACTTCACCTGGCGACCGATTTTCTATTTTATATGACCTCGTGGCGCAACAGTACAGCGTCTGACTCCAGATCAGAAGGTTGAGTGTTCAAATCACATCAGGGTCAAAGAACTTCTCACTTTCTTTAAATAATGTCACCATTGGCCAACCACAACATTTGACAGGTTAACAAAGTTAACGACATTATCTTAAAAACTCTTCCATTTACTGCAATACAAAGCTGTTTATCAACTACACAGTGATATATGAGCTGCATAAATCGTATTAAACATCAATGTTTTGCTGCTCAGACTAAGATTGATCTGAACACTCTTACTGGGTTATAACAAAATACCTGCAAAATTAATGACAATCACTTCAGACTCACCTGTAGAACCTATTTAGGGGTAAACATAGACTATATTAAAGTGTATTTAGGTTCTCGATCTGAAAAGTGAAGCCAAGAACTGCTTTAAACACACATAGACACACATTCAACTTCTCTCTTGAAACACATAATCATTTTTTTTCACAGGTCATTATGGTATCATTCGCTAAAGTTATACCTAGTGTTCTGGTGGTTGAGCTGAAAATATTCCCTTCATGAATTAGATATTATGCCTAAAGTGGTGTGTTTACTGCCGTGTCTGGTTTGATTGTCAGGCCAGTGGTGCGATCAGGTTTCCACTATAGGTGGGCAGGCGGAGTGTCCTCGGGTTCCCAATCGGATCAAGTCCGAGTCACCGCTTGCTCCTCCGAATAAACTTTATTCTGCATTCACACAATGCCTGCAGAATATGAATAACTAAAAAAAACCAGCCCTTATTGCTACGTGCTCTCAATTTTTTTTTTTCAAGGTGGGTTGCCCTCGTGCTAACCTTGTATTCACACCAGATAAACAATCTAACTACTGTTGTAGATTTTAGACCCATTTCCACTGCTGGCACCGCCTCAGCTAAACGTCTGCTCACCTTTTTGTTGTTTTCTGTTGGTTCCATTTGGTTTTCATCTCTGTCGAGGTTCCGAGCGAGCTGCGACGATACAAAAAGGGGACGTGAAAACATTGTAGACCACTTTGGTCAATAACAATTGTCATCATCCCTTCACTACAGAATGCGTGACACCGGACATCCTGCACAAACCTCTCACTAGTACTCGTCAAGCTACTATAGTGACCAAACTTATTTTATTCACAGGGCAACTCTTTTTGCTGCCATCTCCTACACAAAATGTGTCTCCTTGCTGTGACAAACAGCGACATATTGAGAATCAAGAACAGTATATCTTCCACTTCCTATCGTGTTTTAGAAGACGTCACGGCAGTTTCATTTGGTATTACTATAATAATGACGCCTCTTTTAGTGGGTAGTATTTGCAGTGGAAATCAAAATCCATAAATGTATCTGGTACCAAAAGTGAGAATAGTCGAGCACAGTTAGTATCGGAAAAAAGACTTTGGATGTTTTTCACACTTAACTGCTCGTAATTAAGGTCCAAACAAAACAACGTGGCATTATACCTGCTAAACATTAACATGCTACTTTTGTCATGGTGAGCATGTGGATGCGACCATTTAGCTCAAAGCGCCACAGCGAACCAAATCTTTCTCACCAAAAATGATAAAAACTATACCACCTGAAGATCAGCAATATTAGCACAGCAATTGCAAGTGTTGGATGAATATATCATTGATTTGCAGAACTTGCTGCAATATAGATTCAACTTACTTATAAAATACATCAATGGCTACTCCTACGACCCCGACAAATAATAAAACATATTCAAATGAAACTCCTATGGTAGTCTGTGACTTCGGAAAGTCCACGTGTGTAGCTCCTGACATTTTAATGAAAAACCTTGTACAGACATATTCAGGTTTTTGTTTTTTTCACTCACCCCAAACAATCACACACACACAGCCAGCCAGCTGACTCAGGCAGACTAAGGGGCTGGGGCCGGCGGTTGTGTTGGTGCCTGGGGCCCTGGCGGGTTTGTTTGTGGTTTGTTTGTCGGGGTGGTGGGGTGGTGAGAGGTTTACCCACAGCGCTCTCTCTGGCACCAGTCTGTCCCGGAGGAGAAAAAACAGCGTCTGTTCACAGACGGATGCTGTTTCTTTGGGGATGTGGCGGGACAGGTATGTGAGGGGAATACAGCCAGGGGCTAATGAGATGGGACAGTTGGTCAGTTTGCATGTTCAGTGATTAAAACAGACACCACACTCATACATGTACTTCCCATGGTGCACCGTGATACTTGTATAACAAACACTACATTGAGAGAGACTAGATGACCAGACTGACTGAGCTTGACTACAGACCTTTTGTTGTTCAAAATACTGGTGTTTTTTATTTTTTATTTGAAGGTCTAAAGAATGCCAATGTGAAAAACGGAACCTTTAGTCCAAACGTAAGAAAATAAAATTTGCAGTAATACTAACATTTATACTTAAAAATTGCAAAATTATAAGCCCTAGGCAGTGTAGCACAAAATTCAGTTCCCGATATAAGCGGTCACTGTGGATCCCTTACTCTCCATCCATGTCTGTCGCATTGTTTTAATTAATTTGTGCACACAAGATACGTTTATATATAGAGAGACAGCACAACAGGCTTTCTCCTCTCAGCATGAAATGCAATGCACCTGCTTCAAAGTGTCAGTTGACCAAATCTAAACTTGATAGCGTCCTCAAAGTTAAAAGTTGATGACCTATTTAGAGTCACCAAAAAGGCTAATAAACACAGTGTACTCTGTAAATACACTGAGTGAGTAAACGATTGCTATTGTCGTAGCATAAGACTTTTTCTCACAGCGCTGCCATTGTTGACAAAGACGTCGGAGTGTTTTCTCACTATTATCTATCTTCGGATCGTCTTAATGACAGGGTATGTGTGCACTGAGGAAAACTTGCCGATAGTTTTTTTTACAATCCAGCTGCATGTGCTGTTGAATACCGATCATATCCATATCTGTCATCCATTAGTCAGCAGTCGGCAGTATGCTACTTTCGAGGACATTTTGAGGATGCCGTCGAAGTTATAGTTGGTCAACTGACACTTGAAGCAGGTGCGGTGCACTTTATGCTTAGAGGAGAAATAAACAGTAAATAAGCTGTAATAACAGTTTTGAATACACAGCAAATTACAAAATAGACTTTACAACGAATAAGAAAGAACAAAGTGAATGCAGAACGAGAGTGAGAACAAGAGATATCTGAAGGGAAAAAGTAAGAGTGCAAACAAGGAAGTGACAGACAGAGAGAGTTTGTGAGGAGAGACAGCAGAATAATGAGCATTAACTTATTTTCCAATGGTGCTAAATTTAGTTTTATCCGACTCCAGTCACAGCCGTAATAGGAGCCACCTTTATGTTAAAGTTTTGACTTCATTCCCCTTTGGCCTGACAAATCTGCCTTGCACTCACAAATCAATCTACACAAGAGCCTACTGTATATTAAATTTTTATTCTCTGACAAAGACAGCTTTCAGTTTGTTGAAAAACTGGAAACATGAGTCATAAGTATTAACGAGGTCTTAAAAGAGAAATATCACAGTTGTGAAAATGAGTCAGAAAGCAGCTTAGCATAACTCAAACCGTAATTTTTATGATTTATAACATAAACGTGGCCCAAAAGCATCATTGTGTAATTTTATATTCAAACCATGAGCAGTGGGGATGTGACTTTTTGCTCAGTACTTTGGCTCATTCAAAGTTTTCATGTCAACAGTGAGATGAATTTTAGACATGTAGGATTTTTTATGGAAAGTGAGATATCCACATCTGTCCACAGACACTAGAATTGCAAACACTACAATGACATCATAGATACTGCAGTAGTCTGCTTTAAATCATATTCAGTGTTTTTTTAATGTCATCGTCCATCTTCGGAAGCACCAACTTTATGTTGCTCTTGAGCAGCAGCCAACCGTGACGTCACCAATTGGTTTGTGAAGCCTTCTGTTGGGATCACCATGTTTCTATTTTGGAGCCAGAAGTGACCATATTTGGGCGAGCTGGGGAAAAGTGAGCGGTGAATCTGACTTGATCTGATTGGGAACCTGAGGACATTGTGCTCGCCCACCTCAAACAGACACGCCCCCAAACCTACCACTTTTTAAGGTCTAACATCTAATTAATGACGGAGTTATTTTTTAGAAGGACCTCCAGAGCACTGATCAGAAGCAGGGAATTTAGCCAAAATCACCATAATGTCTTTGTATTTCATGAGAAGTTGAATGGGAGTCTATGGAGCCAGACCCCTAGCAGCCCTCGGTGGTATTGACTATTGCAATTTTTCGTATTCAGGTACAAGTTCAAAGACACAAATTCATATTGCCCCTCTTTTGGCCTCTCTTCACCAGTTAGCTTTAGAGTGGATTTTACTGATTACATTTACCTTAAAGCATTCTGTGGGATGACTCTGGTATACGGCTGAATGTGCTCCCCTTAAAGCAAAGTACAGCTGAAAATCTGAAAATCTTCCTGTCTGAGGATCTGATGCTTTGAGTTTCAGTCACTGAAGTTTGATTCAACTCTTTTACAACTTTTTAGAGGCCTATATTAATGTTACCCCTCTTTTCTAATATGGTTTGTCTGTCTATTTCATTCTCCGTGATATACATGGTAAATATTTTGGGGAGATAATAAACAGCCCTCTCATGATTGAGTGACACCCTTGTCATGTCACAGTTCAAAGTTTCGGCCGTCCTGCCAGTTTGGAAAAGGTGGATCAAAGTTGCTACTTTAAAATGGGTGTGGAAGCTTGATGGAATCAATCACAGATTATTATGCACCTGCTCTGTTGTAAACATGTCAAAGATATCATGCCGCTAATCCCTGCATTTAACACACTTCAACAGCGATTGCGTGTGTGGCTCCAGAATAAAGCCGATAGTCAATAATTTCAGTAAGATAGCCATTCATATTTTATGCCTGAGGCTGTCTGTGTGAGGGATTTCAGCGTGTGCGCACCAGTCAGATAGTCATTTTAAATCTCAGTTACTTTAGCATTTTTAATCTTTCTTTCAGCACTGGTCATATTTCAGCCTGACGTTACTCAAACATTCCTGCATTAAGGTTTTAGAACTTGCAAACAATTCAAACTAAAGAGCCCTGATTTCTGCCAAAATGTTCATATTTTGCAAATAATCCCATCTTTTATACCGGACAAGAGGTTGTTTTTTGTTATGTCAAATAAATGGGTTCCCAAAAGTATGCGCAAGTAATTATGATTCATTTTCCGCCTTGACCGTACTTTGCTTACCTTGTGAGTTTTGTTTTTTTCCTTTTAAGCCGTGTCCCGGGGGCTCCACTGTGCCATCCTGTTTGAGAAGGGAAATCTTTTAATTCAGAACCACAAACTCCGAATTTACCCAGCACAGTGGATGATTACCCTGATGCTAATGAAAGCCAACTTTTTTTTCTTCCTTTTTGGACTGGGCATTAAACTTGCTAATGTCTTATTATATGAGTGTGTCCAGGAATTAATGGCACATTAGCCCGATCCAAAGGTTAGAGCAGCCCCCCACCCTTCAACCTCCACTCTGCTTTTATGGTCTTGTTTACTGTCATTTTTTGCACCGTCGGTTTCAAAGAGTTTTCCACGTCATGGGTGTTCCTGTCCTGGGAGAGGTGAAGTGGGTTCATGTTTTTTTGCTAGTCTGGAAAAGTTTTCCATCAGAGAAAAAAAAAGACTGTAAAGGAAATAAGCAGAGAGAGAGAGAATGAAGTCGAGAGAGAGAGACAAATGACTTACGAGGAGAGAGAAGAGCAGGAAAAGCTGCTTCCTTCCTCCGTCCATCACGATCACCCAGGGGCCGTGTCTCAGAGAACAACTGCCATATTTTTAGCTCTAATCGGAGGGGAAATGCCACCTCGGGGTCCTCAGGGGTCGTTGGGGCGCAGAGAGGGAGTCGTCCGGCGTTTCCTGACCTGTCTGCAGCCACACTGGCAAGGACACCCGGGGCCCTGCGGGACACCACAGCCAGGGTCAGAGAGCACAAGCTTTGACTGTGTGTTTTGTAATGTATGTGTGTGCGGGGGTGCATAATGGGTGTGGGTGGGGTGTGGGTACTGAAGTACTTTACTTTAGACACGGAGTACTTGAACAGTGTGGCATTGCTACTTTTTACATGTAAACAATCTTTAAAAAATGGCTTTTCTATCTAAAATTAAAATAAATCAGCAAAAAATTATAATATTTAAGAGTGAACATATTTATATAAATTACATGCCTCACACTTGTCATACATTTTCAGCCACCTGGGAGCAGCAGAACAAGCTGTCAACATAAAACTGGCAACAATTTTGGCATATTTTTTTTCTTATAGACACTGATAGATATAAAGCAATGTTAGTATTGATGTGGAGTCATGTTTGTGGCAGCCTGATGAATGCTTAATCAAATGCTGTATATTAATTTGCGTACTTTTGTGAGTACACTTACATGTTAGTACACTTCGTGAACATGGTAATGTGGTTTCAAATTGAACACTGCTGCACATTTTACTGGAAGTGTCCGTAACATTAGAATACATCACCTGCAAACACATCTGCTGATTTGACCTTAAAATGATCATAGGTTTGTGCCCGATTCGTCACTCACACAAAAACATGCTGAGGGCTTCTATCCTAGAGCTGTATAGTTGTACTTAATGAAAATTAACCCTTTTTTGTGGACATGTAAAACTTGCATTTGTATGGTGTGGTGTTACGCAAGTTCAGTTTTCATTGTCGCTGCAGTTAGAAAAACAGGGTTGTGGTGCCCGTTTCCTCCACATAGCCATAATGTGACATAATGTTTATAGGTACTTTACTCCATTTTTGAACCATTATGAATACAGGGTACCGGGGACTCATAGTTCATTGCATGTTGCTCTACATGTAAAAGTAAAGTTACTCAAAATAACAAGTCAAAGTACGTGATTTGAGAATCAGCCCTGCATTCACTATGCTTTTAGCTCTGTTTCGTCTCTACCAGCTCCCAACCTAAAGGCTTTTAGGCTGCAAAAGTCTCTTATGCTCACCAGGTATAGTCACTAATGTGTGCACATTGGGTTTATTTGATGTTTTTTCTGAAAACAGCTGCCTGCTGCTGCTAAGAAAAGTAGCATTGTGAGAAAGACGCTAAAATATTTCCATGAATCTGATCATAGGGAATTTTGCATATGTAAAAAACATAATTTAGTTCTCAGGTTTCTAATTCGAGCACACTGTCAGCTCCAGCAGATCCAATCATATTAGTTACCACAAGAGGTGGATAATCTTACGGTTTAATGCAGCCACTGCACGCCTCTGTGTCCTCCACCTCATTTATCTTTGCCATTTGCTCTTTGATGAATTAGCAGCTCCTCAGGTCTCAGATTAGGTCTCATTAAGGGCATCCTCTTGTGGCTCCACACACAGCTGCGGTGGACTTTAGATGTAATGATTCCCTTTGATATCAGAAATGAAAAAGTGACCTTGGTAAGACAAGACCTACCTCTCTACCACCTGGTTTTTCCAACATTTACAATCACAATGTAACTATTGACACATAATCCCACAGTTTATCAAGCTGTTACAATGCAAACTGTTGGAGAGGTAGCTGATCTTAAATCTAGATATTGAAAATTAGAGACAGACTCCCTTTCCGGCTGCCTGGATCTCTCTGTCTCTCTTTCCTTTTTTTTTTCCTTCCCTCCAAATGGAGAATCCCTCTCCCAGATCCTTTGGTTAGGAAAATGTTTAGCGGTCAGGCCTTGCTTCCTGTAATTACTCCATTATTAACATCCCATTGGTGGAGAGAGACAGTAGGGCAGAGGACGCCCGGGACTTAGTCAGTGTATAACAGGGACTTGAGCGCAGAATGTCAGATATGCAAAGTGTGCATTCCCGCACACGCTGCGACACACATGCAGCGCTGCACGTGTCACTGCAGTTTATGCTTGTTTAATGTGGGATTCAAATGATTAAGATAGATTGATGTAAGGTCCAGCTGCAAAATGAATTTGGTTATGACTGATCTCTAAAGGATAGCCCTCCCACACACACAGTGGTCATGTCAGTGCCGTTTTAATGGAGTGGTCAATCAGAGAGAGTGAGAGCAGCCGGCCAAAGCAGCTTGGCAGCCTCTCTATTGAGTTAGAACAGACATTAGCACCAGGCTTGTCCCTCGCCTTAGACTCCATCTCCTCTCCGTGCTTCTTTATCTGCAGTAGTACTCAGGGATCCCGTGCTGTGGCCTCCGTGTCCCAATAGTAACCACTGATCATAACCTAATTGGATTGATGTAACTTGTTTTCCAGCCCATTCAATCTAATTTGCCTGGAGCCAGCCGCATAGAAATAATTGTCAATATGATCTGCTCTTTTTGCTCTGTCTCTCCCTCTTTCTGCAGATTTCCCAAAGAGGATGTGGGAGCAGGACGAGAAGCTGAACTGTGCAGGAATGTGCAACACTCAGCAGGAAGGAGAAGATGCACAGCGGGTCTGAGGTGTACAGAGACAACTGGGTTTCAATGTTTTCAGTACACTAAGAGGTGCAAGATGAAAAGATGCTTTATATTTTCAGTGCAGCGTAAGTCCCTTAACTCTAAAATATCTTTACAAAAAATGACTTGCAGACTAGCCTTATTTGCATAAATAAAATGTTGCTGTTACAGACTGTCTTAAAGTCTGATGTACTTTACTGAGGATCAAAAACTACTGACTGAGGAAGGAATCAAAGAATCCCACAGACAGTTTGTCTCTTGTGCGCATTATTTTACAAAACTTTGTTTGATCTCCATCAAAAAAACAAAACAAAAATCAGGCAAATTTCATTTAGTCAAACAACACCATCACGTCACATATAAACTCCGTTGAAGAGTCCAACTTTCAGAGGACATCCATACAAATTAAGAGCACTGAAAACATAATGAATAAACAAATAAAAGGATACTATGTTACTGAAAGCTGCAAAAAGCCAAAGTTAGCTCAAACGAACAACATGAAAAAGTGTTATTTTTAGTAAAGGTTTAAAAACCAAATGATAACTTATTGGAAATATTATAGGACAATCAGTGATGAAAGATCATGATAATCACACTACTTAAAGCTTACAAATATCAAACAGAGGAATAGAGAGGCTTCACCTAACCGTTGCTGGCTGAATGAATACATTTTAGACATTGTAGATAAAGTGAGGAAAAGTGACCAGCCGTTCCTTCAGTGCTGTAGACAGACTGTATATTCCCATAAATTAAGAGGTCATTTCTGAGCAGTTCCATTCAGGAAAGAAGATACAGCAGGGGAAGATATCTCTGTATAAATAATTCCATTTCACATTCATTTCTATTTGGCACAGAAAACTTTAAAACCTGTGTCCATTTGATGGCAAATGCAGTTTTAAACATAGAGGTTTAGCTGACAGTTTCATTGTATGAGAGAGTGGTGCACACCTTTGTTTGCTGCATCTCCGTTGTATCTTTATCTTTGAAGGAGGGTCTGTCTTCTCCACCTATGTCATTATAATCAACTGCACTTACAGGGACAGAATGCAAAAAGGCCACTGTATGTTATGTGTGTATGTATGCTATCTTATACGTTATATCATGTCTATGTGTTCCTATGTGTTTTATATCTACTGTATATATGTATAGATATGTAGATAGATATATGGTTGTTTTTTTTCTCCCTCAACTCGTTTCAGCATGAAAGTAGAGATTTAAAGACAGTGAAAGACTATTTTGATGTGGAAGAGCCAAGAAAGGCATTCAAAAGATAAACAGACCAAAACGTCCCCAGAGTTTGTCCCCAGTCCAAATCTAGTCCTCATCCAAATCCACAGTCAAAGAAAGCTCAGGCCTAACATAATCACAGAGTGCTCGTATGAATTAGTAAGCACTCACCCAAACTGTTAAACTCTGGTTGACATCTGTGAGCGTTGTTAAATGCTCTGCATATAGACAGAAGAGCTTTTCTCTTTTTATGTGTGTTTAAACAGGGCGTTAGCATATGTACGTCTGTGTAAACAGTCAAGACGACTTCAATGTACATTCAGCCAGGTCAAGGGGTTACAGCAGAATTCACTCATCAACTGTCAGCGATTTTTTTTTCCAGAGGTGTAAAATGGTGGCCGGCAAAAGCGGACAAAAGAAACTGATCTGCGGGCACTCGAGTAATGAAGTATCTCTCGCCGCAGCTTTTGTGCGGACTCTCACAATGCTGCGTGTGATATGGATCCCTCTCAGACGGGCAAAGTGGCCACCTATTGTGAACGGCGAGCATACAGGATCCGAGGCGAGCCCGTCTCCTCAATGCAGCCGCAGCAATTATGATATAATTTTTCTTCAGGATTTCAGCAAGTCTTCTCACTTTACTCAAAGGGCCTGGAATTGGGCTGGAGTTAGGTGGTGAGAGCTCAGCGGCTGGAGGGTGTTGGGATTTCACAAAATCCCCATGTGGGAAACTTTGGGTCCTTTTAGACTTTTGCAAGTTTGTGCATTTTGACACAGTTGACTGCAGAATGGTTTTGTATGCTCATGATAAGAAGTTTAGAATCTCTGCATATTGTGAGATAAATACATTTACTAAACATTTCTATACACTGAAAAAAATCATAGTCCAATCATACACTGGCCCAAAATACACGTGCATTTTAATACTTAATTTTTCACAAATGGCTGCCGTTGCATATTTGCATGACAGAAGAGTGAATTATTGGCTTTGGCAGAGGTCACTCTCCAGACCCCATCCAAGTTTTATATAAATTTGGTTATTGATTTCACTTGAAATGTAAGCCTGAGGGGTGCACATTACAAAAGTTCATATGAAGATTTTAAGTGGAAATGATTTTCAAAACAAAGGACAAATAAGGTTCAGCCCCTCTCCCCATCATAATCATTTTGGTACAGTCCCTAATTAGAAAAAAACAAAGTGGCTCGATTGGCTGTTAACCAATATCTAACTAAATATGTTGCAATATGTCCCGATTCAGGTCAGTTGTGTCAATATTGCATTGTAATTAAATGAACAACACAAGTTTTCCTGGAATTTATCCCAACTAAAGATCCAGCGGTCACTCAGGGATTTGTCCTTCATCCACTGTTATCAGAAGCTCCAGCATGCAAACTGACATCATCCAAACACTTTTCTCGACAGACAACCAACATGATATCATCACCGAGATCCCACAGCTTGCTGACACCCATATGTTACGACAAGAGGGCAAGTCCCTTCCATCTAACAGGTTGTTCCAGCTGTTTACACAATAGGTCGTCTCTGAGATGGATTGATAACAGAGACGGCATGTCTTCTTGTGTCCTCAGTCCTTTACTGCATTACAGGAGCTCTATGCATGAGTCATATACGGATAAATATACCTCAGTCCCAGTAACCTCCTGGCTTAGGGAGGAGGGAGTGGGGGAACGGGGACCAGGAGAGATGCCCAATGTTTACCTAAAGCCGGCGGACTACTGTGCATATGATAGCAGGTCTCCGAGGTTTCACGTCAACAAGGAAAGCGAGAGCGCCAGTCTATTGATCCCATCCGCAGGGAGAGATAAGCTGTCGCCACTCATGAAGTCATTTCATAGATTACATGCGGGGAGAGAGCCTGTCTGTGTGGACCGTACATACACCGAGCCATTATGTCGATACTAATAAAGCAAGACCTTGTTGTGAGTGTAGCAGCAGGAAGCTGTGGTAGTAGTATTTTTCTTACTGTCAACAAATCCCACGAAAACGCCAAAACCTTTAATGCATGTATCCTACTAACAAGTACTGTGTATCACAGCCTGATAAATCTTATTTATAATACTCCTCTGTGCCATAAAGCTCCATTATTGTCCAACATTTATTCAATTCTCATCAGTGACTGCACTGCTGCAGTGGGTGACGTACATCTACCACATACACCGAAAATACGCACAGGAGCGTCAAATGAGTATTAATCCACCGCTGAAAATAGTTTTATTAAACATGAAATATACAGTTTGAGGAATGTTTGCTAAAACTTACTTTTTTGAACGTACGAGAGAGACACTTTTATCAGATCACTCATTTTGAGTTTCCCTTCCGTAAATAGCCCAAAGTAGAAGAGTAGTATTTTCTCTAGTAAAAGTGAAACGTGAAATCCTTCTTACAAAGCTGAAAATAAATCACATTGTTCAAGCCTGATTACATGTGCAGCTACAGTCTGCTCAATGTTCACATTTCTGAGGCTGTTAGCACTTTTTATTTCATGACAGTCTGTGACATGCTTTAAGCTGCAATATCACCAAGTGACACTAGAAGTTGGCTCCAAAAAGCCTCCGGCACCATAGACTCCCATTTAACTAGTCTCTTGAAGTCAATACAATTTTTCCAGAATTTTTTTTTTTTTTTTTTTTTTTTTCTAGCTAAAGTCACACATTCTTAATAATATTCTGGTGGTCCAACTGAAAATAATGCCATCATTAATTAGATAATAAACCTTTTTTTTTTTCTTTTTTTTTTTTAACTTGTTTTTGGGGGCGTGTCTGTTTGATTGACAGGCCTGCCGTAATCTGACTACACCAATCAGGTTACGGCAGCCAAAATACAAATTTAAGGCTTCATAACCAGCCATTCACTAACCAGTAGGTGACGTCACTGTTGGTTGCCACTTGATATTAATCCACAAACGAAGAGTAGTTTCCAAGAAATGCACTGATTACTCCAGCATGCGTAAAGTTTGCAAAACACTACAATGCTCAGCTGTTTTAGAAAATTGCTGAGCTATTTCTTTTAAAAAATGAAACGTTTTATTTGTGGTCAGGCCCTCGGTAGAAACCAGTGCCACACAAGAAAAGTTCTGCAAGATGGAGTATATATATATATATATATATATATATATATATATATATATATATATATATGACGTTTTTCTCGAAAAGAGAGTCATACAGGAGTGTAGCTACTATGTCTGCTCAAATGTGCGTTGTGTTTGGAAAATTGTGGTACTTTGGTAATTTTCATTCAATGTTTCTTCCAGTTGAATTTCTTGGAAAAAAATATTTCTACAATAACGTGCATAAACAGGCCAAAGTTTTTACAAAGTTCTCAAAGCATTAATCAATCAGTAATTTAGAAGGCATGTTAGTTTTGGTTTCTATGCAAACCACCATTAACATATTCTCCAAGTCTCTTCGACTGTGTTTTTAGAGCTATAAAAAAAAAATGCTGAGGCCATGTGTGAGGCGTGAGGAGGTGGTTTACATCTGATGGCTAACTTTCCCCTTACCTTGTTCCCTTCACTCATCACCCTCACTGGGGCCAGTTCCCGTTGCAATGCTCATGGAGAGTCTGAAAAACACACATCCCCTATCACATTACATTTAAGTTACAGCTAAGTATTATATTCACTCACAATGAAAGATGAATTTGTAAGGATACAAGCAGCAGAAAGCAGAATTAAGTTTACTCTCTTGTCTGCTTGTACTGTTCCTTCCTACTCATCTATATTTTCAATGCGCAGAAGCCAGACGTCCTGTGTAATCAGTCTGCGATAACGCCGTCTGCTCCGTCTCCTGTCGAGTCAGGTTTTCCCTCAGGTTTCTCAGCGCACAAAGGAGGATGACTGACAGGCCACGGAGACTCAAAAATCCATCTATGGATTTCAGAGTCCTGTTGCTCGCTCCCCTCCCTCTGTCCCCACTTCTACTCTCTTCCCCTGCTAAATCAATTCTGTGCAGGGACTTTATTGACTCAGGTAAAGAAAGGGGTTGTGATCCAGCAGTCAATTTCTGTGTCTGCACAGTGGGGGGAGGGATGGAGACACAGTGCATCATCAATGCTCCTCTCTTACTGTGGTCATGGGACCAGTGTGTGTGTCTGAAGGTACTTATTCTATGCATACTAAAGTGCATATATGCGCATAGATGCATACTTTATGTCTGCAATTGCGCTTGTGGGTGTATCAGGCATTTTTATAGGAGCTGAGGAGGCAGGCCGGGGCCTCGGGCTGCTGAGGGGCAGACATTGATTATCAGACGCTGTGGAGCCACTGGTCTGTCTCCACTGGTGGGAGGAAGACTGGGCTGGTTTGCTGAGGAGCTTCTATGGCTGGGGGCTACAGGGAGAGACAGGCCAGGGGGGGTTAAATGGTAATGTGGGTTGATAGGTGGGGGTCAGGTTGGGAGGGGGTCTTCCTGCTTCTTTAATGATTAAAGGAAGATGTGACACCATCCCTGGAGCCAAGAATCCACCCTGAGGCGCTTTAGTGCTACTGCCCTTGTTACAGCGGCCGTTGTCACTGTGCTGATACGCTGTTAGACTTCTCCACTGGAGCCTTGATGAAAGTCTTGCTCACACCTGGATAGATATTTATTCAGTTACTACAGTATTGACCCAGTCAACACGGCTCTTAGCTAATGGTCCACAATCTTGTAAAACCTGGTGCCCACTGAAAAAGTGAAACACGGTCCGCATCTTATGAGGTGTATTGTTATGACAGGACTTGGCTTAAGAATTTAACCCTTTGTGACTTTAGCAACACATTTCTCTGGAAGCTTTTCCCTGCTGTATTTGCTGCATGTTAATGTTAATGTTTTCCCTTATAGTAATGACCAAGCTTTTCTAAAGTTATTAGTGCCAAAATATAAAAGATTACTCCCCAAGTTTCCGTGTATCTTATCAAAGCAAAGAAACAGAGCTGAATTTGAAGTTGTAGCTTCGGCTGACTGCTATAGAGTCAACAACAAATCAGCAACACTTTAAAAAACTTCAAACAAAAGTATGTCAATACTAACAGGTTCAGGTGAGATGATTGGAAATAGCTGTTCTTGGATTGTTTTTTAATAAATAGGAATAGGGAGACTCAGTACATCTTTATAACATGGCAACTTGATTGACCTGTTGCGCTGCTCACATTAAACCTACAATGATCTCACAAAAATAAACAACAGCCTATGCTGTTATTTTTAAATGCCCAAAACAAACTAATTTACTCTCTAACTTACAAGTGTTGCAACCAATTTGTAAATCACAATTTGTATGTCAGAGGACAAGGTGAAAGTAGAGTGAGATCGATATAGAGCCTCAAAAATTCATAAAAGAGGAGGGTTAAGGTTTCTAGATGGGTTTGACATTAATATGCAGGACTGCTGTTCTTCTCCTGTGTCCTACCAACAGTCATTGTTTCTTTTACCCACAATCATGGTCGTTTCCTCGTAGCTCTTGATGTAAAGATAATGGCAACGCTTCCCTTCCCAAGACGTTTCTGTTATCCGACCCTTATCACCTCCTACATAAGAGTGTTTTTGTGGCTAAACCAAAATAACTTTAAACTGTAACATTACAAAATATGGAGCCAGTCATACAACAAATTTTTGTAATGGTGATTTGCACTGTAATAGTAGTGCTGGGGGGTTTGTCGAATTAGAAAATTCTAATATACAAGTCATTTTGAGAGATGTTGTTATTTAGGTCAAGAAAAATGTCAAACCACATGACATCCTGTTGAGCATAGTTACATTATAGAGCTGCATATTTGGACATTTATTTTAAACTTTAATTTCAGTGATGTTATCAGAGCTTCACTTTAAGTGTCTATATGTAAGTGCACTTCTTTTGATTGCTCTTTCCTGTCACTGACCAACATTACCTGTGCATTCATGCTACCATTTTGGGTTTTATTCATCTGTGATTAAGCACATTATTTTTCCTCTACCAGCAGGGCCTCAGGTGAAGCCTTGGTCACTCCAGCTCATACTTCTTACCTCCCTGTCTCAGCCTCTGTACTGTACAGCAGGGCAGGTCCCCCTGGCCCAGTCATGGTGCCAGCCTACCTCCACCAGCCCTTTGATCAATAGCGGCCCGACTACCTTGTCTCCGCTCCCCCCATTCACTGCTCTTCAGATCAGCCTGCTCTCTAAACCCCTCCATGACTGCTGCCTCATTAAAAATACATCACATCCAAATCACATTGATCTCTTTTACGCTTTTCATTTACTTTCACTGAATCTCTGCTCCCACCTTCCCTTGTTCTCTTATTCTGCTGTGTCATGATGAGTAATAGAAGAAAAAAAAAAGGTCACATTACAACTTCTCTTCTTCTATTTTTAATTTGCATTTTATTTTGGCAACCTGGATAGACTTTTATAAAAGAAAAACTAACCAGATTTAAAGAAAATCTGAAAGAAAAAAACACAAGTTAAAGCTCATTTCCAGTATGCAAATATTAGAAGTTGGCAAGTTGAGATAAATAGCTGCTGGGGCAAATTTTCGAGTCCACTGCAGATGAAGAGGGTACCACAAGAAGATGTAATCAAAAGAGTACCATCCAAGTCTGAAACTGTGAGAAACAAATCGAGGATGGAAATATAGCATTCGTGTTTATTTCATGTATAAATTTGAGGAAATCTTACTGCCCCAGAGATCTGTTGTTTTTATGTTACGTCATACTTTATCCCTCTACTGGAGCAGAAGCTTCAATTGGCATTAAATATCTTCATGCGCGTCATCATTTATTTGCTGAATTTGGTTTTATTTCATTTTGTTGCATTTTCATTTAGTGATATGCCAATTTTGTTCACCTCAGCCAAGTATAAAACCTACATAAAAAGAATCAGCCTCACTTTTCCTGCAAAAAATAAATATAAATAAAATATAAATAACCAGTCAACAGCTGATCAATGAATGATTTGGAATTGTTCACTTGAAATTGTTTTCATATAATAGTTCTTTGGATGTTTTTTTAGTTCTCCTTGTTCAAATTGTAGTTTCTCCATCTGATTCGAGTAGCATTCCTCTGGGAGTTAATAGCGTGTAGCTGAAGGCCGCCGGCTCACCTGGGGACTACGGGGCAAGTCCGTACAGGCCGGTTGTCTCTATCACAGCAGACAGCCGGCAGACCAACCTCAGTGTGATGTGCTGATACCCAGCCGGCCCTCCCTGCTGCACGCATACACCCATTTACTGTCCTGTCTGCCTCACTTAGTCTGCACTCACGTTCCCTCTCATTCTACCACCTTGGTCACAAAATCATTTAAGGTAAGAAGAGAAAACAGATTCGCCACAATCATCGTTTATTGGTGATGGCAAAGTAAATATGCAAATTATCACAAATTTGTGCCGATATGAAGCTGTCTTGACAGTTTTAACTGAACAGACACTTGAAAATGGAGGCTGTTAGCATGTTAGCTGTTAATTTTATACTCAAAATATAATTATTTTATTTTCAAGAACATAATTCTTTAATAGTTTTAGAAATGAGTTTAAACTTTGTTAAAGTTTCAACTTGCAAAAAATAATAATAGAAGTCAATGGCATAAATACATCTTTAAAGTAAACTGAGTGGATTTAGTCTTCCAGTAGCAACCAAGATAACAAGCTTGCTAACTGCTTCAGTAATATTCGCTATAACTGAAATGGTTGACCAAATGTCAAGGGAGGAGTGAACGGCTCAATAGTGTGAAAATACAAAGTACTATTCAATTCAATTGTCTTTTACGAGCATGTTACTGGCTAGCTATCACTTTCTAGAACCGAACAGTTTGGCATGGATGAAGATACCCAGCAGTACATGTAAAACATGTAAATGTTTGCCCACAAATATGAAAGTGCAAACTGTTCGCTCATGTTCATCTTTCGAGCAGTGAAGTGTCACACCTGTTCACATTTACTACTTTTCTGGCTGCATTTTTCTGTTTATACGGCTTAAAGTAGGTTTTCCGACTAAGGAGCGCGTCAGTTATCTTGTTATCCACTTTAAAATATACCGGCTCACTGAGTACAGTACATGCTATCACAATGGGAAACGTACATTAACCTACACTGGGAGGACTGCAGTAAGCCTGGAGGAACACTATCCGGTTGCATAACATCTTTGAAAAAAAGAAGACAAAAAGAACAAACCATCCCAACAACCTGAGCTGTGGCCTAATCGCGCCTTTATCCCCTCTGCTGCAGGTAAGCCTGACCCAGGGTTATCTCCCAGACAAAAAAATGTGGGGATCCCTCTTTTGTTCCAGATTAAAGTGGCACTGATGATTCAAGCTCGTGGAAAACCTGGACATTTTTTTCATGAATCAGCAATGAAATATCAATCTCTTTTAGTGCCCTTTTTTCTGCTTTTTTTTCCCTTTGCTTTTGCAGCATTGTTTCTGGTTGAGGTTTTCTGGGTAACAGACCACTGAGGTCATTTGGGTGTTTTTGCAGCCTATAGAGTAGTTTAATGCACAATGATAAAAAAAAAAAACCATGCTTTATGTGGTGAACATTTTATTGGCAGATTCCAGTGTTTTTAGACTACTTTTAAAACCTTAGATTGGGGCTCCAACCACCAATTCTTCAATAAATGGACGACCAGCTCTCACAAACTTTCATGTAGAAATAAAGTGAAAGGACCGGGTTAAATATTTTCTATTAGAAATAAAGCAAAAAAAACAACAACAAAAACCCAACTTTTTCCGTATTTTTTCAAGGATCACTGGAGTACTTTGATTCATGACATCATGTGTTAATAGATAACAGGAAGTAATTTCAGCAGGTTCCAATAAGTGTTTCCTTTCCTATGTTGTTTGCAGGAAACTGTTGTCCAAAACAAAATGATATTTTAATGACACTTTACCTACATTTTATATATTGTATGTAGTTTTACCCTCCAACTCACTGGGCTTCTTGTGAATTCTGCAAGAAGTCCAAAGCTGTGGAAATGAGCTAAACACTGATGATGAATGGAACTGGCGGTGCAGGAGAAAGAGCTTAATACACACTATGACTTCAGGTGAGTGTTGGTGAGGGGGGCTTGAGCGAGCTATGGACGCTAAGCTCAGCAGAGGGAGCCCTTTCTTCTGTGTGTGTCTGTGTGCATTCATGCATGTTAGGCTATAGGAACGGTACCGTTAAAGGTTTGTTTAAGGAAATCAACATTTCTACACGCAGATCACTATTCACCAATAAAAATGAAGCTGTGATAACATCCCCTATGGCGATCCAGAGTGGGACATGTTCATGAAAAGAGAAATTTCAGCTTTCACGAGTTGCAGCTTCATGACTGCATGGTTCCCTGTTCAAAAACCATGACCACAGCGATGCTTAAGAAGAAAAACAGTCCTCCCAGACACTACAAAGAAGGAACTTTGGCCAACCCTGTTCTTAATACGTAAAACATACACACTCATCACAAGTCTGTGACACGGAAAATACCAGTGGCCAGATTAATCAAAAATAATGGACTTGCTGTGTTTGCTGTTCCACTGAGTGAGGCTTTTTTTGGTCTTCGTAAAGATCTTTTTTCGCTTAGGTATCGCAGTCTGGAGCTGTTCCAGAGTCAAGAAACCTGATCCACACCTTCGTATTTCTGCGTCCACCAGAAACGACCTGTTCCCAAGAGTTCAGAGAGGAAAAGGTCCTGAAACGTCGCCCTTAATATCACACGCTCCTGCTCACACGCCTGTATACAGGAGCAGCTGCTGGCCACAAACACTGGAGTTATAATCCAGTCACAACAGTAATCACACTTGTTGTGGGAAGATTCGGCCCACACACACACACACACACACACACACACACGTCTACCTGTCGCTCCCATCACTTCTAAACTACTATAGAAATTCCATTCATCTTTACACACTGTGGGAGGGGTCGCCTGGAGGTGATGAAGGGAGCGAGTTTCTATGGCGACAGTAATGAGCGAATGAGGTCGAGTGCAAGGACCTGGGGCTGCGATGTGCTTTGTGCCTCCCTTTGTCCCCATAACAGTGGAAATTAAGGGATGCAGGAACAACAGGATTGAGTACACATGACCTAATGAGGGTCTAGCGTGGGCCAGGTCTCCGGGAGGGGGGAGCTGGGCGGGGTGGGAGGTTTTGAAGGATCAGGGGATTGTGGGTGGGATTATTAGCGTTATGTTACATTGGTGGTTGTTTTGACTTTTAACTTGAAGAATTTTATTCATGTCGTGTCGTATTTGTGTCGTGCCCAAAACGATTGATTAAAAGGTGGTGCCCTGAACTTATCATCTATTCTTCATCCATAAATCTGTATCCATCAGCATTTCCATTCAAAGACTTCTTCCCCTCTTTATCCTCCTTCGTTCTCCTCCTCTCCTCCCTCTCTCTGCTGACTGCCCTGACTCGAAGTGACAGCAGTTCTCATTAAATACGAAACACCGGTCACATGCGAAATTGACCCCGCAAGTGTTCTGGCTCACCCTGTCCACCACTGGGCTTGACTCCCATCAGCCCCCCTGGCAGGGAGCGACCGAAGCCCCAGAGGTGTCAGGTATGGAGAGGGGCGGAGGCTGGAACAGGATTTTACTTTTAATCAGCGGATTTGGCAGATTTTTAGGAGGACTGCCTATTATCACCACTTTATCACTGTCAAACTGGAGACCTCTTTTCCTCAATACCTTCTTTAGAGAACCAAGAAAAAAAGCATGTTCTCTTCAGATTCTTAATCGCAATATATCTCGGTCTAGTTAGAAGTGTTTTATAAGAGATTAAAACCGTTTTACACATTTTCCAAATCAGTGCTTGAAGGTGCCCTGTGGAGATTTTGACCTCTAGAAGTGCTGTTGAGTGATGTTGTATGTGTGGAGTCTCATTGTGTTTGTTGACTGACAGTTCGACATATTGTTGTAGGGACAAGACTGCCACATCACCATGGCGATCTCCTCATCTCAATGACTCATTATTTGTCTTTGTACAGTGTGTCTATGTTAGCTTGAAAGATCTGTATAATTGCTTTTAATTTCCATTACTCATTTGGAGAACAGTTCATACTTAGTTTTTTCTTTTACTCAACATAATATTTAACAATAGAAACTGACTGCAGGATGCAACAATGCTACATGGAAACAAGGTTCTTCCTCCACTTAGTGTCTTACTGTCTGAGTTCAAGGTTACATGATTGACCACTGTCGCCCGGGTTTTGACAGAAGTTGATTGTAGTTCATCTTTTCGTCGTTGTTTTTGCACCCACTGCAGTCCCCATTGCCCCGTCCTAAATGAACGAGCCTTATTCAAATACATAAGAAGACTGCAGTGTTTCGCACATGATTTGGTGTGAATGCAGCATTAGGCTGTATCCTTAAACTGATATTCAACCTGAAATGAATTCCTCTTCCCCCAGGTTTCATAAACACTCATGGCATCTAATGTGACAAGTGACAACCTTTATAAGAGCTAAAGGTATGCCGCATTTCAGCTGGAAAACAATCATTTACAAGAGGGAGAGGAGAATGAGTTTTTACTTGAGAACAGTGATCATGATGAAATTACACACTGAAAAAACATTATTTTCAGTTCGTCCTTCAGGTTAAAAAAAAAAACGAGTCACAAACAGACACTGTTATCTTTTTTCAAGTGGGTAGAAGACCCTTTTCACACACAGCTGTAACACGCTTATAACACCAGGATATATGACAAACTTTCCCCTGTCTTTATTTCCTGATCCTGATCTGTGCGCTGATTGGCTGTGTGGTTTTATCAGGTTCTGTTCAAAAACAGCACTGGTCAATATTTTCTGCAGTAACGCATTAATACACACTGCACTGTTTTTACTTCAATATCTATTTTTTGAAACTCAGTGGAAACTCAGGATTCCGAACATGCTGTCTGCTAATTATTATTTAGGACAGTCAGTTCATTTTATTTCGAGAATAGTGTTCTATTGTTATTGTACACTCATTTCTGAGAACACCTAGAAATGTTGGTACCTGCAATGAATCAATGAATTTCAGTAGGCTTTTGGGTCACGTACAATTGCATGAACTCCATTCAAAAACGGGCTAATTTTAGACATCTGTAACTTCCCTTTTAGCCTAAATCAAAAGAACTGATATGTTACCAGCATATAGTTCCATCAGGAACGTTTCCAGAGTCATGTCTGTCAGACCAGGGTCTATCAGGATCATTTTACACAGATGGGACAGGGACAGTGGTGATTTGAGATGTTGTGGACTTCTACACCAAGTTCAATTCAATTCAATTGTATTTACATAGCACCAAGTCACACCACAACAGTTGTGTCTCTATGCGTCATGCCTGTCTGTCTTCCTGTCTATCTGCCCGTCTGGGCAGGACGAGGCCCAGCTGCCGTGTTATTGCACTTGGCTGCCTGTGTCAACTTAATGGGATGTTTGATTTCCACGTCAGACTTCCTGCACCGCCAATGCTCGACTCTTTAGCCCTTTGATATTTTGACTTCCTCTGCTCACTACTCAAAACTCAAAACAAACATATTCACACATATATAAATACACAAACACAACACTGACCTCCTATCACCTGCGACACACATTACTAATTTCATTTACTCAAACATAAGCAGAGAGGACAGAGCCAAAATACACACGGTGGTCCTGTGCTCTTACTCTGAGGCCAATTATTCCCATAGTTTCCCCTTATAAATGCAAAAATACTTCTCAGTGGGAAAATATTACTTTTCAGATCTCGCTCCAAGGCCAATCAGACATCTTGTTTGTCATCACTTGTAGGCCATGAGGATGACCTACCCGAGAGACACGATACTCTGAGCTCAGCAGTATCACTTACACCCACTGATGGCTATCTAGGAGTCAACCATGTCTGCTCTCTGTCTCTGTGACATATGATGATAAAAGGCGTCTTCTAATTCTCATGAAGTGATGACTCCTGGTTTATGGCCTCATGTGACCTTTTTGACGTGTCCAGTCTGTGAATGTTTTGTGTAAAGGAACACCTAATGGGAATGTTTCTATGTCACTTATTAAGAAAGACCAAAACAACCACTATTTACATATTTAGCTCTTAGAATAGACCTGTATTTCTTCTGAAAATTGCTCAAATAGTGAGTATAAACAGTGGCACCAGCAGCATAATAACACACATTGGTGTGTATTGATAACAAAAGTAAAGGTTGCTGGAAAAGGATAGTGAATATACACAGAAGGTGGAACAGGAGGGTTTTTTTTTTACAGCTTTTACAGAGATCACGATTCATGATATAAAAACAATTGGCATTCAGATAAGAAAAGTACAAGGAAAGAAATTAATACTTGTAGTGTTTTTGTCTTTTTTAAGAAATAATTACAAAAAAATAGTGACTGAAAGGTGCTTCCACCCCAACCACCACCAGAGTCACAACTTCTGAGCATTGCAAATACAGCAGTTGAGATTTGGGAAGTAGACTTTTAAGATATGGCTTCAAACGTTCTTATTTAATCGGTTTAGGTATGGCTCAGGTGTCTTGTATTTATGCTGGCATAAGACCTCCCATGAGGCATTCCACTCCCTCTTTGACTATTGCATGTCATTAAAAAAAAATTATTAAATTGATGTTTTAATGTTTTTCACTTGTATTCTTTTAAATCGTAAAATGCATTGGGATCATGTTCCATCTGGATTTCATCCTGGCCCCACCAACAGTTCACATCTTGGATCTGTATGCCATCCTGTTCTCTGGTTCCGTTGGAGGTTTCTTCCTGATAAAAGTTAAAAACATTTTAAATTGTCGGGTTCCTCTGTATAATGTTGTAAAGTTCGGTTGTAAGGACTTTACTGTGTTAAGCGACCTGAAATAACCTGCTGTGCTGTGATTTGGTGTTATTAAATAGAATTAAATAGAATTGGATTATACCCTAAATAGAACTGAGTTGAATAGTGTTTTTTATTTTATTTTATTCTGCAGTCATATTTAATGTAACCGTTCATTCTCTCTCTAATAAAACATAGTGGCTCAGGTGACTATTGTGTTAGAGTGATTTTTTTGCTAATTGTTAGAAGGTTTGGTCGAGTAAGGTTTATGATTGTTTCAATCTTCAGGTCAGATTTTAATAGTGGGTAAAGTTATTAATGTGCATATATCTGTCAAACAATTTGATCTACAACAAAATCCAAAAAGTTAATTAAATTTGTATAGCAGTCATGTGAAGACTTGAAGTCCATAAAAATGGTTCGTGAAGAAATTACTTTGTTATCTGGTCCAACATGTTAGATGTTTTCTGTAAAGCAAACAAACAGCAACTGTGAGCACTCTGTGAACCCTCAGACTGAATGTGTGTAAGTGCGCTTGTGTGTGTGTGTGTGCGTGCGCGTGTGTGTGTGTGTGTGTGTGTGTGTGTGTGTGTGTGCGCGCGTGCGTGTGTGTGTGTGTGACTGTAATCAGGGAGATCATGCAGAAGATTATGCACACGTAAGTAAACAAAAGGGCTAGAGGATTACGAATTTAAAAGGAAGACAAACATTCCCTGACGCTGTGTATGTTTCAGTATACACGAAGCAAGTGTCAGAAAAAGTTCATCCCTGTGCATCTGTGTGTGTGTTTGCATGTGTGTGTGTGTGTGTGTGTGTGAGAAGACAGTATGTGGTGAGGGGGAAACAGACAGTGAGGTCCCGCTGCTCCGGCTCTGTGGACACGTTCCCTCTGCCCTCATTAGATGGTTAACCAGTGTCCAGTCAGGCACACAAAAAAATGGGCCCCTCCAACTACCCACCCGTCTCATCTCCAGAGACAGCAAACAACCTCCCTGCTGCATCGATCCAGGGCTCCATGAGAACACAGCTCAAAACAATCCAAAAAGTCGGGCCGGAGGAATGAAAGGGCTGGGTTGTTGAGAAAACAAACAGGGGAGGGAATTCTCAATCGATTCGCTACATATAACCGTATCTGACATGCATGTCGGTAGCTGCTTGCTAATTACGGCCCAAATCTACACTAGAAGGTTGTTGTGTCACCGGGTCCCAGGAACAATCTGCTGATTGTTGTGTGAGAAGATTGGTCAGACAAGGGCCGGCCACTTTCCCCCCAATTATCCCCATTTAGTGGTTCTGCTTCAAGCTGCCTGGACGGGAAAGAGGGGAAAAAAAGGAGGAAGCAAAGGAAAAATGAAAGACGTGAGAGACACGGAGGAGAGAAAACCGTCCGTTGACTGTCAAACCAGGCTGTCGGCTCAAAACCGTGGAAACTTGAACACGCTCTCGATCGGGAAGTTTTAACTTTGCAGCAGCGGCTATTTTAAGAGTGAAGCGTGCGATGATCCTTGGCCTAATGAGCTCAGCCCCCCCCCCCCCCCACCCCCTCCTCACACACACACACACACACCCCACCCCACCCACCTACCTACTCAGCCAGGAGGGGCGAGAGGAGGGGAGGGGGGGGCAAAAAGGGTCGATTATGAATTGAGTTAATGAGCCTGGATCGGGGTGGGGGTGGATGGGTAAGGGGCAGCATGAGAATTCACCCTTTCCCCCTCTTTCTATCCTCAATTTCCTTCCTCCACCCTTCCTCTCTTACTTTGTGAGAAAAAAGAAAGAAAAACTCCAGCAGGTGTTTTTAAATTACGCTGACTCCATGTGATGGATTCCTGTTGCTAAAAGTAGACAGCGTCAGACTTTCCAGATGTGATTGTAAAGTGACGTACCCGACAGCTCCTGGGCTGCTGCGCTCTAAGTTCCTGACCCGCCATTTGAAAGGGAGGACAGGAAAGTGACTATAATTAATAGGTTGATTGAAAAAAAAATCTTGTATTGAAGGGGAATAAAAAAGTTCAGATCCTGCTCCCGTAGCGCACGAGCAGAGGGCAGCATCGTGATCATGGGGAAGTTATAACCCTCTTGAGTCAGTGCTCCAAGTCACACCACTTGACCCAGATTAGCACCTGAGTGTTTGTGACTAGTTGTACATTGTAGTAAGGGTGTAGTACGGGTGGTAGGAAGCGAGGATGGTAAAACTCACGTGTTTTCAACGCACAGTGAGCGTTGTCATGCTGGAGAGTCACAATTTACCACCACAGTTCAGGTTATTTGCAGTGAACGTTTCAGATGCCTCAGAACGTCGCAGTGGAACTCGGTGTTGAAGTCACACTGCAAAAAAAACAGCAAATGTCAAAGAAAATCCACGTGGCTTTCTTGGGTTTTGAACAGCGATCTTCTGCCCTTCCTGAAATGCCAATGTCACTCGGGACACCTTGCCTGACTACCTGTTGTGGGGTCTCTGTTGCCAATTTCCATTTGGGAACATGGACGCTAGTTAGCTGCGCATGCTAACATTAACACAAATTCCCAGAGACATTCAGGTTTTCTGCTGAGTAATTGGCATCTCATACACTGCATGCTGTCAATGTCCAACATCAGTGTCAGGAGGAGGTCGAGCTAGTGTGAGCTGTCTGTAGAAGTAAATAGCATTAATGTCAGCAGTAATACAATAAGTCTCGTACTTGCCCTGAAAAGCATAAAAGTGACGGCAAAAGCAAGCAAACATGAAGTAGAAGTTCACTGGTAAAGATAATTAAATGCTGAACTTTAATAGATATGGTGTGAGTAAAATAATCGTTACTTGACATGTTACACATTATTTAAGTTACACTAATGTGGAATAAATAGCTTCTACACACAGCGTGCTCTAATCATAGATCGGATACATAATAACGAATGACATGATAACACGCAGACTGGTTGTATTCGTCTTGTTGGTAAATACAATTTCAATTGAATAAGTGCACAAGTCAAATAAATAAATTTTATTGAGCTTTTTTTTATGATTTATTTATTTATTTTTTTAACTAAACCTGCTTCTGACATTTGAGGCAAAGACCAGCTTCGTCCTGAGAGTGGAAGCAGGCCTGAATGTGTTTGGTATGTTTCCATCCCCTGCTTTGTCTTTGCCCCCACCCATGCTGGTGTGAGAGTGGAGAGGTGAGCCTGTGGACAAGCTGAACTCTGTGGCTGAGCCGAGCCTGAATGGAGGTCAGAGGAAAGTGGGAGGACGGTGGAAGGACAGAGGGGAGAGGGGAGGAGATGTGTGTTCCCCTCCGAGCCTCAGAGTGGGCCTGGCCTACTTAGACTGATTTCAGCCCGAGCACTAACCCGCTGGAGCTCCTACGCTTCACCCACTGAGCTCGCCTCAACACCCCGACTTGATCACTCGACCATGGGACTCAGGCCTGGAGCCAAGAGGACCAGAGACAGACAGGAGAGGAGAGACAGACAGAGAGAGGCTTGATTTCATGTGCCGCAACATTGCTCACATTTGTCAATTTCATTTTCAATCTAATAGAGTCAAATTCTGCGGCTGGGGATTTGTATCAAACCACTTATCTGCACAATTTATCAAGCATCCTCAAAGGCTCTGCTTATTAGCTGAGCCCATGAGGATGACATAGGGTCAGAGCGATGGACAAAAAAATGTCTTTCTACATTTGCCCTCTTTAAACCAGGCTGAACTTTTCCATCATAGATAATGGCAGACTGCTGATCTTCAGCTCCGTATCAAAAGAAGGCCGTTTCCCACACTGAGGCCTGTCTCTTTCCCACAGACGACTCCAAATACGCAGCGCAGATAGCCATGCTCTGTCTCGATGTGCTCAATATTGGCCATGCCAAGCTTATCATCAGCACATTCTGACACAACTCTCCACAGGCCCCCCATTCATTCCCTGTTTTCATTCTCCTTCACCCCAAAACTGAGCATTGTTTGCTGCAAAGGCAGAAAAAAAGAGAACTCAAACAAGAGAGCTTTTTGTGTATTATTCAGGCGCCGACTTCAGTAAATAAAGTGTGCTATTAAAAGAGCTCAGTTACAGTGTTTTTTATTTGCTAAAGTCCTGTTTGCTGAGTCATGGCAATTTCAAATTCCCTTACATGCTGCCACATTACATAAACAGGAGCATTGTCCAAGATCTGGTCACCAGGATGTTTGAAGTTTTAATGCACCTTAGTAGCAACACTGTAGCTTATTGTTCAGGGACTTAACATAAGAGACAGACAGGATTGACGGGCCTGGTGATATTTCACTGGCGACACACTGTGACCTTTCAGCTGTGTCCTGCACTGAGGGGACACACGCTGCAGGGCCAGCACTGATAGGAGAGATAGGACTGTGTGTGTGTGTGTGTGTGTGTGTGTGTGTGTGTGTGTGTGTGTGTGTGTGTGTGTGTGTGTGTGTGTGTGTGTGTGTGTGTCTATGTTTATGCAGGACACTGATGGCAGCGATGTCACCCCATCTGTCTGTCTCCATGGCTGCAGTGATCCATGGCCAGTGCCATGAGGGTTGGTGGTCAACATGGTTAACATTACTAATGTGTTCACATCATTAAATTTTTTTCCAAACTGACCAAAATGTTTTTTCAGTTTGGGAAAAAATTGTGAACTTAAAAAAAAAAGAAATGTCACATGGTAACACTGTGTGGACCCTAACATCTACAGTTTGTTAACATGTGAAATAAGATGGTCTTTAACCAAAACTCAGGTCTACACCATTCAAAGCAGGTCTCAGAATCATTGGCAACTAGTTAGCTACAAATAACTGAATTCGGAAATGTATCATGGCTACTGTTGTTTTGTAATGAATAAGTACCTTTCAACCCTCAACTCTTTTTTGTTACACCCAAGTGAACATTGAAGCCTTATTACGTAATGACTTGAAAATTGTTCCACTTGCAAACCAGAAATGCGGGAACCAAGAAAAGTAAAACTGACAGTTTTATATTTCCTATTTTAATTAAGGTTCACCCTTAAACATTTTTTTTAAAAAAGGGACAATGAATGATTTTAAGAAAACTGTGTATTCACTTTCCTATATTATGTTGGAATAATACAAGTACTTCATGTTTAGAAATGTAATGGTGCAGGAGTCTTCTTCAGCTTTGTTCTGGGATGTGTACCTGATTAATTAATATATCATTAAATATTTAAGAGCTGAATATTAATGCCAATACTGTATTTCTAAATAGTTTAGTGGAACACTTGTTGAGTTGTGTGATGGAATATTTAAAAAAAATTGTATTTCACTCAACTTGATGTTTTCCTATGTTACTAATAGACAAATCGTTCTTGACATGTGGTCTGTTAGTTTTTAAAGGTTATGTTTAAAAAAAAAAAAAAAAATTAAAATGTACTTTCATTTTTACTTTTCATTTTTAAAGTATTAGTGACAATACAGCCACTTATCTTGTAAATCTATGATGACACTGCAATTACTGGTAATAATTCTCAGAGAATGTTTGAGAATGTAATGTTGATTCTCATGTTTTTGTTCTAATATCCAGATCAGGACTTCAACTGAAAGGAAATTTACCAATTGCATACCTTTCTTTTATGTACACGGGGTCACAGCCTTTAGATGCTAAATGATAAGATGTTAGATTAGTTATTGATTAATCAATTCATACAATCCCTTATGATTCAATAAGTCAATATAAAAAAAAAATTAAATCACTCTGGGGATGGTGCAACTTCTCCCTGAGGGTGTACCCACATTGAAGATAACAGGACATTTTCACCCTGCAGTAACTGTAGGAACGTACAAAGAAAAAAACAGTGTTATTGCTTTAAACCACCAACATGCAAGCCTGATATACGTTGTAGTTCTACAAGAACTGCATTACACATTATATGACTTTTTTTTTTTTTTTTTTTTTTTTTTTTTTTTTTTTAAGACTCAGGTTCATTTTAAAACTGAAATTTTTTTTTTCTTACACATTCCTTTTTTTTTTAATAAAAACAGATGCATTTTCAAAGAAGTCTTCAACTGAACCTATGCAACTTGTCCACCACTATGAGTGGAAATAAAAATGAAGGGATGAAGGTCAGTTTTTTTTGGTATATAAAGGACTTTGGGACCATGAAAAAAATTATATTTTCTGGTCTGATGGGTAACTTCTTGGGTAAAACTGCATCTGTAAATCACCAGGCGTTGTTTATCACCTGGCTAATGGTGGTGGCAGCATCACACTATCGAGGTCCTACTGGTCCCAACTATCAAAAGGTTAAATATAAAAGATGATATATTAAAGTTATAAACGAGGCATTTGAATGTAGTTGTATCTATGGTACATTGTCCCAAACAGACGTGGTTCTGTGCAGCCTGCTTTAGTGTGTAGGTGTTCGCAGATTTCTGTCTTCCCCTCTCTCTGTTGAGTCTTTTCTTTTCCAGTGTGACCCCGCTGCCATGCAGAGTAACATCGTTTGCTGAATGTTTTTTTCAGTAAGTATTTTATCATTTGATATCACAGTGGGGGTTTCCCTCCTGACAACAACAGCTCCTAAACTTTGTTGACCTCCGCAAAGAAAAAAGGCCAATTGTCTTTTCTTTCTCCCTATCTGTCTTGATATTCAGCCAGTGATCCACATTATGTTTTATCTATGAGGGAAAAGTTCAATGTGGGCTTTGTGCTTTTGTCTGACCAAAGTTCATTGCTGTGCCATTGGCTAATGGGCGAAGCCTGAATAAACTGCAGATTAGAAACATGCACTTCTATTAGGTTCAAAACAAGAACGATGTGTGCAGTGAAGTTACCATCCTGAATTTATGAAGCGAACATTTCTGTGTGGATTAGTCTCTAATGTCTCATGACTCTTTATCTCTCTTCTGGTTCTCAATGCTCGCTCTGTCAGCGTCTCTGCCTCTGTTCTCCGCAGCAAACAGGTCAATACTTTGTTATCTTAAATCCATTCTCAATCAGGGCTGTTGAGTTTCAACTTTTCAGAGTACCTTCAAAGTGGAAATCAGAAAAAAAAAAAAAAACATTAGTTTACTCTTAAACAGTTTGAGAAATGTGATAGTACGTAGCTTGACTGAAAATAAACAAGAAATCAGAATCAATACAAAATTTATCTCTTTTTTTTTGTCTTACATTTTAAAACTAAGCCACATACCTGGAAGTATATACATTCCCAGAGCATGTGCTTAATTTAGGGTCAGATTTGCTCTAAATTAAGAACTAGATGGAAGAAATATGCCTTTTGGTTTACTACCAGAGAGCTAAATGATGTGTTACGAACATGTCTGTAAGCTTAGTGTCAGAGAGAGTTAGCCTGGCCTAGAATAAAGACTGGAAATATGAGTTTAATTTATTGGTGTATTTTTCTATTTTGGACAAAGCCAGACTTGCTATTGCTTCCACACTTTTTTTTCTCTTGTATTCAACACAAAGACATAAACATGGTATCAATCCGACATGTCCTCCCAACTACATGACAACATAGCATTTGTCTGTTTGTCGTATGCTACAGATTAAACATTAAAAAAGTGCTGTTGAAGAATATGGAAATGAACAAGTTCAAGATGTGTTCCCTCACATTTCATCTTCGTTCCTTAGTGGGTGAACGTGTGCTTTTACCGCTGCTCTATTGTCTTCATCACTTTCCACGCTGTCAGATCACTCATTTGTAATCTTGTTGTTGCTCAGTGATCTTTCTGCCAACATTTTCATATTCATATTCATATTCATATTCATATCATATTCTCATCCCTATTCTTTAAATATTGTCATCATTTTGTCATTCTGCATTACATACCAATGGACGTGCAACCCTCGTCCTCCCCAGCACCACCTCATCTGTCTGGTTTTCCCGGGAGCATCAACTGAACTTCCCACCAATTAACTCTTGCCCTTCACCCTAACCGGTCGAGGCAGATGTCCGCTCAACTCAGTCTGGTTCCATCGCAGGTTTCTTTCTGTTAAAAGGGAGTTTTTCCTTCCAACTGTTGCTCATGGGGGAACTTTCGAATTGTTGTTTTTAATGTGTTAAGTTCCCTGAGATATCTTATGTTGGGATTTGTGCAACATGAAACAAAGAAAAGACAAAATTGAAATCCACATTCTCCGCTCCACCACCTCCAGCGTCTAGACTTCGGGGGGGTCCAGTCTTATCTCCTACATCCATTTTAGACATCGCTCTAAAGTGGCCTCTCAACCTTGGTTTCTAATGACCAAAATGTATTACTCATAGTTACAATGGTTCAGGTTTTAGTAAAAAGACACAAAGTTGATTTAAAAAGAAAAAAGACATCAGTCTCAAGTCTTGATGTTTAGTTAACCTGTCCATCCACCCCAACTTCCTCCCTGGACTTTGTGGCTCTGTACCTAGACACTTGACTTCTGCCTTTTTCATAACTACTGCAGCCACAAGAGGGCGCTGTCATTTGAATGTAAATGGAGGTTGTTTTGGGTTAATTGCTGAAAGAAATGATGGTTTTTCGCATGACACCTAGAGATTGTTTGACAGTAAAACATAATGAAGGGTCCTATAATTTTGCAAAGGGTGTCCAGTTTAGGTTTCTCACTCAATAAAGTAGTTTCAATGTTAGTTGCTGTGTTCCCATGAATTTGCATTTATTTTAGTGAGAGAAATGTTTTTATGAATGATAAGAGTGATGGCTGTAAACTTCAGAATAGGACTCAAGAACTTCTTCATATAGGAGAGATGAAATGACTGAATGTAATGACTTCACCAGGCAGCCCTCTCTGTATCATCTGTGACATCAAAAGCATAAAGTGCATTCCTCGTTTAGACAAACTCCCGAAAAGACAACCGTTTGTTGTGTGGTTTATGTTCAGCGGGCATGAGATCGCCGTGATACATTGGAGTAATTGAACAAAGCCTTGTGGGTAGTACTTTAGGTTGAAAGGGCTTCAGGGTTCCTGTTGCTTTGATTGCACAGAGGTCTTCTCTTCAGTTGTTCCAACAAGCAAACAGAGGTTAATGGGTTGTTGAGAAAAAGCTGCACTCACCGAATTTAACAGGAAATTCCTAACAATGATCAATTCCATTTTTTTCTTAACCACCAAATCCCCCATTTGACTTGAGGGCGGAGAGGAAGGAAAGCGTTCTGGTGCCAAAACCGACAAGAGAATTAACTGATGGCTTCAGGTTTTTTTTTGGTTTTTTTTTTACCTGTGCTGCCACAGAAACAAGCTGTCAACCAAAATGAAAGGGATAAGTCATAGGGGGTAAGAGCCATGCAATACTTCCTCATTCTGGCTATCATCATTAGATCCAGGCCGCCGTCCTTCACGTATTTTCTTACACCTCTCGAAGGTTTATTTAGATTTAGCTTCCTCCAGACCTCTCAGCCCTCTCTCACATGCATATATTTCTGTCTTTATTTTCTTTGATTAAAACTAATGCTTCTCTAGGGCGAGACACAGAAGGAAAAAAGGAAAATTCCTTGCTTTAGATGTGATGCTGATATGTGCCGCACAGAGTTCCACAAAAAGGTCATTGTGAGGTTTAATTGTGCCCAGTCGATCGTGACAGCGGTGGGGAGTGAGGTAAGGGTCTGGCCCGGATCGCAGGCTGGGCCGATCCATGGCCTTATGTTGCAACGGTTCCACAGCTGTCATCGCCTTATTGTCCCACCAATTACCCATAATTACTCCTGGTAGTGTCAGCGCCATTCAGTGGCCTTAACAAAAGACACTACCTCCCTGTGTGTTTGATCGGGGACGCTGTGGATGTTACGGCGTTGCCTGAGAGGAAGAACATTCAAATGATCTGCTTTAAAGGTCGGCGTGAACGGAAAACTTTCTTTTCTGCTCTTACTGTCCTGAGAGTCCACGTACAGATCGACCTCATGTCCAGCCAGTGTGCTTTATTCAGAACCTTTGTATTGACTGAAGCAGTGATGGAAGAACAACTCAGATCCCTTACCCAATTAAAACTATAAATACAGAAATGTAAATATACTCCATTACAAGTCCTGTATGACATCATTAGACTTTTAATAGTAAAGCATCAGTGTTTCAGCAGCATGTTACTGTTGTAGCTGCTGCAGGTGGAGCTAATTTGAACTACTTTAGAAACTGTTTTATATCCAGGGACAGCAGATTAATTTGAAGGGTCGTCAGATGATTACTGGGAGAAGAAAAGAAGAACAAACTAAAATCTGATGCACAAATATGTTTCCAGTTTTGGGATTTTTTTTTTTTCTCTAATCTTTGATTTTTCCTAGATTATTTCAACATTTATTGAAATTAAATCATGTAAGAAGTTTAGAGTGGAAAAAAAAAAATCACTGGTGGAGCTGTTAACAATTCATAGACATCTGAAATGTGACCCACCGATGAACCAAACAGGTTGGAAACCATCGGTTTAATCTTTAACAATATGTTGTATTTTAAAAGCTCGTCTGTCTTTATCAGGAAAGTAACTAAAGATGTCAAATAAATGTAGCGGAGTAGAGAGTACAACATTTCCCTCCGAAATGTAATGAAGTGGAAGTATAAAGTAACATAAAATGGAAATACTCAAGTAAAGCACAGACACTTGAAACTGTATTTACAGCACTTGATTAAATGTACTCAGTAACTTTCCACCAATGGACTGAAGACAGAGAGCAAACATGGGGGTAAATGCTAAACCATAGGTCTGGAAAAACAATAACTTGTATTTGGGACAAATTCGGGTTTCAAACAAACATGAAACACTATAAAACAAGATGGAGACCATTAAAGGGGTCTTCATTAAACATGAGAAGATGATTTCTCAGTTTTCTTGCCAGGAGAAGATTGATACTTCATATCTCTGCTGTGTCTGTTCACTAAACATGAAGCGACTGCCAGCAGTCAGATAAAAAAAAAAGAGGAAACAGCCAAAAGCTTTGGTCAAACGTGACAAAATATTTTATTAAGAACATTTTTACAGTTTGCTATAACTTTAAACACAGCTACGGCTTAAAAATATTTTACCAAAAAACAGTAAAAGATACTGTAAAAATGTCCCCTTCCTGCTCCATTACCTGGTTTATTAAGGTATATGTGACAAAGTTCCCACATGATTTGTGATCTTATAATCCAGCACCATGTCCTATAATGTTATGTTAGTGTGCTGTAGCAGTGTAGATAATTGCCATATAACTCACAATGTGCCGCATGCTACATACCTAAATCATCCACTGAAGCTTATTATGGGATGCAGAGTACACAGCAGATGTTTCTGCTCTCCTAGTTATCACAGCTCTGTGTGTCTGTCTGCTACTGGTTATCCAAACCAGGGGTTTAATGATTACTGAGAGCCCAGACATGTTCCCATGCTGCGACTGATTTCACTGTCATTTTTCATCCTTGAGCGGCTGGAATGAACTTTACAGCTACAGCTCCTTCACTTAATCATGTTTTATGGCTCCTCTGACCTTTGCTGCCGAGAGGAGATGGCAGAACATGGCGGGCCGGGGCTTTAAACTAATAATTATAAACCAGCCCTCTTTGTCTGTTTACCAGACAGCCGCTTCCTTGGCTAATACACAAGCTGGAGCAGTGTCAGTGGATCATATAGACAACAGGGGGTAGAAAAGATGACGTAAGACGTAACTTTAAGACACTATTAAGCACAAACACTGCTATGAAGATCAGTCACTTTAGATTTTAAATCACATTGCTTAGTTATAAAAAAGGCAAAACTTTAGATGCAACATTCAACAACCTTTCAAGCCCAAAAGAGTCACATTATCTGTGCTGCATAGAAGTTATGTGTACTAAAGGAATGATTTTTTTTTTTTTTTAAAAGGAAGAGGAAAACAATTTGAAATGAATAAAAATGTGGACTTCCTCCATCAAGAATCGTTCCCAAAATGAGAGCTGAAGCATTCACTTTTACAGTTTATATTATAATTTTTATATAATGTTACATAAATCTACTGAAGCTAACAATATATATATATATATATATATACAAGGCTCTAAAAAATATGACTTTGTAACATTTAATAATAGTCAATAATTTTGGTTTCAAATGCAAATAGGTGGCAGTCCTAACAGAAATACTATAATAGTATTGTTTAAACAGCTGTTTGCCCTCACTTACTATTCGGAAAAAAAAGTGTATCCTCCAAAATTAAATAAAAGACTAAAAAAACACAACATCTACAACATAAATTAGAGCCTGTCCCAATCATGCTTGTAAATCTATGTTGGCCCATCATTAAACAAAAAAGAGACATAGGCAGCATCAAACAGGTTTGATAGATAATAGATGATAGATAATAATAATAATAATAATAATAATAATATACAATATATATAAATATATATTCTGGTGATTTAGTACAAACTTCCAAAAAGTCAGGAAACTTCCAAAAGACATAAAACAAAGATAGGTCATAATTGAAGCAAAAGAGGTCAACGCCAATCCAAACCCAAGCTGAGCTCACCCTGATGATGTCATCATTTCCTTTGACTTCTACAAACAGACCTCATAAGTTTTACTGATTTTCTCACAGATTGAGTCATCCTCCTTGTGACAGGTAAATGTTTTGTGTTAAATAATCAAAGTGCCCATTGAACAATCGTTGCAATCTACGGTGACCTTTAAGACAGGGTGTGTTTTGGGAATTATATTTTATATCTTGTTCAAATTAAACTATAACTTGATGAAAAGCAGTAACAATTATAGGGTAACGGTAGCTGCTACAAACGTCATGTAACCGTAACACATTCAGAGAACAGCTACAAACTCAGTACACAACAATATCTACCTAAAGTTGGCTAAAATCAGCCACCATAAGATAGACCAGACCAAGTAAAGCTGGAACCATAAAATCCAAGAGTGTTGAAGTGAGCAAGTGTGCGTTCATACATTTTTCAAACATAAACTTTTCTCTTGCAAGAAAATGTTTTTTTTCTTCTTTTAAATGGTTCATAGTCTCACTTTAAATTCCTTTTTCAGTGTTCACATTATTTTGCCTTCCCCCTTCCCTTCCCATAAGTTCAGACACACGGCCAATTTGCTTTATTCACACACAATGTCAGAAAACGGTGGCACACTGAACAAGGAAGTTCTATATTACGATTTTGCGGTGTGCCTGCACAACTTTTACACCTCGCTGTGCCAGCGTCAATACTCGAGGCATCCAAACCACACTGCACTCACTTCCAGGACCCACACTGTGAACTCACAGCAACTTTTCTGAAGAAATACTTTATAAAGAAGACAAAACTTCACAATATTTGTGCGAGGTAAGAACCAAAGGTCAGCTGGAGACCCGTTGCTGAGGTCGTGTCACCGCTGCCAACACCTCTGCCGGACCGGGTGGAGACAGTCTTAAGAAAGTGGTAACTCTATGAGAACAGCCAAGATTTCTGACTTGACATGTAAGGCTTAAACACAGAAAACTGTGAGTCCTCGGATGATGTAATGTGTCCTGGAAGGCCTCCTTGTTGCAGTGACCCGGTGAATTTCCTCCATATTCAATTAACTTCTGCTGCGGTCTCTGCACATTATAACAAATATGAGTGAATGTAGCTTTTATAAAGTGAATGCTGATCTGTAACGTCTAAACACACTGAAAGGCGGCTCTCCGAGTCTTGGATGGGACCCAAATCAGAGAGGACACAGCTGAAGTGATGCCGGCTCCAACCCAAATCTATTAACTGGGAGAGTTAAGTTCCACTCGGCTCCCACAGTCAGACTGAAGAGCCTTTTTATGATCTGTTTATGTTACTCAAAGCAGCCGCCATTTTCCAGACCCCCTCCAGTTTAGTCTTCTGTGCCCCCCTCCCGACGGACACATCAGGAAACTCTGGATCCAGCACCGTGGGAACATAGAAACCGGCCTTGGGTGCAGACAAAATACGTGCAAACACACATTCATAGTAGCAGTCATGCTAATGCAGTCAGACACAAATACTCCCACCACTGCGCTTCCGCCCCACGTCCCCCGTCGCTGTCCTCACCTGTAGCAATAACTTTGTCACGTCATAAAAAAACAGTCGCTAAAGTGAACACCATTTCCACATCCACCTTGGCCCGAGGTTGCGTGCGAGGAAACATCTCGCTGCTGTTTTATTCAGACTGGGCCCTCTAGACGACTCCAACTTTCACCATGTCTCTTGCACTTGGCTCCGGGGCCCGCACAGTAAACCAAACAGCATAACAGCTTCATTGTAAGTGTATTTTTGGTCTTTTGGCGCCGTGATTACACAATGCACGTATTATTTTCATGTTCATTATGCACAGTGGAAAAAGCTTCCATCTCAGGACACGGTTTCGCTGCCCTCTCGGCGGCGGAGACGCACAGAAAGGAGACAAGGCTCTGCTCCTGACACGAGTCACACTCAATCTGGACTGAGGGAACGCAGCGGTGGCCACAGGCGCTCTGCACGGGCGAGATCTTCACAGCCCTGCCTGAGCTTTCCATTCATTTATCTTACGTTCCTCCTCTTGTTTTATTCCCTGTTCTCAGAGAGCTCAATGGTGGCCAAGGGGTTAAAGTAGCGTTTGCTTGCCATATACAAGGAAAATTCCATGTTCATTAATTCGCTTGCATCTACTTGATTTAAAAGATTTTAGTTTTGTGTGCCATGTACACAACCCTCTTACAGCAAACCCTTACAGTCAAAATGTCATTAATAAATTGGTAGCTGAGCAGGCCGAGACTTAATTCAAAAAGCTCAAGCTGCTTTTATTTCTGTAATTATGTGATTTATACCCCCACAGAAACTTATCCCCTTTTTTTTTATTTTCTCAAAATTTTTCCACCTCAATTTCCAGTTACATCCTTAAATGCTGAAGGAGCCCAAATTAAGCGGCCACAGTGGCAATCTGGTTCCTATTTTGGGACGTAAAAGATCGAAAATGAAAAAGAAAAAGAACAGAGAGAGAAAGAGAGCGGGCTGCTGCCTGCCACCGGCGCGATGCTAACCATTTCCATCTGTCAGTGTGTCTTTGCTAAATCCCCCACCCCGCCTTCTCTTTTTTTTTCCCCGGCCATGTCCCGCTGCTTCTTCCTCTCGCTAAACAGACTATAAAGAGCTGCATGGTAGTGGGAGGGACTCAACAAGGTGCAAGCACTTTAGGCAGCCAACCACAGTCTTCCTCCCCGGCCTTGGCTGCTCTTTGCCTCCCCTGATTGGCCGCGGCGGTCGCACAGATGTTCTTTCTTTAATGATTTTTGTAACCATTAAGTTAATAGTTGTTTATGGCAGTGAAATGCAGGAATGTGGGGGGGAAGTGGAGGAGGAGGACGCTGATGGATAGAGAAGTAGGGGACTTTTGAGAGGGGAGGAGGGAGTGTGATGATGGGATAAATATGAGGAGGGGGCTGGCAGACTTTGGGCCAACTGCGGTGGAGACTGTGGGTTGACGTTACAAGGAGGATGGAGACAGGGGCTTCACACGTACTCTGTCATGTAAAGACACAAACGCACACTTACACATTGCCACATGAATCCATCAAAGACATGAACATAGAGATCCAGACACAAAGGCAGTCACATTCTGCAGAGGGCGGACCGAATGTCTAAACAAAACAGGATCTAGATACAGCAGCCTGCACAATATGAAATAGAAACAAGAGAGCTTTAGTGTAATGATATGATACTGTAACTTGGAATAGAGGATTTGTAACCATTACTTGTAATAATGTGTCAATGTTGCTATTTCTGGTTTCCATTCACTTCTCCCATAGAAAATGTTATGTGACACACATTCAGAGCATTTCTACGGCTTGGATCAGCATGAAACTAATGATGATGATCAGTCCAAATAATGAATAACTGTGTTAGAAAATATCTGGTGCCTCAATAAAAAGTCATAGGTATAAGCTTCTGGACATCAAAGTTTGTGTGAAGAAGTTAATTACGATTCCCAGTGTGTATTTTGTCAAGAAACTTTCAATTTGTGCTTTAAATTCTCTCATGAGCTGCTAGCAGCAGCAATGGAAGCTCATGGATATCGTAGCTTTCAGACTAAAAGAAACAAAGCTGAAATAAACTTTTTTTTACCCAAATACCTGTTTGGCTTCTGTTTTTTCCTTTTTATTTGTTAATGATATTGTTTTAAATGTTGATAATAATAAATAAATTCTTAGAAACATTTATTAACAGCACTATAAAGCTGTAGTTATTGATTTACTAACATTAAGAAAGACAGTTTTATTGTTTACAATGTGCTACACACTGTAATTCCTCATTGCTTGATTCCATTTTACTTCTATGAATTCTGAAATTGCTACTTAATATATTTGTATAATAGGACTAGCAGCTATTGTGAAAGTAATGGGGATTCATATTAAGAATTAGGATAATAACAACGATGGAAAACACACACTAAATCTGCCATAGCGAAATAAAAGGCCTCTAAAAGAGGGCTGTATTAATTATCTGGGACAGGAGGAGATTAATGGTCACTGAAAAGAAAACAGAAGATCACTCAACCACTTTGAAAGCCTCTCTGTCTGTGTGTATACGCATGTTTGTGTGTGTGTGCATGCTTTCATATTATTACTACGGCAGAGCACACATGTAGCACATTACACATTCATTTCCCTCATGGTATTTGAACTTTCCCTCAGACTTCTGTTGCCATCCCACTTCCTCCTCCTGTGTTTTTTTTTCCTGCGTCCCAGTGGACAAAAGCATCCGTCTCCATCCAATCAGGCATCTGTCCATTCTGCAGGAGCCTCTGACATGTAAACACACGAGAAACACTGCGGTTACTGCCTCCCGTCTCTCTCAGCCACTCTGAATGGAGGGGGGAATCCACAGCTTCATGGAGAGCACCACAGTGGGGCCCCAGTCTCTGGCCAGGTACAGCCTAACTGAGGGAGTGGCCTGCAGGGTCAGAATGAGTCCCAGGTGTCCCTCGGAGGAGGGGTGGGGGGTGGTCGTGGTGGCGGCGGCTGGGACTGTGGCTATCGCTAACGATGCTAACACAAACCTTCTGTCACAGCCATATAAAATGCTGCCCCTTATTAAGAGTTGAAAATGAGGGATGGGTTTTCTATAGGGTCCTTCGAGGGGCTCTGCAGAGCGTAACTTGGAGGGCTTGTGGGGGTGGGGAGCAGGACTGCTCATATTTACTTCCACTGTATGTATCTATTAATCTGTCCTCTCTCGGGTATGAATGATACCTCATCATGAATGATGAGTCTGCAGTAACTTTTTTTGTTTTAATTCAATTCAGTTCAATTCAATTTTATTTATATAGCGCCAAATCACAACACAGGTTATTTCATGGCACTTAACACATTAAAGTCCTTACAGCAAGACTTTACAAGTTTTACTGTTTGTTTGCTGATTTTATAGTGTTTCTTTATAAATCAAGTCCCATTGAAAGAGCCCCTTAACTTGTCCCATGTTGCAGCTGGCAGGGTTATTCTAGCTCGAGCAAATGAGCTGAGATCAGCTGCAAACCTCCAGTTTGGACAGAGACAGCCACTGACCACAGTTTAATACGGCCAAAAATAACAAAACATTAAATTAAAAGCCGAACACTGAAGTACTGAGAGCAAAGCAGATGCTGCTGTTAAATCTGTTCGGTCTGCAAGAATGATTAAAAGTGATCATTTACACTTGACAAATGACTGAATAATCAATTACCACAATTAATTCATTTTAAATGCTTACTTACAGTGCTGACATGCACTTAAAGCAGCAATAATCAATGTTTTTATTTCATCAGTGGATCAAATGAGTATGTAATGTGATAATGACAAACCCACAGAGAATTATTACTCAGATCTGCAGTTTCCCCAGCTGTTTTACAGACTATTTTTACTATTTTACTGTCTTTGAGCTCATTGTTTTGATTTACGATTCATAACTTTACTGTTTAGGTTCAGTTTCCACTTTTCTCATCAAACTGACAGATGCAGCAGGCGGCTTTTTTCCCGACCACCAGAGCACCACAGACTGAAGTTAGCTGCTAGCTCGGGAGCAAACAAGCATTTAGCAGCTAAAAAGCCAAATATTTTAAATGGGGGTTGGTAGAGACCAAGACAGAGTTAAAATGAGAGAGAATTATGGGCTTTATAATTTTCTATCGTCCTTCTTTCATGTCTGAATCGAAGTTTGAGTAAACATGTATAACCAATATTTACTGTACAATAGATGCATCCTTATGTTGACCTTTCACTTTTTATATATATATCTATATATATCTATATAGATATATAGATATATATACATATTATAAGGTATACTGTATATAGCAGCCCAGATACTCAAAATGAATACTAACGTGGCTCTGCATCTGAGAAAGCTGATCACAGTATTTACATAATTTGCAGATTTAAAGATTACTAAAGTATATGTAGTAACTTGTGTGACATTCCACTTCCTGCATGTGGGGAAATAAAATACACCGCCCGTTTTCTCACCGATGATCTGAATGATCAGAGACATCTGTCGACGTCTATCGTGTTGTAAACTTTATGCTTAGTCTTCTGTCAATGTGAAATGCCCATTATTTTGAGCTTTTTGTACATGTATGTTCACAGCAAATCTCCGGTGTAACTCGAGGAAAAATATGTGTTGGTTCATTGTGCTTGACAGTGATGCAATAAGGTTGGCGCTTCAGGTTCCCAGCTGGCATAGTGCCAGTCAGCTGTCTGTGCTCTCTGGTGTTCCCACATGTAAGATACTTCTAAAACGTCTGATATATAATTTCATGTGTCACCTGGATGAGTCTGGGAACTTCATTATAAAGGCTTTCACCTGCACTCGGTACTCATCCAGGCTTTGAAAACACTGACGATATAGTCTACATACAAGCTGTTCTTGCATTTCATTTGAATGATGACTGATCCTGGTTGTATTCTTTATGTCTTGTATGTTGTTGATTTTTCTATCGTCCTTCTTTCACGTCCAAATCAAAGTTTGAGTAAACATGTGTAACCAATATTTACTGTACATGTTAATAGATGCATCCCAATGTTAAGTTATCACTTTTTTTTGGTTAGTGTTGGACCTAGAGCAACAAAACTGACTTCCTCTTTTGCCACTTTAACTGGGAAAAGTTAAGTCACATTACGTTAAGCAAACCTTGTTCCAGGCAGCTGTAATCTAAACCACAATGTTACAATATAAAAATCCTCTCAACACCTCCCTGTTCTCCCTGCATCACTTGTATGTATTGGCTCAAATACCTCAGATTTAATGCTACACTTCACCTACCAGTCTCACCTCCTAAACAGCTGAGTGCTAGAGCGGCAGCCTAATCCCCCCCCCCCCGCCTCCCTCCCATCCCCCACTCTATTAAACCTGTTTCTATCTGCACGCCGGCCGCGTCCATCAACAGGAAATTAACCCCAGCTTCTCTGTAATGTGAAACAGCATCGCGCTCCATAACAGCAATTCTCATTCACAAGTCCTGCGCGCACGCACACACACACACACACACACACACACACACACACACACACACACACACACACACACACACACACACACATTGTTAAAAATATGCCCTGACGCCTGCGACTGGGGTGAAGATGAAGTCATCAACACACATGCAAGAGTTTGGATATGGATACACACACACACATACACACACAGAATTTCACTCAGCCACACACAGGCAGTGTTCCCACCACTAAGTGGCTGCGGAGACAGCAGTGTTATGGCTTCATTGTGGGCAGACGTACAGCTGGGAATGTGGGACGTGCAGGCTGGAATACCTGGCAAGGCAGAAGGTCTGGGAAAGAATGTCGCATTGACAGGAAGGTATGGAGGGGAAACTCTAGGTATGTGTGTGTAGTGAAAACAGAGGCCACAGTTGTCAAATGACATTATCATTAAAGCTAAAAGTAGGAACATTTGATTTATGTTCAAGGAAAGCAGAAGGGTTAAATATGTAATAAAACAAAAATTAAACCTGTTGGTCCAAGTCCATGTGCGTTAGAGAGCAGGAGGGAGCGTCACTAGAGCTGATAAGGTTTAATTAATGACGCGGTCGCTCCAGGTTTCAGCTTCACCAGCGGAAGCTGCGTCTTTCTACTACTGTGACGGCTGCTCGTGGTAATTTTCCTTCTGTTGTTGTTCTGGACAGAAAGAAACACGTACAATAAACCTCTTCAAGACCTCCGAGAGGGAAAATATGTTTAAACAAGTAAATGTCAATAGATTTTCTGTCTGTTTGTGTCAAATCAAGTGATCAGTGATTCATAAATATGAAAGACATTTATAAAAATGAAGTCATTGATTATTACATAACGACACTGTGTCTGAAATCACTACCTTGTTTAACAAATAATAAATAATCTGAAGTTTTCTTTATTTTGAGTGATCACTAAATCAAGATTATTTTTTTTTTACATTCATTAAATGTCATCAAAGTTACACAATGGGTCATTTTCTCCATACGTGCCAACTGCTCTGAGACTTCACACTACTAATATTGCACAGTGGTGCTTTGAGCTACATCACAAAGCAGAAGATCACCAAAGTCATTAGAATTCACTCTGTGAGTGACACGAATGTCTCTAACAATATAAATGGTAATCCATTCAGTCTGATGTGTGGGTTTGAGACACATATCTGGTGACTTGCCTAATCAAGAAGGATGTGCAACTTGACTTTGACTTTAACAATGATCACTCTTGTTACTTGCAATGACTTGAAAGTGTAGAAAAGGCCAAAGTTTAAAAATTACATTATAAAAAAAGTGCAGCAACTGCAAATTTTCAAACACACTTTTGTCTATTGTGCAACTTTGGAGACATTTGGCAGCATGAACCAGCAGAGATTTAATTAATGATTTGTTTAGGACTTGAAACAAGAGAAGTTTAGGACTTGGACTTGATTTGGGACTTGACACATGACATCATAACCAATACTTGAAACTGCAAAACAAATCTGTCCCATGTCCTTCATTTCAACCAGAACCTTTCATTCTTCTGTCGAGGATCACCAGATTGTTGAATGTTTTGTTGCTTTTTAGAAAATTATCACCAAAGTCATTCAACCTTTGAGGACCTCAATGTTTGTACAAAATTTCATAACAATCCTTTCAGAATTTGTCCAGATGATTCAGTCCAAAACAAAGCTGTGGATCAAGTATTAAACCGGCCCTGCAGTCCTCAGAGCCTCGCCACTAACAGGACTAAAAGGACTTGTATTTTTTTTTAATATAAATGAACAGGCTGTCTGACTGTATTGGTGTTTGATTACATCACAACAAATAGGACAACATAAAAAGTGGTTGGTGTCCAACTCCAGCTATAGCCTGATTAAGACATGACAGGATACAGCAGGCAGTAAAAGCAGGAGGTCATTTCAAACAATCTGCAGAGATTAAGCAGCAGGACGACGTCTGAAAGTCTGACAACCTTGAGTGGCAGTCGACCACAAAAAACAGGGGCAAAGAAATGCTGTACTCATACTGTACAACATCTGAAAGTGATCTACTTCTCAGCTACTAACTTCGTCTGACACCAACACTCATACACCATCCAAAAGACTCTCCCAGAGTCACACCGCCACGCTCCCCAAACCCACAGCTAGTTAAGCTGAGAGTAATGTATTGGCAAATCCTCTTTCCCCATAACATTAAATTCCTCAGGATCATTAGGTGACCATAACCTCAGTGTGGGTTTGAAATTCTGAAAACATAGATCCACATGCTTCCAAGCAAAAGCTAAAAATAAATGTATAGATGCAGGGAGCTGCAGTGTTTGTTGAGGGCAGAGCTTAATGTCGAGCAGACTGGGTCTATTAGCCACTGCTTTAAAACTGTGTGCACTTCAAAAGGGGGAGCGGAGAAGGAGCAGATGTTGCTGATTTATTAACACAACAAGGAAACGGCTAATGGTATCTGCACTTTATTTGTTTTTGACTAATTACAAGGGTAGCAAAGTCCTCTGAATTGACAACCATGATAATACTGAGAAATCTGTCACGTTCAGTCTCTGGAACTGAGCAGACGCATTGTGGGCCTCATGCGACGGTGGCAGCAGTTTCTTGGCTCGCGGTCTGATGTGCCACAGCTTCAGGTCGCAGTGGTCATTGCAGCCCCATACTGCCGTCCATACAGTTCTATTGTCTACAGACAATACACACAATGAGCCTCTGCACGGTCACTGGGGCAAATACTCGTGCACATACTGTGGTGAGACAAAAAACTCCAGCAGTGGGGCTGCACTGACTCTCATGGAGATTTAGACAGTGACACTTCCAGGAAAATTCCCAACTTTTTACCGGATATCTTGTTTGTTTGGTTTGATTTTGTTGTTAGGTTCATGCTGTAACTACATAGCTTTTCCATGCAGGATCAAGCTGTGCAATTTTTAACCACATTAGCTGTGTGGCTCCTGGTCGGTTGATTTGTCCACCCTGAAATATCTAAACAACTGTTGAACAAGTACAATCAAATATTGTACGGACATTCATGGTCCTCAATAGGGTTCATTTTTAATTATCAGTTAATCAGTTTTTAATTGTCCAATGAAACATAAACAAAATGGATTCATGGTCCACAAAGTATGAATCATGTTTATTTAGGTCAGGGCTTTTCAACTTCTAATTCAAGCAGGCCTAATGTAAAAATCACTGGGGCTCTTATTATAATATTTTGTCAATGAAAAGCTATAAAGAACCCTTACAGTGTATTGTTAGTAGATATATAGTGAAGCACTATGTAGCCTGCGAAAACAGTTGCATAGTGATGTCTGCAGCTCTGGAGAACTCCCGTCATGATGTCATAGTGACATCATCATGGCTGTCCCACTTTAAGTTTGGGGACTACATATTTTTAACAGAAAGTCAGTAAAAACAGACATTTAGTAGGAAAGGAGGATCAAAATAAAAAGATGTGTTTAGTTGCATTATGGGAAGTGTAGGCTCCAGCACATTTGGAACTTTGGGACAAAAAGCAGTCACGTGGCCCAATTTTGACTATTCTTTTGAAAATGTGTCTCCCAGAAGTCTCTTAACTTCATGAACTACTAAACTGCAACAGGCTTGTGTTATTTAAATGAAGAACATGTTCTCATTTTACAACATATGACACTATCTCATGCTTTTCATTTTCATATGTTGGGTGCCATGCTGTCCACATACCCAAGTGTCCTTGGGCAAGACACTGAACCCGATGGCGTACTATTGCTGTGTTAATGCATTTGAATGTCTTCCTAATGGCATGGCAGCTAAGCCTCATCATTATACTAAGTTCCAGGACATTTTCCCACAATCATCCAGTCAATATATATAATTCCATCCTTCTGTTAACTAGCTGAGATGTGTCACTACCTGAAGAGTTTCTTGAAAATGTGTGTGAGGTTCTCCTCACACAAACCTTCAAACTTTTCAAACTCTTCAGACTCTTTCGTCAGTGAAAGCAAGAGTCCAATCAAAGCTGGTTGGCAGAAGGATGTTTAACAGGAGGAGAAGCAGGGAGCCTGACAGACTGTAAATGAGTCAACAGGCTTCTGTGTTTGTGTGTGTGAAGCGACATGTTTTCAATGATGTATACATAACAATGCATGTACAACATGTCTATATATGAATGGGAGATGTTTAAAGATACAGCATGTATGCTATTGTGTGTATTTACAGTACAAACACACAAACTATCTGGATGAAAAAAAGTGTGTGTTTGTGGTGTGTGAGTGGGTGGGGTTTCACTATAATCCACCAAATGTCTCTCTGTGTGTGTGTGTGTGTGTGTGTGTGTGTGTGTGTGTGTGTGTGTGTGTGTGTGTGTGTGTGTGTGTGTGTGTGTGTGTGTGTGTGTGTGTGTTTGATACTGCAACTACTGAGAGAAGCTGAAAATACATCTTATTTTCTCAGTACTGACTATACATTAGCTCTCTCCAACCGTACTCCACCCTCTGTGTGTGTGTGTGCTTGTGTGTGAGAGAGAGAAAGAGAAAGAAAGAGAGAGAGCGGGAGAGTGAGAGAGAGAGAGAGAGACAGAGAGAGAGAGAGAGAGACAGAGAGAGAGAGAGAGAGAGAGAGAGAGAGAGAGAGAGAGAGAGCCTGTGAGAGATAAAGAGGATGAACCCCATTTGAAAACCAGGGTTGAAGAAGGGTGGCATCGTAGGGCAGTAGGGGTAATTTTCATACCTGTCCCATTGGTAATGGTTCACAAATTTCATGGGGCCCCAAATAAGACTGAGAGGATTAGATGAAGCTCTCCTACTGTAGAGAGAGAGAGGGGGGGGGGGGGGGGGGGGTTATAGAGAGAGCACAGAGAGAGAGCTTTATGTTTGAATTAGCTTCTGTAAGAAGAGTAAACAATTAAAATCTTTTCAAAAATCAAATAAAATGTGTTGTGTTGGACATTTTTGTTGCTACAAAATATTTTGTGGGTTATAATGTTGTCTGAATGTGTGTGTATGTGGGTATAATTACTACTGTCTATACACAGCCTGCATGGGTTAGTCACAGCAAAAAAACATAAACCAGATCCAGAATGGTGCGGCGTATAGACTTTCAAAATATATTACGAGTCCAAAAAGTAAACATAAAAAAGTTATAATTTTTATAATTTCTGTTATATGATGTCAGATGTCAGATTTTATAGAGCACCAGTATGGCTTTTGCAATGGGCTGATTGTCTTGAGTCTGGCCCCATTGGTTATTTCCATTTATGGATTTACTAGATGCAAATTTGACCACTTCCTTGATTTCACACAGGAAAACATTGTCGACTGCAGTTGTCCACACATTTTGCAATACTGCTAGTTTCAGCAAACTCGTTTTAAAATGAGATGAAAAATTACAAAGTATAAATAACTGTGTTGTGAAAAAGCGGCAAACAACCATGATGTCAGTCATTCATTCGTTAAGTGCTGTTTTAAAGCCTCCGGTTTCTCAATCTTGCCATCATCCTGTTTGAAGCAGTCTGGAGCCAGAAGTGACCATATTTGAGAGGTGGATCAGATGTAATCTGACACCTGACTCAAGTATTAACTGATCAGAATTTGAAGGTCAAAGGTCAAGGTCACTGTTACATCACTGCTCATTTTTGTACACTATAACTCAGGAACAGAATGGGAGAGTGTGACCATATTTCACATTTAGTCAAAAACTAAATTGATGTCACTAGTATCCACCTTTATATTGTATTAGTTTTATGAATCTTCTGTTCTGTCAGGTTGCAAATGCGTGTGAAACATCCACATTGTAGAAGTTGCGATTTGTTTACAGAATCATCCTTATTTTAAACATTGTTTACTATCATGGCTACAAAGGTGTTCAGTCAGAATCAGTTTGGCCAAATTCCATCAAAGTCTTGAGTACATTAATTGCAAGCCTAGACAGATAAGTATGTAAACTGAAACTTGACTGGTTATTGGAGTCCTACAACCAGGAAGTGGTAACTGTAGTTGATTACATTTTCAGACTATTCTAAAAACTTGTAAATGTAAATGCGTGTGTGTGCCCAGAAGAAGGGACAGAGACTAACAGGGACTGAGCAAATAACAAACAATCCTGAGGGAGGCAGCAAAAGGAAAGAGACTTTGGTGAGCTGCAGGGTGAAAATTGCAGGAGTGGGATTATGGAAGATTACTGTGCAGGAGCAGGAGCAGGATGTGGGGGAGCCAGAGAGAGTTAGCTTTCATCTGGTCACACAAGACAAAGGAGCTGCAAGTGACGAGCCTGGGTACCCCTGCAGCCATGCTGGATGGTGGATGGGGTGTTGAGGAGTGGCAGTTTGTGAAAAGGGTGCTTAAGGTGGGTAAAAGAGTGACAGAGGGATAAAACCTAAAAAAAAAATTAAAAAAACATACTCAGAAAAAAAAATACTTAAAAAAGGGTAATTATTTGAGATAGTAAATTTGTTGTTGCTGTTGTCATAAATCAAAGCAAAAGAAGTGTAATTTTTCTGTCATTTTGCACTAAATGTCATGCAGAGACACAAAATGTCCAGGTTGTGTACTCACACACATACAGACATAATGATGGAGTCAGAGGGGAGGTCTGCAGATGAGTGTTTGTAGTCGAACAGAAGCCTGTGTGCAGGCAGACAGTCTAATTACACCTCTGCACCTCACCACGCTGCTGTCTTACTGTAGCTTTAGCCCAGATGAAGGCTTTCTTTGTGTGTGTGTGTAAGACAGAAAGAGAGAGAACACATCTTTTGTTCACTTGAACTTGTGTTTATATGCTTTTGGAAGGTGTACATGTGACTGTATGTGTGTGTGTGTGTGTGTGTGTGTGTGTGTGTGTGTGTGTGTGTGTGTGTGTGTGTGTGTGTGTGTGTGTGTGTGTGTGTGTGCCACTTCTCAGGTTCCACCTCCTTCCTTCCCGGCGTGAACTAAAAGCGTTATATGAGTTGTGTGCGGGAGGCAAACTGTGTGTGTGTGTGTGTGTGTGTGTGTGTGTGTGTGTGTGTGTGTGTGTGTGTGTGTGTGTGTGTGTGTGTGTGTGTGTGTGTAGGGTCTACATGCATGTTTATATATCAGTCACCAGCCTATCTGCCTTTACCATCTCTCTCTATCAGTCACACTCATTCAGCCAGGACCGAGAAGGAGAGAGAGAGTGCTGCTGTCATTTGTCTACGTCGTCCGCTCAGCCATATCTAATGACCACTAGCAGGCCATCTGGACTACCTCAACATACAGACCTTTACCGCCTTTGCACCAGCCACACTGTATACACACCCATACACACACACACACACACACACACACACACACACACACACACACACACACACACACACACACACACATACTTGCTGGATCTCAGCTGTTCTGAGCTCAGGCAGTTTGTTTTGTGACTTTGTTTCTGGAAAGAAATGTTGTCTCTGAAATCTGAAAATTGAAATATTGGTGATTTTTTTCATCGACCTCTATTAGTGAATATCATGAGAAGTCATTTACGTGGACTGACATTTTAATGGCATGCTGTTTCTATCAGATATGAAAGAAAACAAGTGGATTGTGTGGATTAAACTAGAAATGTTTTTTGCAGTAACAAAAGTGAAGCTATGAACAAAGCTGTGACAAAATACAAGTGTAACCAATAACTTTCCCCCAGATGGAAAAGCAAATGTAGCACACATTTAAAGTGAAGACAAACAGCTGATGGTGTTTATTCTGATGAAATATAGAAAACATGATAAAATATGGAATTCATGAGTGTTTCATGTTTGTGTCTCTGCAGAGCAGAAACTTCAGTGAACATTGAAGTTACATGTCAATGTACTTCACCAGTTATTGTTTCTATAAGTTTGTTTCTACAACACTTTTTACATTTTGTTTTTATTAAAATACCAATTTTTTTTTCACCTCAGTCCAATGTAACTTTTTTATTTGCAATATTTCTGGATTTATTTTCAAACTCTCTGTTTCCATTTAGAGTTTTTAAGAATGTAACAAAGTGAAATGTGCTTCAAGACGGAGATCAAATCCACGGAGACAGAAATGGCAGTGCTGTGGATTTTATGTCAATTTAAACTTCACTCACAATAGACAATGATCCCAGAGTTACAGTTGAAAAGTCATCACTGTTAAGTGCCATGAAATAACCCCTGTTGTGATTTGGCGCTATATAAATCAAATCGAATCGAATCGAATCGAATTGAATTGAATTGAATTGAATTGAATTGAATTGAATTGAATTGAATTGAATTGAATTGAATTTTTAACTCTTTTTAACTTGCTTAAAAATCCCATGGAATTTGTATGTTTGAGAAACCACAGCCTTACATCATTTTGGTTATGTTTTGCCAGCTTTTAACGAAATCATTTTTCTATTTGTTTGGCACCTTTTAAATCATTCAAACCCCATATGAATTGCATCCTTTCAGTTTCAAAGTTGGATTTTGTCTGCTGAACAAAGTGCGAGTGAAGTGTCTGTAAAAATGTACAAATCTTTGGCAATAAATGTTAGATATGTAATTATAATAGTCTTTTTAAACTTAATTTATTGATTTCTTGCCTTTTTATCTGAAGTTTTAAAAGTAGAAAAGCCCTGCGACATCATTCTCAGCCTGTCAGTTTATGATATACTTGTAGACTCAAAGTCATGCTATGATCAATTTAACATGCTACTCGGTGTTGCTCGATGCTCACTGATGAATAGACTGTTTTCAACAATTTCCCCCATAAACTATAATCACTGATGTAACTTTTCTCACACTGCCACACTGACATTTGAAAATGTCACAAAACAAGTGAAGCTGTTGTGGACAACAGTTGAATTAAGTACTGACAAACTCAAATGGCAGCTGAAAAGTGAAAACAGGATTTTAGGGAAAAATGTGAAGAGCGCTATGTTGGCAGGACACGCCCCTTCATACAGTGTCTAACCCCCCTCAGGCCCATTCCCTCTGTGCTGTGATGGCTTCTCTGTCTTGGGAGAGCTTATAGCTGTCTCTCAGGTATCCCTCAGCTAAGACTTTAATCTCAGCCAGAAACTAGAGCCACACACAGCACTAATGGGCCATAATGGCTGACAAAACCCAATGGAACAACCTGCAGGGGCTCTCTGGCTTTTCACAATCTGCTAATTCCACTGTCTCAGCGTCGCTCGCCCCGGACCCATTCACCCTCTATCTCTCTTTATCTCTCTCGCTCTTCCTTCCTGCGCTTTTCCCCCTTTTTTCTTCTGCTCAGGGAAATTCTCTCATTCCTCTGATCTTATTCTCTCTGTCCGTGCTGGTGTTGGGCAGGTCTGTCAGCAGCAGTTGATTCCACGGTCGGCTGCATACTTGTGTGTGACTGAAGCTTTGTTTTGGGACCTACTGAAATCCCCCCCCTCCCTCCCCACACACACACACACACACACACACACACACACACACACACACACACACACACACACACACACTTAACCGATTCTTCTAATGTGTGTCAGGGAATCTCTGTGGGTGTGTGTTAGTTTACCTGTACACACCAGGAGGCTGTGTGTGTGTGTTTACATGTGGTTTTATCAAAGGGATATATGCACATAAATGTCTTGGCACCTATGTAGGCGTGTGTGTGTGTGTGTGTGTGTGTGTGTGTGTGTGTGTGTGTGTGTGTGTGTGTGTGTGTGTGTGTGTGTGTGTGTGTGTGTGTGTGTGTGTCAGTGAGTGCCCACAGTGAATCTGTCACTGTCAGTTGTGATGTAAAACACTGAGCAGAGTGGCAGCGTCTCCACAGCTGAGGGCTTTTTGACAACAACTCCCTTTGTTGGCCTTTCTCTTGACTTAAGAGCTTTTCTCCTCCAGTAACCTGAACAGTTTATTATCCACAGCAGCCATTCAGCGGCACAATGCGGGTGTGGCGATGGCTGCACAAGTAGCAAGAGAGGCGGAGGAGGCTTTGCAAGCTGTGTTTGTTTGTTGCTGACGTTAAAAATCAGCTTGACCTCCCTCGGAAAGTGCCACGCTCGAGCCACAGTCACCCAGAATGGGAGTTTGTTTACGTGGTCAACAAGATTTATATGTTTATGTGTGTGTTTTAGGTGATCTCTAATCTCACTACTGTGATGTAGGCCCACATCCAAATGTATAAACTGGAAACTACATAACCACCAGGCATGTAGTGAAGCCTAAATCTACCCAAACTCAGTCTGTAGCGTGAAATTCGTGTTGGTCTTCACTTTATCCCTCTTAATTCTAATCTGAAGCAAAGTCTTGTTTTAGTTAAAGAAAATCATGAAAGTCCTTCACAAACATCAACATTTAGGGCATTTTAGTCTACTGCTGTTAAGATGTTTGAGCAAACTTAAACATGCTGCCCACAGAACACATCTTACTGCTTTTAGTCCTAAAAGAGTTGTTCAACATTTTTGGAAAACAAGCTCTGTTGTTTCGAAAGTTATACCTTTAAATATACAGCTACCACAACAGGTTTTTCTATCCAAAACAACCAAAACAATTTGGCAGCACATCTGAAGTTCACAAATTAACATTTTATATGGGACGTTAATGATTAAAGATTCAGTGATTAATTGATGTTCATAATTAACAATAAAAAAAAAGCATTAACCAATAATAAAGAAAACAAGATACGTGAGTTTTCATTTGCATATTTCATTTATTGTCTTCTTGATTGAATTATTATCATTATTACATCTGCATAAACCATGAAAAATGCTGTAAGATTAAAGATTATATTATTGTATAAATCGCTGCACTTCAACAAGTCTTTGGGTTTTAATGTTGTTGTTTTTTTAAATGAACTTTATTTTGGTAGTTGGTTACCTTTGGTGGTTTGCCATTTGAGTCACATGAATTCGTAGGTAACCATTTAATTAGTTACTTGAGAACCTGATAGACTGAGACAGTAACCCAGTGACACATCCTCTATCATTTCAAGGTATTTCACTCCCTCTTCCATCTTATTTTCCCAGTGTAATATTATCATGAAGGTACTGACTGAGTCATCTAACCACAAAAGCCGCCAAAAACCGACCAAATGACAGGCTCCTGGAGCCGAGCAGCATGGGAGTCAGCGCGGCAAGCCGGAGGGAAACGTTAACCACCATTGTGTTGAAAGACGCCGATTTGGAGAAAACAATGCGGACAGCGCTTCCATAGACAAACAGGCGTCAAGCAGCCTGTCACTCAGATATGGTGTCATCCAGACGCCTACCAGCTTCTGCTTCTGGGTGATGCAATATGTGTGCGTGTGCAGGTGTTTGTGTTTGTCTGCAATGAAGTACATTCAAGGCAAAGGTCATGCTGAAATTGTACGATTTGTAGAAAAGCACACAAATATCATGCTCATCGAACAAAAGAAACTTCGACAGACTGTCGCGCCAGCTGAACGTACACATGATCTTTAGTTTTAAAGGGAAAAGTCAACACGGCTACACTTTAACTAGTTTGATTCACCTTTAACCACTTACTAATTCAGTTGCACCTTTCGTACTTAGGCTACGACCTCACAACTTAGCACTAACAAAACATTGCCACAAAGACTTTTACTTTGGCTGGCAAGTAAGAAGCGAATCATTAATAACTCATTATTGGAAGATAATAAGTACATTTAGCATATAAACAGCTGCAATTGGCACAGACGATAGATGTGGGATAAGAGTAAGATTGCATGTTATTTGAGGAAGATTTTCCTTAAGCTTCTCTAACATTTATCAAAGTCTCAGTTGCCGTCAGCTTGCTGGTACATGCCCTCCCTGGAATCTTTCCGCAGTGTTTGACCACTCGATAAGTTCAATTAGTCACTGTCTTCCAGCAAAACTAAGCCTAAACAACTCCGGACCCCTCAGAGTCAAGTGGTCTCCCTGGATTCCATCAGCGTTACAGAGAATCTCCCATTTTCCTCCCTTTTGCAGGAAACCAGTAAGTCAGGGAAACGAGGTTCTAGGGTTTCATAAATGATGTTTGCTCTCCTGAATAAGGAGGGTGGGATGTGTGTGTGCCTGTATCCATTCCTTGTGTGGAGCTGGACTCAATAGGAGGCCATATCAGAGAGTAGCCCTCTCCCTTGACCAAAACGCCACTCTCCCCACCCGACCAATCACAACATGACCCTGGAGAGAACTGGTTTTAATCAGCAAGTGTCTGTGTGTGTGTGCCTGGAGGTTCTACTTTGGGTATAAATAGCTAAAGTGTGTCCTTGTATGGGTGCTTTACACCCCATCTCTTGCATCTCTTTCATTCAACATATTTCTTTCTAATTGATGTAACATAGCTGCAAGTAACAGAGCATATTTTTAGCAGAGGAATGTGCTGCTACAAAGACAGCGTGACCTCAGAAAGCTAACATCCCTCCGACATTCCCTGACAGCCCTGGGCTGGCACAATACACCACTTCATTTCAATCCAATATGGAAAAAACATTTGCGTGGGAAGCCATTATCATGCCGCAGCTTAATGTACTCGCTCTTTCGAGCTATTTCTGACCAGATTCATGGACAAAATTTCAAAAAGAAAATTCCCTCCTCGCCTCTGTGCCTCCCGCACTGGTGCATCTGAATGTGTGGTGGAGTTAGTTTTGATGGATGTCCACGGATTGGATCCAGGAAGAGGGCAGAGAGTCCTATTTGTACAAGATGTTCAGCATACTGTCACAGAGCACATGTACAAGTATTTGATGTGAAAGCTGTCATTTAAATCCAATTTTGCCTGTTTTTGTTGTTGTTGTTGTTGTTGTTGTTGTTTTTTTACCGTACTGGTGCTTATTTAGTTTGCTCTTTTTTGCTACCTCTAGTTTGCTGGGAGAGAGTGGTAGCGTCTTGCCAACTGTCTCTTGCTAATTCCAAAAACACTTCCTAATTCACAGGTCACTACATTTACTCGCAGAAATTTGTTTGTGTTTGCGTGTGTAAATTTATGTGCAGTCAGTGAAAATGTAAAATGAAGTACCTGATATCTTATAATGCATGCAATACTGACCCCAAAATGGTTTTGGTCAAAGAACCATAAAACAATGATTATTAAGTGTCTGAAATCTGAGTTTTGAACTTAAAAGACCTTTTTGACTTGTCACAGTGTGGAAAAGTGCAGTGATTTGGTTTGCTGCGTGTCCATTGTATGCTGGGTAGTGACGGAGGATCCAAAGGGTTAGAGTGTAAGCTTGTTTCTTGCTAATTCCTCAAGCTAACAGGTACTTGTTTCGTGGTAAAGTTTTCTCTTATTTCCTTTTCATACCATTTAATCTATTTCATCCATTGTTTCGTCGTTCTGTCTCTCAACCCTACTGTTGCTCGCTCTGTCCCGTTTCCAGTCAGTCTTTACCAGGCAGACTATAATCTTGGCCTGGGCTCCAGTCTCTCTTCCTACCCTTCAATCTCGCGCAGCCATAATTATGGCCACACCAAGCGGAGAGGCTTCTAAATCATTCAGAGATGGTTTGGCTTCCTGACTCCTTTATTTTTTTTCCCTCCCTTCCTTCTTAAATAAAGTGGGAGAGAAGCTCCATTTGGGCTCCTTCTGAAGGCTAAATTATAACTGTGCAGATTGACGTTCCTCTTTGGCTAAGTTGCCTTTTGATATTTTATCTTGCACTATTTCGAGCGCTTTATAAAAAAAAGATGGGTCGACGTTATAGGGGGGGAAATGTGGGCACAAGCTGACTTTTCCAAGCTCAGTTTGAACTTAGACATGTTTAAAACGCACTCCACTTTTTCAATTTTAAGACTTCACTTTCTACCAATGAATCCCCATGCCTTTTGTGACAACTGGATGATTCCTTGCCACAAAATTGTTCCAACTATAGCGCCCAACTCGTGAAATCCTTAACCCTTTCCAGTCCTAAACTGTTTTTTGTTTCATGTTTAATCACTTCATCGACTCATGGCATAGTCATTACTCTGTAGATATGTCACATATTTTCGGTTATGAGAATATTTGAATACTTTGCCAATGGGGCTTGCATTGAGTGTTGTAAGCGAGACAATGTAATGTTTTGGCTGAGGGTGGGTAATTCAAAATTATTATAAAGATTATAGAAAACATTTTAGCCCACACAGATCATCGCTTTGCACTGAAATCATGCTCATACAGACAGAAGAAAGCCTAAATCTGATAATTGAAAGGCAAGATTTTTAATGGCTCTATCTTTATCGGACTTCGAGGGAACAGCTGTCACCGAAAGGAGTGAGTTGAGTTAAATGAAGGCAGGTGCTCGGTGTTTGTGGGTTCTGGCTGAAATGGGCAACTTTTGATGAACATGCATAATAGCTATTTACATTTAATAGGTACTTCCGAAGTATTCTCATTTCCAGTGTGTCAAATACTTCATAGGAGCAGAGGTGTCAACTCGGCGTCTCCTAGATACATAAGGTGCGTGCGGATCCTTGTGAGTCTCATATGGACACACAAAGATCCGTGTGCCGTACCTTTACGCAAACAAAAATTAAGTGGTTGTGGTTAAGAAAAGATCATGGTTCGGGTTAAATGTGACACGGTACCGGTTTGGTTAGGGTTAGGCACAAACACTACTTAAGGTTAGGTAAAGACCATGGTTTGGGTTACTTAAAAGAAACCCACGTTGACTTTTGTTTTATCATGGACTCGCTTTCCAACGCTTTCCAAGGTGAAGGTTCTGGGTTTGTTCCATCCAACCAACCCGACCTCCTTCCTCAACAGATTTCACCCCCTTTGTACTTCATCACATGATCTTTTTGGACCCCCTTCATCACGGTGCATCACACATAAGTTACTTTGTGCCTATGTTTTATATGCCAAAGGGCACCTTGTTCATATCTTTCACACGTGAACACACGAGGAATGACAACGGGCTGATACTTTATATCACGAGGGCCTGATCAAGGCTGATGCTAATGTGAGACCTATCTGTCTCACATTAAGGCCAGCGTCCTTCACTTTGACCTGATAACCTGCAGAGAGGAGCGACACAGCGGAGGAGGAGGAGAAACAACAAAGCAAAGACCGACAGAGGCACACAGATAGGAGTGTGGTGAAGAATACAAACATGAAAGAGACGAAGGAAAGACGAAGGTGGTGGTGGTGGGTGACATGAAACAAATCTTCCATGTGTTGTATCTGCTGTCCGTCAGTTTGTGATCTTCTCTAAATACATTTCATATAAGTTTATTTGCCCAGACTGAATCCCTGCGACGGGAAGGAAAAACAAAGTTCAAACAGCACTAATGTGATTATGGAGAGATCAGAGCGCAGATCCTATCACTCCCCTCGCTTCAAAAACACAGAGTCGCAACATGAACTCCACAAGCCACCTCTCATATATGACAGCCGAACGGTAGACGCCGCGGTGTATGAAATCCAAAAAACAAAGCTAAACCAGTGTGTGATGATTGGATCAAAAAGGAGGCGGCTTGGATGTGATGCACAAATGAAGAATATGGATAACAGAGAGGATGTCATAGTGCTGAGCCCTCTTCAGACTTGGAATCTGTAACATTGTTGTTTTTGTCAAACTAATAGCTTTAAAAAACAATCTTGACTATGGTCTGTGAATGGGCCTATTCAAACACCACTTATTCACCGCTTTTCACTAGTAAATCCTCCAACACATTTTCATTAATGCAGTTATTTATTAAATAGAAAATACCGTATAATTTGATGACATACGAGGATTATTTAAAGGTTGAGGAAACGTATTTGGAATCCCGTTTTTTCTAAATGTTGAAAAATATTTAATTTCCAGAAAACTTCTCTTGGTGCAACCATAAAGTGTTTCCAGTTACGTCGCTTGATCAACCGTCAGCATCTGTTACGCACGCTTTTTTGTGACCATTGGTGCTCATTCGTGATTTCACAATGGACTTGAGAAGAGAGCGCTAATCATATCAGATAATCATATTTGATGTGCGCTCTCTCAGGTGCCCTGAGAGTCCATCAAGAAATCCCTGTGCACATACCACTGGTCACAAAAATGTGTGTAACACAGTGTGTATTTCAGGTAGAGAGGGGACATTGCGGTAAACACTGTGTAGGCAGCAAATGTAATTTCCTATTCTCAACTTCTCTATTGATCCAACATAGCAGTGAGCATGAACAAAAAGTCAAAGGTTTAGATGGGGAGGTTAATGATCTCACGGTTCTCAGTGAATCATAATCATGTTAATGTTAATCAGGACTTAAAGAAACAAATCAAACGTTGTTCTTGAAGATGACACACTTCATATCTGTCTGCTCTTCATAAATGGGATTCCACATTAACTGTGTTGAAAGTGTTACGCAAATGATTGTTGTCTGACTTTTATTGAAAACTAACTTCTTCAGACATGAAATCAACATATAAATATGCCAATGCATTTCCATAAAGGTGCTTTATGGACTGTAGTTTGCACATAAAATGTACAACATCTCCATCCATGCTCTTTCCTCATGTTTCCAATATTTGCCCTCCGCAGAGTATACGTAATGTGTTTAAAATTTCCCTACTAATGTTTTATGACAGTATATCATTTAATCTTGCATGTTAACCACAGGGACACGCTGTTGATCATATACCTCCTCTTTGCATTACACCACACACGGCCACAGTAACCCCGCACAATGACTCCCATTTACTGCGCCTGCGGGCTCGCTGTGCTCCGAGCTGAGGGGCATTAACATGGAAACGGCATCAAAGCTTCAGCGGGATCTCTGAGGAGACGGGAGCTTTACGGTCCGTCTCCAGCTGCCGGCTCCCGCTTAGCTCCCTCACACCTCTGCGTGTCTAACAGGCTCCAGGGCACAACACCAGGAAAAGACGGTGGTGGCTGGGAGTGATGGGAGGGGTGTTACGTAGTTTCTATATTATATTAGTGTTCATTCATGAGCTGCAGGGAGGGAACGTGCCAAGAGTTGGCAGAAAACTCTTCAGCGAGCTTCCACTCAGTCCTCTCCGCCTCTCCCTCTCTCTGGATGGAAGACAGGCTGTGCTTATGGCCTCTGTTAGTGATTTAACAGGGTACATGACCTTGGGGGAAACTGCAGTTTGGAAACAATGTGGGGCAATATGGGAAAAATCAAAACATAACTCCGGTAGAGCAACACTGTAGGTTATGTAAACACATCCTGCTCACACTGTTGGTGTAATTTATCGACAGTCGGTTAATGGTTACGTGTCATAGGTGAGCACATGGCAGAACTGCAGGAGGCACACTGTGTCGTGTTCAGTATGTTATAGATTTACTATTGCGTGTAATTTTAGCATTAGCAGGCTACATGTCAGAATTATGGGCTGAGAGTAATTTTAGAAATAATATACTTTTTTATTGCAATGTGAGATAAAATCGCCTGAAAACTGACAAAAAAAACCCCAAAACATTTCCATCCCAGTGCACCCCGAGCAGCCGCCTCCAGAGCTGCTCACATCTGGATCCATTCACCAAAACATTTTCAATGGCCTTACTGTTCACACAGCACACTTCAGCCTCCCTATCCGAGACAAACCGGGGCTTTAATGAATGAACAAATAAAAGCAATCTATCTCTGAGTTTATCCTTAGTGGTACAGGTGCACCGAGGTGAAGGCTGAGGGGAAGGAGGGGCTGTCTGGATCTTTCCAAGGCTGGTGATGATAGAGCAGCTGGTGAGGGACTGTGTGGACACAGATAGTAAGAGCTGAGTGTGTGCAGATGATGCACCACCTGCAGCCTGCAGCCACTTATCATCTCCCATCTGGCCCCTGGAGGGCAGAGGGAGGAGGCACCTGACTCAGCCAGACAGCGCAGCGAGGTTGAGCCTCTCACTGGGGCCCGGTGACCAGGAGGTGGGGTGAGGGACGGTGGGAGGATCAGGGAATGGAGGCTGGGAGGAGGAGACACAGGGACTGACTCTGGACACATGGAGCCAGTTTGCCTCACTAAAAGCTAGTGTCATGTCTGCAGCATCTCTACCTTGTCATTATCTGTCCCTGCATGCCCTAATTTCAGCCCCCATGGCTCCCTGGGACACCTATAATGATGGCAACACAGAGAGGAGGGCTGGTGCCAGTGGAACAGGCCCCGGGGCCAACAGTGGTGGTGACTCATGCCATAACAGGGAGGGATGGGCACGCAACACTAGCTGGACTTTCAGATGCAAGACAGAAATGAGAGCTTGCACACTGCGTCAACACACATGTGAACACACAAACTACCACCTCCACTTCCAGTCCCACCAGCTGCCAGTCTGCAGATCCGTAATTGGCTGAGGATAGTGCCCCTTAGCCTGGGGACCTGCAGGCCACTCCGGGCCTCTCAGGGACTGGAGCTTGTGAAACTGCTGCATCCAGGACTAATTCAAAGCTCTGCTGAGCCCAGCGTCCCGCCAGGCGCTGCACTTTAATGTCAAAGGGGCATGGACGGAGCCTACGGTGCGCTGTGCAATTATCAAGCATGATGGGACACGGAGAGAGGAGAACATCTGGCACTGGTGGACGGGGGCGGGACGCACCTCCGCATACCCCCCCTCACCCTCCCCACCCCCCCTTCTGCACAGGAGAGGCTTTCCTTTGATCTCCAGCTGGAGCTGTCTGCAGTGCCTCTCCAGATCAATCACGCCGACGCGGGATTATTTTAGCCGTCGCTAACGTTGTACTGTACCGGAGTCGGGCATCGTGTCGAGTAAAATGCACATTAAAGGTTTTTCTGGGCCAGAGGTAAGAGTGGGGTGTGTGTTCACCTATTAACCCTGCTCCTGCTCTACACAGCCCAGCATGTTCCCTTCCACTCAGACTCATTTTGTACTGCTGCAGTCAGCAGTCTTGCTGTCTGTCTCCATTTATCATTTTTCCCACTGGCAGACAGACAGGCAGACTCCCAGATACTGAGAACAGGGTTATAGTTTAACTTCAAAGTGCCCTGCACTGTAACCAATATTGAACATTTCTTACTAGGGGGGATAATTCACTGTCTAAATGAAAACAAACTGCTCTGTCATTACAACAAAGGGTGTTTATGCTTCTTAGGCTCTTACCGTAATTAATTCAGATCTAATAACGCAACACATAGTGTGAGGTGTGTGACAGAGAGCATAACATTTACACAACACCTCACTGTCTGTTTACACGGCTGATCTCTAATTTCTCCCAGTGATTAGAGCTGTGAAAACAGGCCAAAGACATAACAAATGAAGGCGTCCTTCGCAGACATGTGTGCGCCAGCGAAGAACGCCATCTTGTCATGTTTAGGATGTTATAGGGCCATGTGACATCATATTCCTGACTCGCAGGCACACTGTCCCCTGTCCAATTAGGGATGTTGTGGAGTAAGGTAATGGAAAACGGATGTGTCCTCTAAAAAAAGAAAATAAAATAACAAAAAGGAATGGCTTGATTGGAAAGTTAAACAAAATAGTTCAGTAAATCTCTGTGGCCTCTTTGAAAAGGGAGGTTTCAATCGAGAGCAGGAATGCTATCGAATGAAACATAACCACGCAAAAGCAAAAGGGAAACTTTCTGACTCCTAACAAAGCTGTCATACGAAAGGCCTGACCGCTACATCCTGAGCACGCCAGTGATGTCATCTTAATTGAAATACAATATATGTTTTGGTTTTTTTCATCTACAATGGTGAGATGGTGATTTATGTCCTCTTGCTTTGTTGTGTGCAAATCAAGTTGTATCTTCCTTATCCTCTTCTTTGTTGCCCAGTGCCCCGAATTGGACGACATTACAAACAGATGTTACACTAAGATGTTTGGAGCTCTTGTTCACATGGTAACAAAAAAAAGAAGAATTATATTTACTTTGATAGGATTCATGAGACTTTCAAAGCCTTTGTCTTTGAGAAGACATTTTCACCGGAGGAGAGGGAAGTAATATGTTTTTGATATATCAAACCAATGGTTTCAAAGGCAAGAAAAATATCCTCACGACTGCTCTTCAGTTTAGGTTTGGATAAAGGGTTTACAATGGATTTGTGACGAAGTTGAATGTTCTTTTGATACTTTGATGTTTCATCACAGTGACAGTTTTTACTTACATACCTTTAAACTCCTCACCAAATTTACTGTGTTGTTAGCGCCACAAATAGCGTCTATCCCCTTGCTTTCTTTCTTCTCTAAATATGGGTTGGGAGTTTCTCAGCTTTCAACAACTAGCTTGAGGCACACTGAAAGACCATTTCTTGCTGCCAATCCCCACCTGGAAATACACTTCTGGATAACATGCACCGTAGTTTACCTCATCCCTGAGCCAGGTGACAAGAGGTGAAAGCCTCGAGGAGCCGTTGTGACCTCATGCTATGGAGACACAACAATACAAAAAAATGCATTTGGTGCACAAGTTATTTTTTTTATTTTGGATTCACTGAAATGTATGCTGGAACAAAATTATACATACACTAATTCAGATTGCTCTGACAACACGTTAATAGTTCCGTCCATCATAACTCGATGTTAGGATCAAGTGCCAACAGCAATATCCCCCATTGGTTTCTGAATGGCCATTATGAAGCCTCAAATTTGGATATTGCCCGTCACCATCCTCTTTTAACATATTCAACAGAAATTTTGTCATTAGTGACGGGATTATTTTCAGATGGACTGCCAGAAAACTAATAAGAAGGGTTGACTTTAGCTGACGGCACCAAAATGACTAGTGGAAAAAAAATATTTTGTATTTCATGAGACTAGTTGAATAATATTCTATAGAGCCTATATTTATTATTATTTAAAGCCAATGTCCACTTTTATATAAATTGTATAGTTAGAATACACTTCATCTTCCTCTGATGTTGGACTGAGGGCTGACTTTAGACTACAGTGACTCACCATACCATCTTGTGGAACAAAGCGGTATTACAAGACAGGCTAGACCGGCGTCAGGTGGTTAGCATGCTAATTCAGTAGATATGTAATACAATACTTACAGTGACTGTAACGGTTTTGATAAGTCAAATTATTTCAGACAAATACATGCATGAAAACCCCAGGACCTTCTAACACCATGGTGGTGGCACATATTTCAACACCTTACTTGCCACCACCACATAATCCCATTTTTATGGTCATTTCCCCTATTTCTGTGAAATCCATTGGCAAATATAGTCAGTTTAGCGCAACAATGTAAAAGTATTTTTAATCAACCAACTCGGCAGGCACTTGTAATTCAAAAAAACAAAGTATAAATCTTTTATTCAGCCTACGAAGGCTGCTGGATGTGAGCTACCTAACAGGCTACCGAGCTACACTTGGGGTCAAACGGAGCTGGGTCCTGTTGGCGACAACAACCACAGACAAACTGTATTTTCACAGGGCACAGACACATCTTTAGGATTAAAACAATGTTGAGGTAACTTTGGATTAACAAGCTAGCAGACGCTCCCAAGTATAAAGCCAAAGCTCACAATTACATTTTTGTGATACTACAGCATTGCTCTGCAATATGTGTAAATCATGTCATTACACCGTTTGAAAAGGAGAGGCTAGGCCTAATTACACTCCTACAGGGCTGCTCCAGGCACTGAGGTGAACTTCAATCCTGTTTATGTAACTGAGGGGAATGTGAGGAATGACAAAAGGCCGGCGACAGGAACGGGCCAACAGAAGCTTTTCAACCAGGTTAAGAGCCATGTGGGAGGAATCCTCACCATTCTCTGCATTGCTGTCCATCGGGCCACACGAACAGGTTGTGTGAAATGACAAAGTTGGACACTAAACCGCTCCTAAAATATTTTTCATGCCTGTCACCAGGGTACTAATTAAACCGTGCGGATCCTCCTTTGGTCCACTGTTCCACATTCTTTTAAGCAACATGTCATTTTGTAGACGACGTCAGGTGTTCCCGACTTCAGCTGAAATTCAAAGTTTTTCTGCAGTTTGCTGCTTTTATCATATCGCTTCCCCCTCGACAACACCACTATCTTGACACTGGCCTTGCGTGCAATGCATGTAAAAACAGAAAAGGGTTATATTTGTGTGATTTGAGTTGTAACATACCTCAACTCCTAATCTATGAGCCTTGTGTAAATAAAGCCTCAAAGCCTGCACCTCTTCAAATAGACATGTGCAGTACAGTCTTTCATTAAGAGTCACTTCTTTGCACTATTTGTTCGATAATAAAGCAGTTTCATTGCAGCAAGTTTATAATTGTTCAGCTACTTTTCTACCGTTTCCCTCAGGACAGATGGTGTGCTTTCAGGGTCCTCTCAAGGTCCTCTCAAGGTCATACAGACGTGGTCTAAGCGATAGTGAGGAGTGGCACCGGACCAGGAGATATCTGCAGCATACTTCTCCTGTTCCTCTCCCAAGGTTTTCTTAGTGAACAACAGCAAGCGCACGGCAGATAACGAATGAGAGCCTCCGACTATATAACATGTGTCCGCCAGTGTTATCATGCAGACAGATGCAGAGGGGAAAAATGATTAGTGGCTGAATGTTTAAAAAAAATTGGAGTCTGGAGGGGAAACACATCAAGTGTGTAGTTGCATTTTTCAGTAATATGAAGAGCTGAATGGTGTTAAAGAAAATTAGACATTAGGCCTACAGGAACTAATTATTACACTAGAATAATTTGGACCTTATTAAAAATCGGATTCTTGTTAGATGTATTGGGAGGGAGGTTATTGCCTGTAAAACTGCACGTGATTAATTCTGTTAAGAGTGAAGTTACGTTACAAATATCTTCCAAAATAAGATCATTATTCAATAAATACAAAAAAAAAGTCTTGTCCGGTTTAATGCCCCTTTATGGATCTACTAAACTGCACTTTTTGAATGCAGAAAAACAAAAAGCCTTCCAGTGATACAGAATGTGATACTGAACTCTAATGAACCAGAAAACTGGACTGGATTAATGTTTTGCTGTCTAGTCAGCTGCTCCATCAGCATCTCCAATCTCACCAGGCCTCTGTCCATCCCCAAGCTCCGGCCCGGTTTAGCTCAGCTCGGCACAGCCCTGTCCCTCTGAACCCGAGAGAACTGGCCCCGGACCTCGGCGCGTACACAAAGAATTCATTGAAAGGCAAAAAGCGAGGAAAGACAGTTTCTCAGGAGAAGGACAATGGGCGTTCTCCTCCATTTGGCTCACCCTTTCATCCTTGGTTGTCCACAAGGGACGCAATTGTTTGGACACAATGCGATATGGGGCAAAGCTTTAGAAGACGCATCGCTTTTAATTAACTGTTGGTAATGATCTCATTATTGGGGCCGAGCGGGTTCCCTGGGCCCAGCGTTGCACACAGAGGTGAGTCTGGGGTCATTGTTGTGAAGGCCCCACGCCAACCGACAAAACATGGAGGAATTTGTCATGCCGCCATGGTGCATCAGCTCAGACAGTGTCAAACTGGACTGCTGCTTTCAGAAGAGACGGGGAATTATCAGTTAAACAAACAGCTGGGGGTTCAGTTTTTCCACTGGTCTTCAACTGTCAAATGCAACCTACAGTATACAGCTGTTTCCAAACGTTCATATGCACATTTAGCAACATTATGGCAGTATTTAGGTTACAATAATTGCAGTAAGTGCTATTATCTAAAGGTTGCAAAGTGCACTTAAAAAAAACAAAATCAAATACGCTAATTCTGGAAAAACAATGAAATCTAATACTTTAAAGGATTTGGTTGCAGCAGCTCTTCAGTGTTAGGGGATCTCACCTGTTGCACATTGAGGGCACCATATGTGATTTGTGTTGTTGCAGTATATTAAATGATAAATAAATAATCATTTTTAAAAAGTCCCTCCCATGTCATTGCTTTTCAGTCAGTGTTGTAACAGCTTTATTGAGATAATGTTGGAGAGATAACGCAGGACAGGTGTGTTTGATGCCTGTTTTTGTTAGAAGACTAAATTGAATTTTAGGAGCATTTCATAAGGGTGTTTTTTTCAGCAGCAGATTTCAGACATGACAGATGTATAATCCTTTACAAAATCCATGTTCAACTGTAGCTTTTGTGGAAATGGTGCAAATGAGGACAACAATAGTCCACTATTAATGTTATTTATCAGTTTCCAGTGGAACTGCATAACAAACACAAAAAGAAAGACAGTTGAATTCAGCAAAAGAAACATATTTTAGAATGAAGTAATATGAACAGCAAAATCCATCATTTTTGTGAGGATTGAGCTCAGCGCGAATCTATTAAAACCTTTTCTTTTTTTTAACAACTGGCTGTAATTTGTATCACTGTCAGTATTAATAGTTTTGATGTGAAATATTCATAGGTGAGCATTTTGCATTTTCCTGTCGGCCCACAGTGTTTAAAGGCCTTTAAGTCAATCCTTACAGTATATTTGTAATCAGACTGAGGTCTGGACTTTGGGTTGTTATTTCCAAAAGTTTAATTTCACCTTGATTTGGGCAACCTGAAAACACTTTTGATGTGTGTTTAACGCCGTTGAAACATCCTGTTTTAGCCAAGATCTGTCAAGCAGTCGTAAAATATTAGGAGCTAATGAAGGTTTTCTGTTTGTCCATGTCTATTACAGGCTTTTTAAAATCTTCTTTTAGCTGTCTTGACTCCCATTGTGATGTATGTGGCACGTTGTAACATGCAGTTAAAACAAGTGCTATTTATACAGGCACAGAGAAGTTTCCAACTGTAAGAAATAATAAGAATCTAAAAAAAAATGTGTTAAAATGAAAAATTTGAACTTCTTCCTTCTGCCTCTCAGGCACCTGGCCGTGCTAAGTAGAGGAGGTGAAGGAGATGCTAAAGGAGGGGAGGAGGGAGCAAGGACAGAGGGCATGATAGGAGTGGACGAGTGTCGGGGAGGAGAAATGGGGGATTTTCGGAGGAGTGTTTGAGGTCTTATCTCCAGACAGGCCGGAGGAACGGCTGGCTCCCCCAGGGGCGATCCTTAACCGCTGTTATCTGCCTGCCTCACACACACTGACCCACCACCACCGTTGTGTGTGTGTGTGTGTGTGTGTGTGTGCGCGCGTGCGTGCGCGCTCACATGATCGCCTGCACAACCGTTCATGTATTAAGACAAGGGAGAAAAAAAGGGGATTTTTGCTTTTGTGTTTATGTGTTTTGCGTTTATCTGATGGTGCCAAGCGTTCTCTCCTCGAGTTTATTTCTGGGTGTCTTCCTCCAGGGTTTGTTCTTTTTGTATATCTCTGTCTGTCTCACGGCGCGGAGTCTTATCTGCCATCACAGCGGTCATAGTGGTGGCTCTGTATGCCCTCAGCATAGCATAATCACAGTTCGGTTATAAGGAAGTAACAGACAACTGAGGTTGTCTTTGTTTTCATGCTGATGGGAAAAGGCCTGATTCAAGGCCTGAGGGAGGTTTTTATTTTGTTTCGGCTGCAGAGAGGAGCCAAAGACTTAATGATAATGTACTTCATGAAGACGCAGCACCACACACCTGACGGTTTGATGGGTGTGGTAAAGACACTGAATCAATGGGTGTGACTACTCTGTATAGCAGCTCTAATTATAAGATAATAGTGCGTAACGTTCGCCTCAGACACACAAGACTCAGGCCGAGCTTTTGGCAAACTTGTGTTGTTCATTTTTCCGTGAAAGAAGAAGCACCTGTTTTGGTCCTCGACAGCCTCTGTAATCTCCAACCCCACAAATCAGCCACAGGAATGCTGCTGGTCGCAATCGCACGACTTGTTTGTGCTGAAGTTTGGTTCTTGACAAGATGCTCAAATAAACCGAGAAGTAAGAAGTTGTTGTCAAAATTAGTTGCGGGAACATTTAGCGTCAAACCAATAGCTGGAGTCCCAAGTAAATGACAGGAGGTTTATTTAAAAAAAATCTAAAAATCAAACACATATTTGAGGCTTGGGGAAACTTTTCTTTGTTTCAATGTCACTGTGTGAGAGAAACTTCCTTTGCAGGAATATTTATCAGCATCCTTCAATCATGCATATATTAAAATACAGTTTAGAAATGTTCATACATTTTGCAATAGAACCGGTAAGACCAGTAATACCAAATAGTTTCACAAAACAAATTTATAAAAAACTACACAATAAACAAGTCAAGTGTGAACCTACAATGACTTCACCCATTGGTTTTTGAAGCCTGCAATCTGGCAGTTTGGGTGTCTTCGTCTTGAGTTTTTTTTCAGAGCAAGAAGTGACCATATTTGGACATCTTGGATATTTTGGAGGAGGAGTCAGAGATGGATCTGACTGACAACCTGAGGATATTATGCTCCGCCCCCCTATAACCTGACTTATCCTTAAAACCAGACTCACCTCCCAACATTGCTCTCTTTGAGGCCTAATATCAAATAATAATGGAATTATAAGGCTTCATAGTTCTTGGGCCGTCAGGAAATTCAGACTAGTGGACCGACAATTCAGACACCCACAGTACCGCATAACCAATCATTTAATTCCAGCAGTGGACTTTTCTCTCCACACATCTTGTCTATTACAACACATGGTCATATGTTAGTAAGGTTCATAATATGCCAGATAAAAAGAAAAATGAAAAACAATAGTTTTCTGGGTTTATTGTCAGTTAGAAAACATAGATAATCATAAAATATATTGAACATGAATGAGCCAAAGCTTTACATTCACAAGTCAAACTGTTACATCCTGCGTAAATAGGTCTTTCTTCCTGTCTTAGTTATTTCTTTGAGCAGCACACATCTCTCTGGGTCACTGACATGTCTGAGATGTTTAACAGCCAACAGGCACAGCACCTCTGTACTTATCAAAGCAAACTAAATATTTCTCCCTCTGAATGTAACAGCAGTGCAATAAAAGTAGTGTAACACATTCAAAATGTCTTGTTAAAGACAGAACACTACTTGTGTATTCTCCTGAAATCCACTGGAGAACCTGAGCAGTCCCAGCAGCAAACTAAATGCATCTGACAAATCTCATGTTTTATGTGTTCTTTCTGCACTGCTTGGGGCGACTCAGCTAATTCAATTCGAGACTGAATTATTCTTTAAACCGCTTTTATCGCCTGTGTCTCAGCGTTTCTCGGCCGCTCCATTTAGCCAGCCCGGCTGTGACGGGGAGGAGGGGATGAATACACACACTGTTTATTTTATTCATTATCTGGAGGTTTGCCAAGGAGCCTATTATGGCTAATAGACCGTTCTGTGGTGCATTATAATATAAACAGAATGTTTTACATGCCCATAAAGACAAAATATGAACGTTCCTATAGTTAGGCTTTAACTGGATCCATATAGCCCTCAGCAGCTCTCAACCCAGACCAGGGAGCTGCTGGAAGGCACTCGGGCTTCTTAGAAGCTTCAAAGAAGGGGCGTTCCCTGGACTTTTTAAGACTAAACACAGGGAGAGCACGCAACATGGCATGTGTGTGTTTAGAGTACCTGAGGGCCGCAGACTGCACACTTGGACATTGTGTGTGTGTGTGTGTATGCTGTGTGAGTAAATCAGCCTGTGGTCTGATGAGTCAGTCCTCTCACTTCTAAGATCCTCTTTCTAAACATAGTGTGGTGGGCATCCTAAGTCAAGTGGTGCACTAGAGGAAGGAAAGAGGAAGACTTCCTGATAAGAGGAAGATAAACACGTCAGGGTGAGCCAGTAAACACAGACTCCAACTGTCTGTCAGATCCAAGCAACAACACAAACCGCAACATGAGGACGAGAGGAGGGCGTTACTGAGGACCTATGAGGTTCTCTCCACCAATCACGTCTCATCACTTCAAACACATCCTGCTCCCATACGGTTCAGTTTGCTTCTCTTATGCAGGTGCTGCGTCTGAGTCACTGCAGTGAATGCATGCAAAAGCTTTGTGGTGTGGAGTTACTGACACACAATCTGCTGCCCCGTGCAAAACAGGCAGTCTTGCATCTGTAAAGCCCATCCACACTGCTGAGGAGCAGAACTCGTGTTCTGGGTGTGGCTGAACGTGACCACATCTTTCAAGAATCATTTTCAGGACGGCGCTGAAGATATGTCATGTGAGGGACATTTGTATTTGCAAAGGAGTTGCACCATCTTTACAGCGTGTCATCCAGAAAAACTCAGAATCTCAGAAGTAGCTTTCTCTGAGAGCTGAGTGAGAAGTTCAATACCACAAGTCACAGCCAACACATGGTTAGCTTAGCTTAGCACACAGACTCGAAACAGGGGAAAACAGTGAGACATGTCACCTTCAAAAATCAAAAGTTATTGTTTTAACACATCAGTCTTTGTATCGATTATACAAGCATGACGTGAGGTGTACCGTGACTGATTTGTTTTTGTTTATGTTGTTTCCCCGGTTTCCATGCTTTATGCTAAGCTAAGCTAAATGCTATCTGTTTTGATTCCAGCATCATATTTAACTGACACATGTATGGTATCAATCTTCTCATCTAACTCTTGGAAAGCAGCCTAATATGAACATTTCCAAAGTGATCAAACTGTTCCTTTAACTTGCAAAACATGTACTAATACAGTGTTTAAAATGAGAACCGACTTGTAAAAAAAAGAATTTGCCTTTAAAATTGTTAATCTATATTCATTATTACATTATCTTATGATACATGAAACTATTAAAGTACATGTCTATAAAGTTGCACATGTTGTCTTGAATCTTATTTATATGTAAGGCACTCACTGTTTTTCATGTTTACTAGTTTTCACTGAAAAAGATCTGGATTCTTTTTTTCAAGAAGAGCAGACTGAATTAAATCAATTTTCAGCCCAACTTTACACAAACCATAGATTCAAAAATACTCATTTCCTGCTGAGAATCCCACAGTTTACAGTAAACAACATACAATCGTCTCCAGTCATACAAAGTCAAGAGAAGCATGGAAAGCTGTAATTAAGCACCAGGATGAGATGGTGAAACTAAAGTGTCAGCATTGAAAATTTCATTTTAAAAGTTTTATGCTCAGGCAGCATAAAAGGAAACACAATAAAAAACAGTGTTTTCTGAGGAAGTTAAATCAACATTAAGGAGAAATGTTTTGGTTTTAATATACAAAACTCACAGAATCAGCCTTGATGTTCTCACTGATTCATTAGTATGGGAACAAATGTGCAAACTGGAATGGACTTAGCAACATTGCCAAGGTGGCCTGTTAAAAAAACAGCTTTTGTTATTGTCATTTCTTGATATTTTACATGGATAAATTGATTGAAATGCAAATCTAAAATGTTCTTTGGAAGGAACTTTAAGCAGTCAAAACTCCATCAACACTCGCAGTAGAAGAGAGAATAAAATGGAGAACAACTTTAATGTCAGACCAAAGCGTTTCGGCTTGTGGCCTTCATCAGGGTCAACATGATCAAGGCCAGGTCGAACACTATTGTTCTACATACTGGAGTTTGGAGCTCTGGGGAGATTTGTTTTCTTTCTGCATCTTGGCAGTAGGTGAAGTTGTTCCCTATTGTTCCCTCTGTTATGCTTCCTTTGTAAGGAACGTAACATCCACCCTGATTAAAGATAGTTTTCTAAACATTAGGTGAAAAAGTTTTCATTCATTCCACATGAAATCAACAGTTCAATTGTGTTGATTGTAATCCCACTTATTATACTGTTTTTAAATTTCTTAAACTTCTTTCTGTTTGTCCCCAAAACTATTTTATAGCTTTCCCACAAAGGACTTTTGACAGTGCACGATAAAGACGAGGACACACGGCGGGGACACAGTATCAACAAACAACAGGACATAAAATACATAAATACTGTGAACATAAAAGATGAAGTTAAATGAAAAGAGAGAAATACTACATCAAAGCAGGCTGTCCAGCTGCTCGCTGCTCGCTGTCGCCTGCTCTGCCTGCACTGTCGGCGACAGGAGCGACCGCGGCTAAACATATAACAGTTACAAAACAAACAGGGGAACAAAAAGAGCACAACTGTCCTCTGAAGTCTGGAGGCACCCCGGGGCAATTACACGCCTCTTCCAATCTCTTTATTTCTTTTTTTCCCCAACGCCGGCCTGCGCTTGCTCATTTGCTGCCAGTTTCACTTGGCCGTCTGTTGAGCGGCAGCGTCCGTCTGACTGCACAGGCCGTACTTGCTGTCGTGATGCCTGTTTGTAGCACTCTGAGCGGGTAGGATTTTGATTCGATTTAAGGAAATGAGAGCTGGATGCAGCGATGGTGACATACGGAGAATGGAATTGTGTTTGTTGGATGGGAACCTCACGGCCTGATGGGTAATTTTTGGGGGGGACGCCGCAGAGTTGTTTTTTTTTCAGAAATGAGAGGTAAAGCATTCGTAGAGTAACACCTCCCTCCTTTGCTCCGACGCGCACACACACACTAACACACACAAAGACACACACACACACACAGATATGAGGGTTATCTTGAAATTTGTGGCAGTATGTGTTTTTGTGTGTGCTTCCTCCTTCATCATCCTGCTACTCCCTTAAAGAGTTGAACAAAAACTTCTTAGAAAAGAATGAAAGGTCTGTACTTGTATTTATGTGTGTGTGTGTGTGTGTGTGTGTGTGTGTGTGTGTGTGTGTGTGTGTGTGTGTGTGTGTGTGTGTGTGTGTGTGTGTGTGTGTGGTGCTAATGGCTTTAGCGTTAGTTGATGAAGGCCTTTGTCTAAACATCCCTCTGGGGGATCTTAGTGGACAACATAAACACTGTTTACATATTGAAGAGCTGGAAAGACCCTCCACCTCATCCCTAACACACACACACACACACACACACACACACACACACAACACACTTCCCCCCACACCTCCCCCAACCATGCAGCATGTATATGAGCACCCGCTCTACCCTGAAAACCTCACTCACTGATTGAAAATGAAGAATTGTGCGAGATGCTTTGATGAACACACACAAACACACACCTACACCCACTCCAACCACCACCACAACTACAGTAGCCAAGTGTTTGTACACAAACTACTGTCTGCTGCTAATTGAACCTCCTCTAAACAGCCCTCGTCTTTCATTAAGCTGGCCTCCTGGAGGGGGTGGGGGGGGTTCCACTGTTCTACTAGACAGCACGGTAAATATTTGCCCTGTATCTGTCTCTGCTCATCTGCTGACACGGCCATTTGCACCTCCTCCTCCTCCTCAGTCCATTCCCAGTCCTGTCCGTTCATCCCTTTTTTCTTCTTCTTCCTCTCATTTTTCCTCCCTTCTCTTCTTCTGCAAACAGAGAATGAAAGCGAGGAGCCGGGCGGGACAAACAAAACGCTGTGGGTAAACATTCAAAGGGCTGCTTGTTAAGCTTAAACACATGTCACGCACTCCGATGAACCATCGGTGACGCACACACACACACACACACACACACACACACACGCACGCACGCACGCACACACACACACACACACACGCGCGCGCACACACACACACACACACACACACACACACACACACACACACACACACATACACATAGGGTTCTGTGAATGAAGCAGCTGCACTATAAAGTACACTACTCCTATTTACATGATGAGGACACTGATTTAGGCCCTTGAACATTTCTTTGATTGTGCAGACCGTCTTCATGATGAACTTCTGTTGTGAATTGATAACCGTCGTTATTTGAGGACAACAGCCCCTTTTTTAGAGGAATACTTAGATTTAGGTACAAGAGACACGATATTGATGCAATGCATTGGATTACAGAGGTGGACACTCTCTGCAACTCTTAAGTATTTCACGTGAGGACTGTGAGCCTGGCTGCGCCGACTGTCGCTCAGCTTCAGTTTTCTTCGTTGTGAATACAGTCTGGGAACTCGGCTCGTATTAGCGTTTGGACATCCACTCTGAAGGGCGGACCAATCAGAGACCAGTTTTGCTGGTTAACAATGTTTGTCCCGCCCCTACTGCAGTGCGATTGGACAGCTGGTGACAGTGACGAGCGCAGTGTTAACATTTATCAATTCCGGCTGACCGGAAAAAACCTCCAGCGCCGAGCACTGAGTGTTTACTCATCACCTTGTCAAGCTGCTTCATTAAAACAATTTACAACAAATGCTTTGGTGAACACAGGCAGTAGGTAGTTGCAGCGCTGATGTTGGCCTGATTCGGCGCATGCTGATTGGTTCAAATTAACCCGAGGTCGACGCCCAGTGGAGGGTGACAGAAAAAATTGGGCCGGGTTCGCACCAGGCTAGACGACTGCAGCTACACTGGTCCAACAAATAATGGCCACGCATCATACTGATGTCTTTTGATTCATTTATAATCTCTCTCTCTTTCCTTACTCTCTCTTCCTCACCGCAATTACAAATGAAATGTTGAAACATACATTCCTGAGCCCTTTTTTGGTGTTTCTAAATCAAATGTCCGTTGTTAAACAGGCTCACACGTTAGCATGTCAGCAATGTCTGTAAAAGCAACAACAAACACTCAAAATGCAACACATTGTCCATGTAAACGCACGTCAATGACAATATAGAGAAATATTTGAACAAATAAAGCACAATTTACCGTGTTCACCTCTTGGACCACATGCAGAACAGTAATAGGAAAAGGAAAAGATGAGGTCATTGAAAACATTCACATGAACTGCTGTATGGGCTTCCCTTGCTTCTGTGCCAGCAATGACCCACAATAGCACAGTCATGCTCTTAAGTTAACTTTGGTCATGTGACCCGTACTTTTACATTACCCTGATATTAAGAATTACGATATTTCTTAAATCGACATTTAAAGTTGACATATTTTATTTACATTTTTAAAACTGTCTTAAAAGCTCTACATCTGGTGTTGTAAAGTTAAAAATGAGAGTGAATAGTGGACTTACATTTATGAAGTCTTTCCTAAATATGACTTAACATATGTTAAGTATGAGTCTCCTGCGTATTGCGACTGTTTGCCATATCAACTTAATCCGGTGATGATCAATGAGTTCCTCCCGGAGAGAATCCGTTCCAACAGTTTGATCACTAAAAGCACAGAGACATTTCAGAGCTATCATTCTCTCTGTACTCTTTTACAGCGGCCTATAATCATGATGCCGTATAAACTGTTACGTAGCTGTAGGTTTATTTCAGTCACCAGGAGCCGGGCTCGCTGTTAATGCGACTTTATGTTTAAGTGTCGGAGCCAATAAAATCTTCAGACTATAATAGACTTAAACCCTACAACGTTCATGTTTGGCACCTCGGGCTTTGACATCATCCTGCTCTGTTGGAATGGAAACAGTGAGCTTATGAGCGCCATCGTCACTGGCCGCTGCACCCTGAAGCCTCCTATGGGCCGAGGAACTGGCATGTACAGTGTGTCATTTTCTAAATGCTATTAATGCTCAGACACAGTACATGCCAATGTGGGATCGCGACTTGGTTAATAGCAAAAACTGAAGTCTGAACAAATTAGACAGTGGACATTGCCAGCTCTGTATCGGTGCATTACAACGAGATTGACAGAGCCTCTCTGTGGATCCTGGCCTACAAAAAGACCCAAATCCCATAATGATTTAGGATGTCAAGCAATGACACTCCTTAAATCTTAACTATGGCCTTAACAAATGAAATGGGCTTTTTTTTTCTTTTAACATTGTTAGGAGCCTTCAAGATTACCCTCAAACTGTCTTTGCCATTTTACCAGTTTCTCTGCACCACATGCTAACGTTCACCTCTGTCTCTGTTTCTATTGAAGTCAGGAATCTATGTTTAGTGGCATTATGAGTTGGCGCTGAAACGGAGCCTGAGGGATAAAATGAACGGAGAAACCGGGGGAAGATGAGAGGCTACTGGAGGCTGGCACGGCTCAAATGAAAGGGTGATGGGAATCTGCAAAAGCTATCCCAGACACTGCAAAAGTCTGTGAGCGGTGAAAGGGGACAGACATTTGTCCACAGTTGGTGTGTAATGATTTCAAAAATGTCACTCCACGTGATACTGGATACTTGAGCAAGTTCTTTAATTTTGCAGTGAAGCTAATCTCTCTTTGACATGTGGAGTATTTTCTTTTCTTTTTAAAGTCAAGTTGAACGTCGTTAATTCTATTTTGGGGGGTTAAAAATAACGTTCAAAGTATTATATTTCCATTGTCTTTAAATTGTTGCAGCGATAGCACTCATTATTTATTATTTAATGTCTGGGTGGGCACTTAAACTAGCTTACTCTATAAATTAAATACCAATGGCCCTAGGTAGTTAGCTATAGCTTGGGCGCTTGCATTGCTCGCCATTAGTCCCCACTGATTAAAGCACTCACTACATTACCTTGTGACTCCAGACGTTACACTATATACTAATAATATACAAAGTACTGAGGTTACAGGGCTAACCGTTGCATTCAGTTTGGGAGCTGACGATGACTCACCAGGGCTGTGTTCAGAGTCTCCTCTTGTTCACTATAGTTCGCTACACAGTGAATGACCATTTTGTAGTGCTGTTACATTATTTGCCTGTTCGAAAAAGGGAAGGAACTTGTATCCATGTCAATTCACCACACAAACTTAGGCTATATACTGTTATCTTAAAGCTTAGATTACTTAGCCATAGACTGTCTACACTGGACATAGCTTCCATGTCTGAAAAGTGAAGTCAATGCAGAAGTGCCTTAGTGCAATACCACTGAGGTCCACCAGGGACTGGCTCCAAAAAATCTCTGGCTTCAATAGACTCCCATTTAATCTATTCCCATTCTCTCATTAAATACAAAGTCATTATGATGTCACTGGCTGGGTTTGCTTCCTCTGATCAGTCTCTTGGTCTATTTGAAAATAATTGTATAATTAATTTGGTGTTAGGCCTCACAGAGCGGTATATTTAAAGGTCTGTCTGTGTGACATGCCTGGGGTGCAGTCAGGTTTCAGTTATCGGTGGGCAGTTGGTAGTGCTCTTTTGAAAGCCCGAAAAATATGGACAGTAGCTGTAGTGTCACTACAGTTACCTGCATGTTTTCTTAGAGAGGAGAATTTAAGTTTCTCTTACTGTCAAACATGTTATCGCTTTCGATTTCAGAAGAAATTGGTGGTTGTTCCTTACTGAGAAATCCCTTTCACCCCACAAACCACAACTGAGCTGCAGCAGCAGAGCCTCTGCTCTAATTCAGCATGTCTTAGTTGTCTAACAGAGCAGTCAGAAAGTCCTGTCGAGCTGGTTGAAACCAGTTTTGGGGGTTAAATGACAGGTCTGGAGCTGCTGGAATTACACAGATTGTTAGAAAGCTTCTGCTCCCAGAAAATTAAGGCAGAAATGAACTGTCATTGCCTCAAATGCCTTTATGTTTTGAAAGGTGTGGTGGGTGTGCACAGCAAACATTTCCCCGGATCCTTCTCATCCCGGGTAACTATCCAGAGGGAACGTTCATATGAAGGCAGCGGTTACTCGTGTTTGTGTTCTCATGGCTACGTGTCCATGAAGAGCGAGACAAATGCAGCTAAAACTTTTAACTCAGCACTGAAAAGCAGTTGTTCCTCTCTAGGTTTCCCAGGTGTGTGTGTGTGTGTGTGTGTGTGTGTGTGTGTGTGTGTGTACATGCAGGCTTGTCACCAGGTGCCTCTTCTTATGTCTTCACCGCTGCTTACAAACACTAATTACCATAGAAAACCATTCCCAGGCCAGAGAGAGGTACACATCATCGTGACAAGCGCCTCTAGCAGTGAAGCACGGAAAACAACAGCAGGGAGAGAAAATGTGTCCAAACAGAGGTGTCAGAAACAACAAGATGTTTGATTGGGCCTTTTACAAGCTCATTACGTAGCAGAGAACCTTGTAATGTTTCCAGATTGTCAAACTAAGGGAGGATGATGTCAAAGTAATGACATAAAGGAAAAAGGAGGCAGGGTGAAGATCAGGGCTCCGACATTCCATCTGCCGAAGGATGTTAATCAAGAGCTGATCCGGCAAAGATATTATACATAAATTGCTGCTATGAAAGGGGAACAACTGAAGGACACTCAGCCTGTTTAAACCTCAGGAACTCTTTCACGGGGCCCAGGAAACCTTTCAGGCAGTCAGGAATCTGTTTAACCAAGCCCCGCTGTGTAGGACTGTGTTGCGATTTTGTGTGGAGATTTTGGCAAAGCAGTCAAATCATCTACAACTTCTGCATTCATCAGGTGATACGCAGCGGCCCAAAAGCATTTTTCCCCACACAATTATTGGAAAAAGGAGCAACAGTAAAATGGTGAATTCATTTTTGTGAGTGTTACAAACTCTGTGAAATGACTTTTTTATTATCAGAATTTAATCCATTTAGTCAACTAACATTTAAAAGGTCTAGAAGAGCGGTATAATTATTGGATTAAATTCCATTCATGTGTGTGAGGACCCAACCTGGTGAAGGCTTGGAAAACTTTTTCTGCACATGCACTACTCAGCAGTTTGAAGGAACAAAGAACCATTGGTTGTAATGGATATATGCTTTGTCACAACAAAATGCAACAGGACCCATCGAGGTGTGCTGTTGAATCATCACATTTGCACACTTGTCCCATATTTGCACTACAGAAAAAAACATGCACGATTATATACGAAGCAGTAAAATTATTCCTCATATCATGCGAACCATTGTTGTTGCTGTTGAAGTTCTTTCATGGTTTTTCTTTTCAGTGGACCACACAATTTCCAGCTTCAAAGTATTTGGGTTTAGGTATGTCTGTATAATATGTATTCAGGCTGAATTTATGAATCGGAATATTTAGTATTTTTATTTAATACCATTGGTGAACAGAGCATTTTGATGCACCTTCATCTGTCTTTAGTTACACTAACCGGCTTGGGACATGGCAGCGCTTTAAAAAATTATGAATCGGGTATGTATGACTCCTTTATTTGGAATTGCTGACTCCACCCTGATTCACATGATGTCACAGCTGAATGCAGTGAGGATACTGCACCACAGCCTCATACGAAGATCAAATATTTATTTACATGAGCAGATTTTATAATTCCATTCACATAAAACGCTGCTCTGGTTTCCCCCTCGCTCGCCCTCATGACTATTGGATTGCATTCACTAAAACCCAAATAATGACTTGATTCTATTAAACCCTGAACTGTTACACATAATTTGGTGATAAATGAGGGAAAACACAGACCGGGTCGACAAACTGTTGCTCTGCTCCGATGCCTCCCACGCAACCTTTGCAGCGTTACCACAGTGAACTGCAGACAATGTAAGCCTTTCATTTAATGTCTGCATGTCGGCATGGGTGTGTATCCCACAGATGTACAGAATATCTGTACCGTACCCAACCACAGCATGCACACGTTCATTTTGCAGAATCACCCACTATGCCAAATAGATCTCATAAACTTGCAAGCAATTACGCTTCGGTTTTGGAGTCTGTGGTGGCAAATCAGGGCACGGAATTTACGCGAAATTCACTAAATGCACAGAGCTACACACATACATGCTTCCCCCAGCATCTTGCTGTGTGGTACGTCCTCTCCTGAAAACTCATAAAGTTGCGGCTTTGTCGAAAAACTCGTTACATTTTCGAGCCTCTCAGCACCTCTGCTAATAGCAAACATAAAAATTGCAACTGCTTCTGGTGGGGCAGGAGTAGCTGCCAATGGGACTAATGAGTCAAGAAAGGAGCGATGCTTCAGTGCGTCATCACAGGACAGGAATTTAAACTTTCATGATTAAAAGCTACATATTTGAATTTCTATCAGATTTTCTGATTGCAATCCGAGTTTGATCTTTTTCTGAAACCCTTTACTAGTTATTGTCTCTGTGGCGATGCCGTCATGCGTTTCTTTAACAAGCCTTGATGTGTCTCTGTCTAAACAACCCAGTGTTCACCGTACTGCAAGACTTTTACTGCATTCTTTGAAGACTCATTTTGGAGATGCGCGTCATGTCTGGAAAACATTGACTTTTATCATTTGTAGAAGAAAAAAAAGAAATGACATCTTTTCAGCTTTCCTGAGGCTCTTTCTCAGCAACAGGAAGTCTAGTGGCGTTTGAAACTGTAACCGAAGCCTGTACCCTGCCCTCCATCTCCACCTCCCCCATCTTTGATGAGTGTAATTGGGAGTTGGTTCCATGGAAATGAAAAGGTAGGGCTGTTTCAATGATGTATAATCATTGTGTGTAATAAAAACAGAGAAGAAACACAGGCCAGGAAAGGGGGGGGGGGGGGTTGGCAGTGTTAAAACAAAGATTAAGAGTTTTCAGTTGCTGGAAAAAAAATGTAAGAAATCAATCTGTCCTTAAAAAAGAGCAAGAGCTGAAACCTCTGCGTCTTAATTATGGTGTTTCTGGAACTGTCCGATGCAGAAAACAGAAAGAGAGAGAGAGAGGTTGAGTCTCTGAAGTCCACTAAACTGTAGCTGGTGGGCCGCTTCGGGCTGTAACAGGATATCATAATGAGCCGGCCCTCCCGCTGGGCATTTCTTCCTGTCTCTGCTCTGCCTGAGACAGTCTACCTGAAGCAAACTGCTAGCCCTCGTCCGCTTGCCTCCCATTTTACTTTAAACACGCTCGTTTGCCTTTTTCTTTTCCCTCCTGAGTGTTTTCGCGTTAGCAAGTACGTGTTCTTAAATTGACAGAGCTCAGCCCTCCTGCAACGTTTCACCAACTGGGAGATTCACATGTTTCTGCTTTCGTGACAGTTGCTTCTCCACCCACAGTAAATGACCAGCAGTGAGTTATTGAAGGCCTGCTGGTAATTATTTGTAATGGCTTGTTTTCTTGTGATCATGATGTAATTACTGTGTCAAAATCGCACAGTGATGACATTATTATATTGACATAACAAACCTTGTTTTACTGGTATTATGACATAATGACTTTGATAACGATCACCACAAAAGACTCTTACATTATGTTGTGCTTAAGCAGCGATTTTGGGGAAAAGGTGCTGTAGCTTGTTTTACTGACATTCATTCTGTTCATCATTTTGTTAGGGGAAGGTTTTTACAGGCTTTAGGAAACATGGGATGCACCAGTACCTTAATTATTGTCATAGATGCAAGCGGCAACCAGCAGTGACCTCGCCCGTTGGTTTGTGAACGGCCGTTTAGAAGCCTCGAGTTCAGATTTTGGCCGTCGCCATCTTGCCATTCATGAGCATATTGGAGCCGGTAGTGATTTGGATGAGCTGGGGGGGAGCGAGTGCTGGATCTGATTGGAAACCCGGCGATACTTAGTCCCGCCCACTGATAGCCGTAACCTGACTGTACCACAGGCCTGTCAATCAAACAGACGCATCCCCAAAAACACAGCGATTTTAGATTATTTTCTCATTAATGACGGGATTATTTTTCAGATGCACCGCCAGACAACATGTAAGAAGGAGTCATTTTAGCTAAAAACATCGAGGTAACTCGTGGAGAAATTATATTGACTGAGAATTTTATGAGACTTGTTGAATGGGAGTCTATGGAGTTGGAGCCAACCTCTAGTGGCACTTGGTGGTATTGCAGATTAAGGCACTTCCGCATAGGCCTTATTTTTCAGACCCGGAAGCTGCGTCCACTTTTATATACAGTCTATGCATAGATGACATCCATTTCTTCCCACTGGAGCTTCTTCCTCCTCTTGTAGCTGGAGAGAGCAACGGAAGAATAAAGAGTGTAGAGAAAGTAAGGAGGGCGGCTTTATGAGGGGCAGGTAGGATACCGATTGGAGCTGTGATGTGTGTTGCAGCCAGCAGAGACTGGGAGCTGGTTAGTGTGTGTGTGGGGGGGGGGGGGGGTCAAAGCTACCATGGAGACAGACATGCAGGGGAATGAGTTTCATTAGCAGAGCGCTCAGCGGGCCCCTGTCAGTCACTGCTACAGGAGCAAAACTGTCTTAAACAGCTAAATGCGATGGAGTCCAATCTACGGTGTGCAATACAAGGCATCAAGATGTTATCCACAATGATTGGAAAACAAGCTCCAAAGAAGATAACTAAACGTAATGAAGCATTCACATTATAGGGTTATCTGTACTGATATGTTTGGAGCTGACTTAAAGCTTGAGAAGGCCCAGCCCGCACTGGACACCTGCTCACAGCTTCAGTTTGAGCACTGTGATTGTAGCCTGGAAACCCTTTTTTGCATAACATTTGCACACCCACACGAGGAGAACATTCAGCTATAACCCATATAGAAAATATAAAACATTAACTCTTGATCAAATCGGCAGTATCAAAAGGATGTGGTGGAGGGAGCAACAACATTAGCAGCTAACAGCATTCGCATGACAGTATCGGCAACGTCAGTGAGTGCTTATCTTCTAGATGCACATGTATTTCTTTTTAGACATAACTTAATAGAAGAGTTCTGCAGCCGTGCCAGTGGATCTGGGTCTGCTAAATGCTAATGTTAGCATGTTAACATGCTCACTACGACATTGTTGCTTTTTGGCAGGTTGCCCACGTCTTGCATGTTCACCATCCAGGCCAGTCTCATATAAAAATGTATTGTAGCTCCATTGGTCCACAGAGAAAACAAATTAGTTTCACAGTAATGGCTCTAAAATTGGAGAATGAGTGCATTTCAGAATGGGTTTTCGAAGAAGGAAGTCATGTGACGGAGTGGAAAGTGACAGGATGGATCAAAAAGCACTTACTTAAGCAACACGTGTTCTAATCCCAACCACGATCTTTTCCTAAAACTAACCACTTGGTTTTAGTGCCTGAACCTACGATACCTTGTGTGTACGTGTGGGAAGCTGGCAGACTTTGTCAGACGGTCACGTTACATGGATGTAAGAAAAGCACAAGTATTTCAAAATTTGTGAGCTGTGATTGTGACACTAACGTTGTTCGTACGTTTCTACGTTTCGCAACGTAGAGCAACATGGCTGTTACATGTTTCGATGTGAGTCGATCTTAGCATATTAGCATGCTGTTTGCCAGTTAGCACTAAACTCTAAGTACAAAGACTGAGACTGCATTGTCATTGTAGTTATTGGTATTTTGTCAGAAATCAAAGTGTTGCACAAAGAAACTTTGATCTTATGATGATTAAAAGTCATGGGATCACCTGTACACTACCTCTACTACTATCCAACAGATGTTCGGGTATTTCGGTCTCAATCAAAGCAGCAGATTTAGCATGACTAAAAGCTTGGTTCTGTGACCGAGATGAAAAACAGAAGACAATACGTACAATGTATTAAATCCCATTTAAAAACCCTTGAGTAAGTAAAGATATCCCAACCAAAATGCAGAAAAAGATACTTTCCAGTGGTTCACTTCCAATCCTTTCACACTTGGGAGTTAAACCCCGCTGCAGCTCACTCATGCCAGTCACATTCTCCTCTTAACCCTTCGTTAATACCTTCCCAAGTTTGATTGTGCACCAGCAGATCGTGTCGCTGGGGAGTTCTCGGAAGGTCGTGAGAACCGTCCTGTCCTGGTTGTGTCAGTATCTGCGTTTCAATCTAATTATTTTAAGACTAGCGGTGAGGGAGCTCTTGCTGTTGGTCCGGCCCGGAGCTTAGCTTTTTGGACCACGCTGCTGCTCTCCTCATTGTGCAACCGCTGCACCGTTCGGTAGGAGAGTTCAGAAACCTCGTGGAGGCCATGGGAACTGGGAGGAAATGTGGAAATTGATCCAGAATGTGGTTATGAATTCATGCTTCATTTCAGGCCATGTGAGGCTGATGCTCTTATTCAGTGCAAATGAATGCAGCAGGAGGAACAACTCTTGGACTACAAGTGATGCTTACGAATGAGTGAGAAATTGGTTCTGCAACCAGTAATCCAGCGAGGATTCAACAGTTTGTCATCGCTATGTCATTCATACATCTTCAACTTCTCGTAATATCTTGACGTGCAACCAACAACTACAGCACTCATTTTACTAAGCAGATCTAATGCAACTGAACCTCATAATCAACCAGTTTTACATAATCTGATCCTCACTGGGGAGATCTCATGTAAGGTTATCGTCTCTCCAGAACAGTTTTGGGTATGTGGTTGGACCAAACAGCACGTCTCTCCTCAGCAGCGCAGAGGGGGAAGCCTGCCTGTCAGCCTGTCAGCCTGTCAGCGCTAATCGCACCTCATCTGGTTCCTGTTTGCAGCTTTACAGGGCTGCTGCCATGTCCCAGTCAGCTTGCGCACGGTTTTCCCTCCTCTGCTTGCATATTCATTTGCCTGGCACAAACACTTGTTACCTCAGGACTTTCTCAAGGATACTACAGCAGGATGCAGCACTGTCATGACGTTTCCGCTCTCCTGCTTCCATAACAAACATATACAAAACCTCCTCCGACAATGTGGTCTTCATTGAGTGGAGATTAGATTAAATGAAACTTTAATGATCCTTGTGGTGAAGCTGCTTGTTGCAGCTGCAAGTCATTTGACACAGCTAGGATAACATAAGATGTAAACAAAAGAGTAGAGCAAAAAAAATAAATAAAAGGCTTGAAGGCAAGCATGACAGCAGGTACAGCTTCAACTTAATCCTATAAAAGGAGCGAATGCGAAGATCACATTGTGCCAGTGTATGTGCATGAAGCGCCAGAGGGCAAAGCAGACGAATCACAGTGTTTGAAATTCATGCAGATGACATCACACACACCCTTGGTCACGAAAACAAGGAAACGGATGATGAAAAATTCCTGGACGCTGCTGTGAGAACGGAAAGGTTTTGCCAACAGCGGATACATCTCACACACACACACACACACCCACACACACACACACTCACACACACTCACACACACATACACACACACTGTAATCCGCTCATAATGGCACACATACACAGCGGACCAACTCTGTGAATGACTAAGTGTCTAAAAACACATACGGCCCTGCTCACTATTCTGACGCGATGTACTGTAAGTCCAACTGTAAGGGCACTCGGACAGCACAAACCTCTGTCGAGCCCGACAGTCCCGTCTTCTATCAAATGCAAATCTGCACCTGCAACCATTATATATGTCTGGATACATTTTCTAAAACTATTAAAATGATGTCTCTTGTGCCGAGCTGAAGCTTCACATCTCTGCTGTTCTTTAGGTTCAAGTTCATCTCAGAGAACTACCGGTACCCCAAAATGTGTATGTGTGAATCATGGTGTTTCTAGACTGGCGTAAGTTTTGTCACCTTTGAACATGACTACTATCGACTACATGGATCCAAATCACAACATGGATCATTTTAGGTTACTGTTATTGTCAAGGGCATTACGCCTCTTTCTTATTAGTCGGCCCGCACTGGCTACTGGAGCCTAATTAGCAACTGTCGCTAATGTTTTATTTTCCATGTTGCACAGCCACACTTCCAATTAAATAAGCCTCGCCTCCGGTTGTGTAAAAATGTATTACAAGTACCATTATCGCTAAAGGCCGACAGATAGAGAATACATTACTAACTGATCAGCTAGCAGACCTGAATGAGCACATTAGGTATAAAATAAGCAATAAGTGTAGCAACATAGGTGCTCGAGAAGAGCAAGCTCGTTTTACAATTAAAAATTAGCCACCGTACAGAGATATTTAGATGTTGGTGAGGTGAGATTTACCAGCTAAGAAATCCATGAACAGCAGCACAGCAGAGGGCGCGAACAACAGGAAGTGACCAGATCTGGGATAAGCATGTACGGCACAGGCCTTCGGGCATTGTTAATGAAAGTGGATAGTTAATGAAATGATAATTAATAAATAATTCATGTTTCCACCCCGTAATTTGAACCTGCTACAAACTTTTTATGGGTTCTTCCTTTGCCAATGCTGCACTCTTCCACCAAGTTCCATTAAAATGGAGCCCATAGTTTTTCAATTATACTCCTGACAAACACGAACAAACTGCTCTAAAAAACGTGACCTCCATGGTGGAGGGAGGGAAGGGATCAGAAGTCTGCCATTAAATTCAGCTGGCTTTGATGATGTTTGCATGTTTTTGCATGAGCATATCTGTAACATATGCTTCGACACACGTTCTTAACCAAACATAATTAATTAAATTAAATTAAATTCCATATTCGAATGATGAAATAAGAACTCTCGTTGGAATCATACATCATATCTTTTAATGTTCACAGATCTCAATCTATCCTCATAAACCTGATTTTACAGGACTTCTGCGTCTCTGAAGCAGATTAGACTGTAGCTTCTCTCAACACAACGCAGCCTGACTCTAAATGCAGCTCTTTTCATTTTAATAGGAGCAGATTCTCCCTAAAACGCCATATTAAAAGTGCAGGCAGTTAACTAGGCTTCTTGTTTTCGTTTTCCACTGTGCCAGACAGAGGCTCTAACATGGCACCAGTCTGTTATTCAGCCAGCTCTCAGTGTTTATGACCTTATTAACAAGAACATCAGTGATGGTGTCAATCGCTCACTGTTTCATAGAGAGACTGTGAGTGGCTCTGAGCAAGATGTGGGTTGATCGTTTTTAGTTTTTATTGTTTGGCTTGTTGTTTTTTTTCCAGATGGGGAGAAGATTTGACTTGAATCAGGTTTCAGAGAAAATTTATTCACCTGGGTCTGTGTGATACTTATCAGTACAATTTCCTTATAAATTCAGTAATATATAAACTGCAAAACTGACTTAAGTGGTTTTAAATTGTTTTAATTTGGCATGTATAAATAAAGTTTTAGACAATACAATTTTGGGATTGTCATTTAGCTTTTGTATTTTTATTTTTTTTGAGTAATATTGTTTCAGTACACCCCTGATCCGGCAGGCAAACTCACGAGAACCACTGTGCTCATGTAAATAAACAGAGATGCCATGTAGAATATCTCTTGATAGTTGCAGTAATACGGAACATTTGTCATACTGGAAAGAAGTGTTAGTGTTAGCTAGTGTTGGCTAGTTTTCTGGCACTGGATGATGTGCCTGCACCTAATAAACTGCAGCTTCTGGCACCAGAATGAAACAGAATCTCACAATCTACCCTATTGAGAATCTCTATGAACAGATATCTGCAATTGAAACACTGAACCTGTAGGCAGCGGGTCAATATTTTGAAATCAGACACAATCTGGTTTCCGTTAAGTATTGGTTGCATGCAGGTAAACAGTCTGTGTGGAGAGCAGGAGACAGCGAACGCAATGGTAGAAATGTAATCTTGGAACCTTTCAGCTACTTTTTGACAACAATTCAGCTTTTTATCGGCTTTGGTGAAGTGATTTTAAACTAAACAGAGAGAAAACTGGCTACTGGTGAAATAATCTGTTTGTAGACGTCATTATTCAATTTCAACTCCATTCCTGCATCTCAGGTTGCTTATTGGCCTGCTCACAGAGGAGGAAGTCTTGGCCGGGATATCCACTGGTTACACCGGAAACCCCAAACTATTTTCTGTTGCTCGCGAAATTGCCGCCTGACCAACGGTTGCTATCAAATCTGACGCAAGTTGAGCCGGGCGCCCTCTCAAGGCATTCAACCAGTTTCATATTTTCCATTTTTCTGTCCAATCTGCCATAGAGTCATGTTTTTAAGAGTGGTTCCAATCTTAAGTTAAACATGTACTGATAAATTAAACATACAATTACCGAGTTGAAATATAGATTTTAGAAAACTGAATTATGTTTTCCAAACTGCGTTTTCTGTTCTTTTACTGTTGTTAATGTGTGGAATAAACAGGAGATAGAGTATTAAAATGTTGAGTTACACCTTTAGGGCCCTCATAACCACAGCGTATCATTCACATCAAAAGCTTGCAAATTGGGTTTTTTTCTGAAATAATTGTTTTTTTCTTATGTTTATCCAGAAATATTTAGTTCAAATGTATTTTTTTGGACAGTTGACTTGAATCTTGGTTGTTCTGAGCTATAGCTAACCCAGGTCCCATCAAAGACAACCCACACCAGGTCAGGCTGGGCCTCCTGTCATCTAAATGGGACAGGAGTTAAGCCAGTGCTTCCTGTCAGACTGGAGGGCTCTCAGGTTCCACCTCTGGTCTAAATTAGGTCTGTCTGTCCCAGACTGCCACATGAACCCTCATCCCTCTCCACCCCCCTCCGCCATCGTGCCCACATCTCTCCTCCCCCACTGTCACGACTCCCCCGTACGCAGGGCTGGAAAGACTACCAGATACCCTGCTCAGGAAGAGATGGACTGGAGCACTTCTGGCAATTCACCTCAGTGGAAGTAAAATTACAGGGTTTGAAAATAGGCCTCTCCGAGTCTATCCTAATAAAAATACTCACATGTCGAATTAACATTGAAGCCATACTTTCGAAGAGCAAATACACCATAAAAAACGAAGGAGGGAATCCACAGTGTGTAGAAGCGCATTCCAGAGTTCAGCCAAAGCTAATGCAGCTTTACACAGAAGGTGAAACACATTTTCTGCTGGTCATGTAAATTTGATCATACAGTCTGATTATTCACCCCAAGCAGCTAATATACCAACTGTACAAAGATTAGCTGCAAGTTAGCCACAGTTTTGCATGCTATGTCTGTTATTTTCTATCATTTCCACCCGGGGTCTCCTCCTTTTGTATCTCGGTTCTGATGGGACACACCATGGGGCTCAGCGAGTGGTTATCATCTACTGTTGTTTTTTTTTTTCCAAAACCAAACCAACATGTGACGAGCGGTTTCCCTCCTCATCTACAGGGAATGTTGTACTTTAACCTGATTTAGCATCCTCCGACGGCTAAAACAACATTTTAGGCTGAAGTTTAGAAAGTAACTGATTGTACATTTGACATGTGAGCGTTAAAGGAATAGTTTGACATTTTCAGAAGAGGAGATGAGAAGATCACTCACATCCGTCTGCTAATATGATGCTGCAGCTGGATTTGCACAAAAACAGAAACATATTGTACTGCAGGTATTTAATCTGTATGAAAAAGCATTAAAGTATTCAAATGTGAGTTGTTGCAGTGTTACAAGAAGTATTGTACCTCCCTCTTCTTGGTCAGGAGACTCTTCTCATCCAACTCAATAAAACAACATAATTCTCCAAAATATTTTAAATATTCAGTTAAGATAGACTTAACATCCGTATGACTCGATGTCATCTATATAGCACCAAATCACAACAAAGTTCAGCTTACTTTACGTTGAAACAACAAAATGTTCTAACATTCAAGAGAGGAACAAAATTCAACAATTCCCACATGTTGGGAGGAAAAATTCCGTATTAAAAGAAAGCTAAAGGATGGACAACATCTGCCCTTTGATTAACGGTTAAAATGTTAGACTGAGGAAAAACTGTCTGTGGATGTATTGCACTTTACATGACATTTAGTTGACATTTTCCTCCCGTGCTGCCTGTATGTCTGCTGCAAAGAGAGGCGACAATGTGTGTATTTTGTAACAGACGTAGTTGTTGAAAAAAGTGACACCCCTGATGTGAAATGACTGATTTTTACATTTAAAACACCCTCTTCAGTTGAATAAATGTGTATGAATGTAGAGTTGTGCTTCCACCCTAGCCTCTTGATCTGGCCTCAGACTGCAGAAGTCTGCCCAGTGTTGAGGAGACAGCCCTAATCTGCTTCTCACTCTTAATGCGCCACAGATGAGGGACGCCACCGTCGCCTTAACCACACAGGATGTTCCTGGCTCCCGGACTGAGCTGGGCTGGGTTTAGAAAGTGGGCTGTTCACCGGGCTGGAGAAGGCAGACAAGTTACGGGCAGAAAAGAGGAGAGGGTCTGCAGTTAAAAGCACTTTCCTGTACACCCCACAGGGGAATGAAAGGAGCAACGACTGGGGGAGAAGGGGATTATCACAAAGATCTTGAGAGGGGGGAAAAATCTTTAATGTTAAAAAGGTTAGAGTGGTCACATCACCTCCCACACTGAAAAAAGGGAGCAAATGAAAACCAGAACTCCTTCTTCCAGCTCACAAGTTGTGGAATTATAAAGAGCAGCCATGGAAATATAATGTTATGTTTAATTCAACATGTTTCAAAGATAATCAAATAAAATAACATTTACATTCAAGTGGAGGAATAAATAACGTCTGACAAAGCAAAGAGCATCGGGAGATAGATAATCAAGCGTGGCCGATGTCTTATCCTGAAACTCTAAATGGGTTTTAAATATCCTTTTGTGGCTTGAATTTATGAATCTGGTTAAAATGGGCTTCATTCTGCCCTAGGGGCAGAGGGGCCCTGTTAGATATGATCTTCAGTGTGGCCATTGCATGCTCCGGGTGCGTTTTAACAACAATGGCTCTTCTGAGAGAGCCCGTAAACATGTGCCTGGGACCTTGACCCCGGCAGTAAACAGTCCTTCCACCTGATGATGAATAGCAGAGCTGGGCAGGGCGCGGAGAGGAGACGAGGCCTGTGGCTCCTTCTCTCTCTCTCCCAGCTGCTGCTCAGACTCCAACATGCTCAATTTGAGAGAACTTAAGCCTCTACCTTTGGGCCTTCGTCTTATTATTAACAAATCTCACGAGACGACCAAAAACAAGAATAAAAGTGGCCTATTTACAAGACTGTATCAAGGCCTGACACATCTTATTCCTCTGTGCCGTAGAGCTCCACTGTCGGCTAATAATTTAAAAACATAATTGGTCCACACTGTTGCTCTGGCTTCATTCCCATGGATTTGAACACTGTAGCTTATTTAAATCCCACATACACCATTGAGCCAGAAATTCTCACTACAGCACAAAATGTGTATTAATCCGCAGCTGAAAGTAGACCCCAACAAATGCTCCATTTCCTTCTGTTTATGGGATGTTTGCTAAAGTGCCCGGTCATTAATGAATAAATTCATGAAAATATATGTGTAGGCTAGAAAGTAGTGATCCACACATTGTTGTATCAGGTCTTCTCGTGGGATTTTTTTTTAACGATAAAACAATATGTAGAATGACTCCAAACCTGACCAAAGTTTACTCAAGTACTGGAAGCTGTGCACGTTCTACATCACTGTTTATTTCACAGCGACAGATACCATGTTATTTTTCAGATCAATATCTTATATGTAAAATACATAAACAGATTGTTTTATATGCAGTGTTATATGTAGATTGTACTGTTCTGCGGAAGCAGATTATGTGTAGTCTCTTAAAGACACACTCATACATCCCCTTGGCTGATGGAGTTTGGTGTTTTTGAAGCTAGGTTAACTACAGGGAATCTCCTGATTCAGCGAGGAGCGGATGGAGGAAGCCGTCTCTTTGTTTATCCTGACCTGTTCAGTGGCAAATCCCCCGAGACAAGGCCACATCTCAACATATTTATGTTTAGAAATAAACTTCCCCTTCTGTCCTGAACAAAAGGAGGCGCTCTGGGATTTTTAGTAAAGAGCTGTTTACATTTATTTACCAAAATGGAACTTCTGGGTTTTTTTGCACAGTCGACCAGTAGTGCATGTGGACTATATCAGGTATCTCACTCAAGCTCTGAATGGAAGAGTAGTTTTCAGTCTGGGAAAGGCCGCCATTGTTGACACAGATCAACACATCCTCATGTTTAGATTGTGTGTGAAAACTGAAAATTGTCTTCGGCTACAGAGGCACCCGCCTCCGAGAGGTGTCCCGCTGAGAGCCTCAAACACTGAGGTTAGGTTGAGGTCACTCAACACTAAAACCACTGGCCACACCAAACCTGCCTAGAAAAACAGCCACAGCACCACCGAGTAAAGACACAACCTGCCCTGTCCCTCCGGTTTCCCCTCTGGATGCCAGTTTGACCCAGAAGGGCTTCAGGTAGCTTCCAGCACACACAGACAGGCCAGATAAGCTCAGAGGCAGCTGTTTATCTCTGCACGCTCCAGTTTCCAAACAGGACACAGACTTGCAAGAGCACAGAGAGGCCTGAGGCCTGATGGACTGAGTCAACTTTGTGGGTGGACGGGGCTCTCAGCTCACATTCAGTGTAGCAGCAACAACGATGCTGACAATTCAAAGAGACAGACATGTTTCTCCAAGTAGCTGCAGACCAGTGATCATTTACTAATGAGTTCATGTTATTTACTATAATTCAATTACGTTTTTATTTATATAGTGCCAAATCACAACACAGATTATTTCATGGTACTTAACACATTAAAGTCCTTACAGCAAGACTTTACAACATTATACAGAGAAACCCAATAATTCAACAATTCCCACATAAGCTAGGAGGGAAGAACAAGGGAGAAAAACCTCCAACAGAGGGAAGGAAAAACTCCCTCTTAACAGGAAGAAACCTCAGACAGAACCAGGCTCAGAGGTGGGCGGCCATCTGCCTTGACCGGTTGGGGTGAGAGGAGAGCAGAGAGAGAAAAGGACAGCATAGAGATAAAAGAGAAGAACTGTTGGTGGAGACGACAAGCGCAGGACAGAGACATGCAGCTCCATGACGGGACATCTGCAAAAGAAAGAAGAGAAACTACACGAGCGAAGGAACTGAATGGAGACAACAGACAATAAGAAAAAGAAAAAGCTATGGGAGAGAAAAGGATGGTGAGGTGTGAGTCAGTTAAAGAGTAGAAGGAAAGAAAAGAAGCTCAGCATGTAACGAGGTCCCCCAGCAGCGTTGGCCTATAACAGCATAACTAAGGGTTGGTTCAGGTCTACCTGAGCCAGCCCTAATTATAGGCTTTATCACAAAGGAACGTTTTGATTCTCATCTTAAAGCTAAAGAGGGTTTCTGCCCCTCCAACACAAACTGGGAGCTGGTTCCACAGGAGAGGAGCCTGAAAACTGAAGCTCCGCCTCCCATTCTACTTCTGGAAACTCAATTGCAGACTTTACACTTTCTCAAGGTAGTAAATACAGCTGAAGAAAGAAAAAAAATGTGTATGACTTATGTAATAACCTGATTTACATCAGTTATTTTGGTTAAATTGTCTCCATGTTAAATATGTGACTGTGAACTTCAGATGTCATTATAGTTTTGTGCATTTATTATAAGGTTTGGCATTTCAGTATTATATTTTGTTTTGAGAGTTAATTAATATTGTACAGTTACATCTTTTCAAGTACTTGTAATGTTGGTTTATTCACTAAACTCTTTAGTTTCGATTCTTCATGCACTTCAGAGGAATCGAAACAAGTTGATTTGAATAACCTCAGGCGGAAGTGGGTTGAGTGAGGAGCGAAACGAAGAGAAGAGAGACAGAGACGAAGAGAAGAGAGACAGAGACGAGAGACAGAGACGAAGAGAAGAGAGACAGAGACGAAGAGAAGAGAGACAGAGACGAAGAGAAGAGAGACAGAGACGAAGAGAAGAATGGCGCAGAGCAGAGAGCAGGACATCTGTAAGTGGCTCCAGATTATAGTGTTGCTTTGATATTTTGTGTGTGTGCGCTGTGAACTTTAAAAAAACAAAAACGGGCACACAAAACGCTTCGCTTCACGCTTTGTGTGCCCGTTTTTTATACGTCCTGATTTGGTCATGTATTGTTTTTGTTGTTATTTCCTACTTTGTGCAGCACCTACAGACAAAGTTAATTAACCTTGACCTTAGTCATTAAAAAACACGAATCCTCCTAATTATTTCCGAACTATTGCACTAACGCATCACAATGATACTTTTGTACCGTTGTAGTAGAAAAATCTGAAATATTCAAACATGATTTGACGTTACATTTTCTGTTTGACCCAAATTTACCCAGTGGGTGACGTTTACATCCATCAGCTGTCAATCATTCCCCAATGTCTTCATTCTTAACTTTTCTTTTTCCAGAATACATTTTCATCACTTCACACATCCCTGATCTCCTTTTGGTTGCTCTACAATTTATGCTTTGAAAAAATGTGCTGTTGCATAATTTGGAGCAATTTTTATTGGAAAACAAAAAAGGAGATCATTTATATGTGAAGTCTTGTTCGTGACAACACATTGAAAAAGACTGAATTTATTGAATATTCTCACACAAAAAAAAAAGTCCTTAAAAACGATTCAAGCATTATTTATCCAAAATAATCTGGTATTATAACCGGCAGATGTATGAAGTGAAGTGTGAGTGAACACTACATGAGTCTGATGCGATTAAATATTTGTCAAAGTATTTTTCTTTTTTTTCTGCGATCCCTGCGCTCACAGCCGGCTGTACATACAGAAAATAGGCATCGGTTTTATTTTTATAAACGGGATGCGTGTCTCAGCAGGCTGCGTGTTCCAGGTCTTATCTGTTCAGCTCTGAAGATGGCTCGTTTTGAGGAAAATTAGGTTATCGTTTTTTGGTTTCCTTCGTATGAGACGTTTGCATTTTAACAACATATAATTCAGAAGTTATTAATTCAGGAAGTCGGAAGCTACTCAATAATGTGCCCTCATTATCAGCTCAGCGTAATGTGTATCCGCTTCACAGGTGTGTAAATGGACCTGGATATCAAGCATCCGTAGCGCGAAACAATATTGTGTTTGTTTTTTAAGAGATAAAGACGGCGTCGTCTTCTCTGTTCCTCTCGTCAAAATGTTTCTACAGCAGCGATGCAAAATGCATACAGGGAAACACTGCACACTGCTTCTTAAATGTTTTTGTGTTGTGATTGTCGTCTCTGCCAAGTTTTGCTCAGTTCATCCTTTGTAATTTTTCTTAATATTTTTTTTTATCTCTTTAGCAACCAGAATGGAAGTGCTGACCCTACGTGAAAGGGTACTCCGCTTAAGGAAGAATAGACACAGTCTCCACAGTTTGCACGGTCTTGACTTTGGGATCATGAAAGACAAAGGCACATATCTGTGGCTCAAGCCAGATCAGAGTGAGGAGTTCGGCCTCGGGGTACTTACCCTCTGTGACATAGTAGTAAACCAACATGGTAGAAACAATCTACTGGCTGGGCAGGCGCTGATCGCCGTGCTGACAAGTGGTTTCCAAGCACCCAAAGATCTCTTACATGCAGTCAGGAAGCGGATCGACTCAGATCACACCCTGATCCCCCTGAAGTATGCTGGGGGTCAGTTTCAAACCACAGCTTGTTATGCGGATCAACATGGAGAAATAGTGGCGAATCTCAATTCACTGCACAGAAATAATGTTGAGTCTGAACATCGCCAACCAGGAGCTTTCAAACAACGAGCCAAGCTGATCAACAGCATGCCTGTTCACGACCACATCCTGACGTCGGTCTGTACTTACGTCTTTGCTTTATCGATAAAGGCCGTTACAAGCCCTGACCGAGCGATGGAACATGCCCTCAGACTCATCGGGCACCGCACGGGCGGCATGCGTCCACGTGAGCTCATTTACCCGCCCTATGAGGTCACAGACAGCTTCTGTAAGGCTGTTATCAACTTGATTCAGCAGTGCCACTTTCTTAAGTACACATTGGTACTGATGTACCTCTCCTTGCATGATGCAAGTGAGGCACCTTGGAAAAGCAACGTGGCCCACTTAGGGCGCAGCTTGGAGGGGGCGGGTCTCGGTATTTACAACCAGATCCGAGATGACCTCGTGGCCCCTGGGGAAGTTCCACTTGCTGATTTAATTATCCTTAGATCAGACATGCTGAACTATAAGCTAGCAACAGAGGATGCAGAGAAGCTAGGTGACTTCGCCCCCTTCGTGCGTTTTTTGAATATGCCTCAGGCACATTTCTTTCAGGCTGGCAACTTTCAGTTATTGATCCCATTCATGAGAGGCTATTTTGAAGTCGTCAAACCGAGCAATAATCATCTGCATGTCAGCGAGTCCTACAAAAACGAAAGAATGCGCCAATTCGGAAAACAATGGGCGGAAAAGATTAAAGCACGAGGATCCACTCAGGGACTGTATCGCACCTACAAGCACCACAACCAGCGGGACGAGGAACTCGATTCTACAGATTCATCGGAGTAGTTCATGAGGTTTTGACCATGCCGAGGCCCGGCAGGTGCTCACGGCACAACACCTGGAGGACTCCCATCGAGGCGGTCCGCCTGTGGACCAGAGTTCTGGCTCAGTTTTTGTTTTCTTATATTTTAAATGGAGTTTTGTTTCTGCATGTTTAAGTTCTGCATTTAATTAATACCCATTGAAAACTGAGATACTGTGTGTTGTTTGTTGTTGTCACATGATGTATTCATGAATGAGTTGCTGTATATGCTGTATATTGCCTTAATAACATTACATTTTGTTATCAGTGATGACCCCTTAGCTGTCAGGGATAAAGTGAGAATCATATGTTAACCTCGACATGTTTTATCATACGTCTCTTTCACCATTTGTTAATAAACAAAGTTCAAAATGACTGAATGCTTAATTGATTCCCGTGTTGAGTGTTTGTCACAGTAGGATCCTCTGGTGAAATGGTTACACTTAGATTATAAGGCAATGAGGTTTTTTCAAACTTGAAAATATTTGTTTATGGGCGTTGGCCCAACTTTGAATAATACATTATTCATATTTTTATAACTTCTAATTTATCAAATTCAACTAAAGTGCCTACGGACTAATAGGGGGAGGAGAGGGAGGTGGGGGGGGGGTGAGTGTCAGGTGGAAAAATAGTGTGTAATAAGGAGGCATCAGACAAATAAAAATGTGTTTTCTTCTGGCAAAACTACCGACATTAGTTATATTCAGACAACAAAATTCCAGGTTAAATTTTAACAGAAAAGTAAAGTAAAATTAGTGATGCTCATCAAGTAAAACATGTCAGCCTGTCTGCAAGTCTGAAACAATCATGAGAGTGATTTGAAAGAGCCAGCGGACTGGATGAAGTGGAAACGTACATATCTTCAACATGTTTCATGTCAATCAGAGAAAACCATGTGACTCCCCTGATCGAAATATAAAAAGAGTCCATCATATAACTACTGTCAAATTAGAAAAAAGAATTGTAACATAAATGCAAAGCATGCTGGGAGGCTTTTCTAATGGGGGAACAATGTTTCTAAAGAACTGAATGATATGTGAACGATCAGAAGGATATAGTGAGACGGAGGCTGAGTTCAGTGGCATGGTAACATAAATGCATCCTCTTCTGTAAACTCGTCAGTCTATTGCACAGGAATGGTGGACTTCCCCACTATGAAAACGAATATATAGAGAGGTTTGATTTCATGAGATTTAAGGAATAACTTTACAAGACTGAACTCTTGATTAAAAGCTCTGAATGTGAAAACTAGATAAGTTACAACAGAAGTCACGTGACATCACTTGAAGTGGATATTATACCTAAAGATCCAGCGAACGTATGTAAAAATGTATATAAAGCTGGAAAACATTTTTATGAAACAAGTTTTATTCTACACCTTTGAGTCCAGTTTCCCGCCCTGTTGATACCAAAGCCATCTCACTCAATGGGACTGAGTGATACAAGTCTGCCTTCCAGGAACTGGCCAATCAGACCACAGTGGGCTCAGCAGGAGGACGGCCTTAAAGAGACAGGAACTGAAGGGCCTGTTTCAGATAGATGCTGAGCTGAGCAGCTGCATAAAGGGCAGATACATACGTTTTTTTTTTTAACTGTAACGCGTGCGAGGATTTAACGTCAGCGGAGCCCCAGAATAAAAAAAAAAATAGATACCTAGAAATCTGTGTGGTACTTCCCCTTTAAATGCAGATTATTTACATTTCCAAGTCTAAGCCACATATTATATTTATGCCAAAAAAACAGTGTCTGGATTGTAAAATATTGATTTTCAGTCTCACACACATTAGTCTAGCCTTAGTTTGACCTACAGTGAGTATAAAAAAAACTTATAATCGAAGGCAGATGAGTTTACATTTCTGTGTTCCACAACTTGCCTGAATTGGAGCAACTTAAAAACCAAACAGAGAAGAGTTTTTCCGATCAGCCGCTCACACAGGCAGGATTTCTCCAGTCCATTCGGGTGTGTGTGCACAGGCCTGCATGGGATGTTTTTGGGAGAATTAGATGGGGACATGATGCTTAGGGCGGAGGGAGGGGTGGGGGTGTTGACCCTGTGCTGTGCTGTGTCTGTGCTACAGGGGGCGGGTTAAGGGCCTCGTGCTGGATCACTGGCTAATAAGTATCCGGTCGTTCCCCGAGGGAACCCGGCTGGTCAGGGTGGGGAGGTGGTGGCGATGTCTGCGTCCATCGCTTAGTAATTCACCACTGCGCGGCTCACTTTTCATATTCAAAATTGTACCAATTGGGGTTCCCTGTGTGTAACACAAACCTGCCTGTTTGTTTCCCACACATTCTGCTGCGCTGATGTCTCACTCAGCACCACAAAATGAAATTTCTCATTGCAAAAACACACATTTTCCCCCTAAAACTAATTCCGACGTTTAACATTCCCAAGGAATTGTCATAAAGCGCTCCAGGAAGAAAATAATTACTCTGTGTTCCCCACATACAGCAGCTCCTAAATGTCATATTTTACATGCCCCGAGGCGATCCACTCAACATGTGGTAGCTGCGTCAGTTAGCGAGCGCTCAAACATAAACAAATAGATGAATTGATATTGTCAGGCTGATGGGATCGGAGCGCTCCACTTGGTTTTATTGCCCGCGGACTCCTTTGGCGGCGTGAAGCGGCGGGTCCTCTGTCAAAGTACACCCAGAGTAGTTCTCCTCAACGCGTCGGACAACTCCACTCGGCAAAGCCAGAATAAACACGAGATGAAGACGGAGCAGTGTAAATATGTGTAGATATACAGTATTAGGTCTGAAAGATGAGGCTTTTATCAGTGAGAGTAGATGAACAGTTGGTTTAAAGTGATTTATCTCTTTAGCTAGTGAGATAGATAGATAGATAGATAGATAGATAGATAGATAGATAGATAGATAGATAGATAGATAGATAGATAGATAGATAGATAGATAGATAGATAGATAGATAGATAGATAGATAGATAGATAGATATAAAGATAGAGAGAGAGAGAGAGATACTTTATTAATCCCTCGGGGAAATGTTAACGTTACAGCAGCATATACAGGGCAAAGCAATACAAATGACAAATAAAAAATAGAGGTCGTAAAAAATATTAAATAGATTTTTTTTTTTTTAATGCACATTATATACAAAAAAAATAGAATAATATTAAAATAAAATAAAATAAACAAACAACAGTGCAAGGGTGTTGTTGTTTTGTGATGGATTTTGCCAGAGGTAAGTTCCTGTCTTATTGCAGTGGACAGGAATGATCTCCCGTATCAGGAATGATCTCCTGTGTCTGTCCTTGTGACAGCGGAGCTGGAGGAGTCTGTTGGAGAACGTGCTTCGATGTAAGACAAACATAAGATGAGTATGTCTTCATATTTGTCTTCAAAGCTTCGACACGCGGCATCAGAGTCCTCCAGGAAAACAGGGTCACACCTGCATCAATGTCTTCACCTTCACAACTTTTCTGCCAATAAAAATCTATCTATTTAAAGACTGACGGTACAATTTGAAATGTTTTAAGGCCATTTTCTAACCAGCCTACAGTCATAGCGCTACTGTAAATCACTTTTGCTGTCTATACTGTCTATATGTGGTTAGGTTGCAAAGTTCGGACTTGTTGAATGCTGACCTAAACTGTGCCGCCCATATTAGAAAATACACTAATTTGCTTTCTTTGATGAAAACATTTACACCAGTTTTGAGTCCGTACGTTAAAGCTGCAGCCAGCAGCCGGTTAGCTTAGCATAATGTAGCACAAAGCTGGAAACAGTTCACAAAACAAAAAACGAAATCTGTCTAAAGCTATAAACTGAACTAATAAACATTTCTCTTGTTTGTTTAGTTTCTGATGGTTGCCTGGCAACCTTACTGCATTACCAGGACTCCAGGAGGTCACTGCACCCGACCAGGGAATAGTCCGACACATTGATTGTATATAAAAACGGATGTAAACTCTCGGTCTGAAAAGTGAAGGCAATGTTGAAGTGTCTTAGAAATGCAATACCACTGAGGGCCACCAGGGGCTGGCTCCAAGAAACCTCAAGCTCCATATAATGAAACACAAAGACAATAAATGATGGTGTCATCAGTTAAATTCACTCCTTCTGATCAGTGTTCTGGTGGTCCTCCTAAAAATAATTAAATAATGAATGAATTCGATATAAATCATCAAGGAGAGGTATGTTTGGTTTGGTTGACATGCCTGCGGTGCAGTCAGGTTGCTGCTGTAGTGTCCTCTGGTTTTTCAGTCAGATCCACTGCTCGCTGGTCCAAATATGGTCACATCTGGCTCCAAAAAAAGTATGCGGCTTTAAAGCGCCAGCTCACAAACCAATGGATGATGTCAGGGTGGGTCGCCACTTGTCCAGCAAACAGCTACAAAAAAAACAGGTTACTATTTTCATATTTAATTTTTTTTTACAGAGAAAAGGTTTTATCTCAACTGGAAATATCATAAAGTACATACTGGACTCTATGAAAGCAGTCAAAGTATATGTAGTTAACCTACTGATGTATGTCAATCAAAGTCAGTTCGTCAAACAACACAATAAACTGGCAGTTTTTTCTGTCTTTGTCATGTTTCATTGTAACACCACATACCTGCTTGATTTTATGGAGCTGGGACGCAGCTGATGTAACTTCACCGATCAGTCTCGGATTCCAACTGTGAGCTGGAACAGCAGCTTTAATGTACACACTCTGGAAGAATCTATGTCACCGACCGCATGTTATTTTAGACCACTTCCTAAACTCTGATAGGGGTTTGAGCCGTGATGTTGTCAGAAAGACACAGGCCTCTCTGCTTTCAGCCCAGTAATCCCCGGGATCTACACACACAATGAACACACATCAGAGCCAGCCAGCCAGCCAGTTGAGTCCCGAGGCTCAAGGTGCAGGTCTCTGTTAGGTGGAGAGAGCTGGCCCGCTGCCAAGCGGGGAGGCTTTGTGAGAGCCATTATCATGAGTCCTCAGCATGCACGCAAGCTTTCGGAGGTCGCCACACCTCCGGCTTGCCCTTCCTCCTGCTCCTCATTCATGCTTATTAGAGGTCTGCTCATGTAACCACGCCTCATTTTAGACAGGCTGTCATTGTAAACTGTGGCGAGCTTGACAGGCGTAGCAACACGTATCTAAGGGGGCGGGGCTCAGTGACCAGACAGCACAAAGAGGATCAAAAGGTTACCGAGATAGAAATACATTTCAGAAACTAAACTTTTATAAAGACTCAGAATACATGGTCCTATTCATGTCATCTGAGTGGACGAGTGGTTGTCAGCCCCTTCGGGGCCGCATTGTTCAGCCATCTGTCTTCGGGGGCCCTGAGCTGACAGACGGGGGCCAGTGGGTGCCCTGAGCTGCACGAGAAAGACGAGGCGCGTCACCTCATCAAGAGCAGACCTGCATCTGACAGTTCAGCGAGGACTCCAGACCTACAGACCTGAGTACGAGTGTGTGCATGAGCTCGTTTGTTTGTTAGTCTTCAGTAGAAACCCCTCTTTAAGGAGCATACAAAACTCTTTTTTTTTGCTTTTTTCAGACGATGACATTTAACTTGAAGAAGCCCGCTATGTCCTGTAAACATTCCCAACATTATTATTTTTCTTTTGGGGCAGATTTATATCTAAATGTTAACAACCCACTGGGGTAAATGTTTAGATGGAGGGGGCAGGAGGTAAATGAGGACACGCACTGTAGCCATAGTTTGATCCACTGGAAGGAAATGAATTGGCTAAATATTTAGATCACGTCTTCTTCCAGCGGATGTCTGTCACCACAGAGGACCATTTGTCTCTGCACTCAGGCACATTTCTCAATTAAAATTCCAATATTATTTTTTTGTCTTCTAGGATGACAAGCAGTGTTTATTTTCTGGAATGTCTCTATTTGTTTGTGGTTTGGAAATGGTAAACAGCCTTCAAGTATCAGTGATATGATTTAGACCACAGCTACTTCACACCGGGGCCTTTACAGAAGCTGCTTCAGCTTTACAGCAGCTGCTGTTCAGTATGAAGCGGCGTTAGTATGTAAAGGCTGCAGCTATTGATTGTTTTCATGATCTAATTACCTGCCGAGTCTGATGTTTAGATCATCACACCTTCCCAGAGTGCATTGTGACAACTTTACATTGATTGTTCTGCCAGATCAACCAGCTAAAACAAAGACATTCAATCAGAGGCCCAACTGCAGACAGATTTATGATTGAGGCACAGGGTCTGATTTATAGTTTATAATGTCTTCACAAAAGTAAATATGGTATTTTTTTTAAATGTACTCTTCAATGGGAACCATTTTTGGATATTAAAGAACAATCATGCAGCCATGGATATGCATTAAAGGAGAATTCTGGTTTATTTTAACCTGTCCATGTGTCTATTGTAGCGCTATGGGTCATCCTTACTTTGAACTCTCCACCTCTGTGATAAAAATTCTGAGAAATGCACTTTCATAAAACAAAAAGCACAATCTCCTTTTTTTTTTTTTTGATGAATCACTTAAAAAAATGTGTCTAAAAATAAACAAAAATTCCACACCTGGAACAAATACCAGGATCATCTTTCAGGATGTGACGCCACCATGTGCCCCAGTGGCCACTCTCGGTACTTCAACACAAAAAAAGAAAGAAAGAAAGAAAGAAAAAAATTAATTAAAAAAAAATCTCCCACAGCCCAACAAGCATTTTCCCCATTGACGGCCATGATGAAAGGTTCGTTGCTATTCTTTGTATTATGAGAATCACAGCATAAAGCTGAGCCAACAACATTAATGTGCTAGAATAAAAAAAAGCAACAAAAGCTAGCAAACTTTTTTTTCACTCTGCCAGTGACTGAACACCATCTTTTCCGTTTCTTAGAATACATCCGTGCACACAGAGTGACCCAAAATCCCACAATTCAGTTTACATTCATTGCTAATTTTAGGTGTTAATGCAGAGAGAAGCTGTTATGTAGCAAGGCAGGGTTTGTGGGTGGAGATGGAGATGCAGCCAGACAGCAACCCACCCACTGGCTCGTGAACTGTTGTTTTGAAGCCTCGTTTGACATTTTGCCCGTTGCCATCTTGGTATTGTATTTTGGGCCAGAAGCGATCATATTTGGTTAAATGGGGAGGAGCGAGAGGGGGATCTGACAGAGAACCCAAGGATACAACACCTGGCTATCTATAGTGGAAACCTGACGGCACCCCAGGCATGTCAATCAAGCCAGACATGCCCCCCAACTTACCTCTCTTTGAGGTCTCACATGTAATTAATTATGAAATTATTTTCAGAAGGACCACCAGAACACTGATCAGAGGGTGTGAATTCAATTACTGACTCTATAATGACTGGTGGAAGAATTGGATTGGATTTTCTACTTCATGAGATAATTTTACACTTTTTGAATTGGAGTCTGTTGCAGGCAGATGTTTGTTGGAGCCCCTAGTGGCCCTCAGAGGTATTGCACCTTGAGACACTTCAGCATTGGCTTCCCTTTTCAGACCCTGCGACTAAGTTCATTTTTATATACAGCGTAAGGGTGCAGCACGTCGGGGACCAAAGTTGTCATTTGTGGGGGAAAAAAAAATCAGGAACCAACTAATTTGTGACATTTGAATTGATAATGGATTGAAACCATTATTTGTTTACGACAACCGCTGTTGAATATATGCGACTTGCAAACTCATCACTTCTGCACTGCATCCAATCGAAGCGTTTGTGTTCCACCTGGTGATCTGGTGAGCTGGTGGAACATGTTAAATGTGAGGACATGGGAGGAAGAAAACCAGGACGACTATACAAGGGTTTAAAAAAAAAAAAAAAGGCCTATTGCTACCCTGGGAGGTGTGCATCTACTGGCGTGTTCAGGTGTTAACAGGTTCCATGTGTGTTTACACTTCATATATTGTTCCACATGCTGCTGCTGCCACAGCGGGCGCAAGGCTTCCTGGACCGTTACTGCATCGCTGCGAGCGTAGTGCGAGGAGGAGAAACACGGAGGAACGCCTGAAGGTGGAGAACATTCAGGCAGAAAGAGAGGACGGTGACATTTCTGCAGGGAAAATTCACTGGTAAACTGATGGTGGTGTTGAAGGTGTGTGTGTGTGTGTGTGTGTGTGTATGGGGGGGAGGGGGGGGGGCAGCTCGAGATCTCATCCAAACAAATTGGGGCTCCTTTGATGGAGAACCTCGTTACATTTGCATGTGAATACAAACAGCTTGACCGCCTGGTGCTGCACAAAACAGACAGATGATAATAACGACAGCCGCTGGTACTGTGGAGGCGGAGCTGTGTCTGCAGGCTGTTGGTGGGTGTGTGTGTGCGTGTGCGTGTCTGTGTCTGTGTGTGTGTGTGTGTGTTGGTCCAGGTGGTGTGTGCATGTAACTGATGCACAATACAGCCAGATTCAGAACAAAAGAAGAGCCTCCCTGCATGCGTCCAGATGGTCGCTTCCTATTGAAAGAGAACAACAAACTCTTTTTAGGCATACGTGTGGCGATTTCCCCACTTTTCCAAAGCCACCTGACACCCACGGGTGAGGCAGCAAAGTGGAATCAGGCTAAAGAAAACAGCAGCCACATTAGGCAGCCCGGGCGGAGGACATTGTTGTTATTACAAGGGTAATAGTCCTGAGGGAGGCCCCGAGCTCGGGCTGAGCTCCGCTAATGCGAGCTGCCGTTAAGTGGTTAGCTGCTAATAGTGTTTTCCTGTCCTCCTAATGGAAAGAAACAAGGGTCGGCGCTCCTCAGCCCGAGCGGGGCCTCGACTGTCCAAATACCTTGCAGGATGTCTCGTTCGCAGTTGCCACGGTGACCGTTGAGCGCGCAGGGCGCGGACTCGTCACCCTTGCGCGTCCCATCACGCTTTGCGTCACGCAAACGGCACGCGGCGACACGACACGGCGCTCCCCGTCCCGTCCTGATCGCTGGCCAGTGCCGGACTCCTAGAAATGTAAACACTCAGCAGGAGTTTCGGAAACTCCCGAAGGAACGAGGGCGACAGAAACCTGACCTCGAGACTCCGAACAAGCTGTCAGAACCAGCCGTTTACCGTGCTGCTCCTTTCTGTTTGCGTCCACATTTTGCAAGAATTCAGCAGGAAAAGTGTCCCGCGGCGGTTGAAAGACTTTGTGCCAGTAACCGGTGGTGCTGCGTCACGTGACGTTACGGTCCCTGAAACGGGCCCTTAACCCTCAGAGCAGCCGTGGACGGTAACGAACTGTGTTTACGCAGGAGCTGCTACTTAATTACACTTTGAAAATCCGTGTAGTTCCATGTGATGCTGCTCAACACATCTGCTGCTTCTTTTGTCAGATTAAGACTTTAAGAGTATTTATACATTGTTGTACCGGCACATTTCCTAAATACCTCTTCCACCACATCTAAAGGGAAATGTCACTTTAAATAACACTAAACAATTGTCTTAATTCCTCATCCAGTTACTGGATAATCTGAGAGCGCACTATAAACAGTTTTAACTGGAACAACTTTAACCAGAAAAAAAATAGTCCTTCAGTTGACGAGCGATAGAGAAATGTTGCTGATGCATTTGATTTTTTTTAATGTAACTTTTAAACCCTCAAGAACCACTGAAGGATTTTTATTTACCTTCATTGTATTGGGGTCGTTGGTAAAAACCTCAGACACGTACCTCAATGTCTGTTAAAAAAACCAAAAAAAAACCAGGGTAAGTTCAAGGATAAACTAACCTTTGAACAAAGAATGAATTTGGTTGAAGTTATTTCCAAAAAAATAAATACGCATGAGCTGTCTCAATATTTCCTGGAGAAAACACAATCTTTAAATCATCACAAACTTTTATTCTCTATGAAAAGTGACTCAAGCTGCAGGAAACTGGACGTGTTGGGGACTATTTTCAGCGGTGGATTGATACACATGTGGTGCTCTGGCGAGTATTTCCAGCAGCAGGGCGGTGCACGGAGCATCGAGGCCTTTGGGACACCTGTTGTTGGGATCCGTTTATCAGCAAGTGAATTCCAACACAAACCTCTGACTCAACAGCATTATAACATGGGAATCTCTCCTCACCGACAGCCTGCTGAACACAGAAAGCCAGAAAAGGTGCTTACTGGCATTACAGAGTGTAAAATTAGCTTTACTACTTCCAGCATAAACTGGAGGTGGTGACAGGAGAGAGAACGATATTTGAAGCTGAAACCCTGAAACCCTGAAACCCTGACCTCTGGAGAGGGTTCAAGAACAACGGAGACAGACGGGGCAGCTCTGCTGGAAGACAAGGCCTTACTGTCGGGTCCCCACACACACACACACGTCCTCTCTCTCTCATACGCACACTCATACACACACCTGTGTCCTGGATTTGAACATCTGACTCTTAGCATCAACACTCAGAAGCCACAATATTGTACGTGTAAAGTTCACTTTCTTCTACTTTTGTTTTAAGGAGACAAACAGGAAAAAAAAAGAAAACGAGAGGGAATCAGTAACTAAATAAAAAGTCACTTTTAATGGAAGTTTTTCTTTCACACTCACAATCAAGCTTATAGTCTGATCACAGAGAGAGATGTTGGACATTCACCCAGAATAAGACACACGCTGGTCAGTTTTATCAGACAAAAATATATATATATTTAGAATCTTTACAATAAGCTTGAATCAGGAACCGTACACAGAGGAGTGTGCACACCTACAGTCAAACACTGAATTTTTTTTTTAACTCCTCCAACAAGTCCTTTTTTTTGTACCCTGGTGTCAGTGTAGAATTCTTGTTTTAAGCAACGGCAACTTTTTTTTTATTTTATTTTTTTACAAATGTGCAAATAAGACATATTTGGAATCCTTCAGCGCTCAGTGTAAAAAGTCCAGGATCCTCAGGAGCAGTGACGGAGCTCTCACTCCACCTCAGTTCTGCCCTCTCGAGTTTAAATACAGCTCCTCGTTGCTTTGCCTTTCATTTTCAAGTAAAGTGCTCCTCTAGCAAAAACCACACGGCATGAGATCAGTCTCGTATTTTTTCGCCACTGGTTGAAAAAGAACTGAAAACACAAACCCAACTGTCCGATGGAGGAAAAACATGGGAATGTCTCTTTTTAAAGTAAAAAAAAAAAAAAAAAAAAAAAGCTAAAGCCAACGATGGGAGAGGCAGTCCCGGCTGTTTTGTGGGGAGGTAACGGTCTCGTAAGTCCCAGCAGGAAGTCATACAAACTCCAGCTTGCCGTGGCCGCTGTACATCCCCCAGTGCACCAGAGACAGGATCTTGTCGTTGCCCAGGTCGGCCTGCCTCATCTTGTCGCAGGTCAGACAGCAGTTCTCGTGGCCCGTCACGGGCACCATGCACTCCAGGTCCAGTTTGGCCACGTGGCCCTTCTTGGTGTGGTGGCCGTGGAAGCTGTAGTGGAGCCGCGACAGCATCTGTTGCCGCTGGTCCTGCAGCCGCTTGTTCTCGCTGCGCAGCATCCGCAAGGCCAGCATGATGAGCAGCACCAGGATGAGGCCGCCGGCGATGGGCACGGCGATCACGGCCGCCCGGAACCACACCTCCTTGGCCGATGCCAGCTCCTGGACCCGGGTCACCAGGTTCCTGTTGCTGCTGTCCGGCTGGTACCTGCTATCTGCGCGCACACACGGGGAGAGACACCTGGTTAGCGGCACGCTCGTGTGGTTTCCGCTGATCCCTGTTATCACGTACAGATTTTTGCAGGCTCGGCTTTAAAGCGAATGAATATGAACTGCTGTTTGCGGCTTAATGAGAAGGAGCTGCTCTGCTCGACAGTCCTGCCAGTAAAGTAACCACAGGGAGAGAAAATGAGAGACAGACAGACAGACAGACAGACAGACAGACAGACAGACAGACAGACAGACGGGAGCGAGGAAGCGAGAAAGGCCAGCAGGGGCAAAAACAACCGAGTCAACTTGTCCCAACTGAGAGCCAGAAATTAATTGACGCTGCTAATAAACTATATTCTGCTCTGCTCGGGGTCACAACAGAGAAATCCCCTCCGGAGAGCTGCCCTTCCTCTGCGGCTCTCTATGCGCCTTTTCATTACTCCAGAAGCTGGTGCTGCTGTCCAGCCTGCAGACTTGGGAATATTCATTCTATGAGGCGCATTCCTACTCAGTGGGAAAATTACATGGTGCACACATAATAAAAAGAAGAATATATCTGATCTCCTTCCAAGTGCTTAAAGGTAAACTGGCTGCTCCCTGCCTTCCCAGGCACAGAGCTGGAGCCCATTAAAAGTCAAATTGAAGTTCTGTTAAGCTGGAAAATAGAGAGAAGAAAAAAAAAAAAAATAAAAAAGTAGGAGGGGGCAAGGGTGGCCTGCATGTCCATAAACAGCAAGTGTTTGAAGAACCCTACAGCTAAACGTATTGCTTCTGGAACTGGAAAGAGGAAAACATGGAATATTTACTGAGGAGGAATCGTAAAATCCCCCCAGAGAGTCCAATCATTTTAAAAAGCAGTTAAAGGGAATTTCATATTTCAGTTTCAGTGAAAAATAAACATCTCGACAGCCAGCGATTCAGCTCGGCGAGGGGTTCTTCTTTACCTGTCGAGTCCCTGGGGTGCGCCAGGTCTTGCAGGCCTCTGTAGTTGCACATGTCGTCGTGGCAACACTCCAGCGTCGTGGCCCCGGCGAGGGCGTCCGCGGCCCTTTGGCTGCTGCTGCTGCAGATGTCAGCGGCGTTGGCGATGGGGTCTAAACACCCGTGGGTGAGGGGGGAGTTTACGTTGTGCGGGTCCAGGACCTTCGTGAAGCAGGCGTTCAGTTCTGATTTGCACATATATCCGGTGGCCACGCAGTGCGGCGCGTCACAGTAGCACCTTATTTCTCCTGGAAACAGCAAAAAGGCAGAGTTAGGGAAACCCGTGTACTTACAGCCTCTGAAGCGATGATTTAATTTGACTTAAGTTCTGCTGATATTTTGCCTGTAACATGCAACAACGAGGTTCCTAAACTGCGCAGAGACCGTCAAGGGACCCTTGTAGAGTTTTCCTCGATCAACCGTCGTTAATATTAATGTCATGATGTCAATATAACCCGGCTCCTTAACACATATCGTTTTGTTTTCCGGGTTTTATTTCTGCGCCGTTTTTAGCGAAGTCGTGTCTATTTATACGAAATAAAATCCAACAATAATGCTGCCGCTCAGATTAATGGTTCACATTTGCAGTCTGTTGTGTTGCTACTTTTATTTTGAAACCTTCATCTCAAAGTATCCGCTGAACCCTGCAATAAACATCCAGGTAACTTTAAGGAGCTCAAGGGACATTCCAGGCTGTTGCCTCTATTCACCAATCACACCTTCATTAAAAGAGCTTCTCATATAAATGGCCCTTTTTGTCTGTATAATAAAACAGGAACCATGTAGCTTATAATTAGTGGTTTGTTTGCCAAAGTCAATTTCTTTCAACCCAAATGGAAACTGGTAAAGAGGGTGTGTGTGTGTGTGGGGGGGGGGAATCATGGAGCACAGTGCAGAATCCCACCCCCCCCCCAGTTTGCAGGCAAAAGCTTTACTTGTGGTCAGGGCTGCCTGGGGGTTGGGGCGTGGTGGGAGGGGGGCAGCAGGGTGCTCGGAGGTCTCATCTAAAGAGCTTCCAGCAACCGTATCATTACGGCTGCCTGCTTCTACACGGGCCCACTCATTACTTCATCCACTGCCTCTTTTTCAAAACATAAATCTAGGCCAAGGATCTGCCCAAACAAAACAAAAGCAGTACTTTAAGTTTCTATACTTTTATGGTCCTCGTGTCCTCCGGAGTCATTATGACGCATTTACAAGACACTAAATGCAAATCTAGTTATCCAACAAACCCATGTTATTAATTCTTCATTAGGACCGGTGACTGTTTTGCATTAAAACAACAACAACAACAAGAAAAAGGTAAATTATCAGAGCTCCACAAATAAGAAAACAAAAAGTCTTCTGGTATGTTTCCATGTTCTGGGTTCAAAGAATGTTTCAGAAAGCCCAGTTCCTCTATGAATGCACCAACTCGCAGTGCAGGAGCACATCCATCAGATCAGTGTTTTCCCTGTGAATGATTGGAGCAGCAGGGCCCGGGCAGGTCATTTGGAGAATATTTCATTAGAAAGGAGAGGCCCCTTTGTGGGCTGAAGGGGGGGTGGGGTGGGGGGGGGCACAGGCCGAGCACTGGGGCTTTGGAGCCCTGCTCGGTCTTGTATGAATGGCAGCTTCAAAACGGAGTGAAAGCAACTTATCCAAGTGAAACATAACAGCCAAGACGTGTAACACATATTGTAACACTAATAATAGTGGTTCAAAGAGTTTGGATTTAAAAAAAAAAAAAAAAAAAAAAATTTTTAATTGGGAGTTAAAACTGGGAAACCTTATGAGTCTACAACTTTAATGACGTTTTTAATCGTAGTGGTTTTGTTGTTTCCACTGCAGTTATTTAAGCTTTTGAATAAGAGTTGATTCAGAGTTTTTAGGAATAATACAAAATACGCACGTATAAGAAAATGTGTCAAAAAGGTTCTGGTTAAGTTGTAATGGAAAATAATAGTAAGTACAGCCTCGCAGAGTAGTTTAGTCTGTTGTTTCCTAACACGGGGTTTAAAGGCCAAACGCTCCAGGATTGTTTGGCTGCGATGTTTTGAGGAACACCGGCGCGAGCCTGCGTTGCGCGTGAGAGCGGCACCTCTCCGCGTGAGGTTTCAGCTCGGTCGTGTTTTAATCACCACCAAACACGGTTCATCCGGATTTTCAACGAGTTAACAAACATGCCCCGTCCGCGGAGCAAAGTCTACACGTACCTTTGGTCAGAAGGACGGCCATGGCACAGAGCTCCAGTTGTAGCCAAATGGAAATGAAACTGGACTGGCGATCCATTTACACCAAATTACTGCGCAGGAGACGTCCTCGTATGTCCAGTAGCAGCAGCAGAGTCCGCTGGGCAGAGAGCCGCTCGACAACCAAGATTTACATGGAGCTACGGCGAAAAATGAGGCATTCCTGTGCTGAAACACGACAGCTCGCAACCCTGACCGACCGTACAGCGAGTAGCAAAAGATATTACCCCAAAATGTCTCCTCCCCGGCATGGAGACAGAAACGTTTGTTGTTTTTTTAAAAGCGGTCCGACATTACTGGAGCACGCAAAAAATACTGCGTCTTCTTCTTCAAGCCGAAAGAGGACAAACAACAACAAAAAAAGAGTGATAATAGTCCTTAAAAGAGAGTGAAGTGGGATAGAAAGTTGTCACAGCGGGTCCCCCTTTGCCTCTCTATGTGGTCGATCACGGTGAAACATCACTTTTGTATTCCTGGACGGAGAAACGGCGAAATAAAGACGAAGGAGTCCACCGGACCGAGGACTGCACACAGACCGGGACCAGGCACGATTTATCCGAGCAAACAGCCGTGATCCGACAGAGCTCCGCCCCCTGCAATCTGATTGGTCAGACGAACGAGAGGGGCGTTAGTCAGAGGACGAGACGATAACGTATCCGGTCATTCTTTTCAAAATAAGACATGGCACGTTATAAGTCTCAGTCAAACATGAGGCAAAGGAATGCGTTCAAAAAGTTAAAAATGTCTTAAGGTGGGAAAAAAAAAATAGAATAGAAATAAAAAATATTGATTAAAAGTTCCAGTAAGTGGGATTTTAACCATAGTATGTTTCACATTAGAAACAATGTAGAATATATACAAACAGATGTACAAATGAAAAGTTTGCTGTTTTTCTGGGGTTCCTTTGTTTATGAGGACAGCAAATCAGCTAGTGTTGTTACATTAGTGAATAATGGCAGGATATTGTGATTTATTGATGATACGTTTTTTTTTCCAACCCGCTTCACGAGACTCAATCTTTAAAGCTGCTTTTTATTTGAAAATTCTAAATCTGCGACACATTTTCACAGAACTTCTTATATTTGTATTATATTATTTCATTGTTCAGTGCATTCCAATTATAGATTGTCTATTTTCCTCTAAGTGACCAACAGCTTTTATTTTCTAGGTCAATATCACCTAAATTCCGGTCTTGTTCTATTCTTCACTCTCCAGCCTGATCAAGCCAATGCTTTCATTCATTGTCCTTCATTTCCATAATGCCATGTTCCATATGTCATTATTGGATGCCATTGGTCTGGGCAGCAGTCACTCCACCAGTTTAATAAGTATCCCGCACACTTTACTCATACCTGACAACAGAAATGTAGACTTTGGACATAAGACTTACCATAAGTAGTAAACTATTTAATGTTTATAAAAAAAACCAAAAAAACAAACAGAGTAATGTAGGCCTATATAATAAATATGAAAGAAGCGCGCGTCTTCTTATATGACAGATTACATGTAGGTCTAATTACCGACCAAGTTTTAGGAAATATCCAATAAAGGGCAGACTGTCAAAGAGTGCAGGTTCTTCGGGTATAAACGATTATGGGAGATAGTGCATGCAACGTTTTAATTGCGTAGGTTAAAACATAGATGTGTGTTTCATACCCTGTAGACTGTCAGTGATCTCGTTAACTGCGGCATGGAGCCCGGTCAGTGTGGCCAGCAGCAGTGGATACCTGCAGCGTCATCGTGCCGGCAGCCTGGGTGACGCCGCGCTGAGCCGCTTCCCTTCAGGCTACCAGACTGCCGCTGCAGGGAGGAGCGGACAGCCGCTCAGAGAAATTAGCAATCCAAAAAAGCACATGGCGCCACTGAGACGACACTAACGCACGCGCGCGCAACGCACGCGCACAGACATAATTGCCCTTAAACAATCGGCAATGCAAAACACACGCGGGATCTATATCGGCCCCAAATGCTTTCTGCATTAAAAACAACAACAAAAATCTATATTTACAGGACATGATATATATACTCAATATATTTAATTAAAGTTTATTTTTATTTTATTTTGCAATAACGGCATAAATAAATGACCCACCCTCCCCCCCCCATGCAGAAAGTCTAAGAGTTAGCCTACTTCATCCTGAGCAGGGTTATCAGAGAAGATCCAGTCCGCAGAAATAAAACATCCGCGGGCCTGTATTGTGTCCCACAGACAACAGGATGAGGATCCTGCTTTAGGGAACATGGAGGACTACACACTGCAATTACCGTAATTATCTGCAATTCCACTGAGGCGCCAGTCCACGTCTGCCGTTACATCATTTATCTGCTGAGAAGTGCGTGGAAAGGCTGCAGGCCGGCGGAGGTAACACTTCAAAATGCTGGATCCCTTCATTCTCAGGAACAATGACCTGTTGTAATGTCTTTAAAGCAGTTTCTATAATACTGGGCGTCACTGTCTGGGACTGGCATGATGTGCAGTTTCCATGATTACGGCTCCTATTATCAGTGCGTTGGAAATATCAAAGACTGTAGGCATGAGTTTGGACTTTCAGTTAAATAGGATCAAAAATGTCCCTTTAATAGACTGTGAGCAGAGGTTACACGACCGGCAGCCTCTGAATGTGGTTGGTAGTTCAACATTACCACCTGGTGGTCAGAGCGGGTAACGACAGTTTTATTCGACAGTCACTTCTGCTCCACTTCTGAAAATAGGTATTCAGGTGGATGGATTCCTTTTCTTTCTTTCTTTTTTGACATGCACACAAACCCAGTAATTTACATCAAAGGGGAATTCCGGCTATAATGTTATAAGACACTTGTGAGATAAATTACACCAGCAGAGGTCTAAAAAGACATTAAACTCCGGACCAATATCCTCTGTCTGTAGAGCCTCCCTGCTTGGTAAACAACCACTTCTCCTGCCTCGCATTCAGTTTGCAACGCAGGGTTTACCTTAAAAAAAAGATAACCCCAGTGACATCACTATGACATCATCAGGGTTATTGTATTTTCAATATTATTTGCCTCTTATTTCACAGCTATTTTAGCCTGTAATTTATAAATAGTCATTCATCTTTTTTAGTTATCACTCCCGGTTTGTGCTGTGTACTTTTCTTTAGTTTCTGACATGCTCTTTGTTAAATAAACTTTACATTTAAAAATAAAAGCCCCTCTGCAACCACAGGGGACATTTATAGAAGAGTTTTTAACGGGCCGAGTAATACGCGTCCTTATGACATGTAAAGTGAGGTTGATGAAAGTCTGATGAAGGGAACCTGCTCATTGGGAAACTTGATGTTTGAAAGCCCACCAACAACCAAACAAAAGCGTGTGTGTCGCCCCGCGGAGAGGATGAGCGTCAACGAGCTCTCAGCACAGGGAGTGGGGGGGTGGGGAGCGCGTTTCATCATGTGAATGATCTTACAGGGTGTGATCACGCCCCACAGGTTGCGTCGGCTTTCACACATTAAGGAGACAGTCGTAGGTGTGACCTGCCGCAGACAGGAGGGACTCTGCTTAACAAAGCCCCCACCCACCCGGCTTCCAGAATCGTGCCGCTTTGATGAGCCGAACCCGAATGTCCATGAGAGCTCCCAGCAGAGCTTCCTCCGACACCTCCTCTGTGCTTCCTCCTCTCCCTTTGATGTGAGCCACATCATCAGAGACAGGCAGACTGTCTCCATCCTCTGATCTACTTCACTTCTCTTCAACATAATGCAGCAAATACTGTCTCCATCAGAGTCCCGTGTGGATAAATGCAGTGGACACGCATGCAGGGAAGCTGCTCCACATTTGGTTATAGAGGCTCAGAAAGCACTCGGCCAGGGTTCGTCTTCATCTGGACTCCTCTGAGACAGGAAACTGATGGCATCCACTTTTGTTTCGCCTTGTTTTATGGAATTCATTTATCTCCTCCTCAGAAAGAGATGGTTTTGTAGATAATCTGTGCTCGACTCGGTGGCTGAATGCGAGGCCCTGCTTCTCTACTTGTACGTTTAGTGCCGGGAAACATGGTGGAGTTTGAAGTGGGACTTTAATGCGGTTCAACCCTGTAAATGACAAGACGGTTATTTACAACATAAACACAGCTCTGGAGAAAATGGACTGTTTTGGTATAAATCTGATTAGATCTGTCTTGAGCCTGAAACTTCTTTTTCAATGTTGGTGTTTACATGATAAACAAAGCAAAAAGCAGTATTGTTAACTGTTTAACCGTCCTGTTTTCTAACCTCTGCCATAAGTCTGATTTGTCATTTCAACCAAACAAAGTTCAAAGCTTCCAGCGGCTAAAACTGCAAGAAAAATGCCGCCGGTGCCCATAAAGGAAAAAAAGGCAGAATTCTGCCGTCTCTCAGATCAGATCATCGGTATTGAACAGTTCAACACTAACAAAACAAAAAAGATTGCTTCCGATTGTATGCACAAAGACCAGAAAAATGTGAGAAGTAAAACATTAATACAGTTTATTATACATGTAAATAGCTTTTAAGCTCAAGACTAATTTGAAAGATTTCATTTTAGTTGTATTGAAAGGAAACTGTGCAAAACATCCGCTCAACAGCATGTCGTTGCTACGTGACGTGAAGGAAGTTATGTTCCTGTAAATGAAACATGTAATGTGTGATCCGTGTAAGAATGCACTAAGAAATAATAAAAAAAAAAAATTAAAAAGGAAAAAGTTTTAATATCTTGTTTGTTTGTTGGGAATAGGTGGAATTGTAAAAATAATTATAACAGAAGGTCTCAAACCTTTTCCAGAGCTCACAGTCACTAGTTGGAGCTCAGAGGGTTTTTAACAGCAGGTGAAAACAGCAGAAAAAGTAAGTAAACTGACCTTGTGTCGAGACTGTCTGTACAATCCTGAGGTGGAATAATTAAGTAGCTACCGCCACCTGCAGGCAGCGGATGGTATAACCAGTAACTTCAACCTGAGACGGGCTCAATGTGCAGAACTCTACTTCATACCGAGGACCGAAACCTGTTTTCCGTTTCTCCTTGGGTCTTAAGTCTCAAGAGCACGTTCTCCAAAGTTCACTTAAAGATATTATAAACTGTAAAGTCCTCATGTTAAAAAAAAAAAAAAAAAAAAGTTCTTAAATTGTGAGGAGCCACTGGTTTGTCCGCGTGTCCGAAACACAACAACAGAAAGGTGGTGAACACATAAACTGTGTGGGGTTCAAACCTCCGCGGTGGTTTAATAAAACATTGTGAGAATGGACCGATGAGATTTCTGTCAACTTTCACTTTTACTCCACTACATTCTTTAAAAAAAAAAAATATGTCTGACATAGGTTACTATTAGTCAAATAAAGTCCCTAAATAAAATTACAAAAACAAAAAACGATTATAGACTGAATTCAAGCAGCTTTGATGGATCAGTGGTCCGATAACAGACAACATAGTACCTCACCGGTAAATGACCTTAATGCGCTTAAAAGCCTGTTTATTTGCTGCCTATAATATCAGAGAAATTAGCCTACTTTTGATATTTAAGTACAATAAATATCAGACATTTTATGACTTAAGTCATTTTCTAATGGGTGACATTAACTGTGTTATCTGTACTCTTGACTAAAGCGTGGTTTACTCACCGCTGGATCTGAATGTACAAGTTCGGGAGTGAACAGGATTTAGCATTTAGTATGCACTCGCAGCATCGTGGGTGCGTTTGATTTGTGTCCATTAACCGGGCGGTGCATTAAACCCATTGTAGTGCGCAATATCGTGACGTAGCACGTGACTTTTCAGCGTGTAAATTTTGCAATTTCAAATGTAACGACGGACAATATCCGATGTAAATTACACTAATAATAGTACATTTACAAACCATTAAAATACTTTAGAGAGCAAACACAAAACATCTCATTTAAGTCGCAGTAACGGGAGTAACTGTAACGCGTTACTTCCAGCCTGAGCGCAGTGTTAAGAGCTCCACGGGCTGCTGCGCAGGAACTACACACACCAACAGGGGGCAGTAGAGTTCAAAATGAAACTCTCGGTCCACGTAGAGTAAAGTGATCACAGTTTTCCAGCTGAACAGATCTGATCATAAATGTATGGACAGTCACGAAGTCCTTCCATTGACACAACTACAGTATGAAATATAACCGGTCACACTTTTCCTGCAATAAAACCACCCGAACACGTCTGAAATCAAACAAGACAAGAAGCTGAAGCTCGAGGGACCATCAAAAACCCAAGAACAACATGGCCCTGGAGAGGCATATTTTATTTCATTTGTCAATATACTTCAGGAAACAATATACAAAGCAATGATGTGGTCACCTTTACTGAATGTGTGGTGCAGTTCAGTTCTCAATAGATAATATGGTGGGGGGTGGGAGGGGGGGGGTTAACAGGCCTTTGCAGCTGAGGACCCTGCTCTTCGACAGTATGGTGGGGGGGGGGGGGGGGGGGGGGGGGGCAAACGAATGAGAGGGATGGAGCGTGCTGGACAAACAACCGTGTGCGTGACATGCTTGTTGAAGATCTTCTGTTGTTGGTCGAAGGGGATGACAGAAAACGAGTGGGGGAGGGGGGGATGGGGAAAAGAGGCTTAAGACTTTCAACAAGGCACTAGTACGAACCGAACCTAACACCCCAATAAAATAACCAGTGCTCGCTTTAGTTTAACACGTTTATTACAATACATACATTTCACATTTGACCTTTGACCTCTTGCGGCCCTGCGCTGACTCGGGAAAGTGCTCCGCGTGCGCCCACCTCCGACCCACTGTGGCCGTTTACAGCCCTCCTAGAGCTGACGAGGATGAGTGGATATCATTAGGATTTACTGCAACTCTTATAAATAAAAACCTTTTTACTCTGCGTCCTCGTCTGAAAACTCCCACTGTGACGTTAGCGACTGTACAAAAGGAATGAACCAGCGGTACCACCTCAGGGGGGGGGGGGGGGGGGGGGGAGACCAACAAAGAAATAGGAGGGTGTGATGTCAGAGGAGGGGGCGTGTCAGGGCAGGGCCGAGGTCAGGGGAGGGGAGTGGGAATGGTCCAAAGCAGCACGCCATCACATCTCATTATTTTTATTAGGTTGTTTTTTTTAATTTATTTTTTTTGTGCGTTTTTTTTTGTTTGTTTGTTTTGTTTTGTTTTTTAAATCACTCACTCCACCACACCACCAGGCACTGGTTGTTGTTTTATTCAGACTGGGAAATGCAGGGCCACCAGAAGCTGCAAACAGATCAGTGAACCATTGTGCGCAGGGAGGATGGATCTGCAGAGAGGGGATGTTTGCTGCGCCTGAGTACATGTTACAGTTCACACAGAGAAGGTGGACAAAACAGAATAATCACGTTACCCAGATTTGGAGGAAAAAAAAAAAAAACTTTCACACTTGTGTGTTCTGCTTTTAAACCGTTTCTGTGTAAATAAATGGCTTCAAACATCCTCCTCCGTTTACATGCAGGTCGCGCACGCGCACACAAACACGCACACACGCGCGCGCACACACACACACACACACACACACACACACGCGCACACACACACACACACACACACACACGCTCAATGGTTCAATGATCTATGAACTGACAAAATGAAGCTTTAAGTCTGCAGACGAGTTAACATGAAGGAAAGGCTTGCTAATGAATGTAGCCGCCTAGGCGTTGATTAGTTTGGATGTCAAAAGCTTTGATAGGCATGGCTTTCCATGGCTTCAATCTACAAAACATATTTACAACATGGATAATAACATCTACAAGAAATCTACATTTTTTTCCCGCCGTGGGTTCTTACAAAACTGAGTGTTGTAAACCCCCCTTCCTCCTCCTCCTCCCACAACAGCTCTTCGTGTCTCCCTCTTGGTTCTCCCAGCCCAGCGGTCCAAAGCCAACCCGACTGCAGCTCTTGTGCGCGCAGGCGCGTGTGTGTGTGTGTGTGTGTGTGTGTGTGTGTGTATGTGTGTGTATGTGTGTGCGTTAAGACTGGGCTCAAGAGGAACTGAACAACTGCTCTCCCTCCAGCCTCCAACTATGTGCAATGGGTCTCATCCGCCAGCCCCCCCCCCCCCCCCCCCCCCCCGCTCTCTCTCTCCCCCCCCGACGCCCGCGTCCGACTCCCGAACACAAGTTCTCAGACCATGAAGGAATTCTGGTTCTTCAACTTTTCAAGTTCTTTGATTTGCTGTCTCAGAAACAGTATCCTGTGGGGAAGAAAGCGAGAGTGTGAATTAGTTGCGAGGAAGGTTTGTCTTTTTTTTTTTTTTTTACAGCGGCGCCGGACGGAACGTGCATTCTCACCTCTGCTCACGCAATGTCGCTTGTATTTCACAGACTCGGACCAAAGAGCGCAGGTTCTTGAGCTCGGTGCAGTTCTCGGACATGCAGATGCTTCCCATGGTGTGGGCCTCTTCACGTAGTCTCGACGCCTGCGGGATTATTGGTCACAAACGACATTCATTCTTGAATACGACTGAGCAGAAGTTTAGGATGAAAGGTGCGGTGACTCGGTGACTCGGTGCCGACCTGTTTCTCTGCGTGTTCAGCCGGCCATCCCTGCACATGCTTGATAAGGTTCTCGTTGAAGTGGGCGGCGAGGGTGGGGGTGAAGGAGCAGGTGAGCCGGGCTCCTGAGGCGGCGGGGGCCGCCGAGGTGGAGTTGGGGGCGTTGCTGCTGCTGCTGGAGGCGACGTGGTTGGGACCTGGGGAGGGACTCCTCCGACTGCTGCGGGCGGGAGGGGGGGGGGGGGGGGGGGGGGGAGGGAGGGAGACGCTCGGTTTTAGGAAGACTAGAAACGCTGAGTAATGTGAAGAAGCTGCGACATAATGAGTCTCTGTTGACATTAGTACCGATGCTTTCACAGCAACAACCGAATGTCTTCGATACCATCGGGGGGGAAAAAAGAAGCCTCGTCGACCGTACTCAATTTCGACAGCGAAGCTGCATTCAGGCCGGAGTAGATCTCAGTGAGCCGCAGAGTTTCCCATACGAAGCCTCTATCGCCGGTCAGGGAGACAAAAATCACTCCGTTCGACTCGTCAATAAATCTTTAATAAGAGCGTCTTATGGGACGTTTTTAAAACTCATTTTAAGCCACACATCGGTCTTCGTTGCGTGTGCTGCAGTAACTCAGGACGTCTTCGCGTGCAGTCGTCTTTATAGTGTCTCCCAACAGCACGTGAGGCGTTCAGGGAACATCTTTAAATTGAAGCTTTGGGCGACAGCGGCCATGAGAGGCGTTTAGAGAACAGACGAAATGTAGCGTCAACAAAACAACTTGCATACGTGGCATTTGAGGGACATCTGTAAACTGTAGATACACTAAACAACCTGCGATACACTCTTCCCATGAAAACTGAAGACTCACCCTTTAATGTCTCAAGTTTTATTGAAAAGTTATTGAGAATAAAAGTGCAGGTGTGTGCAGTAACAGTGTAACGCCACCAAAGTGATAACTTGGACCATCTTCACAGGCCACTAAGGCGGAGTACTGAGGACCGGTCTGAAACTGAAGGTGCTGAAACGGTCCAAACCAGAATACCGAGAGGCTTCAGAGAATATTGATGCTACACTGAACATGAAACGAATGAAGGACGTTGGAATACCGACAGTGTTTTTTCTTCATCTTCTGATTCTCCCTAACGACGTCGCCCAACTGGACACATTAAACATGTCGAGGTGGTAACTGTAGCAACGCTACAAGAAACGGTCACCACGACATGAACAGCTGTTATGCAACAGTGGAACAGCTGGCGAAACTAACGGGACAAACATTTGTCTTCTCCGTTTTAGATTTAGACTGATTTATTGTGACGCCAGCCTTTCAAACCACCGACAGCCAAACGGCCGCTGCCTCAGAAGCATGTTTAACCGTTCTGTTCTTTGTTTGGGGAAAAAAATTACAATAAAACCATCCGGCCTTCATGTCAGTATCCGAGAGAACTCGTCCTCCGTCCTCACTTTCAAACTGAGTCAGCTGCCCCGACAGAGTGATACTGACATTTGTGTGCACAGCTGTATGTGTCCGAGTCGACACGAGGTCCCCCGAGACAAAAATCATGTGTAATGACTTCATACATTTTCGGCTGCTGTAATAAACAGCTGATAAAGCTGAAAACACACACCGACTTCCTCTCACGATCTGTTGCACAAATCAAATGAATGACTTCAGTGAACGAAAACTGAATGAAGGAGCCACTTATTGTTCCATCAGTGACCAGCAGATGGTGCAGCAACACAACACAACGAAGACCGTCTTCATCATTCATGCCGAAGGTGAATGTACCGTTGCACATTTGGGCAGATTCAGTTATTTCCAACACTGTGTGTGTGTGTGTGTGTGTGTGTGTGTGTGTGTGTGTGTGTGTGTGTGTGTGTGTGTGTGTGTGTGTGTGTGTGTGTGTGTGTGTGTGTGTGTGTGTGTGTGTGTGTGTGGGCAACAGGTGGAGATGAAATCAGTGCCTGTAGATGTGAATGGCGTTTACAACACGTCTTAAAAGGTTGAATACAATTAAACATCTCTTGTGTACTAATCCAGGAATGATTCAGCACTCGGGAAGCAACAAATTAAGTTTTACAAACTAACAATAAACATATGCCGTGATGTGAGGAAAAGCCGAGTCGAGACTCGCAGACATTCACACCCACACCGAGACGCTCAGTGCCCCCCCTCCCCCCCAGCTCATACTAACTTTGGCGAGATGCGTGCTCGTACTGACCCTTGGCGCTGGAGGGTCCGCGGTGAGGCCGCGGTGGCGTCGTAACTGTGCTGCTTGTCGCTGGAGAGGGTCTGCTGGGATGACGGCTGCGGGTGAGACGCCTGCTTCGCTGCTGGCGCGCTCACCTGAAACACAACGAGATTCCACACGCGACGTAAACACACGGACACACAAACTTGCAGGTCGTGTCCGGACACTTCATTCAGCCGCAACGTATCTGGAGAGGTCAGCGAGTTCCATAACAAAACATCATGATACAATACACCGTTTTGACGGACACGGGACCGCTGCCGTACACATAGTGTTTCAGTATGAAGCCGTGATCTCATTCTGGAAATATGAATCACGGACTGAAGGTGTGATTACGTTCTGCTTCTTGAACTTCGGACGGGATGTAAAATATTCTAACTGAATAATGTCCAATTAATGAAATAAACGGGCTTCTCGGGCCTGAAGAAACATTTCCAGTGAAAGTGTTTCATGTCTTTACAAGCCGGGTATCGGTGTTATTTGTCCTTGGAGGAAGTTCCTTTCCCAGGGGAAACGTCCTCTAACATTTGCCCGGCTGGATCTTCTACACGCTCGCCGAACACGCTGCATTTTTGTGTCTTACTTTTGGCTGTGAGATGACGGGCTGCGTGCTGAGGAGGGGCTTATGATGACCGGCGTTGGTCTGCGGCGTGCTGATCCTCGGAGAGACGTAAGACCGCGGCGATGAGGCGTCCGACGTTAACGACATTGGTGATTGGTTTGATTGCTGAGCTGCTGGAGACATGCAAGACGAGAGGAAAAACAAACAAAAAAATCAGTACGTACTCACAGGGAGCTCCGTGTAGTCACGAGACTGAAAAGTGATTATATAACAGAGTGGCGGGATAGAAATACTTCAAGCGTGGCGTCGGTTACCTTGGTTGGAGAGCTGAGCAGCTTGAGAGAGGATCGTAGTGATATTGAAAGCTGATGGTCCGGCGGTGAGGATCTTATGGAGCATCGACTGTAATGAAGCTTGCGTGACAGCAGCTGTGAGAACTGGAGAAGCAAACGAGACGCCCGGTTAGAGCTGATGACGAGAGTCCGGCTGCCGCACGGCAACACGGTCAATCTGAGCGTCCGACTCGGTGCCGTGTCCTCCGTAGATGTTCTCGGGAAGGACGCGACTTCACGCCAACATGAGGCGGTGGCGCGAGCTGAAAATACGCTGCCTGAAGGAAGGATTTAAAAACGTTTCTCAATGCTGATTATTATGCATCAGTTTAAACACCACTGACTGGGTGGATTAAAAGAAGTCGTCCGTGAAGAGCTCAAACACACAACGCTTCTAAATCAACCGGCTTCTGAGTGCCGTTATGAAGTCATCTTTGCTAATGATTATGTGCGTGCAAATATTGGTGATCATTTATTAACAATTTAAAAGACAACAGCTGGTTGTTAAACATTTTTAAGGAACTAAATGGTTAAAAGAAAGCAGAATTTCAAATGAGCTCCCCTACTGCGTTTTTACAAGATGTTTCTGGTGTGTGGTGGTGATGATGATGATGACGATGATGATGATGATTACAGCAAAAAAGGTCATTAACTTAATTAAGAGCAACCCTGTCCTGTGCGGTCTGACAAAACCCTGCATCTCAACATGCCCGCTGTTGTCGTCGCTACCATCTCTGAAACATGAAATTAACTTGTGATCTGAGATATACGAGGTGCAATTAATAAAAAAGGAAGTTCACAGAGTTCCTGCCGTGCAAAAATGGAGAGCGGTACAGAAACTGAGCACCGAGCAGCGGGAGGCAGCAACTTTTAGAAGTTGTTTCGCTCCTCGATCAACATCAGCATCCAAGTTATTCACGTTTCTGAGAGCACCGGTATGTAAAGCATTTGCGATTTCACCACGGACGTGAGCAGAGAGGGCACAAAACAACAAGTGACAAACTCGGTCAGCGGACAGCAGAGGAGCTCCAGATGCTTCACGGAGCGAACAGCAGTGAAGCTTTTATCCAGTGAGGTTCACAGTTCATAAAAGAGCAGAACGTCACAATCCAACACCCCCCCCAGACCATCGTCGCTCCCCATCCGACCGCTCAACAGATTTATCTCTCAAACTTCTTTCTGTTGCCTAAAAATCGGACACAAAATTCGATGCGTTTCCTGCTCGAGTTTCAGGTCGATGCTGAAACGCGTACCAATAAACACAAAAACACACGTGACTGGTGCTGATGTTGATCAAGCAAGATAACTTGTAATACTTAGTTCATGACAGTGAGCGCTTCTCCGAACCTTTTCGTTGTCCCTCGGATGTGTGAATTTATAGACAGTCAAATCTTTTCAATTGTTACAAACTTTGTAACACATGTACAAGTCATGTACACGTGACAACAATTTTTTTGGGGTGTTTTTAGTGCGCAAGTGAGAACGAAGAGGAATGTGGAGAGACGGATACAACAGAGTCTCCTCAGAACTGCTCTCCATGTCCATCCTGCACACCCAGCATCAGCATTAGCATCAGCTAATACGCGTCCTTTTCACAGAAGAGCAGCAACATCTCTCAGAAGACTGATGTTTCTACAGAGAGAATCTACAGAAATAAATGGAGCACCATCATATTCCTGATACCGACTCGTCCTGTCTGACGACAGCAACACGAAAGATATCCGACTGAAAACAACGTCAACAGTACATCCAGGTCATTTGGAAATGTTACTCTAACTTGAATAGGTCATCCAAATATGTTCAGCCACTGTTTCTGTTGACAAAATGAACACGTTCTTTGTCCAGACACCAGCAAAACAAACAGGATGGAACTATGACAATATTAAGTTAAAGAGGAATCAATATTGTAATCAGAGCAACAGAACACAGTGACATGTCAGAGTCTCTGACTCCAAGCTGTCAGACCAGAAGCTGACAGCGATACAGCAGAGCATATTAAAGTGGCTTCCTGTAACTGGTTCTCATCAAACACAGTTAAAGTCGCGAGCTGAATGTTGACGCGGCTCGAATGCATCGTGTCCGCCTTTCCTTCTTACCTTCGTTGATTTTCGCCATGTCCACACTGGCATTGTTGAGCTGCAGGGCAGTCTGAAGTGCCGGGAGAAGCTGGCGAAGCAGGGTGGGGTCCTGGAGTAGCGGAGGAGCCGGGGACTGAAGGACCGGGGACACGGGCACCGTGGAGGCCGACGACCCCGGGGGCCCCGATGACGGGTTCAAGCTCCCCGAGCCGGAGGACGATGACTGGGACTGGGCGGCCGCAGGCTTCTCCGCCTGGACCGACTCTGTGGAGACGGCAAAGGACAAGAGGATGTCGTTTCATCAAACAGACGCAGTCTCACAAATCCGTTCTCTCTGGAGGTTTATGGTCACACGTGAAACTCTCGACTTTAAATAACAAACGCAGCCTTCACATCCATCTGAATGGAGGCCGGTCCGGTGACTCAGCAGATTTCCAAGACAACGTGGTACGGAAAATAAAAAAAATTAAAAAAAAAAGGTGCATCAACATCAACTTTAGCTGCAATGTAACATTAATCACATATTTGCAAGTGCACTGGTGGTAAAGCACTTTGTAACGTGAACGCTGTGCTGTTTATCTGCCCATCCTGTCTGTGAGTGCTTTAAACTGCAGTGTTTTGGCACTGATGAGGCTTAACTACATTAATCTGCTACTCCAACTGGATTTTATAGATCGTATTTCACCGTCCCGCTGGTATCATGAACACCACACCCCCAACAACTCAGACACCTGCGCTGCTGTAACACAGGACCGTCTTCTATCCGAATCCCCACAAAGGGCCCAAAATACCCGAGCAACACCAGCCACCAAAATGAAAAGGAAAATCTGTTCGCACGATGCAACTTCAGCCGACGGTAACAATAAGCAACAGTCGTGTGAATGATAAAATGCCTTGAGGAGGATTTTAACGCCACGATCGTTTGCGCGTTTATTTTGTTTCAGTTGCATTTGGCATAAAAGAAATTAAAATCGGTTTAATGTCTGCAAATCTATCTTAAGTGAAAGTATTAAAGAAGCAGACAGAACAACTGTACAAAGTAATTGGAGTGTTTTGTTAAAAGCTGTATAGAATTTATAACTTTATTTAACAGTTATTGTGAAGCAGGCACTGGAAGCTTGTGTATAATGCATGTAAATAAAAAAAAAAGTGACTTGGTCCATAGAGAGCAAAACAATCTAAAGTAAATAGTAAAATAAGTAAATGATCTCTGTGAAGTCTCCATTTCATTTTACACATTCTGATTGGAGGGCACAAACCTCAACCTTTATGATTACTGTCAGTGTGTGTAGCTACAGACATTATAAACAGGTTAGAGTTTCTGTGTGCAGCGGTGATTGCAGACACTGTTACAGGCAAGCTGTCCGGCACATGTCCATCAGAACTATTTTAGTTACATACTACAGTTTGACATTTGCCAAACCCATAAAAAGTGGGCACCTGACTTCATGTTACATTCATAGACTGTATGTAAAAGTGGACGTAGCTTCCGGCTCTGAAAGATGAAGCAGATGTGGAAGTGCCTTAAGCTGTACCACCGAGTGCCATTAGAGGTCGGCTCCAAAAAGCCTCCGGCTCCATAAACTCCCATTCAACTTCTATACACCCACCCACCCACCTCCCTCCCTCCCTTCCCACCCACCCACCCACCCACATCAGAACAGGAGTTATATTCGTTGAATCATACTGTACAACGAACAGTCCACTCAAAGTACTATTTCCACCAACATGCATACTTTTTGAGTCATCAGTCAGAAAGCAGCTTGCGTTGAATGACAGTAAACACGGGAGAAAACAGGCCGGCTACAGTTATTCTTATTGGTAGAAATAAAAAAACAAAAGCAAATTCTTAAATGCGACAAAACAATAACAAACATCCACCAGAGCCATTTAGTTAGAAATCCAATGCTACTGAGCAGGCGGATGCTTAACAGGAGTCGAATTAAAAACAAACCCCTGTGAGAACCTCACATTTCAAAGCATTTTGCTCATGTGTGTGTAAGCGGTCACTAAAAGTTTCGAAAAATAATTGTTTGTTTGCAGTTTTGTTGAAGAGGAAGGACTTGACGCGTCTTGACGGTTTTAAGCACTGAAGGCTAACTGAGTGACGGTAAACCAGCAAAGTGAGGGAGAGGGCGAGCGAGTGGGAGCAGCTGCTATCAGGGTGGATGGAGGTGTGCAAACCGCTGCAGAGCTTGGTGAGCAGAATAAACAGTGAATGTAAAAGTACACGTGTATAATTAATTGCAATTTGCAGAGTTTATGAGTTTGGTGTAGATCCAAACGAATGAGCTGCAATTCATTCCGAGAAGCAGTGAAGGCATCTCGGAGCTTTTCAACCAGCTGTGGAGGATGAAGCCGGACACCGTTTCAGTCGTCCATCATTTAGATAAATGAGTTCCAGTGGCAGAAGGTGCGGAGAATATTTTTGGCCTCGCCAAAATCAGGTGCTGGTGAGCGAGAGAGAGAGAGTGTGTGTGTGTGTGTGTGTGTGTGTGTGTGTGCATTTCCCCACAAAGCACAAGGTCTGCCGTCTGTGAGACTGCAACACTCGACCACCCTGTTCAGACCCCGGCCGTGAATGAGCGTATAGTAGCCAAAACCTAAAACTGGGCTGAGACGATACGTCAAAAGCAAGCCGGCACAGTGCGACACGAAACGTGCTGCTTCAACATAAATATAGGAAGGACCAAAACGGTCACAGGGGGAGAGGACTGTCCTTAGATGCTGCTGTGTAGCTGAGAAACACAGAATACTGGGGATCCAGTGAACACGGTTATCATCATAACGTCTACATCAGCCACCTCAACTTTCAAAATGGGAGGGAGGAACACCAGCGGTGGCTATGAGAGCAGTTCCAAGAGCTACTGCTGTAGGAGAGTACAACCGCATCATGTGGGGTTGTACTCTCTTACTTCTTTTTGACATTGCAGCTATGAATATGCCAAATCCTACACAAACAGCCGTTTGTCAGCGACAGTGAACAGCACACGACGCACACGATGTTCAAAGAGCTGCTTTCTCTAAAGCTCTGTGGAGCGTCTCTGGACCTCATAAATGTACCTCGAGAGGGGAAGTGGTCCCGTCACACTGGGGTGTCGTAGAAATAGCTCCAAATTCAATCATGCGTGTTTACATGTTTGGTAAATAAACCTGGTAGAACACACAGTTGGGGGGGCCCTGAGCACAACTCACTATCCAACCTTTAAAGCAGAATGAAACACCAACTTATTACATTGTGGAGAGAGCAAGCTCAAAAACTGAAGCAGAGCTGTGGTTGGGCTGGATGTGCATCATTTAGAAAAGTCAGCCAATCAGAAAAGAACCTTAAATACAACCTGTTCTTGGTCGACCTCCAGAAAGAAACATACAAGAAGAGATGCAATGAAAGGTAACAAAAACACTACAATTCTTAGATTTAGGTGAATCTAAGAATTCACCTAAATCTGAAAAGATCAGTATTATATTCCACTTCTGCCAATAGATCCTCCAACATCCGACACACTGACCTCTAAAACAACAAAAATATCTTCTAATGGATAGCAAGACTACAAAAGTGCATCCCAGAAGATATGCGGCAGCTATTTTTAACCGAAAACCACTCGAGCTGAACAGAGCAGATCAGCCGGAGAAAAACAAAGAGGATCCGGTCAACTTTCAAAATATAACCGTCCTGTGCAAACCTCCGATCGTAAAACACCTCCAAACACCACCGTCTACCCGTTAGGACAAGAGACGCGTTCTCCTCCAGCTGCAGGCACGGTAGGTGAAATAGTTACGCAATAGGAGGATTCATGTTTCTTGATGTCTAAAACACAGCAAGCTGTATGAACTTAGATGTTGTCGTTTCCTACTTTTTGCTGCAGCCGGCAGACAAACACCAAACGGACACGAGAGAAGCCGTTTAACGACGTTTACCAACGCGAGAAGCACAAAAAGGTGAAAAATATGAAGCACGCGCAACATGACGCCTCCGTGTTCGGTGGAATATGCAGCTTATAGTGTTGGATAATGGCCAGAACTGTGTTTTTCCAAACATGATGATGTCACAGTGCAGTTGACCTTTAACCTTTCGGACATAAAATGTCATCACTTCATAATTAGCGTATGAATTCTTGACCACCAAAACCGAAGCAGTTCATCCTCGAGTCCCAAACGATAAGCAATTCAAAGGTAACCGAGACTCTGTGTTCATGACAGACAGACAGACAGACAGACAGACTACGAAAAGCCTCCGGCCAAAACTGTTGTTGGCATGGAGGCATACAAATACTAATGAATGCGTCGGCGGTTTTTCTTCTTCTTCAAAAGGAATGACTAACAAAAGACATTGAAATATACACGAGTTATTAGGGATGGGTCAAGATTTTCACGTGGTTTCTGCAACCAAAGTCTTATTTTATTTCTGTTGTTTTTACCGCCGTCTGGTAATATTGCACTACAGCTGACAAAAAGTGGCAGTTCGGCACCTGAAAGACATTCACCAACCACTTTAAACAGAAGAAGAGGAAGAAGGAGAAGAAGGCGAAGAAGAAGAAGGAGAAGAAGAAGGAGAAGAAGGCGAAGAAGAAGGAGAAGAAGAAGGTGAAGAAGGAGAAGGAGGCAAAGAAAAAGAAGAAGAAGAAGAAGAAGAAGGAGAAGGAGAAGAAGAAGAAAAAGAAGAAGGAGAAGAAGAAGAAGAAGAAGGAGAAGAAGAAGAAGAAGAAGGAGGAGGAGAAGAAGAAGTCGTCGTCGTCCCTGCAGGCTCCAGTACAACATGTGTATCTCTGAGATATGACTGCTTCAGTACAAACAGGAGAAACACACAAAGACAACCAGACCCCTCAAAAAGCTCCATGTGGAACCGCTTCCAAACATAAACCAAGATGGGGTGCAATGCTAACTCTGCTTGGTAAAGCCAGACTATTTGTCTCCCACAACAGATGTACAGTCATTTCAGACCAAAGCACAAAGCATGTGCTCCATCCACAGACGAACAATCAATAGTTAACAGACAAAGCAAGTTTGATGTTGGATGTCCAGAGCCAACAGCAGCCCTGATTTCATCTCGGCATGCTTCTGATTAGCTTCGTCCAAAGTGAGGCTTTTGTTGTGTGAGTTAATCTGTGTGTGTGTGTGTGTGTGTGTGTGTGTGCGCGCGTGTGTGTGCGCGTGTGTGTGCGCGTGCGTGTGTGTGTGCGTGGCCACAGACCGCTGCTTAAAGCCACAGCTGCGTGTGCGCTTCAGCCATTTGCAGTCGAGAGAGTTCTGGGTATAACAGTTCCTGAGCATTCAACAGACAAAGGTTAGCACAACAATGCTCATCGATATTATAATAATTCTAATTTACTGCTATTTTATTGCTTTTCTATTATTCTATTATTATCTTATTGCTTCTGTATGCTGCTGTCGCGAAAAACTTTCCCCTCGGGGATTAATAAAGTAACTACCTAACCTAATATGGATTGGTAGACAGATGGTGATGATATTTTGGGCCCGCCATAAGACATAATCTGCAACTATGTAAACAAAGCATGTGTGATTCAGTGAGATCAGCAATGGCAGACTAATGAGACTAATGTGTTGTACTGGTGTGTGTAACACCTACTGAGACCAGTGAAGCCGGGCGCTGCCGATGCCTGCATAGCCTCCCTTCTGTAGTCCCTGTCCTTCGGGAAACTGTTGACAACGGCCGTCTTTGTTGCCTCTTTTTGTCTCTGTTCTCTGTAAAAGTAAAAAAAAAAAGAAAAAGAGACAGCGCCAATGTTAGCCATGCACGCATCCTTTATGTGACACTTCAATGACTAAAAGTAAGCGTGTAAAATCAAGTATTTTTGGCAAAAGGGATTGTAGCTACCGCTCCAGCCATTCTTTGGGCTTCTCCCACTGGGACACCTCTGTCCTGCAGTTGTAGTAGTATTTCTTTCCAGAGGAACTGATGTGTTCTGACCAGTCGTCACCAGGTTCGTAAGGCTGAGAAAAGGAGCAAATATTTAGGAACATGAGGACAACCACACAGAAAGAAAGAAAGAAAATGTGTGTGTGTGTGTGTGTGTGTGTGTGTGTGTGTGTGTGTGTGTGTGTGTGTGTGTGTGTGTCGAGAGGGTGTGATGCAACAGCTTGTAATGTAATCTGAAATGTACAAAAGATATTGGGATGAAAGCAGAAAGCTATAGTTGGGCTATTTTCAGACGAGATTTTCAAGTGGGAGGGAAGGCTTATTTCAGAGACGGCTTCAGACGGTTGAGGTTACCAAACAAACAGATAGCTGCTTAAAGGATCGCTGTATTGTGACTGCTGTTTTGTGCTCTGCTTCCCACACCGAGTTCGACTTTTACTAGGAAACCGTGCGCTTCGATCATGTTTTAATGTTCCATTTTTAGGATGTTCCTTAGGTCCAACATCGAGAGACAAATGCTTGGAAAAATAAAGTTTATGTCTAAAAGAAGAGCAAACAGCGTAAAAACCGTTTGTCCTTCTTTACTTAAATAGAATGGAAATGTTAATCGAGCGTAGAAGGGTGAGAGGGCGAGTCAATTATGAATTGTAGAGTAAAAACGTACGACGAGAACTTCCTGTACATTTAATGTGAGTATTTGAATGTTTTTCTTCTTTACGTCAAGAAGACGCAACGAAAGCCGAGAAGCAATTTAGACTATTGTACTAGAAAAACAATTTGACTCCATCATCGGCTCCTGTGCTGAAGCATTACTTACTGTGTCTGATGTCCTGCTGGGGTTAGAATGTGAGTTGGAGCTATGAAGGGAACTGTGGTTGTGAGAGTTTTCTTGTGGAGAATAACTGGTCCCTGCAACAAAACACAACCAGACAGAAAGATCCATCAGTAACAGCCAACAGCAAGAAAACAACGAGCTCACCGTCTCAACTGTGAAAAGCCTGGGTGATAATAAGAGCTGTCATATCTGCCTAAATCTTTTTTAGACATATTCTCAATAATAATAATAACAAATATCCCCTCAGTGGGGACGGCAAAGACAACAAAGACAACGCTCCAACCCTACGATGATGATGATGATTACATACAGCGCAATACAGATCTCGTGCTCTGATTTAAAAGCGGATGTGTTACAGTAGAACATTTGTTAAGAGCATCCTTATTCCATTTTTACTGAAAACATCTGCCTTAACTGTAGAACAACGTTGATTTGGTTTGGTCCTCCACCTGCTTGCCAAACAAAGCATCCACAGTTAAAATATGTCCATCTCAGTGCTCGGCTTCCTTCTTGAGGAGATATCCGACCACAGTCGACACCACGGCGGGTAGAACAAGTGGAACTATCAGATGACAAGATTGAACCTGCTTCTAATCTCCTCAGATCTGCCCCGCTGTTATTAGATGTTACAAGCGGAAGACTTTGGGGATATTTTGGACATTTTTTTAAACCTGCTTCGGGGTTACCATTGTATGTCAATGAAGCAGACCAGAGCAGGGAAAGTATGAATGAAAGGCCTCTGGTGATACGGTTCTCTTTTACACAGCAAAAGGAAACGAAGGACACACTCAGGATATCTGTCCACACGCTGCAGTCCACGGCAATCTGTCCACACGCTACAGTCCACGGCAATCTGTCCACACGCTACAGTCCACGGCAATCTGTCCACACACAGGATTGGTACCAATCTGTGGCTTTTCCACTTGTACCAAATCACCTTTACAGTTTGTAAAATATCATATTTAATAGAACATATTGATTATTTTTGTTCACAGCTGAGTCATAAAAAACAAAAGATAAAAGCTGACTAGTATCTCACCGAGTTGCCGCTCGGGGAAAACAAATATTTTCAAGGACAATTTTAGTGACATAAGTCTGTTATGACGAATGAGAATCACATCTGGAACCAACCAGTTCCTGTATGTGGAAGCTGACTGTAAAACATACAGTAAAGTGTAAAATTGCTTCAGTACTGGAGATGTTCAGATTCCTGTCCATGACACAACATCATCAGGGAGGCGACTAATCGCTCCCAAATTCATTCTGCAGCAGGACAACAAGTCCAACGATACAGTGACGAGGCGTCAGAACCAAGAACCAGTGAATCCTGCAACAGGTGGTTTGGTACCAACAGAGCCCGATTCTTAACATCATGGTCTCAGCCTGGGATTACACCAAGTCCAATACCTTCAGGACGAAATCCAAAGAAGAAACGTGACAAGTTCAACAATCCACCGAACACCTAATGTTGATTGTTGGCGTCTCCGGCCGCTAGTGCTCTATGACAAAGGACATAAAGATGACAAAAACAACACATCACCTTCTTTTAGCTATCTTTTAGTATCATGTATATCATTTACATAGTTTTAGGACTAGCTACAGTATAAAACCTTGATTCTAAGTTTACAGTACATTATGCCTTTTATCCTTTTTTATAGTCCAGAAGGTGATGTGAAGGTGATGTGAAGGACAATGTATGAAGCAGCATCGTCGAACAACCACGCTGTCAGGAGAGCGAGCAGTTTCTGTCGTTCACTTTTGGACGTAGCAGAGTTGGTAATAAGCAGGAAACAGAGTCACAGCAAGTTCGGCTGATGTTCGAAAATGTCTTTTGACAAATGAGGTGCAATAACAAGACCATCACAACTGAAGGATGTTGAATCCAGTCTTTGGTGGAAGGAGCCGACAGGAATCTATTCAAATCTATTTCCTGTTTTCTGAACAACTTCCAAATATTTGCATCAGTTAGTATGAATAGTTTCAATTGGAAATATTCGCAGGAAAGTATTTTGCATTTTCATTTAATTTACCTGTCGAACCGCCGGTGTGTAAAGGCCTTTAAAACCTTCCCCTGAATAAATGCCAAATTGTGAATTCTGTTCATTTTCACACTTAATGGATTCAGAGGGCACAATAAATATCATGGCAACAACTTGGTTAAAATTTTGAAAATGTTTCCGCACTCGCACGCATGTAGAAGCACAGCTTACATTCAGTTAACACCAACTGTGATGCAGCGCACATGTTGCACGTTCACATTGTTCACATCACATCGTCATTTTGTGTCGGTTTGTTTGAGGCAGTTGTCCGTAGTCGGTGTATTAGGTAATGTTACGTTGGCTTTGGTGTGAGTTGGCTCAGAACTCAGGGCTGGAACACACTGTCTGCGTTATTGATAATCAAGGAGACCGATGAACCGATATACAGTTGTAGTAAAAATGAAAATCTTTGTGTCAAGAATAACAAACTCTACTAACACAAAACTGAATTCAAATGACTTTAAATGAACAAATGCCGCCACTGTGTAATCTTATTATGAAGGTATACTGCATTGTGGGGTATTTATTGTAAAAACTAAAAAAATCCTTTATTGAAGCACCAGCAGAATGTTTGATATTTGATTTAAAAATGTGTTTGGGGTTTATTCATTGATAGCTTAACTTTGGGATTTTGTTGCGCTGTTTTTTTTGTTGTTGTCACGTACCGAGTGTAGTTGTTAAAAACTGGAGTAACGTCCACCTTCTGCTCTGCTGTGTGAGCGACGCACCGGAAAACAGAGAGCGAAACAGAAGAGCAGCGCCACAGAAATCAGCGCGACTTTCAGTGACGGAAAAACACATGAGCGACTCTCGCAAACTGAGCTAAAATGAAGTGGCAGCACAGGGACGGAATAAACACCATAATATCTTGTTTGGTTGTGGGGGGGGCAGGAGGTCCCGTCGGCAGGGCTGCTCTGATACACGTGATAACCAGTCGCTACGGCGACAAACTTTTACGAAAGTACAACTGTGGTGTTTTTGCAACTGAAGCGTAGAGGACTGTGGTGTTTTCAACTTGTGTCTGACCTTTGTAACACAGTCCTCTGACCTGCTGATGACTTCTCTGCCACTGAAGTGAAGCGAGCTTCTTCTGTGGCAGAGAAGTTCCCAGCGTTGATTGGCTATTACTCATGAGGTGTGACCAATCAGATAAAGCTGTGCGGGGCGGAGAGGGTGAGGGGGACATTTCTCAACACCACAGAGTGGTGACTGCAGACTGAGAGACTGCAAAAGAGCCAAGGCAGCGTTTTTTTTAATTAATTCATTTTATCTGCGATTAAATAAAAAAATAATACAGATAATCGTAAAAATGCTAAATATCAGCGGCGATAACCGGTCGACCCCTAGCGTGTGTTACGTGTTGCTGCGTGCCGTCATTTCATTTCGGCGGCCATATAAACGGATGAGAGCAGCAACACCGCCTGCACGCGTCTGAACGGGCAACTCTGAACTGCGACATGATTCCCTTTAGTCAAATAATACTCGCTCTCCGTTACGTCAAAACTTGGCGAGGGTAAACAAAAATCACGCAACTACTCATCACTTGTCGGCACTAAAAAAAAAAAAATGTCAATATCGATTGCCATTATCTAAGAGAAACTCAGCGGTAGGACCTGCATGACAGGTAACGCACACAGGTGTTAAAACACCACCGAGGCGCCACAATAGAACTTTTTATAGCAGATGATTTGACTTGTCATTGTAAGAAAAGAACAGGTGTATTATTGATGGCTGCAGGCTTTTGTGCATGTTGGTTCACTGTAACGGCTTACAGTTGGGACACCGAATGGCGCTGACGATCATTAATACACCTGTGCTTTCCCTATGAAATGACAAGTCACCACGCCTGCTGTGAAAAAGGTCTGTAATGGAAACAAGCTAACGGACCGACGCAGTAGTACAACAGCAACCTCTGGAACTGTTGTTGTTAAAGGAGTCTGGTGGCTCAGAAGAAAACCCAGAGGAAGATAACTGCTTCAGTTCCCAGTCAGAATAGTCTGTTTAACCGCAAGGTAAATAAGTGAAAATATTCTGAATACAGCGTGAACGTAAATTGATATTTGATTACGCTTCCACAGCAGAACACTGCTTAGCTTTCATGCAGCCGCCTGCTTCTCCAAACTGGTGACGTGCTGCTTCTTATCTACTGCAGGGAACACACTGAATATAGATACTGTACATACCTCATAAAACCCCACTTCAAACAAACCGAACTATCCCTCCGAGTGAAGATATGAGGTGACATGATCTGCATAAAAAAAACAAAAAAAAACCAAAAAAAAAACAATAACACAAAAAGTCCACTTGACAAAAGCCAAGCGTCTCATTAGCTCTACGAAAGCTTTATTAATTAGCTGATATGATCTACCGCCGGAGAGGTTTGTCATTTTAACAGGGGAAGCCGCTTGTCAGGAGCAGCTAATAAAAAATGGACCTGCTACCTGAGTGGTTGCCACGACGTCACCAATGCACCAAGAGCAAGAAGGTTATTATAATACGACTAACACTGAATTTCAAGTGAAGGTAGTAAGTGCTTCTGACACGAGCGAAGGCATTCCAGAAAACGAGTTTCCGATCAGGCGACTCCACAATAACTCTGGCTGCAATACGTTTAAATTACTTTACCGAGTAATTATTCTCATCCAACAGCAAGTATGCGACACTACTGGGACACGAAGGAAGATGGGGACGTCCTCAGTTAGTAATTAGTCAAACTGGGTTGAGTAACCTGGGAAATTGGAGTGTTACTGAAGCACGCGTGTATGAAAACAAAGACGGAAAGCTGGATTTAAATTGTGGATTTGAACCTTTTCCAACTTAAAACCAGACAGGACTTGCGAGTAAATTACCAATCAGCCTTTTACAGCCGTCGGTGCCACAATGCAGCCATTCACTGTCATTTACTGTCCCTGCAGCTGCCGTACAATAGTGAAGAATACATGATTACGTCAGCTTTCCCCATTAGTGCACAGATGTTTGCAATGAGCTCCACGTTCTTCAGAGAGCAAATAAGATTAAGCAATATTATATTCCACATCCCAGAATATTCAGCTGATGCCTCGATCCTGACCGCATCACTGTCGTGCCAAAAATCACGTTAACGCATCACCCTCTCGTGTAATATCATGATTATACAACAAGCTACCGCCTCAATAAAATATGCAATCAAAATGTTTTCATATCGTGGAGCAGTACGCTCTCAAAATATCAAACGTTTTTTTTGTTAGCGTGAGCCGTTTCCATGGCAACACATGGGGTTTGACTAACAACTGGAAAACAATCAGTCGCGTCAATAGAAGTATTGTGACGTATGTAATGTTTACTACTCCAGGAGGTAGTCCGACCCTTAGCAACATAGACGAGATCCCGTCCGTTCTATTGCTTTCTAAAGATGGTTTCTCAAACTGAATAAATACAGCACATAGAAACACTAAACTGCTCAGCTCCCTCAATCTCGTTGTAAGTTAGATATCCGCTGAAAAAAGATGTCGATGTATTATCACGATTTTAGCACTGTGTCATGTGTTAAAGATAACCGGCCCATCTAGCCGCCGCGAGGAGTGCGTGAGTCTCCGTGGCGTTACGGTACAAGTGCTCGGAGCGACAAAAAAGGACCAACAGAGACCTGATTTCACCAAACAGGTCACAACTAATCGACCTATAACAAGTTAAAACAACATTATATTCCATGTTATTTGAAATTCTATTTCAATTATATATTTGCATTGAAAAGGCAGCGTGATATTTCTAGTGATGAGCAGGGTGTGTCGTCATGGTGATTTGAGCACGGTCCATCTATCCAATCAGATCGCTGGGTCGGAACTACTTGTTGTATAATCAGTTGGTAACTTCTGTAAATTTAAATAGCAACAAACATGGACCATCTACAGCGTGTTATGAGCATAAACTGACAGCAATTAAATGATGTGATGCGACATGATGCTTCAGAGATTGATGTCCGGTAGCCTTCAAACCACAGACGTCACGAGCGGATCACAAGGGTCGACATTAGTGCCGTCGACTGATCAAAATCTGATCTCTTCTTCGCTGGACTTCCATCACATCAGCGGCTCTTCCTCCTAAAGGCCTATCAGAGCGAACATTTCACTATGCGAGTGTAAAAAAAACATTTTTCTACACTCTTCGACAAACAGGTTGTCAAAATACGACAAAATATTATCTCTCACTCGTCAGCAAAACTTTACATTTTCGGTCGGCGCTGAGTGACACTTATGTGTTAAAATGACAAATGTGTAAATAAAGCACAGAACGACATCTACTGTCAGCCAAAGTTAAACTGGTCTATTTGGTTACAGTGCTCTTAGAAGACGATGTTTCCACTCAGCCAGACTGTTTGTGGGTAAGGAACTTCCTCTCTGTTACAACCACAAGTGTTTCTGTACTTCCAACTATTCTGATCTTCTTCTCTCTGCATAAGCAGCCCAACAGACCACTGTGATCCAACCTCAGTGTTTCCCACACGTTCACTTTACAAAGGTCGGGACAAGCAGGTATATCGAGAGCCGCCTAAGTATATTCGGCGACCCATTCCGGCATTATTTATTTATTCTTTAATCTGTCCGAGAGAACGAAGCGATCGATTAAAAATCTCCCCTCGCGCTCCTCCACCTGTGCGCGATCTGCACCACGAGAGTGCAGCAGAGGTTGAGCTCATCCATGAAAGACGGGACGGAATTAACGTGACCGTCGTTGCCTGTAAAATGCAGCGGAGACTCTCGCGCTGAGGAAACGAAACGGGTGCTCTTTAATTAGGTAAAAAAACCGCATAAATACAACATCTTTTGGGTGCACCGTAACAACGGGGCCAGACCGGTACAGAACATGACGGTCACTTAGTAAGTGTGGGATCAGAGTTGCAGCACTGGTCGACCGAACGCCGCAACTTTAGTTTCAAATTTGAAGTCCTCCAGTTTCAATGCTTCCAGTCCAGGTTAGGTCAGCGTGTTGTTTTCGGGTGGCGCAGGACTATAGAACACTATATTTGACTCTTTTCAAAAATACTTTAGCAACAGACGAGTTGAATGTAGGCATTTAGGGAACAACTGTGTAACTGTACATGGAGAAAATAACCACCCCCCCAAAAAAAGAGAATTAGTCTCCTGTATCAGTCACAAACCGTGACACTCACCAACACAAGTTAAGTAACCGGAAACACTGCCACCCCTCCATCAACTCTAATACTCTACATTTTCAAGTGCATGAAGTCATAAAAAAAACCTCAAAACTAGAGATTCAGTTCTTTTCTGAGCAGAGAAGAAAGAAACCTTTTCTTGTTCACCTGTAATGTTTACAACGTGCAGTTACAATCTGAACACTTGGTAAGCAACATAAAATGTTTACTATGTGCATCTCACACGTTTCAGTAAAAGGTGTTGCAAACTTTTAGACATCTAGTAGACACACAGCAACATTAGCATTCATTTGGAGTCGTGTCTGATCACTGACAAATATGCTGAATGAGCCAGTCCAATGTTCCCTCCGTCTAAACCCCCTCCTGGGACTTCAGCTACCATTTGGGCCGTCTGGTGCTGGACAGGTAGTGGACTCTTGGTTTGTCAGAGACTGGTTGGTGCAAACAGCTGAAAATGAGACTGCTGAGCGCACTGAGCGTAAACAAGTTTGTGGGCCAGAAAACCAAAACAATAAGCTGAAAGAAGCAAACGCACTTAAAGCAGCTCTGGGAGATCCGAGAGGTGGGTGACAATTCTCTGTTGGTTCACCACAACCAGCAACACGTTACACATGACAACCATTTCATCCATTGATGATCGAACCCTCAGTTTCAAAACAGCTTATATTCACTTATTATTGATTTAAGTTTACGTCTTAAAATTCTGAACCAGGCCATCGTCTTTGATATATTAAAATCTGTTTACTATGATCATCACAAGTCATGTAAATATTCTAAATATTGCTCTGTTAAAAAGGTAAACAGTTCAAATCAGCCTCCTACACATAGTAAGAGCAAAAGACTGCAGAATGAATAGCAGCTCTGACTTTGTTGTTTAACAGCCAGTCAGTCTCAGATATCTCAGCAGAAAATGCAGCACTTCAAATCTATTTACGGATCGAGTAACTTCGTTTGTCATTTTCAATTCCTGACCTAACCCAACCCGACTGTCACCACATCGAGCTGACCTCTGTGTTCAGAGGGAAACCCTGTTACATTGTTTACGTTAAGTTGCTTTGCAATCGCATGTCTGTCGCAGGAAAGTCCCGAGAAACTTCGGTTACCAGTTGATGCTAAAATTCTGAAAGCAAGATGTTACTTATTTTTCTGCAGAACTGAAACTCCCATAGACTCAGTAGGTACCTCAGACATTGCGCAATAACAACATGTGGAGGGGTGGCAGCGAGTGGTCCGCTGTGATTTGAGAGAATCGCAGAGGAATTTTGCCTTGTGAGTGGGATGATCGGGGACAAGCCAGACAACCAAAAGCAAACAGCATAACAAGTCATACCGGAATGAAAAGGAAATACCTCGAAGACAAACATCTGGATATCTGCACAGTGAAGGAGTCTCAGCTGCTAACTTTATATCAACCACACGTCGGCACAATGTTTGCGTCCTGAAATGCCGCGGTTATCATTGAGTTATCATCGAGCAGGACCTGCCGTAGCAATGCTCCACACGCTACGTAGGGATAACGCATAACTGAGCTGGGTGCTGATGTTAGTGTGTGTGTGCATATTGTTGCAATGCCATTTTGAAACACTACGAGTTTATTTTGGAATATATTAAATAGAGGGGTCTATGTTTTTAGTGTCAAATTTGATACTGAGAATCGTGGACGTTTTAGGGGTCTTGGTACCGGCTACCAGATTTCTGGTATCCCAACAGTCTGTCGACAGACTAGTTGAATTCAGAGCAGTGATTTCTGGACTTCAACATTTGCCCCACACACATTTCATCACCGTATTAATTTGAAAAAAACAAAAACAAAACGAGAGACACAATCTTGTAATTGAAACCACAACGAAGTTTGCTCGTCTACAACTAAGATTAAACCCCACGTCACGATAATTCTTTACAATTACACTGCAAACATGAATCAGACTGCTCGACTGCCAGTGAATCAAATTTTGAGAAATGGAGGAATGTTTTGTTTCTCTGTGTCAATGTTTTCTAGGAAAGAAAAACACAAGGAAACTAACCGTGCAAGATTTAAAACCGTCATCCAAATATGAATTTCCACTTTCTATTGCTGATAATCCACTTGTAGAAATCTTACTTCTGACGCACTCTTTGTAAAGCTGGCAACTGAACAAGTCCCGGTATGATTCCTGAACAAAGCAAAAATACACTTGCTCCCCCTGACAATACTCCTGAATACTTGGGCAGTGTGTAGTCTCACTATTCATTCCACTGAATTAGATTTAAAACACATCCACTAAACATCTTTACTGCTTTAGAAACCATATTATTCAATCAACTGCTGACAGCTGAGGTTTTCCACAACTGGTAAAAATTCTGTCTTTTGGTAAAAAGACAAAACTGGGTTGGTTGCAACCAAAATAGATCGGTGCATCTATTTTGGGTTTTAATTGATTAAGTTGTAAAACCAATGCACTAAAAGGGAAAAGAACAATGGCCTTTCTGTTCCTGTCTTGCACGAAAACAATATCTGAAGCCATCAAAGGCGGCAGTTTGTTTTTAATCGAACCTATTTCGTCCCCAATAACTGCAGTCTCACCTCCGTCCCTGTCTCTGGCCCGGTGTGTGTGGACAGCCTTTGCTCTGCTGTGTCCTGTGCTGTCGATGTGTTTGTTTTCAGGACTGTCAGACCTCCTGAGCATTTTGCAGGGAGGGGTGACGTCCGAGGAGTCTCGCATCTTTTCATGCCGGTGGTCCCCTCCTGGGTGGCTCTTGGACGAGTATTTGAGAGTCTGCGGACACAACAAACACCTCACTAAAATCTAGCATCTTGAGAATCATCACCATCATTATTATTATTATTATCATTATTATTATTAAGTCTTCCAAACTAGTGATTCCCTGTTAGACACACAGACGGACAATGTCAAAGTACTTATGCATCAAAGTTTTAATATTTCAGAAATTAATTCGCAGAGCTAATCTCCATTCTTGCAGCTAAATATTTATGACCTGAGAGCTGCTAATTTAGCTCTTCAGTTCTTTCTAATGCAATATTAATAATTAACCACATCAGCTACACTAGTATTTTTTTATGTGTTTATGTGCACTAACACGTTTATCATTTCTGACAACGACGAAGTAAACAACGTCTTTACAAACAAACATGAGCCTACATTTCCGGCACTGGTGACAATATTTCCAATCAAACAGTTCACACGTCTGTCTGCAGGTTATATCCGAGCACTGTGCTCTTCTCAGAGCTTCGCTCGCTGTTATCCTGAAAATGACAGATTGCGGTCAGGCCCTGATCGGACCGGCTAACAGGCAAGCTAACAGGCTACCCATAGCTCAGAGCTGCAATCAAACTCGTCAGTACCTTTTCCAAAACTGCTGAATTCGACGAATACATCCAGCCTACGTCGTCTTAACATGGCGATATTTACGTTTGGAGCCATTTCCTCGACTTAAACCTCTATTTTAAGCTGAATCTTCTACTTTTCGTGTTATTTTCCGCACTGACTGGGGCCTGCTGCGCTCCCCTGAAGCCTGAAGCAGAGTGTCCATTTTAATCTGATTTGCTGCTACCAGGCTAGCAGGCTAACAAGTACCTGGTAGGGCTGAGAGTCTCTTCGGTCGCACCTGCAAAGAGAAAGAAAAGAGTTGTGAATGCGAAAGCGTCAAACGTCGACGATAAGTAATGGTTGAAAGTGCTGCAACAGCTGAACGTGCAAGTTTCCAGACACTTATTTTGCTTTCAGTAAAAAAATGGCGGATTGTCAAAGCGAAGCTACGAGAAAAAGGAAAATCCGAATAAGTAACGTTAAAAAAAGAAAAAGAAAAGATGATTACCCATCGCCGAGTCTCGGTTGTTTCCTTGCATACATTACCATCAATGCCGTGTTAGTGTGTTTGGAGTGGGATGTGAAAGACTGATAATGGTACTATGTTGTTTTTGTTTTCTTGTTGTTGTTTTTTTCTCGTTGATTCAGCGACCTAAAACCGTCAATTATTTCAACCTAGCTCGGCGGGTGTTGAATGCTATCGGCAGCAGTGGTCTGAAGAGCGCCCTCACTCAGTCCATCTCCCACTCCGACACTCAGCCGCGTCTCGGTCTGCCGACAAAACCGAGCTGTGGAGCTGCGCGCCGGGTTGCCAGGTCGGAGAAAATCCACCGCCACGGGAACGCCTCCTTAAAGTCAGGAGTACCACCAGAGAAACACACCATTCAGTCGTTCTCCCGACAGTTTGAACGTGAGGTGTTGTTGCTTAGTGTTTTTTTTTAAATGGAAACGTATTTTAATGTCACTCGGCTACAACTATTATTTTTGCCATAATATTTTGAGTTAGTGTAACAAAAAAAACAAACAAACAAAAAAAAAGGGATTAATGGAGGGTCAGAATTTCTCTGGAGACAATCTCAAGCGCAATGATCATGATTTTACTCAAAATTATTCAATGGAATTGAGACTTTAATTAAATACGACTGACAAACGTGAATATTGTACAAACCTGGCAACCTGACTGCAACCCCATTTTCCACCTCCCCCTTCCGATGGTAACATCCGGGATACAATGTAGCCTCAAAAACTTGTAAACCCACTCATTTGTGATGTAGAATTGGACACATTCTCATTTTCTACCCATGATATCGTTTCAAGTATTGGAATCAATAATGCAGCTCGACCTTTTTTAGAGCTACAAATATTAATAAAGTTTACAGACCGTTATTGCCCTCCAGCAGGCAGCAGGCAATGACTTGTTCTCTCCTGACATCTAGTGGTTGTACTTTGACATCGCAGGTAACATTTATTTAAAGATCAGCATATCAATTATATCTCTGCAAGTATTTCAGTGACATCCATAGCTACATAGTATTCCACCTCATAATTTTTGAGAGCACATTTTCCTTTGTTACATAATTTATTTATAAACGTTTTATTTATTTTTTAATTTTTTTATTTCAACTGTACTTTTTACTGTTTTTAGTTACAATAAATGCCACAAATGCCACAAGAGTGTGCTGGAGCTATAGTATACAAGGATCACCAAACATATATATAATAGACCCTAAAATATTAATTAAGTAGTACCATAAATAAGTATTCAAGGTGTACTGTGTCCATCTGAAGCAGTTTCTTAACATTTTATTGCGCTGACCAGTATCCATTGATGTTTCAGAGTGAGTTGCTGTCAGAAGAGGGCTGCTGGGCTCCATTGTTCCCTGACAATACATCCCACATCACATCCCAGGCTGAGGACAAAAGAAGCTGCGGTTCAGCATTTTGGCACACAATGCACTTTAATGTGGGGACAAAAAGGGATGAACTGGGTGCTACTATTGTTAGCACACACATTTCTGGAACTTGTTCATCCACAGAGGAGTTTTTTCTGTTTTTGTTTTCTTTTTTTGCAAGGCTGCATGTTCAGTCTTACAATACATGTAAGATGGGTGTTCAATTATGTTTGCTACATTTAATAATAAAAAATGGCTTTATCAGGATGAGTGGTCCTTTAGATTAAACACTGTGACTGAAAAGAAACAAGCTAATTAGACAGAATACATTCACATACTTTAGAAATAGCCCTATTTGGTCCTTAACTACTTGTTGCTTTTGATCTAATATGACCTGTAGGGGGCGGTATCGTACTGTTATTCCTACTGTCAAAGTAAGAAAACTCACCAAAGTGGTACCAAAGTGCATCCATCACCTGACAAGTCCTAAATAACATCGAATTAATTTAAAAAAAAAAAAAAAAAAAAAAAAAAAAAAAATACAGTGAAAGTCAGGTTGGCTTTATTTGAAATATTTAATAATAAAAAAAAGCTGGCTCAAATATTGTTTCTTTAAGGACCAGAAACAATCAAAACATTAGACAAAACCTATATATATATATATTTATATATATATATATAAAGATATAGCAGTAAATTATCCACAGTGCATGTGTTGATTAAAAAAAACGTCAGTGTGAAATCATTTGCAGATATCAGTGATTCTACAGGTGGGGAACAGATATAAAGAAGGTGAAAGTTTGACAGATCCGCCACGATAGTGCGCAGGTGCAGAGATTGCAGGTAGAAACAGTAATGAATCAATAATTTCACACATCTAATTCATGTTGAAATTGCCTGACGTGATGATTAAACTAAACTAAACTAAGACAAATAACTTTCCTTTTAGACACACTTTCGTGAATGGCAGTTCCTTATAAATATTTAAATTCGATTATAAACGCCATTTCCCAAAGAATAATGCTTTCCAAGTGTGATTGTTTTATTTTCCTCCGTCCGCAGAGGCGAATTTACGACGTGGGCGTTAGCTGATGATTGACAATAAGAGAAGCCAATTAAAATACAGGACTGAAATACTGACCACGCCTTATTCATATATTGACCAATGAACGAGCAGATTGGGCGGTCTGGGTAGAGAAGTCCCAGTCCGAGGCTGATCTCAGATCAGATTTGTGTTCCGTCATGTCCTGGCGCTAACGTTGTGTCTAAATATACAAACCGTTCGCAAGTCAGCGTCTTTTACAGGCCAATTTATGTGTCTTGGAGTGTGTCACAGCCGAGGCGTTACGTTTTGAAAGGTTGTGCAAAGTAGACAGACAGCCGGAGAGAGCGGGGATGAATTAAGGGAGCGTGAAGGGACAAAGTACGGCTTCGAAAAGTGGGAAGTAAAAACCAAAAGTTGATTGTTTGCGAAGGACTAGTTGGAGTAGCTACGTTTGTGAGCAGCACGAAACCATTTACCTCCGATGCACAGTGAGTACTAACATCACGTTATTGTTTAGAGCCGTAAGCTTCCCAACTGTCACAACAATGAAAACTAAAAGTGCTGCAACAGGGGATTTTCAAAATAAAAATAGTCGAAGGTATTATGGTCTTGTGGAGACTACAAAACATAAAGCAATAATGCAACGACTCACCTAATGATAGAGTAATGCATCGACTCCGCGTTCAATGAGGTAACCTAACAGGGAAGTTGTGTTGCTGCTAATAGAGCTCGGTGCATGATATTAAAGTCACCTTTTTGGAGCTTAGCCCGCGATACACACGCTCAACGTGTTTTTAATGAATAGGAAGGCTAACCTGGCGCTCTGTCTAAGACTACATGCGCACCCAAATGTGAACTTCTTCACTAAATTTTGCTTTTTAGTGCTTTTTTTTTCTTTTCAATGAAAAGTCCCCCAGACATCTCGCCCTGCGGAACGTGTCGGTGAGTGCAGCGCTGAACGTTTGCGTCGCAATTGCGATGATAAATTGTTGATGGTTACAAACTGGAACCTCTTGTGACGGCACAGCTTAGCCTCGAAAACAAAATAGTCACTGCTAACATATACAAAAAAAAAAAAACAACAACTATAACTGAACAATATTTCCCCGTGACACAACGCTCAACTTCCACAAAAGACGCCCACACCCTAAACGCACGTTTGCTTGTCGTCCAGGAAGTGCAGTGTGCCGCGGAGCGTGGTCAGACCGACTGCAGAGCCCTTGTGCCCTGCACAGTCCAGTACGTGGTGCCTCGGAGCTTGTCACTGGCTGACAGCGCCAAGCCTCTTACTGGGCTGCCTCACCGGGAGACTCAGCACTGGGCCAGCTCCCATTTACTCAGCCATTTGTTTTGCATACCTTGAATGTATATCTCACAATGAGGCACAGCACCAAATGATTTGTCTCGCACAATCCCATAATAAGCACTGTTACCATGCCTTGATATGAGTAATATCCCCTGGCATCTGATATAGTTAAGACCCTTCTTTTTGTGCTTTTACTTCAGTATGAAATTGGCCACTAACCGTCTCAAAAGCCAAACTATGTGTTTCTTTATGTGGTAAAAATTCAGTGACATCCAAGTTGTCAGTTGTAATTTCTTGAAAATGGAAATACCATTATTTTGCATTCCACCGAGTCATTTGTGCCCCTTTACAGTTACAGTCTGCATACTTCTTGGACGCACACATGGATGTCATTTAGCAGACGAAACGGAGCAATTGTTTTTTAGTGGAAAACGTTCATTCAGTTAATTAGTTCGAAGTAAAGAGTATTTTAACAAGTAAAAGCTATCACCTACTTCAGCGCAAAGCTGCATTTCAATGGTGAACATTATACTGTTTCACTTTCAATCTGTTTCTAATTGTGTAGATAGCTTCAGTAATGTTAAACCTCACTGCTGGCTTGCCAGGTACAATGTCTGCAACATGTCTCATCATTCATTCATGATTTTGTTGGTATCCTCAACAATGTTATAGTGCTCTGGCTGTGAGTAAAAAGAGAAAGGCAGTGAGAGGATGACCTTCTTTCGTTTGTATTTGAATGCCAATGAGGGGACTCTCCGGAGAGCCGACATTTCTCTGCGTAAACTCTCAAACCTCAGTGGTTTATCTGCAGTTTTGGCCGGCTGCTCTGCTCTCACTGGGAGTAACCCAGTTCTTCTTTTAAATCCTGCCTAGAAAAAGGTGGGAGGCCTTCAGTCTGCATTCCAAATGGGCAGTGAGAGTCTCTCAGGAGACTGTGATTACAAGTATTTTAGTCCAGTTCATTACTCTGGTTTGTTTGGTAGGTCAACAGCAGAGCATCACGAAAGGGGTGTGACGGTTTCATTACGGACTTGACGTGATAAATGGGCTCAGAGACTCTAAGATTGATGCTGCAAAGGTTTGCCACCTGGAAATTGTCCTGGCTGGGGCGGCCTGCGTGAGTGCCTGTGGCAAGAAAACAGATGCTTGGCCCTTGATTTTTGTGCACACAGTTCTGGAGCGTGTATGCGGAGGCAGTCGAGGTCAGGGTGGGGTCGGATGTAGCGGCTCAGACGAGGCCCAGCGTTGGAGAGTTTGCCCCTTGTTGGCCTTCTGAACAGGTGTCTCCGAGCTGCAGCTCTGCATAGCTCACATTCCCAGGGTTTTGTTCCTGGCGTGGACGGTCACCGAGTAGGGGGAGGAGGGAGGTGTGGGAACTAAGAATGCTATGCATGCAAAGCTCAACTCCCAGAATTCATCTGAACAACCTGCTGATAGAGACAAACGCTTCCTGTTGTTGCAACAGCCAGGCTTGTGTTGATGAGAAACCTGTCAGCAGCCTGTTGGGCTGCTCATGGCCGGGGACAAAGCTGAGAGTTTGCCTACATAACCGATTGTCAGCAGGAAGGCTATTTTCTTGGGGCTTAAAGGTGGGTAGGATACAGTGGTTTAAGATTCTCAATCCAAGTATTAGTTTGGACCACTATCAGCTCTCTCAGAATCATGGGAAAATGCCTTGTCTGAAGAGAAGTGCTCTGATTGTACAAACCTTTCCTTCTCAAGCCTAAATGCTTCCACAAATTCATCATCTTTAATAGGTACCAAATGAATCCTAATTTGAGGACTAAGGACAGGCAGTAGCCGTGGCGCTTCTCATTGGTCTTGGACGCAACACTTTGAAATACAGTCCTTTTGGTACTGGAGTAAAGCAAGAGACTGAAGCATCCAGAGAATGTAAAAGGGGGTTGTCAGATGGTTTTGGCCCCTCTTAATAGTTAGACGAGCTAATGGTGTTCTTGTGGTGAGTTCACTGGCTCTTCATCAAGCGTTGAGAGTTGTCTTGGCTCAGGTCTCTGAGGGCCGCCTCCTGACATATTGAGGTGAACCTACTTTACAACTAGCCATCGCTAAACTTGGCATCATATGAAATATGAATACAAGCATGTTGTCGCAGTAGCTCAATCCATTTAGTCTGAAGCCAGGGTGATAGAGATATTTTCACGCTGCATATCCTAATCTGTCTGAGGTCTTAAATGTCATATTTTCCAACACTGCAGTGCCTCTTGTGAAATTGAGCACTATAAAGAGATACGATTATGAAAGTAAACTTCCAGGAAGAAGAAATCTCAGTAGAAGAGATCTGCTTTGGTTCACGGAGTCGTTGTTATGGTTGTGATGATCTGAGCAACATACAGAAATCAGTCCATCCGTACCCCCACAGACACACGAGTCTTTCCATCCATCCACCTAACTGTTCATTCATTCACCTACTTACCCATCTATTCTTGCATTTCATTCATCGATCTATTTATCCATCCATCCTGCTGTCCATCCTTAATCACCATCTTTCTCCGTGGTATCACTAATCTCCAAGTCCTGCTGCTCTTCTGATCCCAGACGGAGAGATTAAAGCAATGTATTTGGCAGGGTCTCAGGCAGGGTCACAGTTGATGAGCATCACCAGTAGTGATGCTGTGTTGTTTAGCCGCTGCCCGCTCTGCGGAGGTGTAGAGTTTCCCACGGTAGTACCTAAGCCTCTGCGGTGCTGCGGTGGAATGAGCCCACCCAGCAGATGCCAGCCACCAGATATCGGCGTTGGCCCGGTTGTATTCCAGCCCGTGTACATAAAACGCTGTGCTCACCGTGCAGGCATGCTGCCCTCCTGACTCACTGTGGGCTGTGTTTCGATGGAGAAAGCAGAGAGACCAAACGGACGTTCGGCAAAATTAGAGTACTTGTTGTGGGGAAGCAAGTCAGACCTGAATCCTCGGGGAGAAGGTTAAGCTATAATGTGTTACTGTGTATATAGGCCGAGACATGATGGGTCTGAACGTGTGCTGTTTGTTATGGGACACTGCTTCATTCCCGTTTTAAGGCAAACACAATGTACAGCACCAGTTACAAAGTACAGTGGTCTTCCTATTCATCTCCTTCTGTTGCCTGACTCCTTGGTTAATGTGTTAACGCCTTTGGGCTAACAGGAACTTGTACTTCCAGGTATTGCTGTGGGAATACAACATGCACCAAATGCCTCTATTATAGTCTTTCAAATGTGATGTTTGTCAGGTTTTGTAAGTCCGTTGCTTCCAACTTTGTTTAAAAGGAATCGTTTACAAAGGAATTGTTGCACAAGCATGTGGAGACGTACCGTATATCTGTAAGAGCTTGTAAGCAATTTGTCAGCAGTCGGTGAAGGATATAGCCTTACATAGAGAGGCGGTGGGTTCATTTGACTGACGTCAAGCTTATTTGTCAAATGGTGTTTTATTTATGAGGGTTTTCCATGCATGGCCCCTGCCTAGCTTTACTACGCCTGTTCCCCTTATGGCAGCCCTGTGAATAATTCAACATACTTGGAGCAAACAGAACTTAAATAGCCCAAAGTGTGTGTTTGTTTGCGGCTCTGTCCAGTAAATCACAGCAACTGCAGAACATGTACTTTGTAGTTATGTTTGTTACAAATAAAAAATAAAATAAAAAAATGGATTTAAGGATTTTTCTGGATTAATATCAAATATTGAAACATACGTGATGGACCGGACAGTTCAGCATCATACTGAGTATTACTGGACATTTTTGCCACTTGACCTCTTGGCTTCAAGTTTCCACCACCAGCATGCGAGGATCTATGTCACCTGTCAGTGATGAGTATCCGGTGCTCTATTAATGGCCCATGAGATTGCAATATTCATGTAGCTTGTGTGCATATTTAGAGTGCTTTGGACGCTTGGTTACCATACACTTGTCCTGTGACCCGTGTTCTCCTGCCTTGATCTCTGAAGATGACAGCGACAGTAACTTGACCACGCCACGTAAAATATAAACTGTAATTCATCTAAGGGTAATGAGAACTCATTTATGCTGTTACACACACATGACATGCTGATGTCAGCGCCATCTGCCTCTCGCTTGTTGCTGTGAGGACCTCAAGTCATAGAGGTGACATTTTCTCTATCAAACGTTGTCAGGTTGTAGAAGACTAACGGTGACAGGCTTTATAAATAGAGTTCACGTACAAATTAATATTCAGTACACAATCTGCACCTAATGTCGGCTGTTGTTTTTCTAATTTGGACCGTATAAGCACCTCGTTCCCTCTGCTGGCTTGCACTCAGAGATCTCCTTCTGGGGAGGGATCCTACTTTCACAACATGACTCCTCTTGCCTTCTTGGCTGCATTCATGCTTGATATCAAACGCGATGAGGAGAGAAAACACAGATGTTCCAGTGTTGCCTACTTCTCTGATGTTAATCTAATGCCATTTACTTACATTTAATTAGTGGATGGCTGCACTCGATTGAACCGAGTTTCATTTCCTGAGGCCACTCAAGATATCTGTTCCACTCTTGACCTTGTTGCAGTGTGAGCATTGATTTGATGACTGGCAGGAGACTGAGTAATTTGGTATGCTGGGTCTTTGTGACGGTGGGTGGTGTCTCGCGTAGGCCTTGAGCCCTTGAGAATGCTGCTGATTGGGCCAAGAGGGTTTTCTCCCGCTGCCTGTTTTCTGTCAGTTGGCAGGGACCCTTTCCAGACAGTGATGCTGGTTTTCACGGGTAAATCCCCCCTTTGTGTGTGGGGTGTCTCAAGCAGTGTCAGCTGTAGCTGTGCACACTTGTTGTTGTGTCTCCTGCCACCTCCTTCTGGCTGCAGGGGCCCCCGGGGCTGCATTCTTATTTGTCTGTTAACTTCTCAGGCCCTTTATTTGTCTCTCCGCTACACTTCACAACATAAAAATGTTTGCCGATTGGCAAATGGAGGCCTCTGTGTTTGTGTGTGTGTGTGCGTGCGTGCGTGTGTGAATGCATGCTTTTGTCTCTGAACTTGAAAGCATGTTCTCCAGCTCCTGTGTTTGTATGTGCATGTACTGGACAGGCATTCATTCATCTTTCAACCACCAGGCCCACTCTGTCTACTCCCTCGCTGCTCATTGAGTGCAATTAGAGCAATGCGAGTGTGAATAGCCCTTCACAACAGCCTATTACAACCATTAACTATGCAATCTTCATTCTCTGATGGATTGGCCCACGTGATTAAAAGTACTCACTCTGGATGATGGCAGACAAGGGGATAGGATTGTGAGCTATTTATGGGACAACAGACTCTACTCTGTCTGTGGCCTGTAAGTCATGTAAATCACTTTTGTTTGAGTATTATCCTCTGCTACATTAGCCAGTACTCACATGTCCACTAACAGGCAGCTTGAAGTAATTCACATCTAATCAAAGGCATGTTAATCAAACATTTCAAGGGACTGACTGTGCGTTTCAATCCCCATACTACCATACTATGTAGTATGCCTGAAAAATATTCAGTATGTCATATTCATAGCATGTGCACTGCCAAAAATACCAGGATGTACAACTACATCTGGTTTATTTTGTAGTATGCATGCCAGCATGCCACACTGGCTGGTGTAACCCACAACCATCTGTGCAGCAAAGGATATGTCACCTTGACTGAGCCACAGAGGGAAAGCTCCTTTTTTTTTTTTTTTTTTTTTTTTTTTTCTTTTGACTTGAAATGGGGTGCTATGGATTTGTGACGGATATGATCAAGAGGGTCAAAGTTCATAGTGCCTTTTAATGATGAAGCAAAATGTCCCAATTGTATGCATAATGTTTCCAACATGTTGTAGTATGTAAAGTACAGAAATAAATTGGGATTTGGATCACAGCTTGGGATTCGGGGGTTTGGTCAGCTCTGACATAAAAAATAAACCCACTGCTTTTTGTTATTGTGTCGGAGAGTTAAACACACTGAAGCTAACACATGCAAATGAGCACTTTCACTAATTAACAACATATATGTTATGTAAATAAATACTAGTAAATACTAATGGTAAAGAAACACAATTAACAACCAGCATGGTATAAAGAACACTTTCAATAAAGATAACAAAAAACAACAGAACTAAGAAGACTACTGAAATTTTCCAGCTGATGGCAACATTACTATATGCTATTTATTATTATTACAGAAATAATAGATGACACATTTCTGGCTATCTGTCCAGGGTGTACCTCGCCTTTGCCCAAAGTCAGCTGGGATAAGCTCCAGATCCTGTGACCCTGTTCAGGATAAAGTGGGTGTCGATGATGGATGGATGCTTATCCCTCCTCTTAAGCATGAGTTAAATTAATAAAAAAAAAACTCTGACCTTTTTCACTCCAGCTGCCACTCCAGTTTTACGTTATAATGACTGGTCTGATATATGGGCTGTCAAATTGGTGACATTTCATTGATCTGATAGATCTGCGTGATGTGAAGTGCGCCGCAGGCCAATTTTTTTAAATTATTTTTTATGTTCTCTTTGGAACATACACTTCCTCCAGTACACCATGTACTTTGCCAGTTTCCAGTTTATGCTTGTCAGTTTTGCCACATTGGCGCTAAACTACCTTCACATTGCATAGACGTTACAAAACCAACATGAGCACTAGCGTGGTTTGAACCTAACATTACCACAGTCTTAATTGGGTATTTGCCCTTTCTTTAAGAACAGAGCTAGAATATAAACAGCTGTAATCACTATCTGCTGCCTATCATACAGTACCCTCATATCAAAAAAACACACGCCTCTGGTAACTATTAGCTCACCACTAATTGCTAAGTAACCTAAGTGCCTTTGAGCAGAGGTTTTTGGCTCTGGTGAAATTAAAGTGTGATATTTATAGTTTGCTTTGGCTTGTCGGTCCTTGATAACAGAAGACATATGGTGTTCATATGGTGTTCATATGCAGCAGTGTGTGAAGGAGGAGTTTACGCTGCCTGCAGAGATGGTGACTGTCCGGTCATGTAGTCGGTAGTCACTTCAGATTTGAATAGAGTTTGAATACATGTACAGGGTGGAGCTGAGGTTTGCGTTTTGAGTTCACGGGGTCGCAGAGTTTGTTTATGGTACATGGTACAACATGTTAAAGAACTGTAGCTGGTCTGGACTGACATGTTACTGAGTAACTCAAAACCTACTGATGCAATGGCTCAACTTACTGTACCCGTGTTTCTGCTTATTCTGTTCAGTAGCACGCTGCAGCAATACTTACAGTACAACTAATAAAACACAAAGAAAGAAATGAGCGGGTGATGTTTCGTTAAACTAATGTGATGCATGACATAATAACTACCAAGATGCTGCCAGTGTCCGAGTTCTCCTGCAACCCAACCCTCTCACAGTTGCTCATTATAGAGGCCATTTTTCTGTCCACCCAGTTTCCTCTCTTATTTCCGGGGTCGTCGGCACCAGATCGAGACAAAGCAGCTCTTTCTCTGTCCGGTTTGAAGTCGTCCCTTCAGCGGCTGGATGCTAATCTGACTGACCATCAGCAGCTTCTGTCGCAGACAGGGAAAGACAGATACAGAGAAAAAAAGGACTGAGATAGATAGCAAAGAAGGGGATGGGGTTGTGGGGGGTGGCATGAAGGGTGATGACTGGACCATTTGGCATCCGGTGAACAGAGGAGTATTGTGTGCCAGTGGGCCGCTGTGGAACAGGCTGCTTTTTTTTTTTTTTTTTTTTTTACAGGATGAATCTGGTGTTAAAGCTCTTGAATCATTTGGGTTTGACCTGCCAGAGATACATATGAATTTAATGCTCAGTAGCAATGGACTGCAAATCAACAAATATACACTTTTTAAACAATATATGCCATGTTTTCAGTACTTTTTCCAGTAGACCAGTTTCTTTGAGATACTTTAGTTGTCTGTGGTATTTGACGTGTTGTAGCTGTTACAGTGGAATAAAGGAAGTTACACAAGATATGATAGTCTCATTGTAATTGTCGTCATAAAACTGTGACACGGGGTCAAACTACGAGCTGTCTTAAGAACACAAGTCACCAGGTCAGCACAAGTTCATTTAAGGACAGTTTAAAGAAGACAAGAGTTTCCCTTCAGAAAGATAACTTCATTTAGCGTTTATTCCCAGTATGTTAATTTTGAAGACCTTGGCTAGCAAATATAAAGTTGTAATTTAATCTCTGAGTAAATTGTATTTTAGAATTAGTACTTATTTCTGAGTTTGATCCCTGCAGAGTTTTTTTTTTATTTTTTCCGATGACCTCCAAATGTGTAGTCTGCTATTCTCACACTCATTACAATTCAGAATAAATGGGATGCTAATGGGCTAAATTGTCCTTGCAAAAGGTGGTTCAAACTGTAATAGACACAGTAGTCATAGTTTATGACAAAGTGCTGTAAAGCATTAGGTTGTGCAGGAGATTGAAACCGACCAACCCAAGTTCTATTCTCCACATTATAAGTTAGTGTACCATCAAAATCACTTTGAAGCTGTTATTTAAAGGTAAAATAGTTGCATACTGTTGATGGAAATAGATAAAAAAAAAAAAAAAATTGCTTTATTAATTAGAGTCACAAATTAACTGAAATTCTCCCTGGAATTCCAAAAGACTAAAAAAGACCAAAGTTGATAGAAACTCCTCTTTATCAGAATCATTAGGCAGACAATTATGTATTACTGGAAATGTGCTGAAATCTAAAAAGCCCAAACTTCTTCAAGTTCAGTGACATCGTTCGTTTTATCAGTATTCTCTGGATCCCTGCTGGTGTTCTTCCACATGGCTGAAAGCTCCTACAGTTACAGAATACCTTGTCTTCTAATGAGGTTCAGGGGGGGAGGGGGGGAATCAAAGGTAAAGCCAAGGGATCAGCAAAATGTCTAAGGCTCACTGTTTCAAACCTTTTCATTTTGTTAGTCTCTGTATGATGGTTCTATCGGGACCTTACACAGTGCACATTTCATTTCAAACAAACTGCAGCAGCTGATTTGCTGAGTAGCACAATTTCAGCCTGAGGGAGGAACCAATAAACAGTGAGATCAGCTTCTCCAGTGTTTGGAATGAAAATACACACAGTCTTTGTCCACAGTGGCTAATGTTTCTGGGAGTTCATATTACTGCCTGCTAAGCCTCTTCCTCTGTATGTTGTTTTGCATTGATGGACTTTGGTCAAGGTAGATCTTAACTTGAAAAGCTTTGTTTGACGGCCTTCCTGTGCTTCTCTCCGTGGTGTGTGGGAGCGTGGATTCTCTCATCACCAGCAGCATAGACTTGTGTCCTTCTGGATTAATCCATACAAAATAATGCAATGGACACCTTCAGTTAGTCAGCCAGCCAGGGAAGACAGGCCATCACCTTCGGAGAAGACATCAGTATGAGGCAGAAAGGAAAGGAGTGTTGCAATATCAAGTTAGGTTGATTGGTGTTAATCTGGTCTTTAATTCATGAATTCATGACAAAGTACAAAGAGCAAAACTTTGCTTAACTTTAAAAGACCAAAATAAATAAATGAAATAAGGACTGCAGTCTAATATTCACACTGATAGCTATTTGTGCACAATACCCAACTGGGTGGACTCTGTAACAAGATCTGTCTGAAGCTGCATCTCTTCACTGAGGCTACCAGCTCTACTCTACTTGACTCAACTTGCTTTTGGTATCAGTTACTTTTCTGTAACTAACAAAACACTGTGATGTCATTTTCACAACCGCCTTTCACTACTGCCGTAGAACATTCCACAGACAAAAACAGCAAATAACGTTAAGTGGGGGCTTTGTGCTTCTTTTTAGGACTTAAGTCGTTTGAGCACAACACAGCAGGCGAGCTTTGCTCTGAACACATGTCCACCTGCTTGTTTTCAGGCAGCCGGGGCTCGAGGGAACACACATCACTGGGGGAACAGACTTTGCCACAAGACCGGCTTCATGAAACATTCACTGGGTGCAAAACCTCCGAATGTTTGAAGACACATCGATGTACCTGCAAACAAACTGCTCCAGTGAAGGAGGGACGGGACACAAACCTCTGCGAGTCTGCGCCTAAAGAGCTTGTGGTGTGCAGTGTTTCCACCTTTTAGTATTGGCTCAGCTCGCTTGAAACCCTGACGGAGGCAACACCAAAAATAGTAGCAGGTAGCAGATACCATCAACGGACAATGGAAAACCCCCAAAAAGTGAGTAGAGTCGAGCCCAGTGTAGATGGTGCTTGAATACCTGTCCACATATTGACTATGCTTCGAGTTAGATTTGAAACATGCCCTTGCACTAACTTGCAACAACCCCACTGACCCCACATGTTACCTCATTGCAACTTATTGAGTTTTGATTGTTGACTTGCACCTACCAAGGGTGAATAGGTTTATTACAAGTCTCTACAGCTCTGGATTGAAAAGATTAAGAAGGCCGGCTTCATCATTGGCTGCAAACTGGACAGCCTGGAAAAGGTGGTGGAGAGGAGGACGCTGAACAAACTATTATCCATATTGGATAATCCTGACCACCCTCACCACCTGCTGCAGGGACAGAGGAGCACTTTCTCCAATAGACTCCTCCAGCTCCGCTGTCACAAGGACAGATACAGGAGATCATTCCTGCCCACTGCAATAAGACTCACCTCTGGCAAAATCCATCACACAACAATAACACCGTTGTCTGTTTTTCTTGGTTGTTTAAATATAAAAAAAACAAAAAACTTTGCACTATTGTTTAGTTAGTTTTAATTTAATTATTCTATTCTATTTAATTTTTTTCTATTTTATTGTATATACTATGCATTTTTATATTTAATATTTTTTTTACTGTTATTTTATTTCTTTCCTGTATCTATAAATGCTGCTGTAGCGAAAAAAAAAAATTCCCCTTGGGAATTAATAAAGTGTCTGTCTGTCTGTCTGTCTATAACTGTTCACAGAGGAAAGAAATGCAACTAACATATTTAACACTTGAAATTGATGTGTGAACAGCTTCCTGTTGTAGAGGTGTAGTATTGATGTGTATCACTCCCACCCCAGGCTGGGAGTTAGATTGTGTACACTTAGACATTGATTCATTTGCAGTGGATCATATTTGATTATGTTACATAGTTGAAGTAAAGTTGTGCATTCAAGAGACTCAGAGACATTCATGGGCGTTTTCACACCTGAAACTCTTCACCAAGGTTCATAATTGTAAACGTTTGATCCTTGAAGTTTTGGTTTCACATTGAAATTTAGTGAGCACACTAAAGAGCTTTCTATGACACGCTAACATCCATTGCTTGGTTTGTAGACGTCATGTGACTAATGTTGTTTGAATGGAGAAAAATAAAGGAAATAATTCTTTTCATTGGCAGTATATTGCTATTTTTGGTATTATGGCATTACGGACGGCACCTATTTTCTTCCCAGAAAATGAAGTATAAGCTTTGCCATTTTTATGGGTTTTCCAAGCCAAGTTAGATTTCTGCATCGGACTAAATTAGAGTTTACTGCTTCCCTCCCGATGTGCCCCCACGGCTCATTTTTACTTCTTTTCTGTTTTTTTTCTTCTTCTATTGTTTAATGATTGAAGACACATTGCATCCTGTAATTTCATGTAAATGGTCTGAAAGTCTCAACCATCCAAAAAGCATTCTTTTACACTGTGAATGAACCGACCCATAGTTGAGTTTGATCTGGACCGAAACCACCTCTATTGGTCTGCCGATGGATCCCCCTGAATATCACACACCAGTCCCAACAATGTCAGCTCAAAGCTTCAACAGTGTTGCTGACATTTAGACTGCAGAGCAAAGTTAGCGAGCCTGAAGGACTGTCCAACCAACCGTGACAGAAATGCTTGCTGCTTGTGTGCGAGTATTTATGTGCATCTCTGAGTATATTGTGTACAGCTGGGTGTATTTGCCAGGGTGTTAACGGTTGTTCATCAGTTTGCTCTCCTGTCAGTCACACCCGTGCAGCAGTGTGTACTCTGTTTATTGCAAGGCCTCCCTCTGAACCGAAAGTAGAAATTCTCCTTCAATAATCAATGAAAGATGTAACCTGCAGGCCTTTTCCCACCTCTAAGCATTTCACCCTCACTATTGATTCACAGATCCTCATCCTCGTTCATCCCTCACAGTTGTTTTAAAGTGGCTGAAACCTCTTAAGGCTCGGAAAGTGCCTCAGTCGACGTCTGTGGTTTGGTCAGCTGTGAAGTGAATGGGTTCTTACGTCATGAGGTATCAGAGCATCTCAGTGTAGTCACCATTCACAGAAATGAGGATTAGCGCTGGGAGCACCAGACGTCCCAGTCACACCAGTGGTCTGTGTGCGCGTGTAGGTATGTACTTGTGTTTGAATTAGCCAGATATGCGTGTGCTCATTGGTCACGGTGAAGTTTAGCAGCATTCACAGCTCGGGCATCATTGCTCAGCACTGCATTACCTCATTTATTGTGGCGATTGCAGCCAGGTACTCCTCTGCTAACTCATCAAGAGTTATCTGGAGTGTTTCAGCCAAAGTATGAATTCATTTCCAAGAAAACTTTATCTAGAAATATTCGAGATGCAGTCTGTATTTTACAGGGAGAGCGACTCCCTATTTGCAGTTGATACTCTGGGTATTGTGGATTGGGAGTGTGTGCATGAAATGGCTTGAGTTTGTTCATACCCAAAGTATTCCTTGTCAAGTTTGAAGTTAAAGTTTTCTCTCCTGTGTTTGCGAGTTTGATGTCAAGTCTGAAGATGGTTTGAGTTGTTTGTTTAGTATCGGCAGAGTTCGTGAACCAGGCGGTTCCCTGCTTATTGTGCACTCACTTGTTTCCAAGTTATGTGGTTTCACTAACACGAGGCTTCAGAGCCAAATGAGGTTCAAGAAAAGCAGTGAAACAGCAGCGAGGTTCAACCACTGTTTTAGTTTGTGAACAGAAGGACCTCCGATATTATTGTAAACAGGAGCTGGTGGTTGAGTTGCTCCTAAAGGCTGAATAGGTGTGCAGGTGTATTGTTCACTTGCACAGAACTTTACCCTCTAATCTTGTAACTTGTTCAAGCACCTGGAAGGTGGAAATGACCCATATTCAATGACACAATTCTCATGTTACCTTCGTCTGCATTTAAAACACAACTTACTCATAAATCTGTGAACTGTGTGAACAAATTCTTTTGTCCTGTTATTGTTTTTTTTTTTTTTTTTTTTTTCAGAAACTACTTTTTAAATTCCAGACAAAGCAAATGTCCCCACATGGCTCCGATTTCAATGACAAAGCAGCAGGAAAATGAGAGGCAGGCTGTGGTAGAAAGTGATGCCATTCAGCCCTGTGTGTGTGTGTGTGTGTGTGTGTGTGTGGAATGTGGAGGAGAGTGGAGGGGATGATGAAGAGGGCAGGGGGGCAGGGACAACTCATGGACAGGTGTGTGTGTGTGTGTGTGTGTGTGTGTGTGTGTGTGTGTGTGTGTGTGTGTGTGTGTGATTATCAGGGTGATGACAGGTGCTGTTGAGCCACTTAGGAAGGCTGTGGGAAACAATAGGGATCATTATTGGCCGGACGAAATGCAACATACCACCTGATCATCTGATGGATGTGACAGATGAGGGAACACGAGACTGAAAGAAGCTGCAGCCAGTTACTTTAATTACAGGAACAGTGAATGTAAAGTCGACCTCTTTAAGTCGAGCTGAATCACACACGTTAGTGACACATTCAGAGTCCCTCGATGGCCCTTTTCAGCACATTGTTGGTTCTTAGTCACTTAAAGACTTATGGTATTTAAATGAGGTGAGTCGCATTCGGAGTTTGGGGCACCACTCTGTGATACTCAATCGAGGCATTGTTCTTCATCTGCCCTCCCCACTTCATGCCTCCTCTCTCCTTCCCAGCAACCAGAGGCCATGCAAAAAGGATTTGGGGTAACAGGAAATGGGGTTCCACACAGCCTTGTTTTCATTTATCAGTCTAATATGTGAATAACTGGGTGGAGGAATGTGTTAATTGGTGGATCTCACGGAGAGATTAACGAGGAGGCCTTCCTGCCTTTTGTTGCTGCAGCCTGATCCATTTTCACTTCCTCAGGTGAATTCAACACACACACACACACACACACACACACACACACACACACACACCACTACCCCCACCCCACCTGCGCTGCTCTCTCCGGAAACTTCACAATGGTTCAGAGTCTAGCTGATAATTGCATGTAAGAACTCGCCATGTGTTTTTTTTGTTTTTGTGTTTTTTCTCAGAGGTGCCGAATTACCAGCAGCAAGGGAATCAGTGCGGAGACAGACCAATGATGAGATATAACGGCAGTAGTTTTTTTTTTTTTTTTTTTGTCTCGGATTAATAAAAGCTCTTTGTGTTCCAGTGCGATAGAAACCAAACCTTTTATTTCAGTTTTCATCTTCTCATTATGGGTGATTGAGTGTAGATTGATGCCAGCTTTAACCCTTTAAAGTGACATCTACAACAGAGCCAAAATGAGACATGAGACATTTTGACTTGTCGTCGTAGGGAAAGCATGAGTGTATTAAAGACGCCTTGGTTCCGTTAAAGTGTCCCAGTAAGCCGTGACAGCTAAGCAACATGCACAAAAGCAGGACCTCCCCTAAGTGGGATGTAGCCATCATTGATAAACCTGTTTTTGTTCTACAATGACAAGTCCAAATGTTTGTTTTTAGGTCTGCTAGACTATCACTGCTACATCTGTCTCTGCGTATACGTTGGCTTTTACGAAAACCTTTTTTTCACACAATATTAAGCACCAAAATATCTTTGGGTAACATTTTTCCCAGTGAAGTTTCCTCACACTGATATGTGAGGACAATACATTGTAAACTAACTCCATTACATATCTTTGACACAAGTGTCAGAGTTTGAGGCATCATTGCAGAATATATACTCTACATACAGTATAAAGAAGATCATTACATTTCGCTTTTATCCAAAGCGACTTCCAACAGGAGCAATTTTAGGATTCAGTGTCTTGCTCAAGGACACTTAGGCATGTGGAGCGAACCACCAACCTTCTGATTAGTGTGCAACCCACTCTACCGACTGAGCCACAGCCTCCCTAAATCATAGATAGATCATTTGACATTGGAATTTTTCTTCCTAATATCGATTTTGGCATCTTCAAAAACTGAAGGGGTCTGAATACTACCTGAATTGAGCGTAACTCAATGGATCAAACTCCTGGAGATAGTCGCTGAAACAATATTCTGCACTAGATATAGCTGTCTAACTAACAGCTTTTACACTCAGCTTCAGTCATTGCAGTTTACTACTTGAATTGAAGCTGCTGCACACAGACCTGCTTTTACAAGCCTTTACCTGCCCTTTGTTAGTCCCTCTAAAAACATTATGAATTGGATTTTTATCTTGAATGCAAAACCTGGACAGACCCACATCAGTTGATGTCTGAATATAAAATCTAACAAATGAAATGTGCTGTGGAGCCGAATAGATGTTCAGATCATGTTGTAATCCCCCTGTCTTGCTCTGACAGGTTCTGTCAAGCGCCCTGAGTTACTGCTGAACACTGATCTAATCAAGACTGCAGGAATCTGCGTGGACATAGAGACACACAGAGCCACTGTCAACCCCATCATCAATTTAGCCCACCACCTTTACGCTGCAACCCGACTCTAAAGCTCCTCCGACTCTAAAAACAGAACAAAGTCTCACTGCGAAGGTCGGATCATCAGTCCTTCTAATTTGATGGACATAACCAGGGGCTCATTACGCTTCGCTGCAGGACGCATTTGGGCATCGCATCACTTCTTACACAAAATTGTGCGTGAGTTTGAGAGTGCACAACGCACGTGTGATCACAGGGAAGATCAGTTACGGCTTTGTAATTGCTATTGGGATGGTCTTTTTCAGAAAGATCAGAGTAAAGGAGATTTAGTAGGCTGCAGGGCTTGTCACCCCGACCCGCTCGTCTGCATTTCCCCCCTCCACGTACACACACACTGCAGGTTGACCTGTGTGTGTTGGTAATTTGGGAGGTGCTGATCGCTGACACTCCCTAATGGCTGCCAGGGGATGGGTATGATGATACTTCAATTCTAACAGCCTGTGTGTGTGTGTGTGTGTGTGTGTGTGTGTGTGTGTGTGTGTGTGTGTGTGTGTGTGTGTGTGTGTGTGTAAGTGAGTCACCGCCCTGCCCTGGAAAATGCTGCATTTGCAGTCTTCAAGGTTAAGCTGTCTGTTTCTATATATATTATGACACCGCATTGTGAGGATTGATTCTATAGATCCGTCCCATCTGCTCACAGCCGCCTGGGTGTGTCCACGTCTGATGTTTTGGGGGGGGGGGGGAGTATAATCTTGACAATGTGATCTGCTCAAAGGATTATTTAGACACACACACTCTGTCACACACACGTAACACAATAATAATAGGTCCAGGACTTTTAGACGTTTTGTCCCTGACTGACACAGATATGTTGTCAAGAAAACAAACCAAACGTACATCTGCCGTTCAAATGACTTTTCTTGGTTTGCCCATCTACGATAGAGCGCTCCATCTTCCTGCTTCCACTCTGTCCTATGAGCTCATTGCTGCTGGCTGCTCTGGTGCTCTGGTGCGGCTGCCTGACAGTTGCCTTGTTGTACCCGGAGGACTCGCTCTCACCACCTTTCTCCGCCTGCTCCATCCAATTTTCTCCATCTGGTAGGAAATAAGTCAAAATCAACAGGATCAATGCTGCCCCCATGACAACATTTGTCACGCCCTGTGTGTGTTGCTACTATGGGCGTATATGCAATGCTGAATATACACAAGTTTCAAGCTTTACGTGTTAAATGGTACAATTTTGGCACATATTATCATTAACAACCGCAGTCTGCAAAACTGCATAAACTCAATATTACAGGAAAACATTTGATATGTAAAGTTTGGCTGCTTTAGCAGTGAATTCAAACTTTAAAGTTTCACATTTCAGCAGCATTTATTAGTTTTTAAACATTGCTGACCATCTCTACTCAGTAGTGTGCCTGAATGTGGTCTGGAGGAGATCCAGATCCAAAACACTGAACCTGCTGATATTGTTTGGCAGCAAAGAGAACTAGTAAATGTATTTTTAGATATAGGCTTGGGTATAGTCAGGAATATTAATGGTTTATAATAGGCATGCAGGATGATATGCTGGTTTGGTATTGGTCTAATTAACTGGATCAGATTACTGGCCATGACATGAGCACTTCATATTAAATAAGGTGTTTCTGTTATTGCATTAGCTGTGGCTCACATGGTAGAACAGGTTGCCCACTAATTATATACCTGGCGGGTCAATCCCTGTTGTTCGTCCTGTCCACCTGCACAATTGTCCCTGTCCAAAACACTGAACCTCACGTTGCAAGATCTTGTCGCCATTGGTATGTGAGTGTGTGTGTTAGTGAGTGGTGCTGGGCTTCATATTGATATTACATTATATTGCGATATGAGGCTGGAAATCATCTCCGATGTCGGATCTCGTAATATCGTGATATGACATACTTGTTGTCTTTTCCTAGTTTTAAATGCTGAATTATAGTAAAATGATGTAATTTTCTTATTCACCAGACTGTTCTATGATTTGCCCTTACTCACTTAGTCTTTACACCCCCATTACTGATGATTACTTATCGTAATATCATGATATTCTTTTTGTTTTCCATATCCCCGAGCCATAAATGGGAGGCAACAATTGTAAAGTGCTTTGTAGAAGGTAAAGGTAAAGGTGTTATGTAAGTGCAGACCATTTACTATCTGTTTACATTCCTTCAGTCATGTTGCGTCACCGACTCAGAAGATGGATGAGTAAAAGTGAGGCTCGAGACAGTTTCAGCCTCTGTTGGTCTTCACTATGGCAAAAGTAGTACGAATGAAGATGAGTGACACCTAGTCATCAAAAGGCTGAAAATAAGCTATAAATAATGAACAAAACTCAATGAAATAATCTAAATAATTGAATGGTCAGAATAGAAATATTATTACACAGTGTAATGTAGTCCAACCAATCAACAAAGAGATTGCCTCTTTGGCATGATGAATATGGTAGAATTTATATAGTCATATTTTCCAACCAGTCACAGTCTGCTGTGTGCAAGTAGTTATAAAGGCTCCGTATTGTGCTGCAGCTTCATGTTGAGTGATGAACATGAGTGGGGAAATGATTCTAGGCCATGAAGTTAACTCAGAGCGTTTGTCTGGCACGCCTTCATTCATCAGCGATGAGTATCTCAGTTGACTGATTTTCACAAGTTCCCTCCCCTCAGTCGCTGTCAGTGTTGAATGATAATGATGCCGTTAGACACACCATGTGTGCACACCTGACAGGTCTTCTCGTGTGCCACTGTTCACCGTCGGACCGGTGTAGGGTTTCATCTGATGAGGTAATGCCCAGAGGACAACGTTGCGCACAGCAGAGCTCACCGTAGCTGATCAGTGCATCGTAACCTAATAGTTTCAGTCACCACATGAAAACTCGCGTAAATATCTAAACGCATTTGCATCATTGTTATATTTACCAAAACAACAGTGAGCTTCACTGATTCACAGAACGCTTGCTGTGTTACATAACTGTGTGTATCTCAGGACTTTTCAGGAACTTAAATTTGCTGACTGCAGGGCTTAATTTGATTCTGTGTGGTTCGTAAACATGCCTGCTGTACTTTCTGGTTCAGATTTGTGTTAGGTTGGTGCGAACCAGACGCAATTTTACTTTGTAAATATGGTCCAGCCACGCTGCACGGGGAATCGTTTGCAGTCGAGTCATCCTACTGGATGTAGACCTCGGGTTAATTTAAACCAATCAGCATGCGCAAAAACCTACTACCCGTTTTCACCAAAGCGTTTTTTCCTGAGTACAGCAATTTTGTAATGAACGCCACAGCAGCTTGATGAGGTGTTGACTGTTTATTCTGCGCTCACGTTTGCCGATTTTATTTTATTATTATTATTTTTTTTTTCAGTCAGCGAGTGTTGAAAAATGTTAACGCTGCCCTCGTCACTGTCACCAGTCGTCCAATCACAGTGAAGGAGGGGCAGGACAAACACGGTTAACCACCGACACTGGGCTCTGATTGGTCCGCCCTTCAGCGTGGCCTCTAAATTCAAGAGTTATCAGACTGTATTCACAGCGAAGAAAACTGATGCGGTGAGCGACAGTTGGTGCAGCCAGGCTCGTTTTTTGTATCATCTTGATGAAATGTTTGTTTATTAACATGCTATTATAAACCTTTGAAAGTGGCAAATTGCTTCCCTGAAACGTCAATGTGCTGTCAGTTATCTTGACACCACAGCAGCACGAAATGTCCAGCTTTTCCAGCTTTCTGCCATTAATCAGAGTTTGTTTATGTTATCGAGATGGAGGTTGGTGGGAACTATCCATTTTCATGCAATTTAAGACTGCTATACAAATAATAATCACTTAACATCAATAAAACAAAGTTTCAAGTCTGAGGAGCTTGGAAAAACACTCGTGTGCTGTGCGGAAGTGTTTATAATAGCAGGGAAACCCCTGTTTACTATTGAGGAAATATCTGCCATATGATTATTGTGTAGAATTGTGTATGATACGCACACATATGCTCGAGCTTCCTGTGTGTCATTAGACTCAGTGTGGGGCTCAGCTGTTGGTCGCTGCAGCCCATCTGTTTTTCTGCCTGTGCCTCTTGGTCGGGGTCAGGTCTGGGTCTTGAGGGCTTGTTTCATTACTCTCAAGGGAATCGTATGTCCACATAGAAAGGTTGAGTAGACCAGTGAGGAAGAGGGGGCAGAGTGGCAGCGGCCACATCTGCTCAGTCACCCTGAAACACCCACCTTCCTCTTCTCCGTCACCAGGAAAAGAGAAGGGTGGGTGTCTCGACTGTGGAGATGCTTGAACTTGTAACCCAACTCTGTGTTTGTGGGTTAACTAAGGCCGTCACAGCTGCTTTGATTTAGTCTGAACCAGAGTTTGATTGTCTCCCTCCGTCCCTGCTGTCTTTCATATAGAGCTGTTATTTCACTGTTGCCAGGAAACAAGGCTTGACCTTTTTGTGTGCGGAATAAGTGCCTGTCTATAGAAAGGACAAATATGTTGTGGGACTGGCATTAAGTTGGGCTTGAATGTCATCCTCCTCTTAAACTGTACATCACTGAGGCATTTTATCTCTCATATTTTCTTTTATTTGTCATATCTTACAATGTAAGATGGCTAAAAAAATAACACTGTTGCGGAAGTAAAGATGCATTCTGATTACATTCAGCTATCTGGACTGGAACTGAGCTCCAGTTGTCTGCTCCACAGATCCAAACCAAGCATTCATATTAACACATTCAGATGAAGTTCCTAGAATTAACCTGCATGTTCTCATGAGATATGATGGATCTAAAAGCTTACTGATGGAAGCACTAATTACGTGGCTGGTCGCTGAACTACTGTAGCTGCTGAGCGATCTGCTAACATGCTAGCCAGCTGTGAACATGCTGCATAGTGCTAGTCAGTCACTTAATCCTCCTGATTGCACCAGTCGGGTAAAACTAACCTACTTGTAACATCATTTAATTTCATGAAACAGTTATTGAAGAGGGACGTCAGGAGCATGCAAACACTGAAACTGTTAGTTAGACGGCCTGCTAGCTTGGTTGACAGCCTTCTCATTCATGTCTACAGATTACGAGAGTCCTCGTTAGCTCAGGGTAATCGCACTTCTTCCGATGAAGTGAACACGGTTTCAATGAGGCCTTAGCTACGACATAATTCAAATTATTATATGCAATTTGGGGAGATTTATTTTGCCCTTGAGAACAAATCCAGTGATCTCAGTGACTCCGTTAAGATAAGTTGATTTTGGAGTTTTAAATGCTGGTATGACCTGGACTCAGTCATCAGGTCTAATGTGCCCTTTGCTTTCAGCCACTGCACGACTCACACAGACTGAATCATGCAAACGTCTGAGAATCCTTCAAGTTCACAGAAAACAGATGTTTTGGAAATGTTCATCACTGTACTTGTAGTTAAAGCCCAGTAAAGATTCGTGACAAAAAGAAGTTGCAGCAGTGTGAACTGGACCTCCTCCACTCAGCTCACGTGACCTGATGGCGTTTCCTGCGACTCAGCATGTCAAATTGCAAGTGTACATGTTTAGAATGGAAGACTTGATAGTCGGTGCACTTTTCTGCTCATTGGAGGAAACATCAACTCCTCTAAACGATAAAACTGCTCTGCTGCCGTGTTGCAAAAAGACGGGAGTAATCGACCAAAGAGGGGAGATCTGCTGTCTCAAGTTTACGGCATAAATTTGCACAAGTCACCGTTTTCATCACTATTGAAAATGCTACTTTTGCCAGTAACTCCTCACCACTATCCTCATCCGTGTTTTAAGATGTAAAAAACTTATAACATGCTCTGAAAACGCCTGAAAAGCCAGCAGCTTGAGAGTCGCTGCTGTGGAAATTCTTCCGTCTCATCTGGCTACTTTTGTGTAGTAGGTTTCAGAATGTTGCATGCTGGGTAATTGTGAGTAGTTTCAAGTTTCAAACCATCTCGCTGTGACTCTAAAACTGCAACAGTAACGTTAAATATCAGTTCATATTCTGCTTCCTCTGGACGGTTATCTGCTCCACACAGTGTATGCCTGTTCCCCTGAGAAATGTTTCCCACCAAATGTTAAGTGTCCTTCAGTGGCAAAGCCTGCTCTGTTTTGCACTTGGGGAGTCTCCCTCAGCCAAAGCTGGTATTCAATAAAACATTCTCACTGCTTTCTTGTAACCACCACCTCAAACATTCTTCAAACCTTCCCCCTTTCATAACCGCTTCTGGAGAGGCCTTGACTGTTGCTGGGCGCTGTGTGGGAGCCGGGAAGCAGTGTGATTGAGGACGAGGCGGCATTGAGGACGATCGCTTGTTTGGAAGTTTGGACGGGAGAGCCGTCACCCCGGCTGATTTACACCTGTGTTTGTGTCCTGAGCTGGAGGGGAGGAGGTGGAGGGGGGCAGGATGGAGCCCTCTCTTTGGGAGAAGTGGCTCCTGGGCAGACAAGAGCTGGAGATAATGGAATGTTTTGATTACTGGATGATACATGTGGTATAAAAGTGGCTCTTACTGTGTGGCTGAACATATTTCATCCTGTTTTGCAGCAGACTAAATTGTTTTTGTTTTGCTTTTCGATGTAAATCGCATGATTACAACCTATCCCCTTCTTTTTTTTTTTAAAGCGTTTTTCTTATTTTTCATAAATGACTTTGCTTACATTGCAGAAAAATGAGTGCCATGATTACACAGCATGATTCCACTTCTCTTTCTTAATCAAGTATGGAGTGAAGCGTCTCTGCTGTTGTGTGTGTGGACACGAGGTCACGGCAGGACGTCTGTTCGTCACTCTGGACTTACAGTTTATGACCAAAATGATACCACACCAGCAGCTGGGTGGCATCTAGTAATTGTTTGTTTTCTATCATAAGCAGCTTAGCACGAGGATTATCAGTCTCTACAAGTGATGTTTTTGTGTCACAGCAGGAGGGACGACTTGCGTCTTATTTGCCGAGCCAAAACATGAAGGCCAGCTAGTCGTTCCCTCGGTATCACACTTCCTGTCCTCCCCTCCTCTGAGAGCTGGGCGTAGCTTCTTTGGCTGTATTGTAGAGGTGAAAAATGGTGAAAACACAAAAGGACAATAGACTGCGTCAGTGCTGTTCAAACGTGGAGCAGGTGAGCCACAACAGTTGGAGACAGACTGTCATCATGTGGGTGAATCACAGTCACTGAGGAGCAGACAGAGAGCTGTTTATGATGTGTTTGTCTTCATTTTACTGAAGATGAAAATGTTTACTTGCACTTCTGAAAACATTCTGCAGCAGGACAGAATATGTTAGATCGCTGTATCATCGGGAACGGGACACCTGCTTCATTATGAAAATAGGCAAAACGGAACGAACCCGACCCCAAAATGGGAAATGATCTCATTAGATTTGAGTCTGAACAGCTCAGGTATCACAGCACGGCAGAACTGTCAAGTTAAAATGCAGCATTTCTAAAAAGCCACCTCTCTGGGGATTAATGAAATTAAAACCCTACTTTTAGAAAGAGCTCTCACAGTTATATAGGAGTTTTGTAATCTAGTAGCAGGATGTCTGCCTGCTTTCAGGGATGCTGATTGACAGATACCAGCTTTTTCCAGACTCATGGTCTTTGCTCTCTTCTTGAATGGTTGTAGCTCATATCTCAAACTAACAGAAACATTTCTCTTTCCATCTCCTGAGCAAGGTAGCATGAATATTTTGGTCTGTGTTCATCAATCCAGCCGTCTACACAGGCTGTAAAGCAGCTCTGTTGTACTCATGCTTTACACCTGTAAACGTGACCTCAATCACCTGCGGTGATCGTGTATTGTGCTCCGAGTGTTGCCTTAACGTGGGTGACCTACAGCTCAGTTCTCGGCCCGAACACCTTCTGTGTCACAGATGGAGGACCGAAGCTGCTGCTGCTCTGCTGACGTGCTGCTCATGCAGTGTCTGGACACACGCTGGAAGAATGATGATGCCTGCGTGTCCAGATCCAGATTGAAATGTCAACAACTATAGGATGGATTTCTATGACGACAGACATTTATGATCCTCGGAGGATGAATCCTAATGACTCCAGTGATCCCCTGACTTTTCTTCCATGAAGTGACATTTGTTATTTGGACTGAAAAGTCTTCTATTGAATGGGTTGCCAAGACCAAAATGTCGACAAATTTGCTAAAACACCCCTCGGCGTCAGCTGTACTTTGGATTCATTGCAGCCTCCCAGAGGTGCTGTAGCTGCAGACCGTAGAGTTAAAAGATGGACTTAGCCCACACGATGTCTCCTATAGATTTTCTGAAGAGCAGTTTTGAAGCTCAATTCATTGCTATTTTGACTCAGTCTTACTCCTGGCTAATCCAAAAGTAGTCAAAGACGTGGTGCATGGGTGAAGTCGAGACGGGCCGAATTAAGCCTGGTTACTGAAACCAGCGCTGTGGAGAGTCTCCTGCTGTGTTCAGAATGATATAATTCCCTTAGTACATTAACAAATAGGGCTCTTACATGTTAGGACTTGACAGAGTAGTGCTATATATAAATAACTTCAGCATGTGAACATATCACGCACCAAAATATCTGCAGCTTTAATTATTTTACCCAGAAATGAACATGTTTCCGTGCCCTCTGTTTCACACTCAGTAAACACACTGACTCTTCTGTCCAGCAGCTGCAGTGAAAAAGAACACTTCTGTGTTCAGGAATAGCTGCAGCTTCCTCAGATGTCTTCATTTGAAAATTCTTTCGATCGGTGGCCCCGCCCCTTTCTCCATGGAGGCGTGATGGTGACCGTTTAGGGTGATAAGTTTCCAGCGTTTCACTCTTCTTTTTTTTAACCGTTTTGAGTGCATCATCTTGGTACTTGTAGTTCACAGTGTGAACACACTTATGCACTCAAAGGGTTGAGTGTTAGTACACAAGTACAGCATCTGGAACAAAGCATCTGTCTGTCTGATTCTGGCTGACAGTCTGCAAATGAAACCTTCAGGCAACCAGCCGTCTGTGGCGACATCCCCATGTCGCTCTAAGCAATTCCACCCTTAATTATGTGCGACTTTAAACCTTAATGTACCCCCGTACAGTTATCATGAATAGAGAAATTAGCTGTAGACACCAAAACTGTTTCTTTACCAGGTTGTAAACATGTTTATTTGGATTTTGTGGCCAGCCCCAAGTGGCCATTTGAGCAACTGCAGGTTTTTTTTTTTTTGCACTCTCATGTTGCTTCATTTTTCAGTCCTGGAAGTTTCCACTTGCTGTAGACTCCTGATGAGGACCTCTTGATTTTATTTATTTATTATTATTGATACCAAGATATGAGTGTGATATTTTACAACTTAAACTTTTCAGAGCTGTCTTGTAGCTGTACTACGCAATAGCAACCACAAACATAACCACGTGCATTTCTGTGCTGCAAGTGGTTCATCAATCATCACCCAACATTAAAATGACTCTGCAGTGAACTATAGACTCATCTAAAACCCAGCTTTTCTCAGGACTGTTACCTCAGAGGTTGCCCTGGTGTGACCAGTTTCGTGCCTCAAATCAAGCATTTTAACACAAATGCTTGTTGATAGTACGAGGGATTATTTTTTAGTGGCGGTGATGAGCGAATGCTAAGAGTTATCTTGGGCCAAACAGCATTAGTGTGGTGAGGTGCTCAGCGTGCAGATGGACTGATGGGAGTTTTTTTTTAATCCATCCTTCCCCTCCTGCCATTCTCTTATTTTTACCTTCTTCCCGGCCTTTCTTTCTTTCCCCTTACCCCTCTCCCTCCCCCGCCCCTCCCTCTCTGCCTCCACCTCTATTAATTATGCATCTGTTAATGGGCTCACTTCCACTTCCCGCTGCAGCTCTGTCAACTCGTCCTGTAAACACACACAGCAGGCGTGCATGTGTGTGTAAACATGCCGTAAAAGCGTGCAGACCCCGTCGGTTACGTCACCACTTTCTTATCTGTTATCCCATGCGTCCGTGTGTCCGTCTGTCCGACCAGCTGTCTCTCCCCCCGCTTCTGTTTGTGTTTGTCTCCCGCCGCTGCTCGTTCGCCCCAGGTAGAGTAAATCACTCCAGTAATATCTGGTGAGGATGTAGGTTACCCAGCAACACTGGCATTTAGATGGCCTTCCAGATTAGTGAGGCTTATGGCTACCTGCTGTTATATCTCTGTCGCTCGCTGACTCTCATCATAGGTGCATTTCTTTCTGCCGCACAAATCAGCCCATCGCCATCTAATTAATGGAGTACAAACTACAATATATTGTTTGTGTAAAAGATGGATGCCTTGGCCTCCCCCCCCCCCCCCCCCTTATAAATGAATACAATTTCGTTCAGGCACTTTGAGTGCTGCGGGGCTTAAGTAAAGTACTAAAGCTCTCACATCATGATATTTTTTGATCAAGCAAAGTGTGTTTTCACCACCACCACTAGTCCACCACATCCTTGCTGTCTTTCTGTCCTCCTGTCCTCCTGTCCTCTTTTACAGGAAAAAGGAATTCCCCCAGTTCATGTCCAGGATCAATTTAATTAGTCATTAACAAATCCATGGGCTGCCTTGCACCCTGTAGTTGTGCGTGTGCGTGTGCGTGTGCGTGTGCTTGTGCGTGTGCGTGTGCGTGTGTGAGACAAAGGAATGTGTCAGTGGCGACTGCTAGTGACTGTGGCCTCCTCTCTTCTCCCTGTTAATGGGTCAGAGAGAGACAAAGAGCTGCTGTGTCTGTGTGGGAACCAGGGGGCGAGATGGGAGGAGGACAAAGAGGAGGAAGAGGTGTTAAGACGAGTACAACCGATTATTTTCGTTACGGGGGAGCTATTTTTACGAGTAAACACATGACAATTTCCCATAAATTAAGGTATTTCCTTCAGATTACCTCTTTAATCTGACCACAGTCAGACCTGTATTATTTTGCAGATGTGTCGTATATGTGACACCTGTGTTGTGTGTACAATATAAGATGTGGCTGTGCTGTGTACAGTGTATATTATATAGTTTTGCGTCCTCATAGGAAGAGAAAAAGTGCTTCTAACTGTGTGACTAACCTTAACGGCGGCTCTGTCCTTCTAAAATGTTCCACCAAACTGTGTCATAGTGTGAGTCAGCATGAGCAAAATCAGGAAGCAGGTGAGTTGGATTCAGGTCTGGTGTTTAATGTGTGCTGAGGCTTTGCAAAATACGGCCTCACAGATAATATTGAGAATAGCAACTGTTAGTTGAATTGACTTTTTCTTTTTAACTAGGAAGTCCTGCCTACATCGGCAAATTAAGGTAGTAAACACAGACACAGAAGAATAACATTTCTAACTAACATAAAGCACAACAACAGCAGAACACACTGTTAAACTACCTTTTCACCAGAGACAATGGGGAAGTATGTGTGTGTTCAAATAGTTCGCCTTTATTAGAAAGAAACAGTTTATTCCTCAAAACGCTTTGTGATGTAATTCCATTTTAGATATTGTAGTTTTCTGTCTCTGTGGGCAGCAAAACCAGCAGAAACAAAGCGGGCTCCTCTGGCCCCTCCTTGGCTTCAGTAATAGTGGGGCCCTGGTAGGCAGTGGATGAGGTTACTGGTGTCCATCTTTACTGGCACCCGGATGCACATCTGAGGTCATGATGAGGACAAACACACAAAAGCAACACTTACACTGTCTGCTATTTCCCCAAATACTTTTTTTCTTCATAGGTTAGACTTGAGCTATTTAGTGATCTGACAGCTCCATCTAGAGGTTATATAGTGTCACTACAGTCTGAAAAGGTTCTGTACTGTGTACAGCAAGTCACATGATATGATTTTTAAATGATATTCATAAATCAAATAGAAGAAGCAATGACTTAGTGGTTGTGTTGGTATTTTTTACTTCTAATCTGTGTTTAGTTCCCATCATATGTGGATGTTTTTGGAATTACATATTTATATGTGTAGACCAGAGCGAAAGGCAGGGAAAGTAGCAGATTGATTGACAGTGAGCTATTTGAAACTGTTATGGGCAACATTTTTGATCAGTTCATGGAATTATGATTTGATCAGAATTGTTCCTAATACCAACGTTGTAAAAACATTTCCAGACAGACACAAGCAACAATTTGAAAAAAAAAAAAAATCTTCATTAACAACTGTGGAGGAAGAATCCTTTAAGATGCTGTAAGTTTCTTTCAAAGTCAATGAAAAGTGTGTTATCAGGGTCACTTTAGTTCACAGCCTTTCTGTCTGTTTACAGTTGAGTCATAGTGTGAAGTAAGAGAGGGTGGAGCACCGTGGACCTTTGGGCAGAAAGTAAAACTGGAGTTTCAGGTCTGTTCAGGTGAGCTGAGACACCTGGTGGGCGGGTGTCTTCCTGGATTTAGTTTTTTTGCACGTTTGCTGCTGCTGCTACTGTGTGAAGCTGCGTTTCTGGTGCAGGAATAAAGAGATCTGGTAAGTCCCAGCAGAGCTTTGTGTCTTTTTCCTGGTCATCTTCATGATCTGCTATCAAAGCATGTTTATCATTTGTCAGATTTATTCTGCTCGCTCTCGTCTCTCGTGTTAGAACTGTTGGAAAAGAGGAACTTCTGGATTATCGGTTAAAGCTGCTATGACCAGTCATTGAACTGAGTAGGTGATAGACAGCAAATCAATTGCCAATGATTTAGATTATCGATTATTGTTTTGACTCAGTTTTGTAGTGGAAAAGTGCAAAAATTCCGATTGCATCTTAAATGTGAATATTTCCTGGTTCCTTTCATCCTCCATGATAATAAACCAAATAGACTTTGGTTGTGGCCTGTTGGTTGGAATAAAACAAGACATTTTAGGCTTTGGGAAAGTCAAAGTCAACTTTATTGTCAATTCATCATATATACAAGACATACAGAGAGATTGAAATATTGTTTCTCACAGTCCCACGGTGTGTAAAAGTAAAAAGATAAAACAAGAAAAGTATAAATATGTAACCATAAAAACAGACAACAACCACAGTGACAATTGACTGCAGTATATATATGTACAATGTGGTGCAAATGCGGGTCCATAGTGCAAAGATTGTACCCGAGTCAATTTTTTATGAAGTGCTGGATATGGGTGTAATGAAGGGAGAGGGGTGAAGGTGGGGGACAATGTTCAGAGTTTATGGGGGGAGAGGGGAGAGAGTTCAGCATCCTAACAGCCTCATGGGCGAAGCTGTTCCTCAGTCTGGACCAGCGTGCACGGAGGCCGAAGAGGCTGTGTGAGGAATGGCTTGAGTCTCCCACCATGCTGACTGCTTCGCGGGTGATGTAGATGTCCAGGAGGGAGGGGAGTGCAGAACCAATCAAAACACTGGTCAACACATTTTTAACCATTTTCGGACATTTTAAAGAACAAACAACTGAGCGATTAATCGAGAGACTATTCAACAGATTGATCTATATTGAAATGAATCATTAGTTGCAGCCCTGTTCCCGGTCTTTTTGTGCTCTCAGGAACATTGTGAGGACAAAGTGACCCTCGGTTTCCTGTATTTCTGGTCATGTACTCATCCAGTTATTATTGATTGATCGGATTAAACGTTAAACATCCCGCATGCAGTTTCAGGATGACCCTGTTATTCTGGGTTTATATCAACTATAACCTGGAAGTGTGAGAACCAGGAGATAGCACCGTTTTAAAACCTCTATCAAGCGTTCTTTGTATTCTGCACAGGATATGTGGAGACTCATATTCCTATTGATTTTCTCGGAGCGCTCTGAGTCATACTCTTCCAAAGAGTGAGTTTCTGAAATACATCTTTCCATTTCTCTTGTAAATTAGATGAGTCGCTCGTTAATGCGTTTTTCGTCCAGTGAAGCCAGTCGAGAGTTGAGGTGGAAAGGGGAGAATGACATCACATGTTTTAGGTCCTCTGGAAAGACAGCTTGACCTAAACACAGATTTATATCCGTGTGTGTGTGTGTGTGTGTGTGTGTGCGTGCATATGTGTGTACACACACACACACACACACACACACACACACACACACATAAGCAGATGTATTTTATGTGGAAAGACCTGGACTCTTATGAGCAACACGTGGCGGAGAGCTGATTCTGTCTGAGCTGTCAAAGAAGTCCCACCTGAGCCCGCGAGAAGAGAGCTCACTTTTCCCATTTCTCTGTTAACCTCTCGCAACAGATGAAGCCGATTTTGTTGATCTGAACTTTTCTTCGTCACGGGTTAATGGCGTTCATTGGTATTCCACATTTGCTCCCCTAATCTGTTTCCATATGCTCTTTAGCTGCATGCATCCACTCCTTCCTATTGCTCATCGGTATTGCAGCAGTCAGTCATTCCAGGAACATCGGTGGTGCCAGGTACCGCTGAGTCTTAATTTAAGCAGCCCCAATCCCTCGTAAAGCTAACGGCTATTAACGAGAAGACGTATGGCACACTCCAGAAAACACTGCCCTGTCCCGCCAGCGTCACGCCGCCTCACGCTTAATAGGAATCGACGTGGTGACATTTTGGCTGCGCTGCAGCGAGGCAGGAGAAAGACATTATTCAACAATGTGTTTTTCCACCGAAGAAACAGAAAAGGCAAAGGGGGCTGCCTGTGCGGCGCTGGCATCAGGAGGATTTCTGACTTTTCAAACGGTATTTCCATTTCAAAATGTCATGTGGATGAACATTCCCCCCCGACCACGCTTTAATACACTGCAATTATGCACAGCCCATTGAAATGTAGATCCACTGCGTGTAAATGAATGTTCGCCTCTACCACAGTTGGTTACACTGCAATTATACTCTTATGATTGTGTCGTGTACGGCTGTGCGCATGTGGCTGTAACTGTATCTGCTTCTGTCTGTCTGACTTTGCACTTTGTGGTTGCTACAAGCCAATATGATGTAGAGGAGCTGAAATACAAATTGATTTTACATCCAATCTGTCTTCACAGCTACCCCACACCAACACCCAAAGCTCAAACTCACCAATGGGGCTCAAAGTCAAATAAACCTCGTTTTCCATAAAAGGAACGACATTCTTATTCCTTTTAAATCCTCATGCTGCTGAATCTCTTGTCTTCTGTCTCCCAGTCTCCCTCTTTCTCTTCAAACATCATCACAGCACAAATATTTGGACACCTCTTTTATGGACTGGAAGATTGTGTGCTTTCTGCCATCATCACTGACCTTAATGGGAATAAGCAAACAATGCAAAAACAACATAGCGTAGCCTTCAACATGCAGCTGTGAACTGAACAACTCAACAAGTCCGAGGCCCCGGATGCCGCAACGGTGCAGGATTGTCAAGGGGTAGGCAATGGAGTCAAATCTAAATAACTGTTGGAGTAGATTCAGATCATATACAGATATATATTTCTTATTTTTTTTGCCCATTTGTGCAGATTTTTTACTTGATAGACCAGAATGATTAGGAAGAGAGGGAAAAGAGAAATAGCAATGCTGCCGAATGTTTTTCTCCCAATGACTTCCTCGTTGATTATGTTGCAGCAGACTTAGAAAGTGTGATTTGGATAAAAGAAAAAATACTTTTTCAAAGATGTTGCACCTCATTTTTAGGGGGGTTTTATCACTCAATACATTTTTGGTATTTACTAAAAGGTTTCTTGAGAAATACGTATCAAAAAACTGTCAAATACTGAAAGCTTGCATGGGATATTATCGTCAGAATTATAACCTGATTGAAATCAAAGTAAAATTGTATCAGTTTCTTATACACCTGCTTGTGTTGAAACAACATTTTTCTTCTTTAAATGAATGAAGGGTTTTGTTTAAAAAAAAATGCGCTCACATTCTTAAAAGTAGGGTATTGATAAGTACTGTTTTTACACTGAAATTTAGCTATTGTATTGGCACTAGTAATGACAGATGCTATCACTACAATTCCCATCCCTAAAGTCTACACATTTAGCCCAAGTGTTTGTTGATCAGATGAGGTGACCAGCAGCAGTGACGGCTGAACTCCCAGCTTTGATCATGCGAGAACAAAAAAACCAAAAAAAAATCAAAGTGGCCTCTTCACCCAGATCGGAGAGATTCATGAAGACAAAAGCAGCAGAGCAGCGGACAATAAAACCCGATCTCCTCCATTTAACTAAACACTAAGATGATTGTTGGTCTAAAGCGTCACGATGTTAAAACTGACAGGACAGTATCGGTAACCTGAGGAGGTGTCCCGCAGGCTGCTGAACCCATTTTCTGTCGTATCACTGAGGACCAATGTAGATAAAATCATCGGGTTGAAGCAGATCAGCAGACGCTGAAGCTGGTGGATAGCTTTGGAACAAACGGGTCCTTTGAGCTGTAACCAGAGCAGGTGTGACCGGGGTGGGTTTGGATGGGCGTCAGTCCTGTGATGAAGATGCTTAGCGTCGCTCATGGTGGCCCAGTAAAACCTGGTGCCAGTAGCAGGCCTTCCTGTCACTTGATGTTGGCTGAACAGGGACAGAAAAACCCAACACCGCGATGGGTGTCTGGGGAGGTGTCGGTGGTGCTTCAATGGCGGAGTTGACCTCTGCTGCGTCCTGTTGTTGCACTCCAGGTCCAGATGGAGACGGCATGAACGCAGAACCATTCCTCCCACCTTGTGAACGCTTCGGAGCATGACACGTTTCTCCATCGTTGCTTTTCCCGATGAGGATCTTGTTGCCTTTTGGCCGAGTGCTTTAAACGGTGATCTTTCCACTGTCCCGTCCGCTCTGAGCAGGAAGAGAAGAGGCAAAAGATTGAGTCATAAAAGTGGTCATAAATTTTTAAAGGAGGAACAGACTTTCAAAATTGTTGATCGGCACTTAGAAGCGACGGGCCTCGGAGTGTTTTTCGCCATCAGTCAGTCAGTCAGTCAGTCAGTCAGTCACCTCCTGACTGTTATTTCTCTCGGTAGCTTTGTCAACATCCAGCTGGGAGTCAGACGGCTCCACCCGTGCCCCCCACCCCCACCCGGCTGGCCAGACGGACAGGCTTGTTTTTGAAACGAGAAGAATAACAGTCTCCTACACCTCTCTGTTTCCATCCTTCCACCTATCCATCCATCACCCCGAACTATTTTCTCTTCAAATACTGATCCGACCTCAGGTTTCACACACTGAACGAGGCCGAGTCTCCTGACATGCAGGTCTGTGTTGGGGAGAGGGGCTCCAGGTCGTGTCCCAGCTGGGTTTTCAGGGAGAGTGCTCCCTGCAGTACTGAAAGTTCCCACTAGATGGTGGCAGAACCATTCGAAGATGTCACGGGTAGCGGGACCAGCATCTCAATTAAGCGTCTCCTGTCTCTTGTCCACATGGCAAAGTGTCGCTTTACTCCCCCGATGACCATCTGATATTGTGTGACCCGAACAGTCATGGTTAGAGCGCTCTGACAGTGGAGAATGTTTCTTTAAGTCGGTCTGTTATGATCCTTTCGGGCCCTGTGAAAAGTCCCAGGTGTTCCCGGCCCTTCGACATGCTTCCTGGCCTTCAGAAAGCTCCCTGAATGGAAAGACGGGTCCTTCCTCAGATCGGGGACTCTTATGGTCAGCCCCCCTTTAGATACAACAAAAGGTGAGCGACTGATATTACACCGCGGCATACCTTGAAACTATCCGTGACCCCCCCCCCCCCCTCTCATTTCGCCGTCCCTTGTCTTTCCTTAAGTCTGTCATTGCAATCACCAAGTTTATGATAAAACCGTGCCGTATCCCTCTGTGTGAAACAGTGAACTGATTTAGCACGGGTCAGTGGTCTTGGCGTGAGCTCAGTGGCTGTTAGCATCGGTCCCCTGTTCAAGTCGGCCTGCTGGAGAGATTTTGTGGTGATGGCTTGAGGCGCCGCTGCCCTTCTCTGCTGGTCCTCTTAACCTATTTCATTGCAATATACAAAGGGTTGAACAGCACTGAACTCCCATTTCACCAGGTTTTTTCGTTTGTGCTTTACGCTCATGCAAACGACTGACAAATTTGGCCTACAAATTGGTGCTGGCGTGACATAGCAGCAGGATTTTGAATTCGTCCCCCAGATCTCCTCTCTTTGGAAAATCAATCCTTTCATAGGCCCTGCGTGATGAATGCACCATACTTTGTACATCTCAATCCAGAAGAAAAATACTCTCTCTGATATGCGCTCAACGACTTGCTTACTCGTTCGCTCAGGCATCTTCTGGACTGTATTGTCTAGATGCTTTTTCCACAAGGCCCCACCTGGGGTCTGCTCGGCCCGGAGGTGAGTTCATGTCGCAGTATGTCAGACAGGCGTGGTACCATTTTGCTACGTGGGCTGCCGTCTTGGCAGGTTTGATCCTCGACCTCTGCATGTGTTTGTACACGCATGCCGAGCAATACACCAGGAAATCTTCTCTTCTGTACAGCTGTCTCTGGGGGCTGAGTGGGAAGATCTCCACCGAAAAATACATTTGGACTGAATTTCCGGTCAAATTTTCTGGACACATAATTCCAGCTTTCCAGACTGTGTGTGTGGCCGACACCGTCTAACAATCGATTGACCCAACGCGCTGGAAGGGCGCAGGTGTCTCAGCCTCTCCTGTTTTTGGTCGAGCGGTTCTGACTCAGCTGTACCTCGCGTTGTGACTCAGTGTCCACCCACAACCAGTTTTTATAACACGTATCAACATGGGAGACACGGAATGTAGCTTATGTCACTGCTGGTGTTTCAATTGAGCATTTTATTATTGAACAAGGCCCTACAGTTTGATTGGGCCAGGGCACCGGGGACCTGACATTTAACGGGTCATTAGGCAGCCTGCTGTAAAAAAAAAACGAATTGTTTTCCATTCTCCTTTTTTAAATGATGGTTTGGAGACTGTAGATGGATTCAGGGACCTGCATAGATTTCACAGGGCCTTTTGAAAAGACCGAACTCCTCTTGTAGGATGAGACGGACACAAATATGTGTTCTTGGCTGAGGCTCAAGTTGTCACCTCCTTTGCAGGACACATTAAAGCAGAATTGATCCAGTTTTTAGTCTTTTTAAGTCTTGTCGGGCAATTCTTACTAAACAAACTGCAAGTCGAAATGCAAGTCTGTCTGAAAAATTACACTAAACTGACTGCATATAATGTTCATTTTTATTTTTATTTTTCAGTGTTAAAAGTCCTCCCGGTGCCTACAAATGTTAAATTTCTAAAGAGTTAGGCCAATTGCCAGGCTAACTCATGAAATTAGCACATGATATTTCCCTTTTGTTGTCTTTCAGGAGTACATTGTGAGCTCCAGTGTGTTTCTGCACATGTTCATCCGCTGCATGAGGAGTTCTCAATGAGCCACACACATTTTATTTGTGTTCTACATCCCCTTTCTTCCTGTCCCCGCTTTATCTGGCTTTCCAGTTGATCGCCGTTATTTACGAAGCGTTGCTTTTCCACGCCTGTTCGAGTTTTCACATGTCCGTTGCATTTGCTTGCTTACGTTTTCCTCGGCGGATAAAGTTTCCCTTGTGTCCGCTGGATGCTGAATAAAGTGTCGAATAGCTGCATGCGTATATGCAGTGCGGGTGCCAGGCAAGGTGTCGTTGGCTCGTGTACAAAGCAGGATGTTCAGCAGCTTTGTAAACAGCCAGTGAAGTGTGAACGTCCCGTCGACACACACACACACACACACACACACACACACACACACACACACACACACACAGTGAGTCATTCACTGTCAATCATTGGCACATCTACACATAAATACACGTGTTTGCTTGTATGGTGGACATTCATATCCATGGTTACAGATGAATATGTAATCCCATAACACACACACACACGCACATACACATCACAGCCGTTGACTGACACACACGTGTATGTGGCCTTTCTTCCACTTGACAAGTAGCCTCTAAAGTCTTGTTCTCTCGCAGGGCTCCATGGCATAAAGCCTGTCCTCCGATTCAGCTTCTCCCCGGGGATCGCTGCACAGCAGCCCACTGCTCTGACGCATCGCTGCCATTTTCCACAGCCGGAGGGGAACCAGGAAGCAGCCGGCAGGACACATGCCCGCCCTGGCCACCGGAGCCGGCCATGAGCCAGGTACGGACCCGTCAGCCGGGAACACCACCTGTAACATCAGGCTTTCAGCACAAAACACACAACCAGTGAAATGTGGGTCTTCCACAAACGATTATAAAAGTAGGCTCTGGTTATTTTGTCCATCATCGGTGCACAAACGGAAGAAAATGAATGCTCAAGTACCTAATGTGACCCCAGCTTTATTTTAAATGTCAGCATAGCATGGTGGTGTGCCCACCTCTTTAAGTGGAACCTAAAGTTAATTTCAAGGTAGGGAAGAATTACTCCTAAGTTGCCTCAGGCTGCTTTTTCTCGACTCGAGTCAACCATCTAAAACTGCGGTCGGAAAAATAAATCAAAGTCTATTTTCACTTCATTTTGTGCCCAGCAAAATGAAAAGCATACCGCTGCAAATTTACAGTGTAACAACACAGAGCAAATCATGTCAAAATACATCCACCAAGCTCTATCTCCCTGTTTTTTTTTTCTGTCCTCTGATGTGAGGAGTGTGCGTGTGCGTGTGCGTGTGTGTGTGTGTGTGTGTGTGTGTGTGTGATGTCAGAATGAGGAACAAGTCAAGCTTGTCATCGCCGAGACAGCGGCCAGAAATCAGCACCTCTCCCCTCAGGAACACTATCCTCCTCCTCAGTCTGGCTTAATGGCCGGCACACACACAAGCAGAGGACTCAACCCAACGAGCGCAGGATAGCAAAAGGACAAAAGAAGGGCAGACATTAAGTCCTGCTCTGATGGATATAGAGCGTGTGCGGTACCGCGTCCAGACTTTTAACAGAGTTAAACGAAGCCCCCGTCGTCTTGGAAATTTGCGCAGGCAAAGTAGAAAGCCAGACCGTCAATTACGATTACAGTCATTTTGGCCAATTACCGGCAAAGGCTCAGGTTTCCAAATAAAACACGTAAAGACTCCTCCGGCCCATCTCCTCTGCTTTCCCCTTGATGGTCCTGTGAAGTCGTGTGTGCAGGTGTAACATGATGAACGGTATGGATGGAGCGTTGGGTCACTGATCTCCAGGCCTGGTGAGGTCACACATACTTGTGGCTGGTCTGGCATCGGTTCGACGCAGCGCTGTACCAAAATCTGCACAGAATACTGTTCACAGGGCATCGGTACCATGCTGCTGATTTAAGAGGTAAAGCTCTCGGAACGTGATGGAAAAACTTTTGCATTGATGGTGCCCAACAAAAGGCAAATATTTCATCCACATCTGCTCTTAGACCTTCAGACTATGACTTCAAACTGTAGTAAAAAAAACAATGTTAAACAATGTAGGAATGACCACTGACTTGAAAGCAAACTTCACCGCTGACTAACCTTTCCTCTTCTACTAATGCCCTCTTAGAATATTTCATCTAATTCCCTGTTGTTATAATGTTACACCGCTATTTTAATCCTACTTGGAGTTAATTGCAGCTGGAAGATGAGTAACTGTCAATATGAAATGTCATTTCTTTACCGTAGTAATGTGATGTAGTTTTTAAACTTAAACTTACTTAAACGCTTAAAAGTATTGTCTTGTCCTGGTTTTAAGGTCTGTCCAAATTAAAAGTCCAAAAATTAAGTATGAAACTTCTCACCCTCAACAGTTGCCATCTTGGCTATGTAGTGGAAAGGGAGCGACCTCTGACCTAAAGGGTTTTTCAAACCCTGCCTCCTGGAAGGTGCAACTGTTCTGGAACTCTGCACTTTAACAATACAAGTTCTACACATCCACACAAAAGTGTTTATATTTCACTCGGTACCACCGGTACCACCGGTACCACCATACTGCTGTTGGATAGAAGCCAACAGTGTGTTTGTAAGCCGGCAGATATGTTTGCTGGTGACGCATTCAAATGTTGCGGTTATTTCCGGTAAGTGCAGAATGGTATCGTGCCATTTGAGACAACACTACCCTGCGGCACTTCAAGTACTACACAACTAAGGGTACTAACATCTGAGAGTACTGCATGTGATCGTACTATGTGAAGTACGCCTTTTGGAACACAGCTTTAGAAATGATTACTACCCAAACTAAGCACTTTAGTTTCAAAAGTTTTTTGCCTTTACACACGGACATCTACCAATATATAAATAAACAACATTTAATTAGGGAGGCGGATTAAATGTCATATTTACCAGATGTCTCTGTTATCCGACATTTAAGGGGAAACCAAGTTTCAAAATCAGACTCGAAGCAAAATAAAACAAGTGCAGAGAGCGTAGCTGGGGTGAGGCTGCTACACTCACTCCTCTCTGATTTAAATACAAGTTTGTGATCTCTAAAGACAGTTCTTGACTTGATCATAAATCCCTCCAGGACCATAATAAATACCCTTTATGTGTACTCTGCCACACTACGTCTGAAAATTTGAGTCAGCGGTTAGCTATTAAAAACAACTATAATCTTCCCTTCCTGCTCTGCAGACAGAAAAGCGAAGGCTGCTTCTTTTCCTTCACACACCAACAAACAACAGCACAAACTGTGAGATCTACATTCATAATTACTAAATCTGATTAAATAAATCATAATAACCAGGCTGTTGGACAGCGCCTTGAAATACGGTATGCATTACAGCTTTTTACTCACAAAAATAAAGCCTCTTAAAAGATGTAATCCTTTTTTTAAACTGTAAACAGTATAAATTCCAGACATTAGAAATGTTTGAATTTTTACAGAGATGAATGTATGTATGCATGCAGGCGACTCACAGCCTTAATGTCGTGGTAGTTTAATAATGGCCCCTTTCAATACTTTGACAGAAAGCAACTTGCTGGAAAGTGTTAAAATTCTTAGATATGTATGCGACACTCGATTACCAAAATTCTCTATTTTTCAGGACGTATCACCTTTGATAGACATCTGTCCGCTATGACTGGTTAACATGACACACTCCAGAGGGAGACCGGCAGGTAGCAGCAGTAATAACTCCACCTTTCAGCGTTACAGTTAGATGGTTCATTTTCCCTTCAAAGCCGTCAGTCTGCAGTTCTATCGGCCGTCACCGATTCCCACGCGGCAACTGGAAACGCTCGACGAGCCAACAAATGTTCATGCTCTTCATTAAGCAGCCTGAAACACACAGAGCGAGCTGACCTGCAGTCCTGCAGTGTTGATGCCAAAACGTCAAATGCTTTGAGAAAAAAAAGACACCACTCTGGCCGGATCGATGGCCAACAGCAAATTGTGCACTGTGGGGGATTTCCTTCTGGTGAAAATGACCATTTCCCCCTCATTATTTCTGTGATTGCTGCAGTTTAAGACACAGAAGCAACCTCACATGTAGATCGTCTCATAAACTCTCAGCCGTTCCCGTTTCTTTTCAGCCACGTCGCCCGAAAACCTCCATTCATTCATTAGAAAATGAAGATTAAAGATAGAAATGTATGGAACTGGTGTGAGCTCGTTGGTGCTTTTGTTCATTTAGAGTAAAATTGTGCTGATAATCAAAGAACCGTCATTGCTCTGCAGTGTATAATGAGACAATGCTGTGAATTCACAATAGAACTGGAAGTAATTTTACAATTTTGCAATTACTATCAGTACCATGCCAGAGCGTGTAGGTAGCAACACTTCAACAGACAAGCAGAAGTCCACACGGACAAACAAAACCTCCTCCGCATGGAAGGGCTGCCAATAATTACAGACACACAACAGCTTCGGCCAGTAATGCAGCTTCTTTTCTTTAGCAGTCCTGCCATCTGCAGACCCGTCAACACCCCTCGTCACAACACACACACACACACACACACACACACACACACACACACACACACACACACACACACACACACACGCACACACACACACACACTCTCTCCCTCAGAAGATAAAGTACTGTGCTCAGACTTTGAAACTAATGGCAGAAAATATTATCATTATTTAAGCTATTCTTTAGTAACAGATCTCGTATTTCATCGCTAGATTTGGGCAGGAGAGTGGTTAAGTGTGTGTAGATTTTATTAAAATGCTCATTATTGGAGTGTTTGGAGAGCAAACACATGGGCAGACAACTGGAGGGCACATGTAAGATCACACCATCTCTCTCTCTCTCTCTCTCTCTCTCTCTGGCTCAGCCCAAATAAACAACAGGTCTCCGTATGAATTAGAGTCTAATAAATGAAACCAAATAGTGAGAAAATAAACTTTAAAAACAATCAAATGTTAGAAAATGCTTCAAAATGTGTCCGTGGGGAGTGCTGGAGAGGCTGTCCTGGTGGTTTGGTTACAGTAGACTCACTGTGTGACTTTCTGCTCAGGAAGCAGGTTAATGACTGGGCTTCGGTTGGGGATGCTGGCTCTGCTCTTGATGTTCAAAACCTTTTCTCTCCCTCCTGCCGCGTTCTTTTGGATGCTGTAATGTGACTTTTTGCACGTTCTAACGAGGCACCTGAGAAGAGACAAAAAAATAAAATAATCTTTTAAATGTGCAAACACAACACGTCTGCACCACAAGGACACTCCTGCAATAAGTTTAACCTGTGCTCAGATTAACCTGAACACTCTGTAACCCCCCCATCCAACAAAGCTATGCAGCTGCTCTCCAGCTCCTCTCTGTGCGCCAGACAGCTGCTGTTTAGTGATTTCTCCTCCTGTTCAACTATGATGGAGTTTGAGTCGTGGGCTCAGTCGGGAACAGATAACTGTTACGCCTCCGCTCAGTTTGGCTCATCTCATCTCAGTTTATTTCAGCTCCCACTCAGGGATACTCAGACGCACAAACCCAGCCTACTCCTCTGTCTGCTACACGCTATTTATCTCCCGACTGAGCTTCATTAGTTTTGAGGTAAAGTTTCAACTTCTTTTTTTTTTTCTTTCTTTTTTTTTTTTACACTGTGTGGGTGTGTTGCAGCATTTATATTGTGGCCTATCAAAAGTTGCAGCTACTGCTACAGTATCACAGGATGTCCACTCAACTTCAATGACAAACTGACGCTTCTGTGCCAAAGAAACATACAGACACAATAACACTCCTGTGGAGAAATGAACAATCATTGCATTTCAGTGTTGTTTCATTTTCAAAGGAAAATATATGAAACAATTTTTCAACGTTTATCATGACTGCCCTAATGAAAGTGATGAGAATTGTATTCAAACAGGACCGTGAACAGGAACCTCCACAGTAAACACTGTCTGCAGTGACGCGTTGAGTCCCTTCAGTAATATCTTACTCCATCATTTACGGTTATAACTCACTATCTGCAGATGAGAAGTTTTCCCAACTGCTCCTAACATCTCTGCTCTCCCGTCAGAGACCTTCAGACACACAGCATCTGGTTTATGCCATTCAGAGGTTAGCGAGCCTCCTGGAGTGAGAGTGGGTGTTTGCTCCTTGTAGCCCCATTTCCTCCCTGCTTCTGCACTTCTGTGGTGGAGCGGTTCAGTTGCGAGGGAAAGGTGCAATGGGGTGATACTGGCCATTTAGAATAAACAACTGGACTTAAATCTTCCACCGACAGTAGGAGCGGTAGTTGTATTATATAATACAAGGTTCAATTACATTGCTCCTTTTTGCAACATGATTATATTCCCGTTATGACCCAATAGACAAGTTGGCTGTGGCACCATATTGGACAATGCTACCCTGTGTATATATACACATTTATTTATATAAATGAGATATGGCTGCCGTCATTAAGAGGCAGTGACATTATTGCATTGTTTCTTGTTTTATTTTATCAGAGAACGTAAAACTTTATTTTCCAACTGAAAAATGTCTTGGTCAGTTTATTCTTCAATCATACAATGTAGTTTGTAAAATGTCACAGTTTATTGAAAAACTACTTCAACAGCTCTTTATTCCTAATGTGTATTTATGTCCTCTATTTAAAGAAGACTAAGTCAAAATCTAGTATACTGCGAGACCATGTATAAATCCTGTAGAGTGACTGAATTCACAACAATGTGACATCACTGCGTTTTACTTTTTTTGGCGGGTTTGTGTAGTGTCATGCAAGATTTTGGGCATATATATATATAAAGACTAGTAGAGAAACACACCCTCTGTTCCGGTTTTACTATCATAGTGACGTTCTGCAGCGGCGGCAAAAGTTTGACTAAATTTGTAACCAGCATGCATCACGTTGAGTCAGCACTGCTTCGCATGAAGTCAAAAGAGCTTATTGACAGGCATTCGCACTTCTAAGGTTGGCTCTAGTGTTGTGGTCCAAAAAAGGTATATAGTTATCAAATTTGTGGTGTCCAGTAGCAATCACTCTGTGACTTTCTATTTTTTTAAGACGGCTTTTCTTCATTTTAATGAACGTAGTATGTACATGAAATTTAGTGTAGTAATTGAATTACTAAGATTGTGGCCATTACTGCCCTTGTTGATTCTGCTTGAGTTATTGAATGAGACACTCATTGGTGTTATTAGTTAACTCGTCGTGGTTTGAAATCCCAACGCTCCTGCCAAGTCACACTTGCTGACAAGTCATCCCCCACGTGTCATTACCGTCCCTGCATGGCGCCCCTTAAACCGTCGACCAGAGACCAGCCCAAATCCTCGCACACGCCCTCCTGAGCAGGCACTTCTGAAGACCCCGATGCCCTTTTATTAACCTTATTAAAGTTAACTGTGTTATTCCAAGCTGTACCTGCATGTTCTATCAGGGTTTACGGCCCCCGCACAGCATTTAAAGGTAAGGGTGGTTCAGCCATGCACAGCTGCGGAGGAGGTGGCCGACACTCGCATGAAAGGCTACACATGGAAATCTTTCGATAGGACAACGCTTTTACCAGACCCGCTAATACCTCACTGGCTGTATGTGTGTATGTTTGTGCAGGCGCGATAATGAGCGATTCCAGCCTTCTTATTTGCTCGAATCTTGACACCCCCCCCACCCCCCCACCCACTGTTGGGGAAAGTGATGGCTCCATAATGATACTGGGAAATGAGATGCAGATATTCCTATAGTGAGGCACTCCGTGAGTTCACTGCGTTATTGCTTCCACATACACATGCTCCAGTGTAGGATAAATGCACATGTAGAAACACAAATCTTCAAATCATATGAGTGATGTGATAAGAATATGGCTGTATTGTTTTTTTTTTTTTTTTCTCCGTCAAGGTTGACAGTAAATTTTTCCATCCTGATGTCAAGAATCCTGAGCATCTGGTCCTTAGTCGGTTTCAACTCTGGGGAGACATTAGGGAGGGTTGGGGGAGGATTTCGGCTGTGCCGGGGGAGGGAAGGAGAGGGGAGGGGGGGTGTCCTCTGGGAGCTTCCAGCCATTTGTCGTAGTCGATGGCCAGTAGCCGGCTCGGTGCCGCAGTGATACAGTACCGAAACACAAGGATTTGTTGCCACTGGAAGGGCTCCCTGTTTCCAGTTACATCAGAACTAAAATTTCCACATCGTTTTACCAAAAAAATAAAAAGTCGGTCAAAGGAAGCAGATGTAAAAAGAAAGAAATCGAGTGAGTGCCACTGAGAGAAAGGAATGATGGCTTTTATTTGTTTGAATACGAAGAATTCTTGCTGTTTTTCTGTCGAGGTAGGTTGACATCCCCCGCCGTTCCTTTCCAAAGCACACAGGGTACTAAATCGGTCATTGGCGGGCAGGACATGCTCACTTGCATTAGGAAGGACCTGAAAACAGCTTTACAGGCCATGTGCTCTGTTTGACAACCAGGCAGTGGGCTGTTGAATAATAGCCTGCAGCTTGGACACTGAGACAGAAAAATATTATTGTGTAATTTGAAAGCCTGCATTTGCATTTATTAATACTAATCAAAATTAGACTTTTCAGGTGGTATTGGCACGTCTTTATCTGATATTCACTGGAAGACTGGCTCTAAAGAAAGAGCTGGCCACGGCTTTGGACAGAACATGCCGGTTTGTGCCAGAAAGCGTGCTGCTGTTCCATTGCCACAGTAAAAGCAGAGGTGGCAGGTCATTTGTATCTGGCCGGCTTGTTGTGGATTCTGTGTTTGGTCTACCATGTTAGAGAGAATCTAAGATTAGCCAGCTCGGCAGCCTTTTATCCTCCGTCTGGTGAAGGAGAAGTTTTGGATGGCCACTGCCAATCTCAGCCTTCCCACAGACTTCAGGACCTTCTATCACAGTATCCAACAGACACTCACCTGGCACTCTGCTATATTCTCCATCCTCCGCATCTCGTATATCTGTCTTTATTCATGATACTGTCTCTGTCATCATGTTTCTCTCTGCCCAAGTCTTCCAAACCTTTCCCCTTCTCTCCATGTTTCATTCCTCTCCCTCTCTGTCTTTCCTTACCTTATATATCATTTACAGCTTTTCGGGAAGTCGGGTAGGAGGGCAGTTGAAGTACTCAGACTTGAACAACAAAACACGTTTCCTTCAAGTTGCAGGTGCTTACACTCAAGCCTCATTGGCTGCAGTGTGACCATTAAAACGGTTGTAGCTGAAAACACTACCTACTCCTCAGGTGGTGAATAGATCCTGCACACTGCATGCATTCAATTATGTTGATTGGACTTGTCCTTTTGTCCTGAGCTCTGCTTTCAACGTGCTGACAGCCCCTTGAAGTGTTAAGGTGTGACGGAGTACGGACGGGTGAGGCACTTCCTACACGATATTCGATGGCATGCTGAAAATACGATGAAATAAAGTAAATCCTTTTTGAAAAGCTTGGCCAGTCCCGGTTTCGAAATGCAATTTTGATAAGATGCTGCTTTTAACTCCCCCTGAATGAGGCATGATCTCAGCGAGAGCCACGGATTTTTTGTGGCCCCTGAAACGACATACATCCAGAGTTCAGCCGGCGGTAGTGAAACAGTCGATATATGATTGGAGTGACGGTTGATTGCACCTGGACCGGCCCACGGTATTTTGCTGAAGTCATTTTTCCATTCTGACGAGCCCTAACTAACATCTTGCAAAAGCCACTCACTTTTCTTTTTCAGTCCTAAATGATGGAGTTATTCAGAGACCGTGATATTGACATATCATTGAAGATGACATTGGAGGCGTCCGTCCCCTGACCTTTTTTTGATGTGGCGCAGCGGTTTGGTCTTTGGAGCTGGTAATGGGATGCTTGTGGGCTTGAATGGGGCACAAACTCCTGCTGTTACGCTCCATGGCCGGTCATATGTATATTAGCTCTCCCCATTCTCTTCTCTCTCTTATGTATCACAACGTCTGCTTAGCGGATACATCTTGTACTACTATATAATTTAATGTCCGATGATGCCACGTGGTCACTTCACCCCATGCTCCTTCCTGCTACTTTAGGAGACAGAAAGTTTTAAGAAGTGCTTGTCCCACAACAGAAGCTGCATGGGTCCAGTGGGCTGATGACATATTCTGTCCTGTCCTGTGTTGGCTGTGAACAAGGGGCCCTAAACACTTCTCCGTTTGTTTGGCACCTGACTCGGGTTAAATCTGTCTTCCCACCCACTGTCTGTCTAGAGTTTCTCCCCTCGGATGAAAACACGTTTACATAAGTGCAGGAATCATCATCACTGTAATTGTTATTTCTCCCCGATGCAGAAAGCCATCGCTTCGCTTCCTTTTCATGCTGTTCCTTCTCATCTTCATCTTTGGTGTCCCTTTTTTTTTTTTTTTTTTTTTTTTTCCATCTGCATGTGTGTCCTTTAATCAGGTGTTATTTCTAACAGTGTTTATCTCAGATGTTATTTCTTCACTGATTCTTGCTTCGCTTTCCTCTTTGCTCTCCGTCTACCTTTTCTATTCTTGAGACAGCTTTTCCTCCTCTCTCAACCAGAGCCTAAGGAGGTAAATCAAACCTTGAGTGGATTAGTCTCCACAGCCTGCAGCTGCTTCTCTTGCTGCCACCTGTGTCTGCCACCATTTTTCTCCACAGATGGCCCTCAGACATGTTCACGAGGCGGCATTCGAAATACCGACCTGCTAAAAAAGCTCCCACATGTTGTCACAATGCTCTTCCCCCAGCAGTCTGGCGAGCCTCACGAACATTGTGCTCTCTATATGTTCCTGAAAGATATATGACGGTGGTCAATAACTCATTCAGCACCTGGGAGAAAGTGCAGGCGGAGGAAATGGAGTCAAAACCCAGCATTCATTTCCTGGACTCGAACAAGTTCATTTTCACCAGGCAGACAGACAGTTAGTCTTTCTGTATGTACATCAGTTAAAAGAAGGAAGTGGGTTCGCTCAGCCTCCGCAATGTACAGTCCAAGACATAAAGTTACGGACAGACTGATACATTTGTCTCCCAGCAGTCCATGTCCCTCCTGTGTGCTGTGAGTAAGTAAACAGAGCTGAAGTTACAATGTCATGGCAAGGGTCATATTATACTAACTGTATTGATAAATTAGTCCTTGTAATTTTCTCGTCTTGCGCTGCAACCCTCGGAGGTTGTTGACCCGTGCGACTAGCAATTTGATGCACATCATGTTTAATGCATTTCATTGTCTGGGATTTTTTTTGTGTGTGTTTTACATAAAGGGGATTTGCGAAAAACACTGTTATTTTCTCTGACCGCTGTGGAGGTGTGGGCGTGAGAGGGGAAGTGCTGTTTGGCGGTTAAAGTGGTCACTTCCTCCGTACGGGATGCTTCGGGAGGCCCTGGCCTCTCCGATTTCTCTGAAGATTGTTTCGGCCATCCTGCGCAGCATCACGCTGGACTTCGGGACCTCTGGGCTGGGCCGGTCCAGCGCTCACCACAACAGAACCAAGTGGTCCGCTGCCAGGTCCGCTACACGCTGCACGAGAAGGGTCCAGAATAGTCTGGCCAAAACAAATCAAATGAAGCCAGAGCAGCCCGACGAGAAACAAGTCGGCCCATCCTTTAGTGGTGAAGAGTTGGCTCGGTCCTCCTTTGTTTCTTCGTCTCCCCTCTCTCATTTTGTGTCTCACTGTCCATACGGGACACTTCACATGTACACGGTCTACACGTGTCCTTACGTCTGGCCCAGGATTTATTTCTCCCTCCACTTTTTACAGTGTCCACACACTGATTTCTACCACTCATGTGGTTGTTTGTTTGGCTCCTTTCCACTCTCTCCATCTCTCTTCGCTTGTCCACCCATACATTCTTATATTTAATTTCAGTGTTGCAGAGTCCTTGTTTAGCTCCTGGCTCCTCCACAGCTCTTTCTGTCATTGTTTGAAACTGGGTTTTCTCTGGGTCACGGGGTTCAGCCTGACATAGTGACCCGTAAGACGAGTCCAGTGGCAGCTTCTTTTTAAAATTTTTTTTTTTTTTACCTTTTTCCCCATTATGTTATTATTCCTGTCCAGCTAATGGAGTTGATGTGTTTCCCATAATGCACCATTGGCACTCATCACACCCTATTTTGGTTTTCTCATGGACAACAAGGAATTGGTGTCACGAGGAATAAAGAGTTGAGTCACTGAGAGTGTAGACAGGAGGGGAGACTTCTCACCTGGGGAGAACAAATACTTTGGGACGCCCCCTCCCCTTTCCCCCCATTCCCTTCATCCCCTCCTACCAGTATCTCAGCACTGCCAATAGTAATGACATTACCATATCTCTTCCCCCTCCTCTCCCCCTGCCCTTCCTACACCCATCACCTCATCCCATGTCTCTTTAAATCCTTTTTTAAATATATTATGTGAGATGTTCTGTTGGGAGTTCCAAGTTGTAAATGATGGAGGGGGCCAGCTGCCCTCAGGCAGCTTGTGTTAGAAAGCAAACCTTCTGGTAATGAGGACCCCAGAAGCAGACATCAGATGATCACATACCGGGGACCATATCACACACCATGCTTGAGTAAAACCACGGGGTCCACTGTAATAAGACTGGTGCACATGTGTTGTGTGCTGAACTTCTCTCTCGTTCAGTGGCTCTTTCTCTCCTGTGTTTTCTCTTCACCACAGAACCTTTGTACCGGTGAGGTATGAGGCGCTAACACTACACAGAGAACAGGGCAGAACATCATCTTGATAGATCCTGTGCGTTTCTCAAAGATCTCTGAGAGTCGAACCCCTAATCACCTCCGAATGGGAAGCAGAAAGTTCAGAGTGGCACATGACAATCCATCCATCTGAGGGCCCGGCAGCAGCAGCAGCAGACTATGACATGAGCTAAGTTAGTCTGCCGCGGCTCTCCTGCCAAACATACTGAGTTGCCAGCACACACTTGCTCTAACCGGGTCAGAGCTCGCCAGTTTAGTCAGTCAGTCATTCATCCAGCCAGCGACGTCAACCATTGTTTTCAATCAATCATTCTCAGCTATGAATTAGTCCGGCTGCGTCTGCGGTGCTTTTTTTCTCTCTCCTTCCTCTCTTGCGCTCTGCCCTCTGATGAAAGACACTCTCAGAGAGGTAGCCAAGCCGCTCCAGTTTGTTTTGACATTTCGATGGCTCCGTCGTGAATGTGTTTAGAGTTCCTTCACATGATCAGTGTTACTTCAAAGGGTTTCAAGCACCGTGCGGTTGTGTTTGAGGAGTTTGAATCTGGGGGGCCTTTTCCTGCTGCATTAGTAGAAGGGTCTTTGATGCATATAACCCAGCTTGACTGCACTCGTATGGGCCTGACCTTTAATGTAGCCCCTGTTTTAGTGGATCAGAGCCACGCTGAGGACCAGAACTGAGCAACAAACAAGTATCTGCTCCCCTCAGTTGCGCTCCAGGACTCTGTTGTGTTTGGAAGGAACCCCAATCACTCGCTGGTTTTGTGCTCTCTTCCCTCTGAGTGCTTCGCCTCCCCCTCCGCTTAATCTTGAAACCATCAGCTCCCCAGTCTGGTTCTCTTTAAATTGAATTTGAAATATTCATTCCTTTTATAAGCTGGGTTTGTAAACCCCCGAAAGGCCTTGCGGATTTCAGCATGTGTTGTTCTGGAGGGATTCAGACTCAGCTTTGGGCCTGCTGTTCCATGAACCCTGTTTCTCTCACTGTCACCAACAAACCATGCTCATGCTATAGTGATGACCTGTATATGGGCCACATAGGCCTGGATAAATGCAAGCGTCTGCTGTCCTTGTGCGCTCATGAGTTCAGATGGTAAGCAGTCAAGCCATTTCACTACCTTCAAATCCAGTTCTTTTAGGTGCAGAGGGTTATTTCAGAAAAGTTTAATTTCATTTTAGACGGTTGCTCGAAAAGAAAAAACATGGACATACCCATCAGAACAGACAATTTATATTGAGCACAAAACTGCTGTTCAGCAAACACGCATGCGCTTTACTACAACATGTTTTATGAGTGTTTAGAGGCAGGGGAGATGCGTGTATGGAAAAACTTCTCGAGGCATGTGTGCCATCTGTTCAACAAAAAAAAGCAGGTACATATTGAACTTTTCAACTGATCAACAAAGTAGTGGAATGTCAAGTTGACCGACATGGTGCTTTTGGAGTTGTTTCTAACTGGGGACAGCAGTGTGGTCCTCAAACAACAGGAAAGGCAGGGACAAAAGCGGGAAGTAGAGGCTGCAGGGAAATATTTCATTGCCTCTGTGTTTCCTTTTGCTTCCAGGGACAAGCAAACAAGTAGTATTACAGTGTTTGGAGTCGCTTGTAGAACATTGAAGTGTGTTTATTTATGCATGTTTGAATGAGTTCCTCTGGGGAAGAAATGAAGAGCATCCAGAGATACAAGATTAGACGGTATATCCACTAGCATCGGCCTTTATACGTATCTTTGCATGTGGATTTGTTGTCTTATTTTATCGATCTTGTGACTTGTGACACTGTGTGTGTGTGTGTGTGTGTGTGTGTGTGTGTGTGTGTGTGTGTGTGTGTGTGTGCGTTAGTTCAGGTTTGTATGTGTTCATGCACTGGTCCAGCACTTCTGTTCTTTAAACAACTTCTGTCCTATTATTAAACTACACATGTCGGCACATCTGTGTCTATGCCTGTGTGTATTTTTGTGTGCGACTGTGCACGCTTGCACTCCCGCCTCCCCCTGCCAGGCTGACCCACTGTTTCCTCTCCCCCCCTCCTCTGCAGGTCTGTACGAGCTGCTGGCGGCTCTGCCATCCCAGCTGCAGCCTCACGTCAGCCGCCCCGAGGACAACACCTTCCTCCAGGACATGTTTGGAGAGAGAAGCCTCCACTCGCTTGTAAAGGTAAAACACCCCTTTCTTTTAGAGTTATTACATTTTGTTTAGTGGTTTGTTCAGGATGTTTGTCTGATTTTAATGCCCAAGGTCCTGCTACCACGGCACTGTCGTCACATGAGGGGCTTCACTTCTGGATAAGTGCACACTATGAAACTCGCAGTTTTTATTTTCAATGGTGTAGAAAATCATGTTTTTGCAGATCATGTATTGTGTAACGTGCATACAGCTGTAGTCATATCATTTCATTTAAAGAGTGACAGCTCTATAGCAAACGGCAACCTACCATGACGTCACCGAAGGTTTGTAAACTACCGTTCTGAAGCCGTAAGTTCGGCCATCTCGCTATTTTGGAGACAGACAAGCTGTGGAGGATCAGCTCGTCCAAATATGGTCATGGACGAGTAGTGGATCTAAGTCACCTATAGTGGAAACCTAACTGCACCAGGCCTGTCAATCAAACACATGCGCCCCCAAACATTTTTTGAGGCCTAATGTCTAATTAATGCTGAGATCAGCTGGATAGCCAGAAAATGAATAAGAAAACTTGACTTTGGCGATTGACACCACAATGAGTTGTGGGAAAAATTAATTGACTTTGTATTTGAAAGAAGAAGTTGAATGGGAGTCTATGGAGCCCACAGCCTTTTTTGGAACCAACCCCTAGTGGCCCTCTGTGTGTGTGTCTTGCTCTCACTTGTCAGAGCCGAAAGCTGAGTCCACTTCTATATACAGTCTATGTTCTATACACATGAATTAATTAAACCAGAAATTTCAACATACCAAGACAAAGTTCTCTACATATATTCATAAGGATTTTATTTTAACTTGTGTCACAGTTGATTTAAAAGTCAAAATACAAACTCTTTAGTTTTAAAACTCACTAATACAATAAAAATGTACATGAAAGAAAATAATTCCATCCATCCACATCTGGCTTCAGGGCCGACAGACGTTGACTCTCGAACCACCCTTGAATGTCGTCTGCCCACCTTCACAGTCACATCCTTCCTGTCGTGGGCCGAGGCAAAATCTGAACCCTCTCTCTCCACCGTCGAGCCGACCTCTCAACTCCGCATTAAATCTCACACTTGCAGCTTTGCCTGATTCCACTTTATTCACACTTCGTCCTTCCAGTCTCTCTCATGCATTATAGAGTTTATTGTCATTCCAACAGCCTACCCACCCACAGCTTCTAACTACCCCCTCTCCCAGCAGGATGGACCTGCGGTTTGGTTACTGCCTGTTAAACTAGATAGCTGCAGAGCCTTGGTAGAAGATGAGCGCACTTGATATCTTTATATGCTTGAAGACAGACAGAAGTAATGAATGTAACACATTGTGTCTGTCTGCCATAACCTCATCTTCACTTTGGATTCACTGGAATCTGCAGCCAGTCTCCTTCTCCATCTTCTGGGTTCTTTTTTCTTTTGCTGGATGGTGGTTTTTTTGGTTTTTTGGTTTTTTTTCAAGATTTTTGATCACTATCATCCAAGAAATATACGTGAGCTTTATTGCTCAATTACTAAGAAAACCTCTCTAATTGTTAAGAATTGACTTCATCCTTTTTATATGGTCTTAATTTTGAAAGAATGAGACTGTTTTCAAGTGCTGGCATGATATATTTCCCCCCTCGGTGGTCTCTCATTCTTCAGCCAGACTCATTAAGTCACAGAGACAATTGAGAGAGAAAAATCAACATCATTTTCAACCCCCCGTTTAAAGAAATCCTTTCTGTGTAAGCATGTTTGTTCAGGATCCAGGGTTGTAACACGCCAATGTGAGTGTGTAAAAGTGCCTGAATTATGGCATACCTCAGACGCTGAAGTAAAGCCCTGATGTCGGGACTTGAGGAAACCAGAAGGGTTTCATTTGATGCCTGGATTGTTATGGATGGCCAAAGAAAAAGGCGTCTTGAACATGGATAATGATGGGCAGGGCCTGCGCATGTTCGGGCTCTCGTTCTCGCCGGCCCCAAAGAAAACACAGCGCAGTGTGGGGCAGATAGAGTGATGCTAATGAAGGTGGCATTATGTTTCTGTGATATTTAGCCAGGCCTAAGGGTGGAGCCCCCAGACTTCACCTAGCCTTGTAACCACTCCTGATTATACCTAGCTAATCTTTCAAGACGAACTCAAAGGGGGAGGATGTTTCAGTGCAGTTCAGACAGGAGTGCCATGTCCTCAAAGGCTTTTTAACTTTGATTGAACTGCTAGAAGAGTTTTCCTTTGCAATACCCTTAGTTATTAAGATTTTGAGTGCACAAAATGACAAATGTTGAGGGTACGATGGACCACACGATCAGGCAGATTAGTGCAGCGATGGCAGGGAAGGAGAAGGTGAAGACAGAGCGATGCTGAAAGGAGAAGCTTTCGATTCACCCATCAATCTCTCAGACGGAAAGAAATAGGATACAAAGAACGAGGGCTGCGCACTGAACCGTGATACTGTAATGACACCGGACAAATTGCTTCAGTACCATGTCGAAAAATGCAAAATCTTTATATCTACCACAATTTATGTTATGTTTACATCAGCCTCAGTGAGCCACGATGTTTACCATATGTGCCTCTACGTGGGCGATCCACCCATGTAAATAAAATCACTTGACTTAAAAAAGTAAATCTTGCATTACAATTCCTTTTTTTGTCATGTAAAAAAAATGTGGCTCACACCTGTGTGAGTTGCGTAACTAGAGGAACTAGAGGCTTCTTTGTGTGCTAGCGAGCATCTACTGATAGTATGTGAGGAGTTTAGGGAACATTTAGCTACACAAATCAAACTGTTACGTTCTCACCTGCTAAATGCATGAAACTTAACTACAGGGCCAATATTAAAAATGTTTGAATGATACAGACTCCTACAAACAGCCAAAATGTGTTTCTTTTTGGGCTCGCTTTTAGGCATAAGGTGATGAGCTGAAGCTGCTGCTTCTTTCCACTGTGAAGGTTGCGAGGTTGTTCAACTATCTTAACTGGATCACCTCCTTTGTGCTCCCCCGTAGAGTTATTTTCGACACATCTAACTGGGAGTAGACTGTCGGGCCAGACACAAAACGCAAGGCGTGAAATATTGCTTTTGTTTAGGGACACGTTGGGGTCGTCCAGGTGAAGTCCCACCAACTTACCTACTCAGATCAGCGCCGACCGATGACGAGATAAACAGGAGCAAAACATCTCTGCAATACCAACCACACTGGTTTCACACAGTGTGAAATTTCCAGCCACATTAGTACAAAATCAAAGAGCCTCATTTGTTCTGCACTAAAATGAGCCCCTTCAACCGACTCTCTTATTCTCCCTCTTTGTTCTGCAGAGAGAAGCGGAGCTGCTTTTAGCGTCTCTTATTGTTAACACAGAAGCATAAGTAGAAAGTGCCCTGCTCCAGACAAGCAGAACTACATGTTTCCTCTGCTTTCTACTTGGTACTGCGATGTGAGCCAGCCTGTCAGCCGCTGAGCCAAATGGACGGACAGAAGTACAGAACAACCATCTCACCTTACAGCAGAGACCAGCAGTCAGACGCAGCATTCAGGTGAACATGGCTAACGTCAGTGGCACACCATTAATAAAATCCTTAATTGTCCCTTTCCTCTAAAGCCCCTGCACTAAACCTCCACCTTTTATTCCACGAGGCTGCGAAGTTGATACTTTGGGAAAGGCTAAACATCAGAGAGAAAACACACACATCATGTTAATCTGACAGACTCTCATATGGAAACGCTCAGGCCTCACCGGGGCAATTATGGAGCATCAGTTACTGGTCACTCTGTCTGGAGGGACCAGAGGACGAGGTGTCACAGACGGAGAGAAGAAGAGAGAAATCAGACCCACATGACGACTTAAACCAGACCTGAGCTCCTTCTGTCTCTCCTCGCCTGCCCTCCTCAGACGGTTTGGACAGCCTCTCACATCCCTCCTAATCCGATTATGTCACAGAGATGAAACAAATATTTTCTAATGTCATCTTTCAGCAGGGCTTTGGCTCACAACTTTGCCTCATTTTGCATACTTTTCATCGGCGCAGCATCGGACCTTACATGAAATGTGAGTTCTGGGGTGTATAGCTAATATAGCTGAAGCGACGCAGACAGTTTGACTCTTTTCAATTAAAGGGGGTTACTCAAGTGTGCTTTCTATAAATTCCACCACACTCACTGTTCCTCTGCCAAGTTCCCGCTCCACAGAAAGCCACAGGAAATATAATACAATATTCAATTTCCACCTGCCTCAGGTGGGGCTCTCCTTCAGGACCAAGTTTCTGTCAGCAGGCCTTTAGGCAGGCCCTGAGATCCCTCATTTTGTGGTCAGTCGTTTTGCCATAAATTCTGCTCCTGTTAGTTACTAATAGGCTTGGCCCCAGCTTCGTTGTTTCACAGCAATATTGATGTGGGCTTGCCAGTTTGTTCTTCAGTGCTGCAGGCCTTTAATGACATGTAAAGGTGCTGCAGCTGATGCTTGTACCCAAGTGGAAAATTTCAGCTATTTTTGATGAATGAGCTCATTTTCAGACGACCCACACTGTATTCCTTGAGTAGCAGACAGAATGAATAACTGGATCGAGCTCGAGCTGGCCCTCCAAGTTTTATGACTCACCCTATGATGTCCATCCTCTGGGCTCTCGGACTGCAACCATAGACTTGCCCTTTGACTGACTAAATGACTTGACTGGCTCACTGGTGTTTATGACAGTTTTGATCAGTGCGTCTGCTCGACAATCTCATTTTTGCAATAAAAGTGATTGAAGTGAGATGAACAGATTGAAAACTTTATCAGATAAAACAAAATGTTTCCTTTGGGGGACATAAAAAATGTTGACCATGATGTATGTTATCGCAATACTCTTCATATCACAAAATATTTAAAATCATGACTTAAGAATTGTGATAATTTTATAGCATTGGGTATTTTTGGGGCCAATACCAATAAAAACAAAAATCTGACATCAATGTATAAGCCAACATGTGTTTATCAAGTACACAAGTATAAAAAAAAAGAATAACAACTTCTAACTGATACCAATCATCTTTTCCTGCATCATGTTCTGTAAAAAAGAAAAGTTTTCTTATTGGACAACATATATGCAGATGCCATCAATTTCAACCGATAAAATCGGCCAACCTATACAGTATAAAATATATCAAAAACACTAATAGTCATGGATAAAGAGAAAATGAGCAATCAGAACAGGTTTACAACAGTTTAGTAACGCTGCACGCTCGTTTGTTGACGGAGAAAGTAGGAGCGCTTGTTTTGATGTTGCTAATGTCGCAAATAAAAACGCTTTGGAATTATCATTTGTAAATAATTAGATCCCACAGAGGCATGAATAGAGACTGTGATTTTATTATTATTAATTAGTCAGCCCTAATAAATAGAGTCTGTTCATTCCCTTCTCGTACACAGCGTCGGTGTTGGTCCTCCAGTTCAGTCTGTTGTTTAAGTGGACATCCAGTAAATCTGCAATGAATCTGCTGATCGTGTCTGTTTGAGGACTGGAGGTTTATATACTGTACCACCTCAGAGATGCACTCGTACTGTTTGTCGGTCAGCGAGTCCTCTGAGGTCTGTACTTATTATTTTGGGGGGAACAAATCCCCGCAGGCTGCTGCGGAGAAGGGAACCACCATCCTGTCTTCATGTTTATGGAGCCACTGGGTTTGTCAACTCTGTGTGGATTCTTATATTTTCATTGAAAAAACACGAGTAATGTAGTAATTGTAAATTGAATACTTTGTTCCAAGAAAATCGTCTTTGTGACAGAAGCTGGCTAGTTAGGATTTCCAAACCTTGCCTTAATCCAAAATAAATCCCCGTCCTTGCACCGCTACACTCTATAGGTGTAGGCTACCTTCCAAATATTTTCAGAGGACTTAAATGGTCGACTGCAGCATACAGTCAAAAGATCGTGGTCAATGTCCACAAGCATGCGCCTCTGAATCGAGCCAGAAGAGCTACATGACGATGGATGGAGCCAAAGGCGAGGGTGTGATCGGGACAAAGGAAACTTTATTACAGCAGACAGGCTGCTGTGAGCTGTTGACTACTGAATCACCTTAAAACTCATTGAGCGCACTGGAGGGACAGTTAAACAAGGAAAGACCTACAGTCCCAATTTCATCAGTCAAACGTCTGTGTTGGTAATCAAGGAAAATCTCTGGGGTGATCTCACAACCATTATTCCAGGTCACTCTGGTTGACCCCAAATTTGTATTACTTTGGAAATAAATGGCTCAAAGTGAAACCAGAAGGTCTACACGATACGAAGCCAATCTTAATGGGACCTGGAGCATATAGGACCAGTACAATATATATACAATATGTAAAATGACGTTCATGGTGCCATATCGTGTATTTATGGTTCCCTCATGGCCCAAGAACTGCCTGAAGACATCCTGGGCTCACCTGGACCCTCTAAAGATAGTCTGAGTAAATATACTCGTATGTCGAATGGACCGCCTCACGGTGCTCCCATCAATCTGATTCAACCTGTCAGATGCATTTGTCCTGGCTTTATGCCCTATATATCATTCATAATGCAGCTTCCTGACCCAGTAGCAGTTATACAGGATAGTTGCTTGATTCAAATATATACATTTTATATTTTATAAAAATGGAAATATAGAAATGGAAAACTTACAGTCTGGATTTGTGTTTCTCAAGATGGTCTTTGTATGTACATGAATGTTACTGTGCTTTCTTTTACACAACACATTGTGTATGGATGTGTGTCTGGGGCCCCTCAGCCTCCTTTTCCAAGAGTTCCAGGAGGAAATGTATCCCCCCTATCTAAATGATATGGCTCTTATAAAATGCTCGGCCAGCTGCTCCGGTCTCTCTCTCACTCATCTATTGGATCTACTGCCAGTTCTTAATTCACTGTCACACTCTCCAGGCCTTTTCCACAACAAACGAAACACAATGCGAGGCCCCAGACACCAGGCCTCTCTGTATGGGGTCCTTGTCAGGGAAAGTGAAAGACTGTGTGTGAATTGTCTGTTCAACAGGAATTGTTGAAACATTATACAGCAGATTCTCAACCTACGAACACAATGCGTTCCGAACAGCTGTTCGTAAGCTGAATTGTTCGTAAGTCGTTATATATTAGCATCGATGTTTTTGACACAGTCGTAGATATTATAGCCTTTCCAGAAGTGGCGTAGCGTTTTCTCGGTGTCCTCCTCGTCGATCATTTTCAAGGCTTGCCTGTACGTTCGGCGGGTGTAATACTTCTTGAACGAGGCAATTACACCTTGGTCCATTGGCGGGTGATAAATATATGAGAAACGGTAAAGTATCCAAGATGGTACGAACTAAGATGAACACAACAACGAAGTGAGTGTTGGAGCAACGAACGAAGTGTTGGAGATGAGCCAGTGCTGCTCGGCGTGGGTTGCGGCAGAAAGGGGAATCAGTCGGATGTGGCGCGCTGTACAAAATACGAACTTGCGAACGCAATACGGCATTTTACGAACATTTATGGACATCCGTCAGCGGTTGTTCGTATCTACGAATGTTCGTAACTCGAATGTTCGTAAGTTGAGAACCCTCTGTAATCAGTGATATAATTATATATAACATTTGAAATATACTGTAGAGATTCGTTGACGACCCAGTGTCTCCATGTGTTTGTTGGGGATCAAGACTTCAGTCCTGGTCCAAGAATTTTAAATATATTCGCAAATGTAACATGATAGAAAAGACCAATGCATTTTCAGTCATCCATTCTTACCCTTAAGAGATTAGTATTTTCAGAGCTGATCCTGCAGATTGATATCGGGGCAGATTTACACATATTTAAAAGATAAATATCAACTAAAATCAAGCCAATGAAAATCCGATCCTTTCTTTATTGAACATTACTGTTTGCTCAACTCAGCCTTCTAGAGATCTTTACAGAGTCCTACAGAACAGTGTTATGCTCAGTGTGTCTGTGATTGTGAAAAATGATCTGGGCGCAGTGTATGCGTGACTCTGAATTCAGACACGGAGAACGGTCAACTATTGGCAAGGTGGCGCCGGCCAATATCCAAACTGGAGGCTTCATAACAGCCGCTCGCAAACCAATAGGTGATGTCACTGTTGGTTGCCGCTTGGGTTGAAGAGCTGTGCTGACAGTGAATGAGGAGATATTTTACAAGTTGATAAAGTAAGTTTTGTTTGGAGAGCCTGACTTTGTGCTGTAATTCCTTCAGCAGAGCTTCTATTGAGTTTGGTTAATACAAAAAAAATGACGGGGAATTTGCAAAATTGCAAACAGATTGTTTAGATATGAATGAATTATTGCAATTCCAAGATCGCAATATTTGAAAGGGCTAATTAAAGAACTTGGATCAGAAACTGAGCCAAAAACATTTTTTTAAATTTGATAATTTAGCAGACAAACCACAACAGAAAACTGCCTGAGACCGTTGGATGGAGGCTCTGTGAGGAAAGATTAAGCTGCTGGAGTTTTGTGAACTTTGTAAAAACGGATGGCAAAGTTGAAAGAATGCTGTGATTGTCTGGTCCTGGTCACCAGGTTGAATCTGATTTCAGTTGGCATGTACTTAATTAAGCAGGATTTACCAGTCGTATCCTCAACAGACTAATGGAGAATCCTCCTGTCATCTGCAGGATTGTTCACAAACCGCAGCAGTGTCCTGGACCTATCGCCATTATGCCTGAGAGAAAGCCAGATTTCTGTAAACTGACCCACTGTGACAGGAGAAAAAGCAAATCTCAACCTTTCTCATTTTGCTTCTTGAGCAAACATATCGTCTCACAGCTATTCCAGTTGCAACCCTGCACGTCTGTCTATAATCCCCTCCTTCCCGTCTGCCTAACTTAGTCTGGTCTACCAGGCTACTGTGCCTTGACAAGGTGTTCTGGATCCGACCAAGAGATCAGACCCAGGTGGATTAGCAGAGGCATGATACTGGATCCGGTCCGGTGGGTAGATATAGAAACAGGAGTGGGAGAAGGATCGTCAGCTTTTACCGGTCCGATGTGAAGTTTTCTGGGCAGTGGACATTAACCAGAAGCTTTGAGCTTCGTTGCAGGACTCTGAAACAGAAACACTATCCAGCCCTGTGATCTCCAGACCTCTCTTTCTCCTTCCATCAGCACACCTCTCCATCTATCAAGCTTTCACTCTCCTGCACCCTCGCTCACCTTTTGCGTGCCAGACGTTGCTGGCTGTAGTGTCTGTGGATGAGCGTTCGTAAGGCCGGCTCTGTTCCTCAGCCACACCTCCACGGTGACAATCGAGGCTCCAGTTAGTCACTAATCTTGTTACTGCAACTGGATCATAAAGAAAATGATTTGTTTGAGATACTGAATTTCAGTTGTTTAAAGGTCCCCAAGGTGTTTGACCCCTGACCTTAACCATGATCCTCAGCAGTGGTTGAACCTCTTGTCTGAGAGAAGATGAAGATGGATGTTATGTTTTTGTTCCAGTCCGTCCTCGTTGGAGTTTTTCATATCAATTCTTACCCGTGTTAGTGTTTTTCCTCAACATATGTCTCCTCATGTGTTGCTGTGTGTATTTTAAGCCCGCAGGGTATTTCTGGAAGCAAACACAACTTAGTCTGAGGCCTCTGTGGAGACGGGACACACACTGCTCCTTTGTAGCAGGCGTTTTTTCATAGGCGTCAGTGAAGGTGTTCATTCATTTATTAATCTTTTCCCAGCTTCCACTTCTTGGAGCTTTATTTCCTGATTTTTTGAAGCACTTTGATGCCCAATATTCTATTCATCGTAGAAGTAGCAGCACTTCTCTTCAGAAAAGCTGCGGAAGCCCGGTCTGTGCTTCGGCTGTATGTTCTGGTTTGCGCTCTGGTTTGAGCTAAGCCCTCCTTGGCTCTTGCACACTGTCTCTCACTGTTTTTGTTTTTATATATTTTTTAATCCCACCAGGCCTCTTTTCCCGTTTGCCAGCAGCGCTGCTGCCTCACCAAGTGGACAGAGAAGGTGCTATGCAAAAAGCCGGCTAATGACTTTAAAATGCATTACTGCGTCATGGACAGGCACTTGGAAAGAGTCCCGAACTGTAAATAAAAGCATTTCAATCTCGCATTTGCTCACCAAGCAGAGGAGAAATTCCACAGTAACTAAGTAAGTTGAGGTGGTGGAGCTGCAACTACCTAAGCAGATGTCACCAGAGCTGTGGTATGTTGGAGCGCCGAAGACACTGGCAACCTCATGCATTTATTTCATCTGTTTTCTTCCAAAGACGATCAGGACAGATGAAGTAACCGGAGCTGCCTGCCTGTCCTTTTACGGCCCTCCGCTGTAGAAGAACAGACGGAGGAGGCAGAGAACAGGGTGGAGTTGTTGGGACTTCATGAACAGTGGAGAGTAACCGTTCAAATATGACGTGGCTGTGTGAAATTAAACAGATGAGGATGAAAATGTCCAGGAATTGCCCTTGAGTGGCATTCATAGATTTGATGCCATAAAACATGGAGCACACTGACATCAGTTGAACTTAAACACCGGGATCCACTTAAACTTGTGCTAGCAACGCTCAAAGTTTGTGCTAACTCTGTATCTGCGTCCCCAGCTTTGTCACGGTTGTATCTCTCATTGCAGATCTGTTACATCGCTTGTTCTTTTTCTGCCACCGTTGGTCGAACTTCCATGTTCTACGGTCACAGCTTTTCGCCTACTACAGCTGAGCAACCGTCTCCCTCCGTCAGGCCTTCCACAGATTACCTCCACGACACGCCTAATGCACCATGTTTTATAGCCGGGTAATGTCGGCTTTACACAGGGATTTGAACCTCTAAGCTGACCTTGAAACATGGCTCCTCCGCCGGCCAAGACACAGTCCTAAAAGGCCATGATTTATCACCGGAGCCTGTGGATAAGTCCAGTTGAAACGGTTGTAGCTGTTTAAGGCCAACAGTTAAAGGGGAATGTTGATGGGCAGAGTGGGGCATACATGTGCAAAGACATTTCACGCATAGCTACGTCGCATTTTTCCTCACCAGAAAGTCATAAACTTGCTGTTGAAATGCTGACATGAGTGTGTTTTGGTAATGTGAATGACATCATGTTTTGGATTTCAGATTTAGTTTTCTCTGGTGGTTATCGTTAAGATTGATGACAGCTTGAAGAGAATCAAATGAACTCATCTACACATGTTGCTTGTCTTATTGCTAATCAGGACGTCTCCACAGCCTCGAGCCAGACATGGTGGAAAACATGTCGTCGTAGGGAAAGATCACGTCCTGTGTTTGTGTCATCTCACAACATTTAACTCACTCCGATCCGAGTAGCATTCCCCAGCATCTCCACTGCTGCTACTGTAGAACGCCGTCTAGCTATAAAAACAGAATTTGTGTAGAGGGGAGTCAAAACTATGTCTAACAATCCTTGAACAGATGTTTTAATTGCACACAGCATCTGCAGCTGCTCACAATGTGACGGCAAACAAACTGCTTTTCTTGTCTCTTTCTGTCCCGCTGAGTGATTTTCTGTCGCAAATTGTCCCTGCTCCATCTTTGAGTGTGAGTGTGAGTGTGGATGTGTAGATGTGTGTGTATGTGTGCTCCCATGTGTGGATTTGGCCCGGCAGACACCGAGCTGGCCCGGGGGCTTCTCTGTCACTCTCGGCACAGCCAGAGAGCCTTCTGTTCCACCGTGGTGCTGGAATGCTTTCCAGGACATCCAGCTGGAGGCTCCAGGCAGAGGCCCACCTATCAGTCAGACCCGTGGCCCGGCTCCGCTTCACCATGCTGGGCCGAGGAGAGGCTCGGGAGCGGCTGCTGGGAGGATGGGCGTCCCTGTCTGTTCTCTGATGTGACCTGACAGCAGCCTGTAGCCTGTCAACGCATTCCTGCACAGCTGCTCTTAAATCACAAACGGGATGGTTTTAGTGTTTTTTTTCCCCCGTGTGTGTGTGTGTGTGTGTGTGCGCGTGTGTGTGTGTGTGTGTGCAACTGTGTGTCAGACGACATGTGCGTGGGCGCGAGTGCTTTGTTGTGTGTATAAATGATTCCATCTCTGCTCCACATATCAGCTTTTGAGTGATGAAGTGTTTTTGTGTGTGTAAATGAGTAAACGTTAACACACGAGGCGGGCTCACTTTCCATTTTGGCGACTCTCTGGAGATGCAGCTTTGTCTCAACATTGTGCAGTTGCAGTGTTGAGCCTGATAAGAACATGTTTAGCCAATTTCAGCAGACTGTTGAAATGATTTGGAATCCTCGGCAGGCCACTTGGGCATATCAAATGCTTGGTGGAAAACGGGATTGTTTGTACAGTGGCTAAGCTAACTGAAATACTCAGACCCACTCTATTGAGCACCGTCGAGGGAGTGAAAGTGTGTGCGAGTGCGCTTTGGTGTTTAAAAGTGTGATGGCTCATTGTTTTAATCGAGTGTGTGTGTGTGTGTGTGTGTGTGTGTGTGCGTGTGCGTGTGTACAATGGTGTGTATGGAGGCTGTACATGTTTTCAGACATGTGTGCAGGTGGGTGTGCACATGGCTTCTTGTGTGCCCACTTTGCTCACGTGTGTGTTTTGCTCCATGTTGACCTCCTCTCTCTCTCTCTCTCTCTCTCTCTCTCTCTCTCTCTCTCTCTCTCTCTCTCTCTCTCTCTCGTACTGATGAACACAATCTGTCTTTTCAGATCCATGAACGGCTGCAGCATTATGAAGAGAGCAAACCCGTCCCCGTCCTGCACAGCGTGGCGACTGTGGCCAGTGAAGTAAGAATTATGATTTTTTTTTTTAAGAAGAAAGGCTTCCATTTGTTTAACTGCACATACTGATGGGTGACAAATGAATGAAGAAGCCAACATAAAACATCTCCGTAAACTGATGTTGGGCCACCATGAGCTCAGAGGTAGGGCTCTCACTTTTCCCAGAAATTACATTCGAACAAATATTGAATGACACGCAGTACATTCGAATGAATTCAACCCCCACCAAACCGCCTACCGCCGTGTTTCCAGCAGTCAGGTTTCTATCGGTGTGATAGATAGTGCCCAATAATACTTTTACACCGCACTTGAGAAATTTACATTGGAATTGAGCATTGGATCATATAGATAAAAAATGATATTTCTGTTTTCCATTTATTATTGTAAACTAAATTTGCACTCGGTAGATTAACAAAAATAACAACTTAAATATACAAAGCTTATTACTAAAATATACAAAGAAATGTGTCAATGAGAGGTACCGACAATTCAAATATACAGTGTACTATGGCGGCACTAACTCTCTGTCATTGATCCACATCAGAAGGAGCACAACAAAAAGAAATCATTTGAAAAGTGTTGGTCGAACCTCCAACGGGGAAAGCGACCTTAAGATAATAAAAATATCTGTTTTTATAGAGATGAATTTAAACGATTGTAACAGTTATGCAAACTGATTGCGTTCAGCTCAAATATTTGCAATCAGCTGAACACAAACACGCTCAGAGGAGCCTTGACAGTATTCATCCTCTTTTGGTTCTTACTCTGGAGTTCACTGTTATAATAGCACCACACTGTCCGTGCTCCGCACACCGCCTGCTCTGCGCCCAAACGTCTAGCCATACACCACGAAATCTAAAATCTGGCTCTGCAGAGATATTTTCCTCTGTCAGAGACCGGATAGAAGGACTCAATCAGGGGAAAGCTGAAGATGGATGGACATAATGACAGATCGGAGGACGAGAGAACACGTGAAATGTTCAGATTCAGAGAGAGGAACCATCACAGCAGCATCACCGACTGTAGCTTCTCTTCATTAGTTAACCTGGGAAGAGTCACTTCTGTTCCAGCACATGAATAACAACATTAGCAACACGACCACTGATGAGGGTTTTGTTCCACTGGCTGTGCAGCTCTCATCAAGCTCTGTGAAAGATATTTAGTTTGATTTATAGACTAAATGTCCGGTGTCCTGCCATTTGTTACCATATTGTTCATCTGCAATACTTATTGAAAGCCACATGTGCACATAAGCCTGCACGGCTCACACACACACACACACACGCAACACACACGCACGCACGCACGCACGCATGCACGCACACACACACACACCTGTGTAAACCCAAGAGCCAGCCTGGCCTGGTGAACGCAGAGGAGGAAAAGCACTTTTACTGGTGTGTGGTTTTGTTTGAAATCCCCAGTTCTGTTTATTGTAATCAAAGTGCCTCCGTCTATTCCACCCCTTCTAAAGAGCCCACAGCCATACATCATCCTAATTAGTACTGAGTCAGGAGAAAGACGAGAGGAAGAGGGGCTGCAACTTCTACAGTCGGAGGAGGACGGAGCCCAGAGTGTCCCGAGTCTGTCAGGGAAGAAAAGGCCACCTTGTGGTCCAGAGTGGTTTTCCTGACCTTACGGGTCACAAGAGTCACTGGAGGAGTCGGAACGTTCCATCCAGGAGGTTCACATACACCAGCACAGATGACAGAAGTTCCAAACCACCCCGGACCCTGAACCAAACCAGGATGGCCGGGCCTTAAATCGTCTCAAAAATACATTTTATAGCTCTTCTTTCCTTCTGCGTGTTTGTTCTACCCTGCTGTTAGTACTGGCAGAGGACACTGCTAACCAGATAACACCAGAACAAGAACTCCGCCAGATTCAAGAATCCAGCAGAGTCTGAAGGATCACTTCTGTTTCTCTTTCCCAAGTCTTGGCTCTGCCTCCCCAACTCGTGGCAGGAGTCCACGGACTGTTGAAAAGACCCCCAACTATCAGCCTCCGGCCTCCCTCTGCCCTTACAGACTCTCTTTCTCGTTCTTTTTGTCAAATTACAGACTTTCAAATTTATGCTTCCTGGTAAATGCCCCGCAAAGCGTCTCCCAGGGATTATCAGGTATCGGGATAAAGCCCAGAGATGGTGTATCAAAGCATCTCACAGCACACCGCAATCCGGGGCCTCGCTTCCTTGGCTTGTCAAAAAAAAAAAAGAAAGTGTATTTTTAAAGCAGATTGTTTTTCAGCCGTGTCACCGCTCCAAATGAACTCTATTGAAGTGGTGGCTGAGGACCGAAGTGCAACAGGAGAGATCTACAGTTAGATGAAATTCATTTGAGGCTTGGGTTTCGGGTAATGGAGGCTTAATTTATTGGCTAACATAAAATGACACTTCAACCCCCGCCTGGCCCTGGCTGCACCGTCTCCAGCTCCCAGCAGGTGACTGCCACCGCTCAGGCAGACCTGCACCGCCACCGCCGGCTGAAACACGATCGATACCGAGCTCTGGGAAGAGGGAAGAGGTGCCGTGTTACATACATATAAAGACATGTCAGTCGGTGCCTGCACATACACTTTTATGAATGCACAGACACGATCATCACGACGGCACACACAGTCTCCCTCCAGCTCTCATCAGACCTGAAATAGAACCACATGATTCACTGTGGAATGAAAAATACCACTTTACATTAATCAAACGGGGCAAATCAGCCTCACACATGAACCACTTTCAATCTGTCGATCCTATCGGACTCTTTCAACCACGTCGAAAGTGAGACACACCACATCAACAGTCAGTTGAATGCCAGCCCTTCGGTCCAATCGGTGTCCATCACTTGAACTGTGACTGACGACTCGCGTCCTTCTCCGCTTAAAGAAACCGTTTCCTCTTCTGGCCAGCTTCCCAACATCTTCATACCCACCCTGCTGTTACTGGGAAAGACCACTGGGTGCCATCAGAGAGCACTGGTCTGTAATCCATACCTACAACGTCTAATGGGAATGAAACGGTTACATGTCAGTTTTCACTGTACAGTTTATGAGGACACTACAAGCCTTCGAAAGGTCCAGTTTTTCAAAGATGTAAATACAAATTCTGACCAAAGGGTTTCATCTTTAAGCCGAAGGATTTAAAACCAAAGAATGGGTGCTTTATTGACCTGATTGAAATGATAACTGGCTTTTCATTATTGCCATGATAACATTACTTTTGTCAGCAGGCTTACTCTAAAGTTGGACTAGTTCATGTTTCTACTCACCAACACATTGTAGTAAATAGAGGAAATGCAATTTTTACTTTAGTGCTTTCATTCAGCTACCTGCCTGTGACCTGATCATAATGTTCATTCATTAAACACAGAAGAAGAAAATACTCAACACCCTCTGATGTGGTAAACTTGGATTATCAGAAACAGATGCAGTCAGTTACTTTTCTCATTTTGTGAGAATAAACATATCTAGAACTGAAGCATTTGAGGGATTCATCTATTTATCCATCTATAGACTGGCAACATTTTTAACAACGGATTAATTGTTGATCAAGAAAACATTTTTCTATTGTTGTGTTGGGAAACATGTAGACTAAAGACTTTTACTTGGGTATGAGGAAATTGACATCATTCAGTATTTTTTTCCATTTTTATTTCCATTTAATAGATTAAAAATAAGATGAGTTATTTGAAGAAATAATTAGCGGAATGATCAATTATGAAAATTACAGTATTCATCATCTGAATGTATTGTGAGAAAAACTTATGAGACACTTATACCTTGCCAGTGTTTGAACCTTCATGTCTCAGTTATTTCTCTGTATTCTGTCTGTTAAAAGAAGTTTTTTTTATCACATTGTTTCCGTAGTATCACACACACAGTATACAGTACATCATATACAACATACATATATCTACGTACCTTTTGAGTTTATGTTGAAGAAAGATGCAAACATGTCTGTTTGTATCTAAGTCATTATTCAAGATTGAAGTGACTGCTTCTCATCCTGCTGATATTCCTGAAGTATTTTAAGAATGACCCCATTAATGAAACATTTGGATTGAGAACACTGTTTGAAAACTAATATGTCTCGTGATACCGAGTCTTTTTAAATCTGATTATTTGCATGAGAAGAACTCACATATTCATTATTTCCCTTTAAATTAGATTTTTCGCAGAGTGAACGTCAACATTTAGACCGTGAGACCTTAAACTGTTTATTGAAGCCTGTAAAATATAATAATAGGAAAACATCTCTGAGCATGACTGTGTAAAATCTCATCAAAACGCTGCGCGACAAGGAATTTCCATTAAATGCTTATTGTAGTCGAGCAGTGTGTTATTGATCAGTTGTACAGCAAGTCAAGCCAAAGTGCGTTTTATTGATCATATGAAGTGGATGACGCTGCCTGGCAGAGATCAGATTTTCAGAATAAAAGCTTTAATACATTTGAATAAAAGCTGTTTAGAAGTTTGGTGCGCTTGATGTATTAGCGGCGATATATCAAAGCAGCGAGCCCTCAGCCGTTCAGGGTCAAGAGAGAGCTGTAAACTGACATGCTGGGATCAAACTTATCTAAACACTGCAGCGTCTGTCCTGACATTTAACAAATGAAATATACCCAGTCTCAGAGGAGACCGGCATCATTTTTTTTTTTTTACCTCTCCCTTCGCTCTCTGTGAAGCTCTGAGGATGGAAAATGTGATTCCAGCGGGGAAGCATGAAGGTAGACAGCAGAACGTGTTGTCAAACATGTCCCATCTGCCCTCTGAGCTGAGTTATGGGACAAGGAGCTTTAATAAGACAATACAGGGGACTGGGAATGTACGGTCTTCTTCAGTCTCCCTCGTGGAAATGGCGAGGCGATGAGATGACGGATGGTGCTACATCAGAGCAGGAGATGTTCCCGCACTAAAGACATTGACCTCAATTCCCCTCCATCTTTATCTTTCTCTCTTTTTTTCACGCATCTCTCACTTCCTGTTTTTCTTCTCGGTCCTTCTCTCCTTTAGTCACCTTGTCTTTTTTTTTTTTTTTTTTTTTACTTTTTCCACATTTTGGTTTCTTTTCTTCTCACCTTACTCATCTCAGATTCTTCTTTGTCTTTCTGATTGTCTATATTTGATAAAGTGAAGTCATGCAGGGTTGAATGAGGTTCAGCAGGAGTAACCTTTACCTCTGTGGCTATTCATTAGCATGGTCTCCTTCCCGGGAGGGAAGGTCAAAACTAATGGAAATAATGAAAAGACCCAAACACTCCCTCAGCCTAAAGCACATGTTGCTGTCTTGGGATGAAGTGACAGAGCATCCTCCCTAACCCCGACCTCACCCTCGGCCCCCTGCCTTTACCTCTGCCTCACCTCTGCTGCTTTATTCCTGCACCACAGGGGTCGTTAGTCAAACAAACTCGAGGTTTTTCCAAACTCTGTCATCATCTGACCGAGCGTCACACATAAAGGAGCACACTGCAGTTTGGGGAGATTTCCCCGTTCGGCTTATCTCTTACGTGTTGACAACAGAGGCTCCAAAATGAATGATGCGTCTCTTCACGCTTCTTTGCTTCATGTTAAGACTTTTACCACACAGCCATCAGTTATTCTGTGTTGGACTTCTCTCTCAATTCTTACCCGTTTCGATCATTTCATCTTATTTTTACGTTGATGAAATCAAGTGAGGTTCATTCATTTCACTGTGAATCACAAATTTGTTCGAGCTTTAAACTTTGTTTTATTCTTAAACTTTTTGATTCGGATGTTAAACAAAAGTCCTCCAACACTACCCCCGCAGGAAACCCAAGAGAGAAACCTCAGCTGGAGCATCGTAATGTTCCAGAATAGACAGACATGCAAGTTACAGATGAGACAGAAGGAGCAGCGGTGGGATTTCAACATGGAGACAATATAACGAAGGACATAAGTGTAATATTAGCTCGATCCTGTCACATGCATCATATATATGGAGGCTGACAAGTCAGGGGAGAAATTCTACAAATAACGTGTCCTAGCAGGGCTCAGCATTCTATCTGTATTATATTGATATTGTGATGTGAGACTGGATATCATTTTACATATAATGTTGTGATATGACACACTGTACGTGTCTCTTCCCGGTTTTAAAGGCCGCATTACAGTAAAGTCATGTCATTCATATGAACTGACCGGACTGTTACAGCTGTTATATTTTATATATTTTTTCTATATATTTTGTGACAGCACCGATAGTCATCCCAGTTTTATTGTTGCAATATTGATATTGAGGTATTTGGTCCAAAATATTATGATATTTTACTTTGTCCTGCCCTACAAGTTTATTTTTCTTATATTTTGATCGCAGTTCTTAAATGAAAAACAAATTTAGGGCCACTTACGATTTTTTTTTATTTATGTTACCTTTTTATATCTGAAAAATTGACCAGTGGATGATAAATCATCAGATTTGTTCAAGTTCAAATATTGAAAGTGCGATAATCATGTCATTTAAAAGAGTCGACGTGGCTTCAAGCACTGGAGCGAAAACTGCGAGTCGTTGAAGACATCGAGCGGCCAGCTGTTACTTTATTCTTTGGTTCATTTATAATTTATGATAGAGATAAGAATATGATATTCGTTCTTCATATTGTTTTACACAAAGTTGTTTCTTGTTTCTCACTTTGAGGTTTCAGTCCATCACTCATTGATCTGTTCTAATTCAAGCAAGGAAATCTGGCCATGGTGTTCTAAACAAATCTTTCTTTCAGATTTTAGACATTTTATTACATTAACAATTTGAAAAGCAGGCTTGATTTGAGATTGTTTATGATAAACAAAACATTTATCCAGAGCCCCTTCAAGGTGATACTTTACTGGGGCTGCAACTAATTATTAAAGTATTGTCATGGTCGATTAATAGTTATTTTCTTGATTAATACATACTGCAACAGGTCTAATGTAGAGAAAAATCACATCAGACTTGTCCTGCAGCCTGAGGTCACTGAGGTTGTCCGATACATTCAGTTTACAGAGATTTATAGATGGCTGTTTGCTTAAAAAAATACTGTATTTGATAGTCAAAGCAGCTGGTGGTTAATTTTCTAACAAGTCATTTCAGCGCTGCATTTATTTATTCTTTAAATAAGGCTAACGTGAATGAGCTGAAGTATAGTCAACACGCAGCAGACAGAACTATTGAAGGACACGTGGATCGTCGTGGTGTCTGTATTCTTACGTTGACCATCCGTACACGTGTGTTACTCACAAATGTGCGTACAACATCACTGCGAGCTCTCCCCTCCACCTCCGCTCACATGCAGATTCATCTGATTCTGACTTGCACTGGCCCTCTCGGTGCAGCAGACACAGCAGAGCACAGACAGATCTTTGTGTGGGACGGCTCGCCGCTCCTCTCCACACTCACACTGCGTCCAGGAGGATCGACCATAAATCAGAGCGCAGACGGAGGAGCGTGGCCCGGGCTTTAGAAGCACAGTCACTCGCCTCAGAGCTACCAGACATTCATCATGAACGTAGCCCAGCTCGGTCCCGCTGCTCAGAGATGCTCTCACAGCTCCCATTGTTTCCAAGTGGAATAGACTGTTTTCTTTAGTTCCTGAGATTCTCGCTGAAAAATGATCCGGCAGTTTGGCAAATTTAATCAAAAGCAAGGTGGCAACAAGCGGGAGTTCTCTGTCCCATGACAAAGCGCGACCTCGCCTCCCGCTAAGATGTTCCTAATTTAGCTCCTTTAGGTCTGCTGCTTGGGGACACCTGAAAGTACAACCAGCATTCTAAAAAACTGAGTCTTTTATTTTGATTGGGTTAAGTTATCACCAGCTTAGTTTCACTTTGGGTTTGTTATAGAAGATAATATAGAAAATAAACATGTATTGCAGTTAAGGTGGAGATTGAATATAATCTGAGTTGTGAACCATATTGTATCATTACAATGGTCATAAGACCAAAAAATACAATACATATTGTTACAATAGCAATATTCCTGTAGTTGATGTAATGATGTCATACTGTGACGTTACATACTGTGGAGGATTTAGTTCCATATATTGGAAGTGGTTTGGTTACTGGAGATCAGATATACAACAACTGGATGTTAATATGATCGTTTTTACTGAATATTTGAAGGCAAACTGTACATTTACTGTATGTTGAAATAAAACTATAATAATTATTTTGTTACACTTATTTTTTTTTTTTCATGTCAAGACCGTTGATATCACAGAAGTACCCTGAAATATCGTGATATTATTTTAGGGCCTCATTGCCGACCCTAAATTAGAGGAGTTCTCGATAACCTTTGGGCCGCTGTGGTTGTTCAATCCCTGGACCTGCAGGACTAATCTGGGTAGGGAAAGTAAAAGAGCAGTGATTTATCCTTCCCTCATTACCGCCACTTTAGTGTCTGTGCTTCCTTCTTCAAGTTCTGCTTCCTGGGGAGGTTGTTAACACTGAGTACAACATTAAACCACCTTATCTACTCCTTATCAGTGAAACACATGTGGTGAAGGCGCCTCCCCTGCAACCCTTCTGCTTGGCAGGACTATTTCTTTCTGTCGCAGTGAACGAGAGACTGTAAACATGGCAACTGCATGCATACCATAATAAATCAGACCTACTCTGTTTGTATTTATGGCAGAACTGCTGTTGACCCTTCTTCCTGGAGAAATTGTATGTTACATTTTTTTTTGATAAACTGTATGGTGAATGCTTTTGTCTGAATGCTCTATGTTGTCTTTTTTTTTTTTTTTTTTTTTTTTTTTTAGTTGTTTGAGGAGCTGGAAGGGAAATCGGCCAACGGAGAGATCAAAGAGCTTCTGAAACTACTGACAAAACCGCACGTGAAGGTGAGTTTGATCCTGGTCTTTATTTCAGTTCTTATTTTTGTTGTCAGAAATGCTTGATTTTGCAGCGAATTTTCTCAAAGGTTACGATGTAATTTGCGGATTTTTGAGTGAGCTTTTCATGGTAAAATTACAGGAATTAGCAAAGCTCCCTCAAATATTTCAGAAATTGCTTGGATAATTACCTGATGAAGAGTAACATGTCACTCCCATGATCATAACCATGATGCATATCACAAAAATGTTTTACTTCTAATCTTAATGTTTTAAACTTGTTCGTAACTTTGAACCACAGGGCTCAAAGTTTCAACAAATGGATAAAAGTGACGTATTTTTACATACAGACGATCGGTGACTGTAATATAAAATACAAAAGCTACATCTGTTGTAAAAATAAGATCTTTGATGCTTTATAGTTGATATTAATTCAACACATAGGCCTACCGCCAAAAAACAACTGAAATTGAATAGAAAACTAATGTAATATATTCCCACAAACCCTGTTACTTTAGTTTTCTCATTTTTGCAGTTTTTGATGGTGGGTAGAGATGGAACAGAGTTATTTTTGTTAATGAAGTGAGTTTGAAAGGCAACTTTATGCCGTAACGCTTTCAGCAGAGCTGGTTGAAGATTTGTTTTGCGGAAAAATCGCGCAAATTTTGCAAAACTCCTTCAAATATTGCAGACATTGCTTCAATTTAAGTTAAATGCTCGCAAGACAACAATTTCCTGGCAGGACTGTTTTTTTATTTTATATTCAGTGAATTATTATCAACCACCACATTATCTTCTTAGTGGAGGACTAAGCATTGTCTGGACTTGTATAATCTAAATTAAATCTCTGCGATTATCATTGTGTACACAAAATAATCCAGCTGTTACATCTTGGCCTTCTCTCGTCTTCCTGGCTGCAGCCGCTGGCCTCGTTAGCCTGTCGCAGACAGCTACAAAATAAATTTACACATTTTATTTTCTAATGCATGACTCTGGCCATCCATCAGGCCCTCCAGGTGTTTGAGCCAGACAGAGCTGCCTTCATGACGTCGGGATGGAAGGAGACTTGGACGGGCTCCTTTCTTAATGCGCTGTCGTCATGCTTATTTGGGCTCTGCCAGAAACAACAGCTCCCCCACCATAATACACACACAGACACTTCCACTACATACAAATACTCAATACCTCTCGGTGTCAAACAGCAGGAGCTCCCGGAGGAGTCCGGCTCAGAAGTGGATGTTTGAATGTATGTACTAGTGATGATGGTTCATTTCTTAAATCCTGCCGCTACATTCATCTGTTAAAAGAAATACAAACAATGCGTTTTCTGTAGAAAGACTGATAGGTACAGGAGAGGTGCAGATACAGACTGTAGGAGAGCCTGAGAAAATGGGCTTCGGAAACACATACACACACAGTGGATACACTCATCACTAACACACACACAGTGGATACACTCATCACTAACACACACAGTGGGTACACTTATCACTAACACACACAGTGGGTACACTTATCACTAACACACACAGTGGGTACACTCATCACTAACACACACAGTGGGTACACTCATCACTAACACACACACAGTGGATACACTCATCACTAACACACACACAGTGGATACACTCATCACTAACACACACAGTGGGTACACTTATCACTAACACACACAGTGGGTACACTTATCACTAACACACACAGTGGGTACACTCATCACTAACACACACCGTGGATACACTTATCACTAACACACACACAGTGGGTACACTCATCACTAACACACACAGTGGGTACACTTATCACTAACACACACAGTGGGTACACTTATCACTAACACACACACAGTGGGTACACTCATCACTAACACACACACAGTGGATACACTCATCACTAACACACACCGTGGATACACTTATCACTAACACACAGTGGATACACTCATCACTAACACACACACAGTGGGTACACTCATCACTAACACACACAGTGGGTACACTCATCACTAACACACACAGTGGGTACACTCATCACTAACACACACCGTGGGTACACTCATCACTAACACACACAGTGGGTACACTCATCACTAACACACACACAGTGGATACACTCATCACTAACACACACACAGTGGGTACACTCATCACTAACACACACACAGTGGATACACTCATCACTAACACACACCGTGGATACACTTATCACTAACACACAGTGGATACACTCATCACTAACACACACAGTGGGTACACTCATCACTAACACACACAGTGGGTACACTCATCACTAACACACACAGTGGGTACACTCATCACTAACACACACCGTGGGTACACTCATCACTAACACACACAGTGGGTACACTCATCACTAACACACACACAGTGGATACACTCATCACTAACACACACACAGTGGGTACACTCATCACTAACACACACAGTGGGTACACTCATCACTAACACACACCGTGGGTACACTCATCACTAACACACACCGTGGGTACACTCATCACTAACACACACACAGTGGATACACTCATCACTAACACACACAGTGGGTACACTCATCACTAACACACACACAGTGGATACACTTATCACTAACACACACACAGTGGGTACACTCATCACTAACACACACACAGTGGATACACTCATCACTAACACACACACAGTGGATACACTCATCACTAACACACACAGTGGGTACACTCATCACTAACACACACCGTGGGTACACTCATCACTAACACACACCGTGGGTACACTCATCACTAACACACACACAGTGGATACACTCATCACTAACACACACAGTGGATACACTCATCACTAACACACACAGTGGGTACACTCATCACTAACACACACACAGTGGGTACACTCATCACTAACACACACAGTGGGTACACTCATCACTAACACACACAGTGGGTACACTCATCACTAACACACACAGTGGGTACACTCATCACTAACACACACAGTGGGTACACTCATCACTAACACACACAGTGGATACACTCATCACTAACACACACCGTGGATACACTCATCACTAACACACACCGTGGATACACTCATCACTAACACACACCGTGGATACACTCATCACTAACACACACACCGTGGATACACTCATCACTAACACACACACCGTGGATACACTCATCACTAACACACACAGTGGGTACACTCATCACTAACACACACAGTGGGTACACTCATCACTAACACACACCGTGGATACACTCATCACTAACACACACCGTGGATACACTCATCACTAACACACACACCGTGGATACACTCATCACTAACACACACAGTGGGTACACTCATCACTAACACACACAGTGGGTACACTCATCACTAACACACACAGTGGGTACACTCATCACTAACACACACCGTGGATACACTCATCACTAACACACACCGTGGATACACTCATCACTAACACACACACCGTGGATACACTCATCACTAACACACACACCGTGGATACACTCATCACTAACACACACAGTGGGTACACTCATCACTAACACACACAGTGGGTACACTTATCACTAACACACACAGTGGGTACACTTATCACTAACACACACAGTGGGTACACTCATCACTAACACACACCGTGGGTACACTCATCACTAACACACACAGCCACGATCCTGAAGAGGAATCGTTGGAATCTATCACGACTCTGCTCTCCTACTTTGCTACACAGGGACTCGGTGAGCTCCTCTGTCTTTGTCAGCCCCAAAGTGAAATTTGCCGGCAAATGATCAGTGCGCTCGCCATGAAGCATGCCTGTGTCAGAAAATCCCGGGTTTATTATTTTAATTACTCTTACACTGGAGGTATTTGGCATGGCAGAGGTCAATCCATCAAAACACGGAGCTTGTGAAAGTCATCGATCAGGAAGCTCAGCGAGTTCAGCTGATGAGGTGAAGGAGAGGTGAAGGCGGGAGATGGGACTGAGGGGTCCAGGTGCACGCACACACACACACACACACACACACACACACACACACACACACACACACACACACACACACACACACACACACACACACACAAGGTTCTCAGCATCAATTCATCCATATAAAAATCATCCAATCCCCTCTGAGCTAATATAATTACCCCCCCCCCCCCCCCCCCCCCCCCCCAGCCCTCTCTACAGAGCCTGTCCACCAACACCAGCTGATCATGCAGCTTGGATCAGTGGGCGTTCAGACCGAAACCAGCTATATGTTCAAATAAATACCAAATACCGGTGTCAGTGGAGGCGTATGGCTTCAGGCAGTCGAGAGACAATAAAGTATAATCCAGGAAGTCCAGTTTCAGTTACAGATCCACATGTTACGGAAGGTTTGAGGATGTAAGGCCAACGTACTGCACAGCAGCGTATACTATTACAAGGAAGGTTTGATGGAGTTAAAGTCACTCTGAAGACGCTCTTCGTCTTTTCTGTGCTCATCACAGAAGGCAGTTTGGTATTGAGTTCACCTTTGAATTTATCCTCACTGAGATCAAAGAGCAACTAAAGAGCTGAATATCTTCTACTTGGTGACTTCCAGTGGTCGAATCCTGCTGCCGTGAGTGTCCTTAAAGATGTGTCAGTGCTCTATGGTATCAATGGATGCGGCTCCAGGTGGAACAAAGTTGAAGCAGTACATTGCTTGTCAGTCTGGTTTGTATATGCTTTTTAAGTCCAATTATTATAATCTTACTAGATCAGATTTATTTCAATTTACCAAATTCAATTTCTGGATGGGAAATCTCTTCCATTAGGAAGAATTAGTGGTTTAAAAATCAAATATCCCAAGAACTTGTGATGTCTATTTGTAAAGCAAACATTACTTCTGTCAGGAGAAAACAAAGCCATTTCACCAGCTTCACTTTTGTCTGCTCAGGAAGAGCCTCATCAATATTTACCTGTTTTCACTCCATTTGCTCTCTTTTAAAATCACTGCTGTCGCTCTGCTCTCCCAACACCTCGGGACGCCGCTGAGCCGACCTCAGCTCCGGTGCAGAAAGAGGTCAGCCAAACAATCCCACACCAAACAATGGAAAATATTCGGCTACTGCTTCCTCTACTGCCGGCCGGTGCAGATTGGCAGAAAGCCCAGCAGCACAATCCAAGTCAGACAACCTGCGTAGCAAATGGCATTTTATGTCTGAAAAAGGACTCCAACCAATGACTTTTCAGAAACTTCACAGCAGGGAGAAGCAACAGAAACACTCAGTAGAAGAAATCCAAAAAGTACTGGAACCTGCTCATCGAGGCATTAAAGGTGCACCAAGCAGCAGTGAGTGCTTTGTTCAAAGACAGCTGCATCCCCCTATTCTGGATCTTCTATAGTTCTCGTCCTTTTAAAAGAAAAAGGCCTCTTATGTCAAAGGTTCTTCCCTTCAGTCGACCCTTTAGAGTAGTAACGCAGTATATCTGTTTTTTAGGGCAAGTGTTGTTTGGTGTTTGACATGTGTGTGTGTGTGTTCACACTCTTCCACAGACTTGCTGCCCCCCAACTTCACAAACTCTACTCCTGCGTGTTGGTTCACGGCGTTTATAAGCACATGGGCCTGACATGGCCAGACTAAACACTCCTGCTGGCTTCATCTGGAACATTCAGTCAACAATAGATCAATTCCAGCATCTTGGTTTTGGAGGGCGAGCTTCGACGGCATTTTCCTGACATAGTGTCTCGAGCTGTGAGCAGCATGTGTGCTTCAGAAACGGAGCATTAAAACGTTGCTCTCTTTCTGTCTCTTTCTGTCTCCATCTGTCCTCCAGGGCACTTGATACCGTACCAGCCAGGCCCAGTGTAAATCACAGGGCTGGTGGTGTAAAACACAAGCAGATGGCTGCTGCCTTTGAATGGCGTCTCTGTACGATAGTAACTGTATCACTCTTAATTATGGCTGAAATGATCCATTCCTAGGGTGGGGATATAAATCAGGCTCTTTAAAACTCCCCTCTCTCTTTCTCTTACTTTCTCTCTGCCTCAAACTTTCTCTTTTACGATTTGCACATGAAAAAACAACTTTCACCCATATTAGCCCCCCTCAGCAAGACTAATATTGACAGTGATGAAAGTGCCAATTATGATGGCCGGCTGTTTCCACCGGCGTATATGGACGTAGGTTTGTGTATGCACGCTTGCAGAATGTATTTGACTCGAGGCGGTGCGTGCTAAGGTTCAAGGCTCGGAGAAGGGTGGGCGTGAAAGTCGTATCCCAGCTGGCCTACAGCAGCGCCTCCGAGGCCGAGCGCGCACGGCAGGGTCCCTCCCGCCTGGGGAAAACAGTTACCTTGCACCAATCCAGCGCCGGCAGCTGAAAAACGAGCGGGCCGGTGACAGGGCCGGGGGCTTTAATGAGAGGCCAATGCCAGGAATGCACGGGCAGGTTTATTTAGTCAAGCTCAGTGATCTGTTTTTCTAGGATCCCTATTATGCCTTAATGAACACAAACACACGAACTGAGAAAGAAGGGGATGCCTGGAAAACAAGGATGGTTTTGCTTCCCTTCATCTTTCTTTTCGCCTCTCCTTCGTTCTCCTCTGCTATTCAGGCTTCAGCTGTAGGGTCTTTACAAGAATACAACTCCAGATTTGATTAGGCGGCTAATCCACCGACACTGAGGCATAACAAGACCTTGTGTGTGTGTGTGTGTGTGTGTGTGTGTGTGTCTGTGTGTGTGTGTGTGTGTGTAAGAGAAACATTTGTACCTGTGTAGTTGTAGTCCATGTCAGCGGTCACCAGCCAGGGCATGTACCATGTGCTAACTATTAGCATGCAGCTGTTATTGCTGCTTCCTACAACGTTTTTACAAGGAATTAGCCGTAGCTCTGTTACGGGTTGTTAGGCACGGCCGTGGGGGAGGATGTGGCAGAGGGGGAGCAATGCCAGATTTAAGGAAGTGCCATCGATGAGAGAACACTCAAGGTCAGGATATTAGGCCTGATGGATGGAGTTCAGAGGAAACGGCAACTGGCAGATTAGTGGGGGAAAGGTTGAGCAATGACAGACCAAAGTCAAGTTTTTCTAAGGTCATTCTCTCAACTTTGAACACTGCAACAGCCGAGTTTATTCTGATCAAATCAAATTGTTGATTGGTAATAATTTCAACATTAAAAAGGCAGTAAACTCTCACATCTACATTCACCAAATGTTTAACACTCGGTTATTGTTTTAGCTTAATTTTGAGTTGTTTGAGTTGGATTTAATTGCGTTTGTTTGAAATCAGATAAATGACATTCAAATACTAACAAAAATCGTATGTATAGGATTTCAAAAACCTCCCAAAAAGTTCTTAATCAACTATCAAAGTGGTTATTTGGAGGACTAATGATGGACAGCATCAACAAAGCAGTGAACTCCTTCTTCTCGGGCAGCCGGCCCGCATGCTCATCGGACCCTGCTGAGAGGCTGATGGACGCCTGGCCCTCATGTTTTTGCGTTCTAGATCAGGTGCTGTGACTGACAGTCGAACACCATAAAGAGAGCCACGACACCACATGTATCCAACCTCAAACTAAAACAAAATATTTCCCTTTTCTCCAGATTTGCTGTCACCGCAAGCTGGCTTTCACCAAAGGACGTTTTCAGAACGCTTACCCAAATTAAAACAGTGGGTTGTTTTTTTTCCACTTGTGGGAGAAAAACGGTTAAAAAGAAGATGAAGAAAACAAAAAAACAAGATGGTGGCCACAAAGTCATAAGCTTTCTTCTGTAAATAAATAGGGAGGTGATATTTTGTTTATCTTTAGACGGACCACAGCTTATAAAGTTATATACTGTATGTTCACGGGCCTTTGTGGATATTACTAACCGATCACATCATAGTAAAGGAAACTGCAACTCTGAAATCTCCATCCGTGCCTTGTACCAGTGCAACTGAAGTAATTTATATGTTACATCGAGCACACGTTCGGGATCCCGTTCCCATCCCTTTTGCTTTTATTGTCTTCATCTGCAAACAGTTTTGGTTTGTAGCGTTCCAAGAGAGTATTTCAATACCATAATGACAGCATCCCCAGACATACAATACAATGCAAAATGTGTTTATGTGTGGAGCAGATGAAAGCCAGGAACGCGTTGTTAGTCCTGTTCTGAGAAGTGAACAAACTGATGCGGGGAAGATAAAACTGAAGAAGAGGAGAGAGGCTTAAAGGCATTTAAAGGAAATTTGGACAAGAGGACCAAAAGAAACATTTCAGGGTGGAAAGACGTAAAAGGGAAAAATATGGAATCAAATGTTTGTTCTTCTGGGAATTCGAGTCAATTTGTCAATTGTTTTTGTTCTGGTCTGCAATTTTAAGAATTCGTTTTAATATTGGGTTGAGGGTAAGAGTTGAAATTAGGCATTAGGTTTGATGAGCTAAAGAAAAATTCTGATTTAATATAAATGGGATCTTACTTTGTGATTTGTCCACTGCTTGTTAGTCTGGTTTTACCAGACCCGCATTCACTGTGTGAATATGTGGGTCTTGTTAAACAAGTTCGACCGACTTGGAGCTTTGTTTAAAACCTGCATTATTGTCTGGCTCGTCGAGTTTCTTTCCCCGGTGGACTTCTCTTTCGTGATGTTGCCACATTCCTGGTTCTCAGCAATTAACTTTGTGGTCAGAATGTAAGATTTTGGATCCAGTTTGTGATTTTATTAACAGTTGGACAGCAAAGTGAAGATCGATAACTTGCAGAAAGAGTGACACCCATTAAAAGGTCACGAGTCTGACTCAAACATGGGACTTCGCGGTCAATGATCGGTACCCTCAAACCCGAGGCAACTGGGGTGCCCCGTGAGTACAGTGTTGTTAATATGGATAGAAATGATGACTAAAACTACAAAGGAAATACTTTTAGTTGTAATTAAGTGGAATCATCCTTTAAAGTTTCAGCCAGGACGAAGAGAATAAGTCCTCACGTTGTATATAAGATACACTGTGTGTGTGTGTGTGTGTGTGTGTGTGTGTGTGTGTGTGTGTGCGTGCTGGTCAGCTTGTCCCTGGTGGATCCCGGACACAGCTCAGGTTGTCTCCTCCTCCCATCTGCTCCCAGTTAGCAACATCTTGAACGCTGTACTGCAGCATGCTCCCATGTCATAAAACACACGGCTCCTCTTCTCACCATATCCCTCCCTCTCTCCGATTTTGTCTGGCACATGGGGTGGAAGATGTTTTTCTCACTTTTCTCTCCCCTCCTCAACCACGGAAAAAGCAGCACGCGTCCAGCTACATCTTGGTCCGGACACACAGCCGTTAAATAGTTTGAAAAATGAATGTCTCAATGGCATCATTCTTGTCTGCGTCCCGTCTCTTTTTTATGTGTGCTCGTGAACGTGTGAAATATCTGAGGCGGCTGAGAACTTCATTACTTTGAGCTTGCCGCCCGAAGCAGCGCCGAACATCACTTCTCCTGAGTGTTCACCACGTTGCCCTGGAAAGCATGGCCTCGGAAAACGGTGGCCAACGTTGCCCTCCCACCGTTCCACTCGCAGCTCCCGGTGAGCAATGGTCCAGGGCGAGTGCGAGTTGCCTTTAATCAGGGAGATGTATGGAGGGAGAGCATTGGGCCTAATGACAATTAACGCATGCAGCTACAAGTTCTGGCCCTGAAAGCCTTCAAATCCATCACCCTGCACTGGAGGCAGACACCCCAATTCATAACCATCCTCCCAGCAGTCTGCATTTTCTCTGTCCCGCTCAGAGAAACAAATGATAGATTGAACTCGTAATCGAATGCATTGGTGCACTTTATTTTGCTAATTGGGCAGACGGAAGGTTGAGGCCTTTATGCTTTGACTGATAACCATGGCCTGTTGTTCCTTTCCTCTCATCAATCCCTCCGTTTTCTCCTTCTTCTAGAGCCTTCTGTCCGTCCACGACACGGTTGCCCAGAAGAGTTACGACCCCGAACTACCTCCACTGCCGGAAGACCTCGATGACGACGAGGATTCTGTGAAAATTATACGGCTGGTCAAAAACAAGGAGCCCCTTGTAAGTAAACTCGGTCGTCTTGACAAATGATTTGCAGATCATTTTCAGCAGCTTCCAGAGGTTGGAAATATGGGTTTGAGAAGTTGGCAAATTATAAAAAAAAAAAAAAAAATGGCCCCCACCGTGGGCAGCAAATAGTGACGTCCCGAGCAGATCTCAAGGATCACGACGGTTGAAGGCACTTTTTTTTTTTAACTCGGTATGGGCTACACTGAGCTGGATTTAGCCCCAATCCTGTGTTTTACGTCAGCTTTCGCACCGGTGTCATAAACAGAGAGCGTACTCTGGCGTGTGGCATATATGCAGCTAAAATGCTTGCTGTGTGGAAATAAACAAAACTGTGAGGCGGTGGTGACAGAGTTTCATTTAATACCACTAATTTGATATGGCACCTAAAAAAATAAACACCCAACCAAATCCAGTGAGTTCACTCGGGTAACTTTGATTTGTAGTTGTTGTGACGTTAAATGTTAAGTTTTAACACTGATTCAAAGTGACTCTAAGAGTCATTTTGAGTGTGTTCTCACTCCAATGCTGCACTAAGCGGAATTGATAGGAGCTATTTATAAAGACAGCTTTTATTTTGTTAAAAAAAAAAAAAAACATTAAAACCAGGCCCTGCACTAATTGCAATTCTGATTGAGATATTTTTGTTTACTTTATTTTGTAAAAAAATATCAATTAAAAAAAACATTAAGGAACTAAGGAACCTAGTCAATTTCCAAACATATACATTGGATTGATTATAATAACTTTAATGAACTTTGATTTGTAAAACTATAATATCTAGTAAAATATAAGTACTCGATCAGGACTCAGTGTCGGCAGAAAATCCAATATTAAATAACTCGGATCTGGATCAGCTGCAAAAAACCTTCATCACGATGTCCCGAGGCTCAACACCTGCAGATCAGATCAGATGTTCCCAGAAACTCAGGAACTCTCCTCGACTCTCGGTTTTAAATGAAGGTGTAAACTTCGGCATAAACATTTTATGTGAACATATTTTGTGATTAGAATTCTATTGTGTCGACCTTGTTTGGTAATCCCTGAACTTCCAACTACTTCTTGTATCAAAGCAGACTCCCCACCACAAGTCAAGCCAATGCCGTACATGCTTCTGAGGTACTTGCCTGTGGGAATCCAACCCACAACCTTGAAGTTGTAAGCACACCAAAACCAGCCACAATTACCCTGCTCTTGGCCATAAGTATTTTCAGCCAGTCTAGGCTCGGTGTCTGCGAACGGCTTCCTCTTCTATCCTGGTCAGTGTTGCTCTCTCATTGTGACATGCCTCTCATGTCCGTGCGCTTCCGACGTGATCCCAGACATCAACAACCACCCGTCTGTCTCAGCCTTTGGGCCCCAGCGGTTCTTTTACATTCTCGTTTTTTTCCTCCACCCCTCGACATCCTGGGTGTCTGCGTCGTTTGATGGCTGCCATTCCCAGCATTCCCTGGGCCTCGTCAGCTGGTCAGGCACATTTGGAAAAGGGCTTCTGTAACCTCACCAAACATAAATGCTGCTGCTTTTGGTTGCATCACAAACCTTTTCCCCCCTAATTTTCCCTGGTGTGCCTTTCTTGTGATTCCTGTTTTGTGTTGACTCCCCTCCTTGTCCTGCAGCACATAAACACTCCACGGCACCAGAACTCGATGGCCTGTCAGAGACCTCCATCTGTCCTTGCGCCGCTTTGTTGTGTGCCCTGCCCCTCGTTGATCTGTGCTGGACATGTCCTGGTCCCGGCCGCCTCTATTTTCACTGTGTGGTTTTCACCCTGACCACCATCTTGGCTCCAGGCCGGCGCGCTCCTCTGACCACACCCCGACGGGGAAGGAGAACACACCTAAGCCATTTTTGGGTCTCTGCCCGCTGCATGTTCTGCAGAGCTGCGCGACGTAATAATGTGGCTTGGAGGAATTCTCGCTTTCTCTCCCTCACAACACACATTGTCGCGGACGCTTCCTGCTCCGGCCTCTCCCGAGCCCGACGTTGGATCACATTCCCCGAAACCATAATGTGATTTACACCCGCCCCGGTCAGCTTAATCACCGAGCTGGTGTTATTCCATTACGGGACCTGATGCTGTTTGGCCTAAGTGATTTGGCTCCTGAGAACATCTGAAACACAATTTTACAACGTGTGATATTGTGTATTGTTGCGCAATATCGAAGGTGTTAATTATGTCGAATATATTCTTGCAGTAATATAGTGGCTCAATTTTAGTTCATGGTTTAAGGGTGCACACTAGTTATTGTGTGTTTCAAAGTGACTGGATCTAAATAGAGAAGGTGCCGTGCCTTCAGTGTTGGTTTTTTTGGGTCAATAGGAGGTCACTTTTATAAATACTCTTCCAATTTAAAAGAGGTTTCATTTAAAGTGGCTCTTTAAATATGATATTTCAACAGCATCACCACAATATTGTTGCGACGGCGGCTCGGTTTTCTATCATTATATTTAATTAAGATCACTCCCTGCAGGCTTTGAAGCAAAACAGGCTGCACGTTTAGATTTATAGCAGGAAATCGAGCCATAATAACCTCTCACTTGTATTAGGTAAAAACACTTTTCATTCATCATGGAAACGGCGGCTGAATTTGCCATCGCGACTGATTCCACAGCAGTGAGGGAACCGAAATCATCCATACAATAACGGGAAGCGAGTGTGAGTCTGTTGCTGCGGAGAGGTGTCCGAAGGACCCACAGGGAGCAGCTGCTGCCCATAATGTCCAACGTCTATAATTTAGGCCTGACCATGGTGTGGACAACAGTAGGATTATAGGGCATAGTGTTTTTTTTTTTTTTCTGCGAATGCATGAAAGTAAACAATCAGGACTAAAAGGTTGCATTTGTGGCAGTGAGCAGTCAGAAATGTCCGGGCTGATGGTTTTGTGTTTGTCCTGTGGGCACAGAGCAAAGGGCAGCCTGAAGAAGTTTAGAAGAAGCTGGCTAAATTTGGGCAAATGCAGCGCACCTCTTCCACCATCCTGTTTGCGTCCTCACAGCTTCGGTCAGAGCCGATAACTCTTCTCTGTCTTGAGACCAGCGAAGAACTAATACGTCCCAAGGGAGTAAAACTCGCACTCATCAAGTCGGCTGCAAATATTTGTATTCATTTTTCCAGACAAGAGTTGCAGCAGAAAGAAGGGAAACCTGTGAACACACTCTGAACTCCACAACCGTCTCTGTTCGAGTTGTCTTTGCTGCAGCTTGTCAAACATTGAGTGAAGTCCTGATGTACATATCATAGAGCGTTCAGCACAACAAAAAGCTACTGTTGTAAATCATACAATTATTTTACCAACTTTTAGTCGCCGTGTGCATTAATACGTTTTTTGTTTCCTCTGTAACACCACAAACATTTTGTACGTAAATGTGCTAACATGGCACGTGAAAACTTTGCACTTGGTGTGAAATGGTCCTTATGCTTCTGATGAGTTCCTCAAGTTGCCTTATTAGACAGTGACTGTTACGATTCTCTCTTTGGCCCCTTCACTGTCATCATGTTCGTCTTTGGAGCAGAACTGGCCCTGATGAACAGTTAGATCGGACGTGAAGGAAGCAGTCAGCAGGTCAGATACTCACGGTGATGTCACAATGAAAAAACACCCTCTAATTGTGCAGGGTCCACATCCACCTCCTCACCAAATTGATTTGGATTTGCCCTTTAACTCACAATTTTATATAATCAGTCTGAAATTCTCAAACTTAACATCATAACAACGGGGTTGTACAATATCTAATTACCTAAACGTCTCTCCTTACTATGCTCTCTTTCATTCACTCTTTCACTTTTTGTCTCCCTCTCTCTCGCTCCATAGTTCTGGTGGATGCAGAGACGCGGCTCTGCTGAGCATGCAGGCCTCTTTGTGATTCATCCATTAAGTTAATTGTGATTAGTTGAGTGGATTGTGTTCGGTAGCGCTGATGAATTGCGATCGTTTCTCAGAGCGTGACTTCATGCCACATTTTGGTGAAACTGTAAAAACTTCTTCTTCTCCTTCTCCTTCTTCTTCTCCTTCTTCTTCTTCTCCTTCTTCTTGTCCTTCTTCTTCTCCTTCTTCTTGTCCTTCTTCTTCTCCTTCTTCTTCTCTTTCTTCTTCTCCTTCTTCTTCTTCTTCTTCTTCTTCTCCTTCTTCTCCTTCTTCTTCTCCTCCTTCTCCTTCTTCTTCTCCTTCTTCTTCTTCTTCTCCTTCTTCTCCTTCTTCTCCTTCTCCTTCTTCTTGTCCTTCTTCTTCTCCTTCTTCTTCTCCTTCTTCTTCTCCTTCTTCTCCTCCTTCTCTTTCTTCTTCTCCTTCTCCTTCTTCTTGTCCTTCTTCTTCTTCTTCTCCTTCTTCTCCTTCTTCTCCTTCTTCTTCTTCTTGTCCTTCTTCTTCTCCTTCTTCTTCTCCTTCTTCTCCTCCTTCTCTTTCTTCTTCTTCTTCTCCTTCTTCTTGTCCTTCTTCTTCTCCTTCTTCTCTTTCTTCTCTTTCTTCTTCTTCTTCTTCTTCTTCTTCTTCTTCTTCTTCTTCTTCTTCTTCTTCTTCTCCTTCTTCTTCTTCTCTTTCTCCTCCTCCCTTTTTTTCTGCTGCACTCCCTGCTCTCCCATTGCTCTCCCAAAAGGGCTGATTTATTAGCTCAAGTGTCGGGACAATGAAATAATTGGGTTTGGAGAGCGGCATAAACATGTGTGCGCATACAGATACATCAGCTCGACCGTGCCTTTTTATTGAAAGAATGTGTTATTTTGGATTTGGTTTCAGAGCAGTTTAGGTGGGGGTCTAAAGTGGAGCATTGAGGGGGTTGCGTCAGGGCTGAGAATGCGGCAGCGGAGCTGATATACTCTGCAAGTTGGCCTCCGGTGATAAAGGGCCTGAGTGCAGACTGACTAATAGGAAAACTGTAGACAACAGTTGGAGGTAGCAGTGCATTCTGCTACCTGGTGTTACACAAGTCATGTCACCAGGCCAAAAAAAAAAAAAAAAATAAGGGAACAGATCCAGAAGTTTGGAGGATTTTGAAAGATTTAAGAGAAGTTAAATACATTACCTCAAACCTTAAGTTATATGGTGTTAAAGCGTTTGTTGATGTTAATGAAACCTTAAAGGAACAACATTTTTCATGCACTGGTAAATTTTGAGTTTTTGGAATATTTTCCTTCTACAACATGTCTTCTTTCAGACTTGTGGAAACAAAAAACATCCAAAACACATTTAGGCGTTTTGGTTTTTTTGCTAAACCTTTTTTGTTCCTCCTAAATTCATGAAAAACATATAAAAGGTTATACAAATCAGATTGTTAAATAGCAATTTAACTAACCCCTCTGTAAAAACATGCAGAACATAGAGGAGATTAAAACTGGTGTTTTTAAGCACTACTGAAGTGAAGATTTAAAAAAAAGAAAAACTCATTTTGAGAAAAGGGCTTTTTATTTTACAAACATCTTTCGAGGCTCATTGCTGTTTTTCACCTCAGCCACTCTCTTCACTGTAAGCTTTGTTTGACCAATGTTTGGGAATTATTATTTTTATGGCAGACGGTGGATTTTTAAACACATATTGTAATGATAATAGTCCAAAATGATGTGAAGATGCATCGTTTCTAGTGAAATACCTGCCCACCAACCCCCACCGCTGCTACAGCACCTCAGCCCTCCAGGAACCATGGAAAACCAATTTAGTAGTAAAAAGACATATCCAAAATCTTTCATGGAAGAACCTTTGATTCTCATATGTCAACAAAAATCCAACAACACTTTTTGAATACTATTTCGGTAAACTTGTAGTCCAAGAAAGGTCTTGTACATATAGTGATGAGGTTTTGATATAAGCATTCAGCTGGGATTCAACTGAGTATGTCTAATAGTTAAAATTTGTAGCTTATTCACCTGTAATGTGTTCGATTTAAGCGTCATCTGTTTGGTATATTTTGAACTTTTGACCCATACGTATGTATACCGGCTAAACAACTTGATAAGTGACCTTTGTTTGCTGTGGAGGAGCTAAATCATCACCCCAAATAATCCTGGAAAATCCAAATCCTCACGTACACAAAATGCATTACGTATCAGAAGGCTGGACGCCCACCAGCCGGGTACACCGCAGCGGCTCGGGGTGACCGGCACTATGATGTGAGAACATTAGAGGCCGACAAGCCTGCTGCGGCCGACTCTGTTCCTCTCATTTGGACGCACTGGAGGCCCTGTGACGCAGATGTAAATAGCAGACTCGGAGATGCTCGCCGCGTGTGCCCCGCTGCGCGCCTGTTCCTTTTACACATCACTTGTCGGCTCTCCCAGTGCTACTCGGTTCGATGCAGGCTCACATCGCTGTCGGAGTGACGTTCATTCACTTCTCCCACTCAGTTGATCCTGAGTTATCCTCTTGCTAGCAGCCATCTTTCTCTTCCTCTTGTTCCCACAGTTTCATTCACTTCTTTCATATGGTTTTGCTATCAGACTTTTTTTCAGGTCATTCTTGTGTACTTGATTTTTTTGCAGCTTATTTGAGGTGAAGATAAGGCGTTAGAGCATTCACGTGGTTACAGCCTAATTATAAAGCATTTCACTTCTTTTTTTGTGTATATTTGGACACCTTTAATTCAGAAGTGAGGTCTTCGGTCACCTTTCCACATTCTTTTTTTTGTCGGTACTGGTACAAAATTGACACTCCATCCATCCATCCCTTGCTCCCTCAGTTCTTCCATCCCAGGTTGTTAGGCATCATTAGCAGCCATAAAACCCCTGCTGCCAGGAATGTGACAGGATCAGTGTCGGGCTCTATCACTCTCCTTCCTCTCTTCTTCTTCCTCTTTTTTTTCTCTCTGCTCCGTGTTGTTGCGCACACAGGGTTTGGTTTTCCCATTACGACCGGGTGTCATTGGGTGCAACTAAATGGAAACAGTAGATTGCAGGGTCCGTGCCATCCAGTTGGCAGCGCCGGCCTACATCACGTCCTGCCTGGCATCAGCTACTACCAATCAATACAGCCGGACCACTGCTAGGCCTGACCACCCGGCCACCCCGGCCACTGGATACCAATGGATCAGCTGGACTTCTCATTATAGACCCACAAATAACACTGGTTGGACTGCAGAGCTGTAGCACTCGCTGCACATACACTTGTAGACGACATGTCCAACATTATTATTGTAAAAGTTCCAGTTGCGTGATTGATGTCTGTGGATTTTCTGGACTTAATAAGGGAGTTGATAATTGCGACGAGACAGGAAAGTCTTGTGATCGATTCAGTTCGTGACGTAGTTGGTTTTCCATGAAGGGCAGTCACTGGAATGAGCTATTGGCACTTTGACATGCCATGCTTTTCTCATCTGCGGCAGACGGGCCTCCTCTTCTCTCTGACACAATTAGGACGGTCGGTTCGTGGCTGCTCGAATTCAATTTGTCTGGAAGCCTTCGCAAACACACTGAGTCAGAGAGTTACAGTCAGCGTCCGCCTCAGCTGAGCCCAAATGCCATTCACATTATTATATAATCTGTGCTGGTGTGAATATAAACAAACGCAGGTTTACACACTGAGTCGCGTCTGAGTGTGGCTGCAAACCTTGAAGAGAGGTTCTTAATGGAGACAGTTATCAAAAGAAGAGACTAGATAGATGTATGTGTTTAAAAAAAAAAGAAGAAAAAAAAAAGGGGACTTTTGTATTGTCTGTTTACATCTGAAAGTTGAAAGCAAAATAATGACACTGGCTGGAAATGAATGGAGCAGCTAATGAGATTAAACCCGACAGCACACATGTTAGTGTTTTATAGACAGACCCATGTGCTTTAAAAGCAATACATCTTTCACTTGATGGATTGGACTGCAGTGTCAGGGGTGCTGCAAAAGAAAATGGGGAGCAATGCTGGTGTTGACTGCTTCACTGTGTGTGTGTGTGTGTGTGTGTGTGTGTGTGTGTGTGTGTGTGTGTGTGTGTGCGCGTGTGTGTGTGCGTGTGTGTGTGTGTGTGCGCGTGTGTGTGTGTCACACTATCATCTCCTCAGTGTTTGGATCTTTGAATGGGTTTTTATGTAAAGGTTTTGTTGTCTGCATGTACTTCAATGTGCTTTGTGAAGCACCGACATCACAATCAGAATTAACTTCACGGGCCAGGTATGTTTTCACATGCAAGTAATTTGACTCCGGTTAAAACTTGCTCTCAATGTACATACACAGAAACAGACATAAATAGACATGGTTGTGCACTGAGTTTCTACATGCATGTCTTTCTGTGTACTTTTGTGTGAGCATAAAGGCAGTGTGTGTTTGCCAAGGTGTGAAAAGTAATGTGCCTTATGTTTAGGCATCAAAAAACACATGGTTAGCTTTAGGAAAAGACAATGGTTTGGGTTTAAGTAAATCATTTTACCTAAGTAATGTTACAAATGTTTATTAAGTTATTTAACGCATAATTAGTGTATGTAACTTAGTTTCTGTACCTCAATTAAAAATTACATTATTTTGCTTTCTCGTGAACTCAAACACTGGTTTCTTGGGTGAAAGTCCTGTGTTTGTTCCATCCATCCACCCCGACCTTCGTTACATGACCTCAGTCACATGGCCTCCTTCTTTGATCCTGGTCATACATGAGTGAGACAAAACGTCACACTGACACAGTATCCTGTAGTGGACTGAAAGGCACATTACATGCTTTGGAGTGATCCCCGGCTATACACATACACTGCATTATAGTGCACTGAAGTGTAAATGATTAGAGGGTTCAACTCCCTAAAAAGAATATAAATACATAATTTGATATATTTAAAAACAGTTTTACTCTTCATATCTCAAAATGGCGGCATTGTATTTATTTATTCCATAAGTACGAACTGTAAAGTAGCTCAGACTGTATTCCCAGTAATTGAAGGTGATTGACGACTGGAGCTGATGGGATGATACATTTGATTTTTAATTTGCACAAGTCGGCACAGAAAAATGAAAATGATCTGCAGGTGTAGTTAACTATTTTGTTGTTTCTTTCACAAAGCCCTGAGTGTTTGTTATAAATGCTAAACTTCATACTAGTTCACCTTCCAGAAGTGGATTCAAAATGTAAACATGGCTACAGTATAAGTCACATTAAATGTAAACGTAAACGTGACCATTGTACTTATTCAGAGGAGTTTTACAGATGTTCTCTCAGTTACACACACTCACACCTGAAAGGCTGAGTTGCCGCTCAGTGGTGACGGTGGGCCGAGTTACTACCGGATACAAGACTGCTTCTTTACCCTTTAGGCTACAAACCTAATGTCTGCTATAGAGCCAGAGCTTTACTCAAATTCTCAAGCAGAGAGTAGAAATAACATTTGGACTGCATTTTAGACAGCATCGAGACATGAGCACCTCATGAACCACCGACAAATAACAGGAACACTATTTTGTACACTTTTCGATCTTTCTGTTACAATCTTGTCGTGAAATATTTCAAAAGTAGTCTTTAAAATATAACAGGAAGCAGCAAATTTAATTGTTTCTATCATATCAAGTCTATCACAGGTTCTAATGAGGCAGCTTTGGGCAATTTCTGAGTGAACTGTATATACAATTTGTGTCGGTGTATAGAAAGTTGTGTGTGTGCTGTAGAAGATGGCGTTAAATATAAAGTCCTCTTGAGCAGTATATGTAAGTCTACCTAAATTAACTTTCCATCAGTATAATATAGATATAAATTTGGGAGAAATCTATTCACAAACTGTGTTTTTGTCATCTTCAATCAATTTAATACAGAGTTACAAAATAGTTTAAAGCCGCGGTGGAGCAGCCCTTGTGTTTGCTCGTATGTGTGTTCTTGTACAACGCTCGGCCCAGCGGCTGTTCCGCCACCCTTGCAGCCTGTTGAGTTGTGAATGTGAAAACATGCGCGGCTTCCAAAGCCACATCGGAGGCATTCCCAGATCCTAATCTCACGGCCCTCTTAAAGAAAACGTCTTCCTCCCATCATGTGTAATCATAAACGTGGACACACATCCCGGCGCTCTCGCTCTTTTCCGCTCTGCGTTGCGAGAGCCAGAGGACTCGGCGGCTGAATGTGGGCATTGTTGCCCGTCGGGCAGGGTGCTCCTCGGCGGCCCTGCTTCCTGGCCCCATTTGGAAATGAGAAGTGACATGTGAAAGTGCTGTTTTCTTTACGCGGGATAACGACGGGGAAAACACTAAACAATGCCAGAGCAGAGATAGACCTCTCTCCGCGACACAACTGTCTCTTTGTATGGACTCATACAGTTCTCACACACACATACAGTACATAATGACTAAATATCTGGCACTATCCAGCTTCTAGCAAGGAGACGGCAATTCCACTCAGTCGACATGAATCACCATACTGTCCGCGGGGTGATTCATGCGAACAGTATGGAAACAAATACACACACACACACGGTAAGATAGCCACACATTTGTTCACAGATTCACAGAACCAAACTCACCGCCACCTGTCTGAAGTCCTGAGGTGGGCTGCTAAGTGTGTTTTCATAGTAACTGGGTAATGACTTGCTCTAACATTAAGGTTTAAAGAGGCAGGAGGAGGAAAAGGAAAGACGGGGGTGTAGGAAGACAAATGAAGGTAAGCTGTCCTGTCAGAGAGCTCTCTGCATTTCATTACCTGGCAGCTTCTCCTGGAATCCCTCCTGCTCCCCATAATTATCATAATAAGGAGCTGCAATTTTCCTTTTTCTCAGTATACTTGTTAATTACGACTGGTAGGTCAAGACTTGGGTTAAGGAAATAAAAAGGGAAACCAGAGCCGGCTTTAGTGCTGCGAGGGAGACTAGGAATGAGGGAGGACGGGTAGGGTAGGGGGGAGTCGCTTTTATTAGTTGCAATCACAAGTGATTTAATAAAACAGGTGGAGAGGCATGCAATGGGTCACCCAGAGGGGATTGGCCTGCAGCGGCAGCTCTGTTGCATCACCAAAAAAAATCATTTGACATAAAACCTCAAGTACCTTTCGTGGCTCTCTGGTTTCTCTCCCCCCCCACCCCCCTTCTGTAGCAATATTGTACATTTTGATCTGGGCTCCTGCTAATTCTTTACAGTGCTGTATTAATCTTTATAGGTGGCCATAACATTAAATGGATTTTCTGATCTTGACCTAATACACTAATATTGCACGATTTTACTCCTTTTGAGCGGATCTGGAGTCTGCGGCCTTCGAGGAAGTCTGTAAGAAGTCGTAACTATGCTGGGCTACGTGTGTGGAACGGTCATGCGTGTTATGTGTGGGGGGCTCTATGCCATCTCAGTGAGGTAAGATGAAATGACACACTCCAACACCAGATATGATTGGAGGTAATTGTATTTTAATGTCCAGGAGGCCCATTCCCACTTTGTATTTGGTTTTTCCATGGCCGACATCTGGTGTGAAGAACGCCAGCATGTGTTTCCACTACACTTGTATTTATACCTCTAAACATAGCAGTCAACACAGCAGTCGGCAGGAGTTTATTGTCGCCGTTACACTTTTGCTGTTAAGTGACATCATGTCAAAACACGTCGGCCTCTATGCCCCGGCCGCTCGCGTTTGTTTTCCCTTGTCGCTCTCAATTTAGAGGGAGAAATAATGTTTGTCAAATGCCACGCCGTTCGGTTCGGTTCATGGGGCGATGTTTTGAGTGGTCGTTACGGGCCGTGTGTTTGAAATGGAGCACTGTGCTTGTTTTCCCTGGCGGGTTAGGACCAGCGCAGTGGTTTTAGTTGTGGCCGTGGTTAAGGTAAAGAGATTCGAGCGTCCATCTGTTCCACTGTGGGACTTCGTAGACAGGCCACACATATCCTGCCCCAGACCCCGAGACGTGTGATGAGCCAGGCCAAGACAGCTCGCCAATCCTCTCGTCATCCATACAACCAGAGTACAAGCCAGCCAGCTTCCATCATGTCATCCAGCCATCCATCCACTCCATCAGCCAGGGGCCACTCTAATTGCCCTGTAAATACTTAGTTTGCCAGACACTCTTTGTGGCCGGTCCGAGCCAACTGAACGTGATAAGAAATCCAACATTCAGCTTGTCTTACTCCTCTTATCTGCTGACGTTCCGTGGCACGACTGTGCGCTGACAGCTCGCTGGACAATCTTGCCTCCATTCCATTCCCTCCAATAAACACACACTCTCATGCATGAGGGGATCCAAATTTCAGTCCCTGTTCTCTCTTTTTTTTTCTGTACTGTATGAGGTGTGAGCCATTTGTCATCACATACTTAATGTGGCTGCCATGTCAGCATGTGTGCTCCAGTGCATGCACTGGGAGGGGTGATGGCTTGATATGGATAAGCGTCGCTCCACTTCTCCTCATCACAGAGCAGAAACTAAGCCGTTGTGTTTGGGCCAGCCCAACGAAAACAATCAGGCATTTATGTGTTAGAAATGGAGATATAGAGTTGGGAGCAGCGGCTGCATATGGAGCTGATCAGGTCAGGAGTGGAGGCTGTGGGATCACCTTACTGATGACTAATTGACCACAGCTAGATGGCTTTCCTTTGGCCGAGATGACCCTCCTCCCGTCTCTATTTTTAATGGTGTATTTCTGTGCTCTCTGTTCTCAACATTTCATTTCTGGAGGGATTTGTTCTTTTAAGTCTATTTTTGTACTCATCTAGCGGGCAAACTGCAGCAAGAGTTGACAACAGGAAGAGGGAATCAGTCCCTACCAACAACGCACGTTATTTAACCATCTCGGACACACCATACAGTCTCTTTCCATGCATATAGTGGAGTTGAGCCACTTGATGGTTAAGTGGCGCCTTGTCTCTAATTGCTAGCATAGCGTAGCCCATTCATCAGGCTTAGCGACTGTCCAGCATCAATCATCCAGTCTTTTGAGGTTTCTGTCAGGCCTGCTTGGCGTGACTTCAGGTAGAAGCCCATACGGACATGCTCGCATGCACACAAAAACACACCTACACATGCTGTCACTCATGCGTGCATGTGCTTTGACAGACGTAGACATTCCCCTTCTCACTTCCTGCACTGTTTCTACGCGTAAGGAGCAGCCTGAAATGGCTTCCATGTGCCAGTAGGCGTTGAAGGCTCGGCGTAAACCCAGCCATCAGTGTGTGCTAATATTTAGCTGCTACACTAGGAAGTCCATCTTGGTGCTTGAGGGTCTTTACCTACCTTGTTTCTTCCTTGTGTATGCACCCCCACTCACATCATGTAGCTTATTTAGATTCAAACCTCGACTGTTTATGTATTTGTTGAACAGAGCAGGCACTCCTCATTAGTTGCCACGCATGGCTGGATGCTGATGATAGCACCCATAGGGTATCACGGCACAAGGGAAGGTGATGCTGAGTTCAGGCGGTTGGATTTGCCGTGCTTGTTCCAGCTCCCTCCCAGTGCTTCCTAGGCATTCGCCAGGCCTCCAGGAGACGCTGATATGCCCCTGGAGGATTGAGAGAATAAAGGTTGACTATAGATTGTAATGAGGTGGAAGAGGACGAATAGTATGAATCAAAGGCAGAACAAAATAGGGACGTATAGAACCTGGAAAATCAAAGTGTTAGCCAAAAGCAGCTGGACTTGATTGAAATTGTTGAAGATGTTTCACCTCTCAGTCCAAAAGGCTTCTTCAGTTCTAGCTGGTTGGAGGGGAGTCCTGTAGCCGCGAGTTACCAGATCCAAATTCACTGTGTGAATATATGGGTCGGGACACTTTACATAAATAATTGTTTTTAGTCTACTGGACATAGAAATCGGAGTGAATTTTCAAACTGTTAAAGCAGCCTTTAGCAAATTGGAATTGACCACCAATCCGAAACTTTACCACTGCTACAACTGTATTTAGAAAAAAACACGTCATCATTCTTAGCTACCCGTACTGGTCCTTGATTGGTCCACCCTTCAGATTATCTGTACAAACGTTAATGCGAACAGGGTTTCCAGGCTGAAATCAAGGCCAAGAAAACTGAATCTGTGAGCAAAAGTCTGGCACAGCCAAATGGTGCAAAATGTGACCTGAACGACTAACAGGATGGCCAGGCGGGTCTCCCATTTAACATCAATGACACTCAAAGGTGTTAACAGCTCCACAGAAAGGTAAAAGCCTCAGACCCCCTTACAGTCAGCTAGACTTTAGTCATTCGGATTGAGAAGTGAAACGACCTTAAGAATCCCAAGAAAGTCCAGTTGCCTTTGGATAACAATTAGATTGACTATGACCTGAATGTCTGAGAATCTTCACACATAGGACTTGGCAATTATCAAAGAAAAACATGAATATGAAAATTGTTGACTATTCCAACAGTTTATGGTTGAAAGTCGTAGTTCTTTCCTTGACTACTTTTGAGTGCTGGAGTGTCATCAGTGCTGTGTCGTGGTCTCAGCTGTCCTCACACCTGTTAGCGTTAATCCTCAGAATCCATCCTTAATTCCTACTTCTCATCTTACTCTTGTTTTCCACCTTAAACTGGTGTTGTACCTCTGAAAAGGCAAACATTTATGTCTCTATGAACCCTACACAGTAGAAGGTTTCATAATTAAATCTAAGTCACTGAGGAGCTGACACATCACAAATCTCAATACTGCATCAGGCAGCGTTATGCCGGTGAAGTTCAGTATTGTTTGGACTTTTGGCACTTGAAATTTTAGCATGACAGGCCTATTCTTTTATTTTTAAGGATTTGTTGCAATACATTTCAGTGAAAGTCTCTTTAAAAATAATGCATAAAAACAACTTTCCCTTCTTTTTTTAGTCTCTATATTTCTCCTGTTTCTTTTTCTTGCTGTCTATCTCGATCACTCATCATATCCCTCTTATTTACATTTTCTCACTAAGACACTCACTCACACACACTTTTAACCGTGACCCCCACTCACGTACCCGCTGTCCTCGACCTCCTTCCCAGTCAGCCCGTCAGTCCTGACTCTCCTCTGGTCTTCCACTTACCCTCCAGTTGGTCTCACTTGTGTTGCCACTGGAGTGTGTTGGCCTCTTTTAGTTTTTCTTATCAGACAGAGCTCATTTGGCTACCGTACCAGTGCTGAGTTCAGACTGCGGCTGGCCAGATTATGAAGGGAGGGAGAGCCTCCCTTCATAAAACACTACACTCCCTTGCTGCTGGCTTGGCTGGCGTACATGGGCCCATCACGTTGAAGGGCAGTGGGTCAAATTAGATTCCCAAGATTTCACAATGACTGCAGCTTTAAATTACTCCGAGTAGAGAGTCAGTAAGGTGTGAAAGTAAAATAAGCCAATATGTCCACTAATACCCGTGTTTGTTTCACCACTAGTGTAAAAACACATAAATCACGGTGGTTTGAATGGAGATAAATTTGGTTCTTCTCCACAGAAATTTGAGTTCACGACCTCCATGCATTTGTGTTTGCATGCTAAATGTGCTGCCCTATAATCACCACTGCCACTTGAAATGAAAGTCGTAAAAGTGGTCTTTCTAAATGGCATCAGGGTTTCAGCATGTGATTTAAGCCATATGTGTCAAAACGCTGTTTGTATCTACACGCCATATGTGAGCAGATTCCATAGATAGCCATAGATGTGCAGTGTACAGTGTGTTTGTTGAGTTTGTGCAGACAGCCAGTTGTCGTTACAGAGTCCAAGGCTGCTTCTCTGCTGTTTATTTAGCCTTTAGACTGCCACCAGCCACCATGCACCCCAAGGGACACAATAAAAACATCCATCACACCATTGGCCATCAGCCAGCTCGAAAAAAAGAGAGTCACAAAGAAAAAGTAAAGAAAGAAAGTTAATGACCACATGTCTGAATACTCCTGCGAGATTTCCTGCAGACTCCTCATCTCACCCTGCTGTCTGTCTTAGTCCGTCTCTTTCCCTGTAGCCCTCTATTCTTTCAGACACTCGAACTAAGCGGCCTCCCTGCCTGTCTGGGGGCCATTGCATCACAGACAGCTGCTTTAAGTCACACTGCGGGGGTTATATGTGACCCTGACACCGGGGTCAGACAGTGCCTTACCCTCTCTCTGACCTACTCCACTGATTTCTCTCCTACTGAAATCTCTTGGGTTTTTAATTAGCCCAATTATTCTTTTAGGTTTGCAACTCTCTGCAGACCCAACCACTGTCTTTTCCTGATGTCTTTCCCTGTTTCCATCTCTACACACACCCTGAAGGCCTTGAGGAAACCATTATCTAGGAGGAAAACCATTAGGTATGAATAGGTTGTGAAAACAACTAAGATGACATGCTAATAGCATCGCTGAAGTGGCACAAACCAGAGGCTCCTTTGGTCTTTGAGTTTTTTTCTTTTTGATATCTCCATCAGCAGTAGTAGCCAGAACTACTCTGGATCTGCCGGAGTAAGGCATACTGGGAAATAACACAAACCGGAGCGGCGTGATTCACAGTGAGCCGTTGTTGCACCCGAGGCGCCAACCCAGACAGCACTGGGTTAGGACAGTTGAATTGAGGCACAGCAGCTGAATGGAGGAGGCTCCAACCCTGTTCCCCTTTTTTGTAACAGTAATAAAAACAATCTCTAGTTGATGGGAATAACAGCAAGAAAAGGGTGAAAGGATAATTTGCAGCCACGGCAAACTATGTGTCGACTAGACGACACATCTGTCTGCTTCAGATCATCAGACCCAAGCGAGGATGACGCCACATGCTGGGTTGTATTCTTATTCCATCTGAAGTCCCAGCCAAGCTGGTGTCTAAATCGTGTTTCTGGGAGGGCTGCGACTAGTTGGCACTCATTAAACTATTAAGCCTGTTATTTATCACAAGGTAAAAAAAAAAAGGTGGTTTGAGTTTACAGGTAAACGTGTCACTCAACTCTTCTATGTGAGTCTTTTTGGCTGAGCACCAAGCTAAAAAAAAACAGGACAGGCGAAGGTTTGAATGTGTTTTCTATCGTTTAGTTTCACCCCTCTCTCTCAGGACCATACTTCAGCAAAGAATGATGCCTTTTGTCTCCTTTCTTGGGAGACGGAAGAGGATGATAATCATGTAATTGTTGTTCTGTTGTTTGTTTAAAGGAAAACGTATTTCCTCCTCGACAGTCAATGTTAAATTGTGTGAACATAACATCTGACCAGTGCAGCTATCAGAAATTTTGATGCAAAGTTGCCCTTCAGCTTTTTTCTCCTTGCATTGGTTTACACTTTGCAATGATCCCTTATAGAGTTATGTCCCACCTCAACAACCTGTTTTAAGGGGAATTATATCATACAGATGCCATTTGATTGTGTCTTTAAAGGTTTAATTTCAGCATCAGCCTGTGTTTAGTACTGTCCTGCCATATTTAGCAAGTTTGTAGTCAAGGAACCTTTTTTTTACTATCAGGTCAGTACATAAATATATATGTGTAAATGAAACGGCAAAGATCACAGAAGAAGGTCTATATTATTTTCAAGAAAATATATAAACTGAACCAGTTGCTACTATCTGCACTATGCCACAATTTTGTTCATAAAAATACTGAAAATACTGCTAAAAGCATCTGCTTTTATAAATAAGACACCATGGATTTGTTCTATTTGTCATTTCCAAGATAAAGTTCAGTATCTGCTTACCCCATACAAAGATGCTATTACTCAACTTTTTCTGGAAAAGTAATCATAAATCAGCCATTCTAGTAACAATGAGCATCCTGTGTGCAATTGAAAGTCCTTGAATTTCAACCAGATATCTTTTTACTGTTGTTTCGGGCCATAATTTCTCTTTTTAATTCTTTTGCAGGGAGCAACAATAAGGCGCGACGATCACACAGGAGCTATCCTCGTGGCCCGGATCATGAGAGGGGGGGCGGCCGACAGAAGCGGTCAGTTCCAACTCTTTTAAAAAATTTGTGTATGTGTGTCTGCCAGAACACTTGTATGGAAGTCTGTAGTGTACAATTTAAAGCGATGTACAGTACAGCAAGTCTACATCAAGTGTGCAACAAAGAAAGGATGAATTCAGGGATTAGCTTTGAATTCACCAGTTTCGTGCCATAAATTGTGTCAGTGCACTTAAGATGAACATGAATGACAAGTCTACCGAGGAGCTCTGCCGTTTGTCCACATGTTTTCTGTTTGATTTCGTGTTCATTGTATCCAATCTGTTTTTCAGCCCCGGCACAGTCAAGCCAAAGGCAAATTTCCACATGTGTCGACAATAACGCGTTGATTCTTTTCCCATCTCAAATGCCACCATGACTATAAACATTAATCTGGTGTACAGTACACATCCCCAGGCTTTGTGCACACTGGACTTTTACACAGTAGCTCCCATTATTAGGACATTAAAATAATGGAATATATGAATTGATCGTAGATATGTCAACTTTTCGTTTGGAAGGGCTGATTCATGTGGGGGATGAACTGAAGGAGGTCAATGGAATCCCTGTGGATGACAAGAAACCAGAGGAAGTAATTCGTATTCTGGTAAGCCTCATCTTTTGTTCGTCTGTTTGTTAGACTGAATTATGCCTTGGCGTGTGCGTGTGAGTGTGCGCTGTGCAAAGGTTTCTCCTGTGTTTCAGCTCCACTCCCTCGGTGAAAATAACATTCCTTGTTTGTGATGGCAAAAACCTCCCCTAACTCATCCAGGACCTAAGCCTCCCATCGCTGTGCTGAAAACCAAACACTGGCTTGGTCTTTCCTGGCCTTTAGACCACTTGCATCGAGCCGCATGGTCTCCCTGGATGAGATTGATGCTGTGTAGTTGGTCCAAGCAGCCTTTGCTGCAGGCCTCAAATGAGCTCCGTCACGGGCCTGGACTCTGCCAGGGCGGACGACTGGAGAGGATAAAGAGACTCTCTTAAACTCTGGAGGCCGTCGCAGTCACAAAAGCCTCCAGAGCAGATGATAGCTCTCAACACTCCTCCTTTTACACCCCCACCTCCACACACGCTCACACACACTCTGCTTCTGCCAAGCGGAGTCATCCAATCCTAATGACCCTTCCATTGTTGAAAAATCAAACAGTACTTCACATTATGTGACTTTCCCTGGATTAGCTACTTTATGAAATATTTGCAAGGGTTGATGACTTCTGTTTCCGCCACCTCCATTGACTCTACTCTGTCTGTCTTGTTTTACTCCACAATATAGGCTCAATCACAAGGAGCCATTACCTTTAAAGTTGTCCCCAGTGTCAAGGAAGACGCGCCAACCAAGGAGCCAAAGGTAGGTCTTGTCCTGGCTTAATCGTTACGTTGATTGGGTTACATTCATCTTAAAAAAGAGACTGAACTGCTCCACCATTCTACCTTTTTGTTGGATGCTGAACATTCTTTTTGAGCCACTGTGAGGAAATGATGTATGTGCAAGGAAAGAGGAGCTGTAGAATGGTAATGAAGGGAAAATATAGTAACCAGGTCCTTTGAAGGACAATGTCACATCATTGAAATGTTTAGATACTTGTGCAGAAACCTACCAAAGAGCGGCCTCTGAACTTTTTGTCATACCTCGTATTTACCTTATCTTACTTTGAGGAATAAAAACATGTTTTCCTGCAAAATACTTGCATTCCCTCCTCACACATTCAAATGTTTTCAAACCTCCACCTCATCATTCCCCCGCCAAACTGCAAAGGACACATTTCTGTTGGTATAAAAAAAAATATTGAGGTTTGATACCCCACCTATAGGACAGGATTATCTTCAGTTGTGTTGCCAGTAGCTTGTAGCCATCTATTTTGAAGCTTGTTTAGGTGTCACTCTCGCTAGCATACCATCCTTCTCACCCACTGGGGTGTTGATACATCATTTCTCATGTGCTCATCTATCAGTAGCTGACAGAGGCTGGATCCACTCTCTGGTTTTAAGCTCCAGGGTCGAAGGCTGTTGATCATTATTCACATTGCAGCCTGCCCTGTAATGTGTAACAGAGGATAGAGGGTGGGCCACTTACGTCCTTTGTCATCGTGTAATGATTGAATCTGTGTGGCTGTTCAATGAATTAATCGGAGAAATAGTCCGATAGTGCCAAATACTCAGCCACTCCTTCATGAAAAACGCCTGCGCACTTACATCAGGTAGTGTGGCTGTATCAGAGGGCAGCTATGTGGCTGAACATGTACAGGCCAAAATAAAACAAGCCAAGGGAAGAAAATCAGGACACCTCAGTGTGCAAATCTATGACTATATGCTGCTGGAGAGTTTAGCAGCCAAAGCGCCTGTTATGACCCAAACAAAACATCTCTGCTCAAACATAATTTCACTACATGGCACAAAGCACTCCTTAAATCAATAGGGCATCGAACAATTTAATCTCTCCCTCCCTCTCCCACATTTTCTCTCTCTCTCACACACGCACATACTTTCCTTCCTCCTCTTTTCTCTTTCCACATGTACTGAGGTGTCTTAGGAGGGATAACTCATCATGACAGAACCTTAGTTGGACAGAAGACACAGCAAGGTGCTTTAGGTTGCAGCTTGCCGCCCACAACAGGAAAAGATGTAGAGATTTTTTCCACTACGAGGTCCAGCCTCCTTTGTGTTGATGAGGTGTGTAGAACCCTCACTGCCAAAATAGATTAGACCTCAAAAAAGAAAACAACCTTTTTCTGCACCGGTTTGTTTCTTAGTGTGGAAAGATTCCTGATATTAGCTTGTGTTTAGAATTAGAGGACGTCAGGAGGTGGACGAGAACATCTCCAGTGAGAGACTCCGATTAGTGGTGCTGAGTCTCGCCACACACATCCCACGGTGACGGGGCTTAGTCCGCCCTGAGTGTTGATGGAACACAGTGGAGAGTCTAACTCGGCCAGCAGCTGCAGGTTTCAACTTCTGATTGCTGTGACCTTTCTAGAATAATCACCCTGCGCTTTGGTGAGCCACCTTCTGTGTTTATCACGGTGACGATGATTGAGAGTTCACACTCCAGTGGATGGAAAGGAAATTTACAGTGAACCGTTGCTTTTTCCCATCGTGTCTTCAATCCTGCTCTTTGTTTTCTTCCCTTTCCCTCCACTGCTGTACGCCCAGGTGTTTGTGAAGGCACTCTTTGACTACGATCCCAAGGAGGACAAAGCCATCCCATGTAAGGAGGCCGGACTGGCCTTTAAGAAGGGCTCCATTCTTCAGATTATGAGCCAAGATGATGCAACCTGGTGGCAGGCCAAACATGAGGGTGAAGCCAATCCCCGTGCCGGCCTAATCCCATCCAAACAGTTCCAGGAGAGGTATGAACCAACCCCAACTAGAACTACCTGCCCTGTCTGCTGCCGGTGCCTCTTAACAAGGCTGGCCTGACTGTCTTTACTGCTGTCACAGTCACAGAAATTTCACCCTCTTTCTCTTTCCCTCCCCCTTTTCTAAAATTTTTTTTCTCACCTCACTGCCAAAATAGTCTGGATTTCCGCACAATGTCTGGCCCGAAATGAGTAATGACAGAAAATGATAGCGCTGGTACCGATCCACTTTGGACGACAAGTGGATGGAAAATCGCACATCAGTCTGCGCTCTGTGTTGCGCATCAAGTGCAACACAGCTCAGGAGGCCAGGGCAGTTTCTTGGCACCATCCCAGAGCACCCGACAAGGAAAAGAAAAACACACACACAATAGCAAGGTGTTGTGTTTTTCCTTCAGCTTCTCACTCATCCGTCTCCCTTCTTTTCTTTCACCAGTCTCAGCTGACAGAATGAAACTGGTGGACATTGGAGAGTGGGTTCTCTGTAGCGTAGCGGGGAGTGTTTATTATTCCCCAAGCAGTCATGAAAGCTGATGGTTTTATTGTGCCTTTTCTCTCTTTCTCCTTTCTTTCTTTATCCATCTCTCTCTTCTTCCAGGAGATTCGCACTGAAACGACCCATTGCGACTCTTCCGCCCCAGCGGACCTCCAGCAGACGATCATGTAAGCATATATTATCTGCTGCGTTCTGCTCTAACAAACGAGAACATGATAGTACACTTCAACAGGTGGGCGGGCTGAGGAGACGTGATACAGTGGAAGGGATGCTGCAAGTTAGGAATAGTCGGGACAATCAGTGGAGTTTTTAATTCAGAGCCCAAATGACCGATACGCATTCATCCTCACACTCTGAATCCACCGCTGAAACCCTCTTTACCGTTGCACTGCTTCACGCTTGTCATCAAAGGAAGTGTTGTGTCTGGATTTACCTTCTCTCTTATTTTTCCGTCTGCTCCATGTTTCATTCTCTCAGTCTCTTGCCAGTCTCTCTTTCCTCTGTTCCCCTCTGCTTCTCTATGTGTTGATGTGGTCTTAGTCATGCAGGAGTTTGATGAAGAGAAGAATCATAATCAGATTTATTTTAAGTTTTCACATGTAAGGGATTTGTCTTGGTGTAGTGGCTTAAAAGAGGAAAAAAAACCAGGTCATTTTATAAAGTGATAAAATGCAAAAAGCAAGGTGTATATAAATGAAATTGTACAGTTAAAAAAAAGACTACAAAAGTGTGAACTAGTGCAAAAGTAAACAATATAAAAAGCATGTGTAAAGTAATAATAATATTGTAACAATACAAATTATCTTGCTTTCAGGCAGATGGGAGGTGGGAAGGTTCCCATTTGGGAACATCCGACTTGCGAGTTGGAAGTGTTGCAACGTTGCAACCCCACAAAATGCGCTCATTTTCACAGAGGAGTGTCAAACAAAATTGTCAGCATCCATATCATTCCTGCTCACCTCAGAGTCCTGTAGGCAGTGCAGGTCATAAGGGATGGCAGGTTGCATCCGATCACCGAAGAGCTCCAAGTGCTGCAGGATGGCGTGGCGGGCCATGTTTACGGCATCGTCCACAGACCTGTTGGATTTGTTGGCGAGAGCTGTGAGGTGGCCGGTTGAGCAGCTGCCGCCTGCAGAGGTGGGGGAGCTGGAGGCAATATCTTGAGTCAGGACTGTCCTTTTGTCTTTCAAATCGACAGTAAAACTCCCTCGTGTTCATGGCCAAGCTTGAGTCAGTTGTGTCGTGGGGGTTTCTGGTATAAAGCTGGTGATCTGTCTGAGGCCCTTCCAAAGAAAGGATGAGTCGTTTTATGAGAAATGCCATTGAAGTTTCTCAGAATTCACTCAATTAGCATCTCACTGCCTTGTAAAAAACCTTTATTTAGACTGTAAACTGGCCCTTGTCCCCATTCCTAAACGCGTGCTCCTTGTCCAACCGTAGCTGCATGAGTTTAGCTGTAAACCAGCAGTTGTCATTGTTATGACTCACCCTGCTGCATGATAGTACACAGAAGCTGATGTTTGACGTGACAGCCTTTCTGCACTTATCCAGACTGGTGGTAGATACTTCCACCCTTGCTGGAAAGATCTATGTTGAGCCAGCTGCCAGCTGCAGGGCAGAGTCCAGTATTGATCCACACAGCCAAGTTTCCATGAAGCACAAAACGGAGGATGAAGAAAGAATTTTTTCCTGTTAACAAAGTGTGTTGTCCTCGTCTGCAGAGACAAACAAGCACGCCAGCACTCTGGCAATTCAAAGCGTGAACAAAGGCTAGCACACCTTCGACCAAAATGTCCAAGGAAAGGAAGGAAATAAATCTGCACAAGTCTTTTCCTGGAGTTTCACCAGCTCTTTTCTCTGAATATAAAACACTGAGGTCATAAACCTCTCTGAGCCTTTTCATTTTCCAGCCAAAACATGGGCCAGCTTACTCATCTCAGAGGGCCTAACGAGGAACTAATGATCTGATACAACACCTACAGACATGATAGAGGCTCAGGCCTGCTCTGTGGAGTACATTAACGTACCCTATTTATACAAGCCCGTACAATAACCTTAACCCTCACCCTGGCCAGTTGGTATAGCAAAGAAAGAGCGCGTCAGCAGAAATGTGCTCTAACAAGCCTGGATGTAAGAGACCCGGAAATGGAGGGATTATAGCTAAATTACCGTTATAAATCAAAGATTGATGATTGCCTCGTAATGAAGACAGAAGACATAAACCATGTTACACAAGGACAGCAGCAGAAACAATTAAGGTTGGCCTGCACACTCTGGTTTTAGTGTTGGAACTAGAAAAGAGATTCATACTCGCATGAAAAACGTGGAGAAGAGAAACACCATTACAGTGAACTAAGTGTGGAGAAATACTGTAGGCTTTCAGTTTTTTACAGCGTAACTTTGAAGTTACTTAATACCGAACAGTAAGGGATTCGATGGTGGATGAACTTTATTGTCAAATTTAGAATAACCACAACTGATGTTTCAGATTTGGAGTTGGAGTTAATGGTCCTCTTTTGCCATAGACCACAGATTTGTACCTTTTATATTCTGTAATGTGGAGTCCTAACAATTCTTTAAAAGTGACAAACCAATCAACTCAAAATACAAAACCCTCTCCAAACATATGCCTGTTATTGCTCCACCAATGAGTGTTGTTTTATCAAACGATTTAACATTTTCACCCGCTGTAGTCACACCAGCCAACAGAAATAGATGTAGGTGCGTATTAGTCTTAGCTTTGAAAGAGCCCCACCCACTCATCCCAGCTCCTCCCCATGCCACTGCTGACTGAAAATCTCTGTAAAAGATTCCCTGACAAAAGGACAAAGACATTACGTATGATTTACACATAGCTGCCAAACAGTAATTTGTTTTGTATATGGTGCGCTACAGTGCAGCAACAGAATTCTGTCCAGCTGGCATCCTGACTGCACATTACAATATGACTGCTTGTGCCTGCCCGTAGCCATGCAGGACCAATCCATGCTGCCAATATCTGCTGGGGGTCTTGCAGAACTGGTGGGCCACACAGACTTTAGTCCTCCAGTTTCACTTTATTTTTTAAGTAAAGGTCTTAAAAATTGAAAGACTATGTTCTCTTCCTGCAACGTAAGCTGCTTTAGTGGAAGTTCTTCTTGTGCAGCTTCAGTACCACAGTAATACCTGACATCATCTCATCACGGTGTTATTTTAATTTCTAATCTGCTTCCAGCTTCTTTATACCTCCTGACAAACCTTTCCTCTCCTCCCTTATTCAATCCCTCATCCACTTTCTAATTATCTCGTTGCTTCCTGCCAAACGCACATATCTCCATATTCATAACCACATATTTAAGCTTTATGAAAACACATAGGGTCTTTCTGCAATGTATGCTTGTCTCCCTCCTTTAATTCTGCCTTTTCCAAATATACAAACCCTCAGAAAAACACACTACACTTGTACTTGGCTTTATAGGCCTGCTCTGGTCTCACAATGACCCCATTGAACCAAAACCTTGTTCCCATTGGTTGTATTTTTCACTGTAGATTACCACTGGGAGACGGACATGTCCATTTGACTACTTGTTTCCCTCAACATGGCGGTGAGCCCTTAATGTAACGTGACTCTTTCAATATGTAGCTCTGAAATAACCAGCAGAGCTACACTGACCACCTCTAAACTTAGCATTAGGCTCTTTTACCTCCAATTCAAGCCTTCGGGTGAATTATAGATGTTGTCATTTCCTGGTTATGTTCGACCGCATACTGGCATACATGGTGCTAGATGGCCAAAAATAGCCTGCTAAAAAGTTTTCGACAGACAGTGCTGCACTGTTCCCTTACTATTTCATTTTAATGGCCCAGTTCCTCTTATGAGTTATGGGATTTGTAGCCTGCCTCCCTCTATGCACAGAGGGCAGGTGCAAAATGTAGTCCGCTGCAGCCCCTACCACAGGAACATAAGTGTCCCTTTGAGCTGTAGCAATGCTTTCTTTCTAATGTCGTACATACTGTAAGGATTAGTTGTATGTGCACCAGCAGTAGTAGGAAGTCCCTTGACATGTCCGTCGGAGGCCTCGATGAGAAAATGAGGAGCGATAACAGTTCTCTCTCTGTTCCTGCAGAGATGCACATACACATTCAAGAAAAACTAAATTTGAGTAAAATGTTGGCGTAATGACTTGAATAAAACTGAAGGATATTAAAAGAAAAAAAAAATACAGAAAGAAAAAAGCGTTATGGATGGACTTACAGAGCAGTAGACGGATAGAGAAGTTGTGGAGGGGTCACATTCGGTAGCAGATGTGGCCCTGTGGAGCGGTGGTGGCTGGGTCATGAGAGATGGAGGGAGACAAAGCTTGGCTCAGGGCCCCGTTCAGGGCCGGCTCGGCTGGGCCCCGGGGCCATAAACTACAACCTAATTGAAGGATGCCGTGGAGACCCCGTTGTTACCGAGCGGAGGACAGAGGTGGTGATTGAGGAGGGGGTCCATTTCTCTCTCTTTCTCTTTCCAGCCCGGGAGCTCCATCGGCTGGAACAATATTGGTCTTGGCGAGGGGCTGTGGTGAGCGTTGCTTAACCGTGTCCATTTACGCCGAACATTTACAACATATAAAGAATCCCTCTCCTCACTGTTGCTCTCACTGCCTTCATGGATGCATTCTTTGACTATGGAATTGATGTCTAAAGTTCCATAGGTTGCATTGGTTAAACCAATTATTAATTGGCTGCATGTTCGATCAGCTATCTTACTTCTACACTCGTCAACATGGCCGACCTACCCCCCCCCCCCCCCTAGCTCCCTTCCATCAATACCTGGCTCTCCTCCAGATTCCCCATCTGCTCCCTCTGAACATCCTGACAGCTCTCTGGGCTTTCTACAGCGTGTCTGTTGCTCTGTCTGACATGCAAACCTCTCCACTGTCTGATTGTTTGGTTTGGTTTGCAGTCTGCCAAACACGTGGACACACTTATCGCTCACCTTGGGGTCTTTCTACGTCTCTCTCCGTACATTACAGCACCATCCCTCTCACTTTTGCTCTCTCACTCCAGCGAGCAACTGAACCATTTCGAAATGGCGCTTGAGATTGGTCTTAAGTGGCCCTGAACCTGGCCCTCTGTTCAATTTATCCATCCATTTCATTTTTCAACTTAAATGCTTACAGACACCGGTGTAGATTTAGGTGCAGAGGTGCAATGGGTGCAGGAAAAAAGTTCCATTTTCTTCTCAAAGGTTAGCGCCAGATAACCCCGCCGAGACCACCCTTAAAGTTTTATAGATCAAGTTGTTATTTTTTCCTTCACATTAAAACCCTCAGCATATTGGTTCATGGTAGGTATCCCAATGCCGAGTTACTCGTAACATTTCATAATGCAGACCAGCTCTGCTCTGTCTTTCATTCACTTCCTCATTCCGACTTTGAATAATCAGCTCGATAGTTGAAGGCCAAAAGATGCATGACAAAGATCTCCTTTTGTGTCATCTGGAAAATTCCTCAAGTGTCATGTTGGTCATTTAAAAAAAAGAGAAAGATATTGCAAGCGAAAGAGAAAGTGACAGCGCGCAGTTTGTTCAAGGAGAAGGCCATCTGTAAGCTGGCTGGCTGTGAAGGTGACATCAGCTCATAACTCAGGGCCATTTACAAGGTACTGACCAGGGGTCATTCCTTTGTCTCATCCTCCCTGGTAAGGAGATAGCTGAAAGATTTCCTAACAGCTGTGCAGCACTGATACATTGCCGGATGGTTGACTGTGGCCGGTATAATCCATACAGCCAAATATTGCCCAAAGATATACAAATTTATGGTAATGTAATGGGAAGTCCGACTTGGCCGCCTGGCTTACCCAATTGGATGATGACTTCCACTCTTGGGGTGATGATGATGAGGACAATAACAATGGGTTTGATAATAACTTAGTACTCAACAATTGCCCAAGCACACTTGATTCCAACTGCAATGTCCAACTACTTAGAGTTACTGCCAAATTTATTTGGAAGAGAAAATGAAGGCGAACAGAAAAATTACTATCGATGTAAACATCCATGTCAAGACTGACTTCTTGATCATCTTGGACCCATCATACTTACTGTTGATGTGCCTAAATACACTTCTTATGCAGTGACAGGCTGATCCCATCATTTTGGGTGTTTATATAATCTGGCTAAACTTTTGTTTACAACTTGTCTGATTGTCTGAGTTGCGATGTCGTCATACCTGATATCTCCTTTAACAAACACTACATCGACTTACCTTTGTCTTCTTCCCTCCATTCCAACTCGACCGTCTTCTCACCCCTTCTCTCATCCTCTGTGGTGAATCTTTGGTATGTGAGCGACATGTGATATACCCCTAAGCCTGCACCCCTTTCCAGGGGGGGCAGAGTCAGCCATCCAGCATCCAGAAAGGTTGGTTAGCCGACTGGTGGTAGACTGGTTGACTGCACACTGAGAATGTCTGCGAAAGTCGGCGGCGGCGATCTGGGCGGCCTAGGCTCCTTGCACTCAGTAAATGATAGGCTTGGCTGCCACCATCACTGCAGGCCATCCTCATACACTCACATCATATCATGACTTCAGCTCAATCGCTCTGCTCTCACAAGGGTTCTATATATAGGCGGGTCAAATTCACTCAGAAAAGGTTTTTACCATGTAAGTAATGTCAGAGAGGCCGTGCCCTACCAATTTACGTTCTGTAGTGTTATCACGTTGTATTTCATTAGACGAGGAATGTTGGTGAACAAGGCTACAAGGCCATTAGGCAACTCGAACCATTCCTGTGGCAGATAGGCACCAGATGAAAGCCTTCCAGACTGGAAAGGATTTGAGATATCTTTATCATTCTCATATTGTCCTTGTTGTTTCCTCTTTCATGTTTCCCTCTGTCCTCCCTCTCTACAATTACCTCTCATCCTGCTCACTATGTGGTTTAGGTGCTGGTTCAATTTAAAATGTCACATTACAACAGGAAAACTGGGGAAAACTGATGTGAACAGTAACATGTGAAACACGATGTCAGATAAAGGCAGGCCCGTTTGGCTCCACACTTCAGAACAGTTGCGGCTCTCTGACCTGACGTTTCTAGCCTGAAACAACCTTTGCAGTGATCAGTCCTGACTGCTGTTTTGGCTAGTCATTAATTCGGGCTTTGACATAACATCTCCCGGAGCTGTGGTGCGCTCTGGGAAATGAGCACCGTGCTGTAAGGTGAGCCGCATACTGTGGTAGATGGTGTTATGTATGTTTTGATTTAACCTTGTTTGGCCAAAATGGGAACACATGAAGGGAAGGAAGCATCTATAAGTGCCTCCAAATGTTCTCGGCATTTTAAACCGACACACACACACACACACACACTGACCCTGCCTCGCCTACCTTTTTCAAACCATCATCTTATAGCTGTTTGGATGGCACTCTTGAACATATGGAGTAAATTCATAAGCTACTTTAAATTTGGATGAAACGTTTACTGTAAAATGCTCCCGCCTTTAAAAATGACAGGTAAAAAAACGCTCTCTGTGATATTTTGGTCTCAGCTCTTGAGCGCTGTATGAATATTAGGTCGCCCTTTATAAGGCCTTTGAATCTAAATATGTTTTTTCTGTGAAGTCCCAGTGGATGCACCTCAGACATGTACCACAGACTGTATCTCACTAGGTAACAATGGACATGAATGTTTCCTATCAAAATAGAGGCAGTAGAAGTGGTACTTAGTAGAATGTGAATGCTTGTTTTAGTCTCGTAAAATAGTTTGTCGAAAACATCTGAACTCAAGGTCCACTTCCTTTAAACTTCAGTTCAGGGATCTTCCTCAGAAGTTCCATACTGTTATGACAACTGAATGGACGTCCTCTTTCTGATGAAGACCATGAGTTCCTTCAAAAGAAGCAAGTGCACCTTGAGTTAGTTTTTCATTTTGTCAAATTAAATTATTCATTTAAATTGTAGACTCCTTAGCAATAGCCTTAGATTAAGGTCAGAGATATACTTGCTTTTGAACCATGTGTTTGCGTTTACAACCCTTTCCTTCTTGAACGTTATTGCTCACATACATGCCTCTGTACTCTTTTATTGTTACTGGACAACTCCACTAGAAGGCACACTAGGGGTTCATTAGGAACATCCTGAGAGGGGGTCTGGAGTTTACTTCCTCTGCTGATTCTGAGATCACAGTGGGACAACACGCCATCGGCACCATCCCCAGTTTTTCTAAAAACGGTAACGGTCTTAGATTTGTTCCCATTTTAATTTTTACAGGTACCCTGACCTTGTCACATCTCCACACTGCCTTTACATCGCACTTTCTGGTCGTGTATTTATTGCATCTTGCGTACGCATTGCCTTAAATTCTGAGGATGTCAACAACTTAAGCTCTGAACACACGCAGGATACGCAAATCGCGTAGCTTAAAGAAGCTTGTATATCTCTGGCCTAATCTATGTCACTGTATAGAGGAGGAGTTGAGCATTTTTCATGTCACAAAAGGCAATAAAATTGTGAGCTTTTTCACTTTTGTGAGAAATGACTCAACTTGCATGAAGATATTGTACGTGGGTGTTGCACAAGGCAACTTGCGTAGACTGTAGTTCAGTTTTATCATGTTCATATAAGAGATAAAGATTTTTTAACTGTTTTGTCATTTGTTTGCTCTTTGTTTTGCTTTTCTAAGATGATGTGGCGGTAGAGTTTGGTAGGTTTCTTCTTCTCTTACCTCATCCCTCAACCTTCTCTTTGTAATCCAACATTTTCTCTAACTTTGACTAATTTCCATTCCTTTTCTTCTTTGGCGCTCCCAGCCGAGGAGATCCAAGGTACTACTTGTCTGACATCTCCCATTGACTAGTACTGTACTGATTGGTCTCTGGCTGATTGTGTTGGAATACACAAACAGTAAAACCATTTGTGATTGGTTTCCCTTCATAATTTGTGTGTGTAATGAAAGGTCTACCTCTCACCTCTGCTCCCCATCCTTCCTGTCCTCATTTGGCCAATCTTCCCATGTCAAAGCTAATCGCTGTTAAAGTGGAACATTACATGTCATGGTTAATTTCTCCTCTGAAAGGTTATTGGCTCTCACATTTTACGAAGCCTCATCTTTCACCAGCTAATTTATCATTTTCATGAGAGTGGACATCATTTGGAGAATCATGTCGTCACCAATAACCGTCTGACGAACTCACTCATAATACTAAATATATTACAGTCTTTAAAAAAAATCATCCAAAGCCATGGCCAAGGATGTAGTGGGGAGTAAACCTAAATTCATTTTATAGCAATAATTAGGGATTATCAACTCGTTTGGGTATCCTACGTCTTGTAAAGTAAGGAAGAGCATTTTTGTATATGTGTGTCATTAATTGCCTCACGATGCTCATTGGTTGGAGGCCAGAGTTAACCTTTTAATCTTATTTACCTCTACATCACTGACTATCACTCTGGTTAAAATGCACATATTTAAAAAACAAAAATAAGCTCTACCCCAAAAACCAATCAGATTTCAGTGGTGGTTTTTTTTGTCCATATCTTTGGGCTTGTCCTTTTACGTTTCTCATACATGGTTAGAGAGGTAAGTGCCTGTTGCTTTCACTTCTGATTATTCTCTGTAACATGATGTTGCCTCTCTTCTGGCTTCTCCTTTCTGTTTCTTCTCGTCACCAGAGGATGCTGACTATAGTAGCGGATTCCACCTAGGTGAGAGATTGTCTTCTCCTTCTTGTCTCCTTTTCCTTGTGTCCTCTTCTCTCCCGATGTGGCCGTTTCATTGCTGCATTAACAGCGACGACTGTGTCCAAGTCTGTGTTAGAATTACTCTCCATTAATCCTTTTCGTGACCCTTCAGTTCTTCCTTCAGTTCTTCCTACATCAGCTTTTATGTCACGTGTTCCTCAGGACACAGAGGAATTGTTCCACTGAAAAATTGCACCTGTTTTTAATCATGTCCCGAACATATTCTCCTCACTCTCAGAGTGTATTTGGTACAACTTGTTCAACTTGGACTCCAGTATATAAAAACACAAAGACTAGTTCTGTAGTGCTACAAAGGACTACGGTGTGCTATTTCTGCTCCCTTGCTGACAGCATGAGTGCACTGGCAGATCATGTCATGGATTTGCAGTATGTAGTAGTTATCCTGTTCTGCCTCTGCTGTGGGTCTGAACACATCTTTCAGAACGGTTCTGGATGGATGTGGGTTAAGAGAACGGCTTGTTTTCCACGCTTTGTTCTGGTGGTCCGTCCGAGGGCTGCTCTCGTTGATGTGGTCCCGGTCAGACTTAATGACAATTACCGTGGCCCACTTTGGTTGCGCAGCCCTTTCCAGAGAGCTGCTTCCAATTCGCTGTCTTGTACAGAAAATGTTCCCCATCATGATTTTATTACCACTGTCATTTTCCCGACAAATCATAAGGTATCGTCCCTCCGGAGGACCACAGGCCGTCCTCACTGGCTCGGACACAAGTCTATCTGTCCATCCTTCCCTCCATTTGTCTTTATTTGCTTCTCTGTCTTTATCCCACTCTGTCTATATTCAGATGTTGAAGTCAAGAGGTGAAATGGCCTCAGAACCTTCCTCGCACACTACACTATTTAGAGTTCACATTACACAGGATATCCAGTGCACACGCAAGTTTATAAATACTAAGTTTGAACCTTGTCTGCCAAGCTCAATCAGGGTCACTTCCCAAGGCCCAGCTATGCCAAACACTATTCCGCTTTTTTCCGCTCCTCTGTGTCCCCTTCAGGCTTGCCCTTACTGTCACCCTGCCTCCTCCATGAGGTCAATGACCTCAGCCTCTCCTCTTCCTCTTCGGTACCCAGACAACATCCAGCACTCTAGCGGGTTAGCAGCATTTCTCGTCTCCAGCAGCCCAGAACGAGGTTTAACTGAAATGAGAGAAGCTCAGGAGAAACAGAAGAAAAAAAAATTGTGAGTTATAATAACATCTTCTCTATGAGCGTACTTGCTGCATGGCTTTTCAGCCTGTTGGATGTGGTTGTATGATTTAAAGTTGGCCCGTCCCTAAAAGTTTGAAATTCTAGAACTTACAGATGCTTTTGCAATGCTACTGAGGTTGCACGGGGAAATAAAGGAGGCAGTGGGAGGGGGCCAGCAGTTGTTGTCCTTAGTTTTTGGTTTGTTTTCCCTTCATGCCTCTCACAGTGATGCAACGTCTGTAAGGTCCGTTGCCAACTGCGATTCTCGAGCACTACTTGGGGGCGAGCAGATTCCTGTGCTCAGATGCTACTTGACTTTAGAGCCAGTACAATACAGACTAAAACCCAATTTAGGAGGAAGAAAACTGTGTCCAAGGTTAAAAGTGGGCCCTTCCAGAAAGCATTGCTGGGGAGGTTTAATTTCCCTCCAAGGAATTAAAAGAATTTTTGATGCCTCGATTGAGTTTTTTGTGACTACAGATCACCAGGTGATACATTTACAAACTATTTGTCAGGGCACTCAACGTTATACTCCTGCACTGTGATGTGGATCTGTAGCTATGGTGACAAATGTCCTCAAAATCACCCACTGTACATGTAGACAGAAAGATGGATGGATGGATGGATGGATGGATCGAGGGCAGGCAAGAAGCTCAAAATCAGTTAAAGCTGAACAAACGGGGGCTGGGATATCCATCAGCATCTCACAATACAATTATGGAAGTTATGGGGAAAAAAAATTGAGAAGTGTTATAAACTGAAATACAAAAACGCTTCATTTCCAAAATGAGATGAGTTCATCAGGGGGCAGGTTCCATTGTTGTGGACGGGCAGGAGCCAAAACGTTGGGATTAGTGAGTTTTTCCACCAGTCTGTGTCCAAACACAGAGGAACTTTACTTTATAAGATTTAAATGATACACAAGTTCATGAATATCCACCATTTGGATCCACTCAGAGCAGGTATAAGCACTGGCTTCGACAGCAGTGCTTTTATCAGCTTTAACAACCATTCCACTTGTTTAAAGAATCAGAAAAGAGACATGGAGTTGAGCTTCCCTGTGGCTTTGTTGTATCACAGCTTCCCTGTCTGACCAGCGGACTGATGAGACAAACAGGAAAGCAGGCATTTAGTCTCAGTACTTTTGGCACTCAGAGGCCCCTTTTGGCATGTTGATAGTGGCTTCAAGGACTCCAGTAGAAGAAGAAGCGTGTGCGTATGTGTGTGTGTGTGTGTGTGTGTGTGTGTGTGTGTGTGTGTGTGTGTGTGTGTGTTTTTTTGCCAACTCATACGGCATCAGGCATCGTTTTGAGACGAGACATTCCTGAGCCCAAAGAGCTGTGGGATAAGACAGAGGGGAAAAACAAATAGCACTCGACACAAACGGACCTCTTGCAGCCAAAGGTCTGGATCACTATTCTACCGTATAAGCCTGTAACACTTGGGTTGGGTACCACTTTCCAAACTCTTAGTGCGAGGGCCATGGAAACTGCTCCCAGAATGTGTTCTCCCCAGATAACACTCATAATGAGTTCACCACCGTGGACTGCTACGCGTCCATATTTCAAATGTCATGCCAACAGACTTCTCCCTTCGCCTTATGCTTTCAAAGCTTTGAAGAACATCACCTGGCTGAAACTGAACTCAAACATGCTTGTTGGTTGTTAAAGGTACTGAAAATCTAGGCTGCTGCCGGAAACGCCGAGGTGCTTTATGCAAACAAAGATCAGCCACGGAGCACACTTTATCACAGCACTGATCATTTTTACAGATGCCTTTTGTTGTTTGTGCAGTTGTGTGGACGGGAGCATGTGAAGGACAAGTCTGTCCCCTTCCTTTTCACTTGCTGCCATTTCAGCATCCTCTCCTCCTACTTTCCCCTCCCCTCCCCTTCCTTCCCCTCCACTCCCCTCTCCTCTTCTTCACTGTTGGGATAATAGTGGCTGACAGTGTGGAAAGCGTCCCCTTCCTCCTTAGCTGCCGACCATGCGTCTTCCTCATCCCTTCCAACCAGCCAGTAATGGAGATTCATAATAAGGCAGAGAGAGCTGGTAATGCTTCCCACATTTGGTGCCCACGAACTGGACTAAGTGTTGCAGCGTTAACCGCAGCGTGCAGCACTGAGCCGAGAGCGTAATGCTCACTTAATCTCCAGCTGCCATGGCTGGTTAATCATATAGATGTCGTCTCCGTTAGTCCTGAGAAGAGAGTGCCCCTGCCGGGAGAGCCAGGATGGCACTGGAGCTGTCAGCACGGTCTCCTGTAGTTAGGCCACAGGCCCCAGATGGCGGCCCTCACTACACTGGGGCCTCGCAACAGGTGGTTTCGCTATGAGCCTTTTCCTCTCTGCTCCACCGCGCTTTTTCTCTCTGCCCTGTTTGCGCAAAATGAAGTTTGATTAGAGGGAAAATGGCAGTCATCTTTTATTCTTCTCAGCGTTGTCATCTCGCTGATCGCCTACGCGTGACGCCTGGCGGACCTGATGCTTGTATTGTTCTCAGGGTTCTCCTCTTTCAGACCCCCGGTGGCAAATGCATGACTCGAGTCTTTTTGAGTCATCTGTTATATTTTATGAACATTCGTCTGACTGCGTTGTACTTTTCTTTTCTTTTCTTCTTTTACAGTCAGAGTCGTTTCTTTTACAGATGCCGGCTCGCTGGTGTCCGAGTGGGCAGTTTGTAATCACAGTTTGCAGAGGCCTGCGGGTGCTTTCATTACACACGCTAAATTTCCTACGTGGCTGTAAGACATTATCACACTGGAAAATGGGCTTGCAGGACTGCAGGCGACTTCCAAGCAAGTGTATGTGTGTGTGTGTGCGCGTGTGTGTGCGTGTACACGTCTGTGTGTGCACTCAGTCACGGTGTTTACACTGTGTTAAATATGCTCATCTTTTTCCTTCACTTTTTTATGTTTCTGAGGCAAAGAGTGAGAGAAACGTGTGTGCGTATGTGTGTGTGTACATGCAAGTTTTTAGTTTTGGCAATTTACCCAGTCACGGCCTGGTGCACACCATTTGGAGATGTCTGTGTGTGTGTGTGTGTGTGTGTGTGTGTGTGTGTGTGTGTGTGTGTGTGTGTGTGTGTGTGTGTGTGTGTGTGTGTGTGTGTGTGTGTTGCTCAACCAAGGAAACTTTAACTCCATACCCTGAGACACACGCTGCCACTACTAAGCTCTCATTCCTCGGAAATTCAAAACAGAACTATTGTCAACAAATTTGATTTGACCTGTCAAACCGTTAGAAGAGGTATTGGATCTCTGTGCCATGCGTATCGTACATTCCTTTCCTCCTAGTAACCTTTACGCTTGGATCATCCTGTGACAAACATGCTGGTGTTCCAACATAGCTGAGGCTTTTCATGACAAATGGGCAGGCTTCCTTCATTTAAACATGACTCGAATCAATCCTTTGTCCTGGATCACATTAATTTCCATCCCCTCTAATTCGCTCTGCATCGGTCCTGAAGATGAGACAGTTGTCGAGGGGGCTCGGTTAGGGATGATGTGCTGCTTACTTCTGCATCAGGCTTTATTCCATTTCCCCTCAGGCAGTGCTTTGAGGGGAGAGAAGTCGAATAGTCCTCAGTATTTGGATGGAGTCATCAAGGAGGGTTAAATTGAACTTGAGGGGCTCCAGATCACTGAAAGCCCCCCTCAGCTGGCAGATTTATATTAAGGACTGTGCACCTGCCTACATGTGGAAAGTAGAAGCGACTGGCCTCAGGCTGAACCAGCGAGGTGGCAGCTTGACTGACAGAATTAATGTCTTCTATAGTATTGCTTAAAGCCTAATTAGCCCGTAGTGTGTTTACACTGAGACAAATCACTGACCAGTGTGGGTTTTTGGGTTTCAGCTCTCAGACACTGACTGCTCGCTTTGAATGAGATATCACTAACATTATACTCTTAATGTTTATTGTAATGATGTCAACCTTGTGGATATAGGTTACAGTTTGATGTCTTTACGGCAGAAATGCAGATAAGCGGTGTGTGTTTTCCACTCTGTGGCAGAGGGTAATATTCCCTGGGTTGGGGCGGAGGGGTGGGGCGGGGGGGGGGAGGGGGGGGGGCTGATGGTGCTGAATGAGTAGATTAACCACAGGAGAAATGGCACAGGCAACAGAAGCCACAAGTTGCCCACAGTGGAACAAAGTCTGCCCTTAATGTTCAATGTAACACTATATTCAGAGCTCGGGCGCGTGCGTACTCTCCCGCGTACGTATCCGCACGCTCATGTAAAAACACTATTATTCGGCTCCAATGACTTACAGTGTGTTTCATTTGTAACTCAGCATACGTCTGCTGCTCCATCCCTTTTTAAGGGACTGTTTGGAGAAGAACAAGCTGAGAAAAATGCAGACTGCTTCTCTTCACTGCTCGTCTGCGCAGCCCCGCAGCGGTTTGAAAATGTTGTGGAAAGTATTATGGGGGCAGATATCAGGAGCTGTTTCAACTCCTAATTCTTCTCTCAGTCCATAATTTTCATGCTGCCTTAATCATGCACGGGGATATTGCATCATATATTCGATTTCATTAATTACTGATTAAAAACTGAAATAATGAAAGAGAAGTCAGCTCATGGCAATAAGAAGAAATGGGATATTAGTCATTCTGGTTTCTGGAGATTTACCTCTTTTCAGGGTAAAACTGACATCTGCAATAAATATGAAACCGTAGTACTCAAATTAGGGCTAAATGTTTTCTTTTGATACTGTCATAGATCATCAGATCAAGGCATGCGCACGCTTGGATCAGTATGTTAAGAGGCCTTTTTAAAAGAAGTCAGAGGACACGCTGCGTCATAAACAAATCAGAGATGACAGCTGCTGCAAAGCGACCTGCACATACAGGAAAATGGTTTCTTTGTTGCCAAACAAGCAGCGCTAAATAATACATCTATAGTATGTAGGCCCGGGACACACACACCTCATCTGTATCTAAAATTTGAATGTGAAGGGATTGCAAATCAAAGCCTGACAGTTCTGTGAACAACCATTAACCACCTCGCAGTAAATTCACATACCGTTGCAATAAATTACGAGTAAAGAACACCAAATTTCTTCAGTTTCACACAATTATCTCTGGCTTTAGAAAACCATAAGTTTCCAGACAAATCTAAAAAAAACAAGGATGAGTCGTTCCAACCTTGATTGAAACATAGTTCATTAGAAAAAAATCCGATGATGTTTCACAAATGAAAAAGCCTTAAAACCTTCAAACTGTCTCCAAGGGATATGTGCATGCACAAAAGAAGAAAATGAGAATCCTCTACATATCACCAGGGGAAAATGTGAGTAAAGTGTTTGAGTGTGATTTCTTGGGAAACTGTTTGGCCGAGGGATTATGCTGCACTTCTTTTACCTACAGCAAAGATATCTGTCATAAAACCGAGCTGCACAATACAATATGAGGTCTTGGACATGGACCTGTGTGGATGTGTTTGCCAAGACACTGAAATAATCATAAATCGCAGCTCACAGCTGCGGCCTTATGTGTACATACAATTGTATGTATTGGAATTTACATACTGTCAGAGCCACACTAATTGAACAAACCTTTTTTTGTATCAAATCTGTGGATAAACAAGTTTCTTTCTTTCTCTTCTTTCTCCTCCGTCGTTTCATCCTGACCTGCAGCTGGGTTCAGAAGAAGCTTCCGTCTCAGCAGGAGAGACAAGAAGACCAACAAGTCTATGTACGAGTGTAAGAAGAGTGAGATGTACGACATGGCTGACGTCCCCACATACGAGGAGGTCATCCCGTACCGCAGGCAGAGTGAAGCTAAACACAGGCTAGTGGTCCTAGTGGGTGAGTAGAGAGCTTGTGTATCAAACAATAAAGGTCTGGACCATGTATTAAATGCAATGGGGCTTTTAATTTGAAACAAGGGCTTTTAATTTGAAATGGACACAAAAAGTCGTGCAAATCAGCCAACCAATGGTGTAACTGTAGACCGTTTATAAAAGTGGACGTACTTTCTGGGTCTGAAAAGTTTGGCCAATGCGGAAGTGCCTTAAACTGCAATACCATCGAGTACCATTAGCGGTGCCTTCCAAAAAGAACCTAGCTTCATAGACTCCCATTCAACTTCTCTCATGAAATACAAAGTCAATACAACTTTTTATACTCGCAATAATGGTGTCATCATTAAATTCACTCCGTCTGATCAGTGTTCAGGTTTCCGCTATAGTTGGCAAGTTGTAGTGTCCTCGGGTTCACAATCAGATTGAGCTAGATCCATCACTTGCTCCTCCCCCATTTGTCCAAATATTGTCTCTGCTGGCTCCAAAAAAGATGGTGAGGACCAAAATACCAAAGGTTAGGCTTCAAAACAGCACTTCACAAACCAATAGGTGACATCATGGTTGGTTGCTGCTTTGGTGAAAATGTATCATTCACTCACTCACTCACACACACACACTCACTGACAGACATTGCCTATATAGGGCTGGCCCTGCTGTAATAGTCGGATATTACCAGACCCAAATTTACAGTGTGAATAGATGACCTCGGCTTATTTTTGAAACTGCTGGAGCAGGAATTGGCAGTGACCATCTTTTACCATATGTTGTGTGCTGAAACTCAACCACTGCTGCGTCTGTTGGAACTCTTTCATCGTCATTGAACTTAGACGCCCCCCACTCATCCCTGATTGGTCCGCCTTTCAGAGTGGCTGAGCAAACCCTAATGCGAACAGGGTACCCTGACTATAATCACAATAAAGAATGAAGCTGTGAGCGACAGGTGGGAGGAGCCGGGCTACCGCTGTTGCAGTCCAGCCAAGTATACAACTGTTGTCAAACTCTGATGTCACTGCTTACCTCACACTTTGTTTTTGAGTCTGTTGCTGTTAAACTTGGCACCGTGGAGACTGTAGATTTTTAATGAAAATCCTCACCTCCCAGCATGGTGACACATACAGATCACAGAAACCACTGTGACTCAGAGCTTTGTTGCTCCAGAGGCCCCAGGTGGCCCGGCCTCGGCCTCCCATGACCCCCAACCCAGAAATGAGCTTCCCAACGAGGGTACTCACCCGCAGCCATCCTACTTCATTTAGACTTTTAGCACTCAGTGGAATCGACAGAGCAGACCTCGTATTAATCAGTCACATTTAGTGCTTTCATTTACTGCACCTAGCTCTCAATGTTCTTTCAATTTTTCAAGCCGATGGAATTGTTAACACTTGCCTGGAGGAGCGGGTGTTACAAAGCCCTCCAAAGAGCTTTATAACGTGCCAAGGTCTTGAAATGAATTTAGCGGTTTCTCTTTCTGTATTTGTGGTTGGAAGACGAGTGTTGCCAGTGAATGGTGGAACAATATGCTAAGCCAGGTGCAACAGTAAAGATTTAAATCTTTCTCAGGACCAACTGTACCATCAGGGAGTTCCAGGCTTTTCCATATTTTCCTTTTTAGGTTTGTTACTTGTAACAAAAAATGACAAGAATGTCCCAGACACAGATGGAACCAAACATTCCCTAAATTTTCTGCTTGATTCTGTTTTGATGTTTCCATTCATCAAGGTAAAAGATGCACTCAGGAAAGGAGGACTCAAACATCTGCTTCAGTCTTCATCTTTACTTAGATATTCCACGTGTTGTTTTTTTTTACATATTTGTCAGGTTAATCTAGAAATGAACACCATTGGCAACAATGTCAACATTGTCTTACTCTTTTCTTTTTTTTTTTTTGTCTTTGCTACACATGCTCGCTCCAGATTTGTGCTCCTGGCCTGATTGACCAGGCCTTGGTTCACTTAAATACGCCACACAGAGCATGGACTTCATCAGGCGAGCTGCTAATTAGCGAGCCCATTTTCCTGCCAGCGTGTCACAGCCTTACACAGAGGATGCCGAACTTCTCCCACCTGTCATGCTAATGTAAATATTTTCAATTAACTTACATAATTTGGAGGACAACCTATGGACTATTTCACACACAACTAAGCGTAAAGGGCCAAGGAGAGATCTGCTTTATGTTTCTCCTACTTCCTCTCCCTGGAGTCGCTTGATTTTTCTTATTTTAAAAACTTTGCTCTCCAACTGTCCCTGCATTTTTTCTGTTTAGTGGTGAGACACTTTAGTCCTCAATATAAGGGCACAACTAATAGTAACTTCTCTTCATTTAACCTTGTTAAAGGTTTAACCTTGTTAAATGAAGAAAAGTTTTAAAATTCTTCGTAATTTTGTAAACAGTGAGTCCTTCGTTTCAGACAGAGGTAGACAAAAGCATGTCTGATATGTCAGTTAGCTGCAAGCTGACTTTTTAATGTTTTAAAACAAGAACCCTGTAAAAAGGTCTTAAATATGTATACGATGGCTACAAACTACAACCGAATATCTCAGGCAAAAAGTCAGTGGCTTTGAGGGTCACTGAGCGGTGTCGACATTGGGGATAAGGAAATAATATTAGCAATACAAGTATGATGAGAAAAATTTTAAGATCAGATTGTTACATCTGTTTCAAACTCTGATAGTGTCCTGGGCCAGTTTCCACACAGCTAGAAAGTAGTTGACAGTGTGCTAATTATGAACAGAAACCTTTTGTTTTGTATCTGTAATAATAATGTAGGTGTTTTCTGCTTGTCCTTGGGAGAAGCTTGTTTAATACTGTAAGTAGGGAGCTAGTTAAACTAATGATTGTAAGTTATGTTAAAGCAGTTAACACAGTTTAATCCATTCCTTCGATTTTCAGAAGGCAAAAACAAATGACTTTTCACATATTCAAATTATGGTTATCGTTCTTCTTACAGCTCATTTACCGTGTTTAACATTTGGAGAAATTGAAGCTAAGCAGTGTTTGGAGGGAACGGGTTTAGGAAAAGGTCAGTGTAATACTTAAGAGAAGTAAAGTCTGCCTTATTGTAGGAGCTGCAGACAGGACGCAGCCCTGGATGCCTGACTTGGCTGCAGCCCTGCACTTTTTCCGCTCTCCAGCCCAGCACCTTCTCTCCACATTATTTTTATATCAAACATCCCCCGTCTCCTGAAGCGTCTCAGGAATGCCTGAGGGCGTTTCTTCATTAATGTGAATGCACATGTCCGCAGCGCTCACTAATGAATGACCTGCTGCCACCCTCCTGTACGTGAACGGAGCCTGAGATCTGTTTCAAAGACAAATCAAGATGCTTATCTGTCCGTTTTTACATTTCAAATCAGACGGCCAATGAAAATACATTTTTGAATACTGTATGCATAGTTTGAGCAAACCGCCGATGGTTTTGAAAGAAATCTGATTATTTAACCTGACAAAATGCTGTGTTGATTTCCACGTTTCCCTGTAACTTGACACACTGAACTTACAGTAAGATTTTGATGAATCCAAAGTTTTCAGTTTGGGGTTTAGCCCCAACATATGTCAAATGCACTGATGCTTAAGTGAATGTTTATGTGGTATTTAAATATATAAAATTGGAACTCTATATTAAGACTTTGCCCTGTTGAAAATCTGCATTGTAAATGGTCTGTGGCCGCTACATTGAACCACTGTCATCCTTTAAATGTGGAAGTAGTAAACCCAGCACTGGGGGTAGTGCTGTAACGTTGCGTGCCCTGGATGTGAGGCAGGCCTGGAGGTTTGAGGCCGGGTCGAGGCTCTGGGGCCCGTCGCTGCGCCTCGTCGGGCCCGGCCTCAGCCTTGCTGCACAAACTGCGCGAGAGGTGCTCCGCGTTTGGCCTGGAAGTTATTAAGCTCTCAATAGTACAGGCAGCTTCTCTAATGAGAGTGGTAATGTAGTCTGACACTTTTACTGGCACAGCAATCTGCGAGGACAGAGAGAGACAGCTGGAGGGAGAAGAAAACACATAAACACAATGTAAATACTGCATCCTAGTCCAGAAGATTTGTGGGAGTTATGCCTTTTTTTATTGTAGCGTTCAGATTTATAATGTTGCTGTTGTATTGAGGCATTGTAAAAAACAAACAATGCACAAAGAAGCGGCGTGTTCAAGGTCAGACGGTGGAACAGGACCACAGGGCACTGCTTCAGCTTGTAAAAGACCTGATGGTGGCCCTGTTGGGCCCCCTTGGCAGGCGGTGGTACAGCTGGAATAAGCTTTAATCACCGTCTGAGGTATTCTGAAGAAGGTCGGCTGCCATGCATCATTGATATCACAAGTGGCAAGCAAGGGAGCGATGTACAAGGTGAAAATGGTTTTACGAGCACGCAGAACTGCAAGCCGTTAGTCATACCAAGAGTAGCACACATAAGTCTGTTGGTCCCCTGCGGCCGGGCCTGATGTCCACACTCAGATTCATGCAAACAAGCCTGTGAGGAGGTTTGTGGTCTTCTGGGTGGACTGTCTGCAGCGCCGTGATTGGGCTCATGAAAGACCCTCTATTGCCACGCTCTGCCACCTTCAGCACCTACAACAACATTGGTCCACAGCCTTGTTCAAACAGCACAGCTGCATTCCTCCCGCCCTCCCGAAACAAATTCAAAATGAACTCCATTTCCTCATCTTAATAAATCAGCCCGGCTCTCGGCCCTCAGGTTCCTGGACTCTTTTCTTCTCCTACTGAAAAACTTGCTCTACCCAGCTAAGATTGATCGCTGTCTTTACTTGGCCATGTGCTTGTTTATGATACGGTAACCACAGAATGCCTCACGCCGTCGGTCCAAAGAAGGTCGGGGTATTTTTCGGTCTTTTTTTCTGTGGTCCTTTTGAATTCATAGTGGAGTCTCTGAGCACTCTGAGGAAACAGCTTTTATCACTTACAGCAGTCGCACAATAGGACTCAAAACCATGTGTTACTGGGTGCAGAGGCAGAGGGAAAGCATGGGGTGTGAATTTGTCTGTATGCGACGGCTGCCAGCGTTCAGAGATTAGACTTAAAAGAGCTGTGTTGTCCACACCTATTTATCAGGTTGTGGATGACTGTAAAACCCTCCTGCTTCACACTAAATGTAGAGGAACATCACAGATAGCATGAGAGGAAACAGGAGCACTTTCACTCCTGAGAGCTTGTCTCTTTCAAAAAGTTTTCCCTCTCCCTCTCTTTCCACCTAATCCACATCGCTGAGTGAACTCATTGTCCGTTTGTTTTAGAGGAGCGGCCTGCTAAACACATTTGCCTGGAGAGATGAATTTCCAGTAGGGTTTGATGCAATTGTAGTGCCTGCCCAGAACGTCAGGCATGCGAGGAATCTCGAGCCCAGATCAAGCGCTGTCTCAAACTGTCCACACACTGCAGAGCTGTGGTAAAACACCGGAGCACAGAGCCATGCACTTGTAACTCCACAACTGATTTCTTGTCCAGGTCGCTGAAGACATTGATGCCAGTCAGTTTAAATTAGGATGATGTAGCACCCTAGTAACAACAGCAACCAAAATACTGGAAAATGGCTTTCAGAGACAGAGAGCAGAAGATGAGGAGCCCAGAGAACATTTCAGTGTTTAGCCATTTTTGTCCCACCAAACTGAAACCACTTTAAATGGTTTGAAAGAAAATCTGAAAAAAAAAACAACAATCAGCTATCTGATTGCTGCATTTTTATATATATATGTATATGTACATATATATATGTACATATATATACTCTGTGAATTATAAAAGCTCTGTGACTTTTCTTCAGGACAGTAGCTTCTGTTCTTCTCCAAAATTAAAAAAAAAAAAATTGAATGTTCTGAGTGTGATTAACCCTAAACTTGGCCTCTCTTCCCATGTTGGCGCCCGTTAAATGCTGGAGGGATGCTCAGCTTTGGGATCTACTCTTGAATTAATAGTCAACACTCAATGGTCTCCACTGCCTTCTCCACTCCCACTCATTGCCTCTGTGTCCCCACTGGGGATGTGATGGAAAGTCCAGCTGACGGTTTAGGAAAAGGCTTTCTTACCTTCACTGTGAACCTGTGTTAGATAATGTTCTGTTAAACTACAAGAGAGCAGAGAGAGAGCAGCTGGTTTGAAATGAACTGGAACAGTAGATTTATTGTATTAAATCAAGTATCTGTGCTCAAAGGCCTTATATTCATTGTTGTTTAATTCTGTACTTGTCTAAATTAACAGTGTGGTAAATTGAATCATTTTTTTTCTTCCAAAAACAGAGAAACATTCTCAGTTTCTCAGAGGGCAAACAGCGACACTCATGCAGAAATCACTTCAACAGAACGTTTTGACTTTAAATTTAGATTAAAGGGCAGACAGGAGGTAAGAAAACAGATAAATGAATTCAAGTAATAATATAAAATGAAAATTAGAAATTAGAGCGATGACAAAATCGGAAGACCTATATACAATCCATACATTATTAGACCATATTTATTTGTGCAAAATAATCCTGTATTGCAAATCCATCAGCCATGATGTGATCTGTATATCATGTAAAAGTATATACACAATAATGTAAAAATAATGCATGTGATGCTATGTATTATATATATAAAATACACGTAATACAACAGTAAAGTATGAAATGATATAAAAGAGGAAGAATACCACAACATAGTTAAATAATATAGAATATTAAAAACAGTGCTTGTAATATACTGTCTAATCTCAAAGTGCAGGTGTGTTGCTGTAACGCTTGTTTTATTTATTTTGTTGAAGGGACACTCCATGCATTTCAGTGAAAGTTCAATCAGTCATGAGTATTGCCCAACATGTGAAAATATATAATTGTAGGCCTTCCATAGTTCTAAACAGAGCTTTGTAAAGTCTGATCAAATAGCCGTGATGATGTCGCCTGTAGCTTTGATGTTGAGGTCTTTTTTCTTTAAAGTATATTTTGAGTCTATTTGTTTCCTTCAGTTGATATGGACACGCAAAACTAAATAGTTGGAGTGCCCCTTTAACATATTCACAGGTCTTCTGTCATTTTTATGGAGTGTATCTGTGTGTTTTTGTGAAGGACCAACGGGTGTCGGCTTGAATGAGCTGAAGAGGAAACTGTTGATCTCTGACCCGCAGCACTTCAGTGTCACCATCCCACGTAAGTTTCCCCCACAGCTCTGACTGACTTTGGGCTCAGCGTCTTCAGATAGACTCCATTCGTCTTCCAGTCCTTCCTGTCCTCTGTCTTATCTCTGTTTGTCCTGTGTGTGAAGGTGTGTTTTATACATTCTGTCCTCCTTGAACCTTTTTACCAGACTGGAGTTTTAGATCTGCTGTTTATTGGCAGATGCATTTTAATGGGAATGAAGACACTGTTTGGCTTCCTCTTCGTGCTGCACTCGCACCAGTTTATAAGCGAGCCAGATAGATTGTGGGACATTGCGGACAGGCACCCTGCTGGCCTCGGCGTTCCAACCATGAAGCGCAGTGTCCCCAGTTTGCCTCCAGGCCGTCACTCCCCGTCTCTTTCTGCTTTACTTCGTTGCCTCTTTGCTGCTCTTCTAGAAAAGCATGAAATTCCTCCCAAAATCCCAAAACACTCAAAGAAAACCATAAGAAAGGTTTTTATTTATCCTCACCAAGTTATACTTGCCTTCAAGATGTTTAACAGGGCGCATAGTGCATCAAATCAACATTAAAATTCTACTTTTAAGGCAGTAAGAATGTCAGATTGGCTGACACCAAACTTTGCCTCTTGTCTTTTTATTTTCCTTCCATTTGAAACTGAGGAGGAGACATTAGCAGCAAGACAACAAAGATGTTTGAGCACTATTTTTCTCACTATACAAGAATCTGGTTCCTTTCTACTGCTGAAAAAGGTCAAATATTGACTTAAATTACCAGGTTCTGTTTCTATATTATGTAAGTAAAGTTTGACATTATTATCTTCCTTAAAACAAACATTACTGGCTGCAAATGAATGCTGTGTATCAACGCTGTTCACAGATTAAAAAAAAAGAAAAAAGAAATGAACAGGTTGTGTTTTAAAAAGAGTCAGCTGCATTTCTTCGTTTGTCTATGAGGGTTCCCTGCTGTTCTGTGGAGGAAGGACCCTCCTCGGACACTACAGCTGTGTTGTCATGGAGATAAGTTGCCTCCCATCTCCCTCCTCTCCTTCGGAATCCTCTCGTACATCTGTCCGCCGGGACAAACGCACTGGAAACACATTCTGCTAAAATGTAAGCGCAGCGAGAGCGCCGCGGTGAACCCAGCAACAAATCAAAATAATCACTTTAGGTGAAGGATGTTTAGTTTACTCGTTCCAGTTTGGTTTGCTTGTGCTGTTTAAGCAATGAAGGTCCAGTCTGAGAGCTAAACACACACATGCAGAGGGAGATGTCTGGCAGCAACACCCAGGCCAGCTCTCAGGCGGCCCGGCTGGTCGTGTCGAGGCCCGGCTGGTCGGTTCTCCTCCTGTGTAATTGTCAGCTTTTCACAGTCTGCCTGACAAGCTCCACATGATTTCTACCACCTGAAGTCATGCCATTTCACTGCTTCACAAACTGGCACCAAGCTCTCCTTTCTTTCTCACTTTATTTCTGTCTCGTTCCTGCGCTGCCTCCTCCCTTTTTTATTTTTTTTATTTCTTCCTTTTAAGGACCCAACGACAGCTCGCCATATTTCTGAACACCATCCAGCTCGGCTGGAAACGACTGGATCTACACACTTTGCCAGCAGTTGTTTTGGTTTTTTTGAGTTCTGAGATGTCCCAAAGCCGGGATGTAGGGACAAATATATATTTTTGATTTATACATTTAAGCAGGGAAAAGGCGCTATTAATGGCGCCGTTACCATCTGGGGTTTGGAGGGAAACTGCAACATGAGTTTGAGGAAATATGAGGACCGCTGATATTAATTGCTGTGTTTGTTGCATGCCGTGTGGCATAATGGATGTGTCCCAGTCGAAGTCTGACACTTGAAATGTCCCTGGTATTAAAATCCCATTGGTGAGGCCTTTTTTTTCCCCACAAGACCTGTTAATTGTTCTCAAATGTGACCTGTGATGCTGTTGTTTAATAGAGCCCAGACAGTCTGATTCAGACCCGTATAGAAGACGTATGGCACAAGCCTTGGCTCTCATTGAGAGGAAAAGAGACTCGGAAAGTATCTCGTCCCCCTTTTTTTTTTTTTTTTTTAAGTTTGATTGCTGCCAATGGACACATGGATGTGTTTAACACTTGCTGTTGTTTCGGATTAAGCCCGAAAGCGTTACCCCCTTTTTGTTAATTTGAAAACCGGAGTTTGGGAGACCACCGGCTTGTGGCCCTGGTTACGTTTTCTCTCTCTCTCTCTCTCTCTCTCTCTCTCTCTCTCTCTCTCTCTCTCTCTCTCTCTCTTTCTCTGTGCTCGTCGCTGTAAAATGTAAACCAGCCGTCTAAGAAACACAAGGAGCATTGCAATAAGCCATTAGAGTTGAGGGGTTAAACATTTTGATTCCAATCCAAGCTTACAGATATTTTCCATGATTTGCGAATGAACGGATTCACATTCTTTTGTTGCGTTGTAATTATTTTCTGTGCCACAAAGCAGATGCCAAAATAATGCACGGTGGATGGCGTTGGTCTAACTACCGAAAGGCTGTTTGGCACCGTGTCTTACACATTTAAGTATATGTTATCTTATGACAAGGCTGTTCTGCTCTTCTCCGTATGTTTTTCCTACTGTTGTCTGGAGCTGATGACAGAAAGCCATTGATCGTCTTCAGTGTCTTCTCCACCACAGCTGGATTTATGGCTGTCTTTCCTTCTTAAGCAAGTGACACATTGTATAAATCACACCATTGGTTTTCCATGAACCCTTTAAATCAGTCTGGGCCATGTGAAGGACAGGCAGCGGTCCACTACGAGGGCACAGCCTCCGCACATGCTGACAAAAGGAACCGCCCAGAGGAGAGTGAAGCACAACATGGCACTTTTGATTGCAGGTGATAAAAGTTTAATAGTTTGTTTTGGAGCTGGTCGGACTGTCTGACGGGCGTAAACCTCTCAACTTTGACCTTTTGAAGCACTCCTAAAAAGAGCCGGAGTGTGAGGCGACCCTTGACCCCTACAAATCCACCAGCGCTGCCTGCTCACGTTCCCTCCACGTGCCGCCCCCACCGCCCATTTTACAGCATGGCTTTATGGTTTATGGCTAACTAAATGCAGCGACTTGATGTTAATGAGAGCTCCCAAACTCAATTACCTTACAGCCGCTAACACTGGTGGCTAACGCTACGGCTTCTGTTCCTACAGGCACTGCAGCCACATTACAAGAGACAAATTTAATAAGACACCGTAAACCTCTGCTGAATGTCAGCTAAGTGTCTGAGTTCGGTGCTGCAGCACTACAGGTTGTGTATTTTATAGAGCTATTACACAATAATATATACAAGGGTTGGCATGACCCATCGTGCCGTGTTTCAGACTTCCAGCGTTGTTAATAAGGGGCTCAGCTCAGATGGTTTCTGCCCCAACAGTGAGTCAGACAGTCTGGGTTTGAGGTAATCACTCCCTCTCTCGCTCTCCGTCTTCGTCCTCTCTCCCTCAGACACTAGTCGGCCCAAGAGGAACCAGGAGAGCGACGGCGTGGAGTACCACTTCATCTCCAAACATCTCTTTGAGACGGACATCCAAAACAACAAGTAAGTAAAACTCTGACTGTTACAAGTCTGGAAAAAAATATCCATCCATTATCTATTCCCAGCCACTCCTGCACAGGGTCAGGTGGGACCGGTGCCTATCCCTGCTCACTATGAATGAAGGTGGGGTAAACACTGGACAGGTCACCAGTCCATCACAGGGTCAACACAGAAAGACAGACAGCCATTCCCACCAACAGCCAATTTAGATTCACCAATTAACCTAACATGTATGTGTTTGAACACTTCGAGGCCTGCAGCACCTGAAGAAACCCCCACAGATGCAGAGAAAGCCCAGATAGGCCCCAGCTGACCAGCATGTTCAAACCCACAACCTTCTTGCTGTGAGGCGAAAGTGTGAAAACTGAACAGCTTTAATAACACACAACACGCTTCTGCAGCACTTAGTGGACACTTAATTACCAGTTAAAGTTAAACACAGTGAAGTTCAAGCAAGTGAAACTCTGGATGCACAACTCTTCTTCCATTTGTTGTAGTTATTCTCCACACTGCTTATATACTGTATATTCAATGTACCAAGTATTTTGTATGTAGAGAAAACTCATTTATAACCAATATTCAGCAGCAATCCATCTCCTTTCATTTGACATGTTTACTATTGATGGAGCAAACATTCATTACTATTATTATGTAACTTTACTCTCGACATACTACTTTTGGTTTTTAGGATTATTACTATTTTCTTTAAAAATGTTATTCCAGTACCATATATTTCCTTTACAAATTTATTTTCAAAATGTTTCAATCATTTGGCCCTAAAGCTGAAAACGATGCAAAAATAATGGAATTTCAGTTACTCATATAATATTTTATTTGCTCTTTTGTCGTTGTTGTTTTGTTAATTCACCATTAATTCATATATACGATAAATATAAAAAGATTTTTTTTTTTTTTTTTTTTTTTAAACATAGAGAGCTTCACAATGAAGAAGCTGGAGCAGGTGAATTTGTGGAATTTTTGGATTAGTGACTTCAACTAATGTTTTATTGTTGTTCAATTAATAGACGGATGTTTGAGCCATTTTTCAATCACGCCACAATCATCACACTGTTTAATGTAGTTCTTTGGTATTTCAAAGTCTCACAAAAAGTCTGTGTTCAGAACACTTGAGATCTTCGCAGTGATAAAAACAACAGTGTCTGCGTTCTGAACCACTAGAGGCAGCGCAGCAGGGAGAGCAGCGGTCGGACCGGTCCACTGCTTCCTGCCACTGTTCAAACACAGCCCTCCCCACTGTCGTCTGTGTGTCTCTGTAACTGAGTGTGAGCTGGTGTTGACAGGGCCGGGCCCTGTGCTGGTAACAGATCTCCAGACAGTGGCCCCAAGGTCTCCTGTCTCTGCTTCCTCCTTCCCTCAGGCGCTCTCTCTGAATCCAGCCGCACCGCGGCCCGCTTTGACATTTGTGGCCAACAAATTCAAATGCAAGTTGTAATAGTCATAAGAATGATTGATGCCTTTCTGCCGGTCTCAAAAAAAAAAAAAAAAGATGCACTGCGGGGTGCACATGCAAAACATTTATGCACGCAAACACACACACACACACACACACACACACACACACACACACACATAGTGCTGATGACACAGAGGGAAGCCTGTGGTGGCGAGTGCTTATAGAGTGTCAGAGCATGCAGAGAGGAGAAGGGAAAGGGGGGGCTGTATATTTAGGCCATGTTGCGGTGTAGGTCGAGGCATGCGATGTTTTTCAGCGAGTCGGAGGGTGAGTGACGGAGCTGTGATGTGGGATGGATGCTTGGGACACTCCACGCTGAAATTACAAGGCAGCAGAGCAGAGGAGGAGGGAGATGAACTTGTTTGCGTTATGCCTCATTGCATGCAGCAGAAACAATGCACTGTGCTCAGAAAAATAAGAGGCTCTCTGAACCGGGGCCACAACATGTGTTTAGCTTGAACAACTTTCCCAAGGGAAGCCCTGTTTTGTGTCAAAATGGAAACAATCCATACACTCAGTATATCAAACCTCCACTGGCATGCTTTGCTGTAATTGATATACCTTCCCCTCTGATGACACACAGCATAGAAGGCTGCAAGGTGTGACTTTTTAAACACAGGCTACTGTAGGCTCTTAAATAAATTTCCTATAACCGTATATGAGTTTTGTTAGAGACTTAAAAAAAAAAAAGAAGCTGAGTAAAACTTTCTTACATGGGCAATTACCATAAAACTTTCTCTTTACATGGCATCAGTCACACTGGGGCTCTCATTCTGTCCGACACTCGTCATGAGCCGACTGTGAGCATACCACGCCGACCTATTAGCTTCAAATTCTTTCCACGTTGTTGCTCTCATTTTTTTCCTCCTTGTTTCCAGCTAAAAATACTCCGTTGGCTGATTGGTGCGAAAAAGGAGAATATTATCTGGTTGGAAAAGTGTTTGTTTGCTTGCACCCATGCAGCTGAAATCCCTGTGGATTGAATCAGGGAAGATTTTTTGGGGGCTTTGTGGTTTTTCTGGAACAAACAGGTGTTACTGATTGAAAGAGTAGCGCAGCAGATTATATAAAAACACGGTCGGGCCAATGCGTCTGGTTTTTAAGTTCTGCTAAAGAATGCTATCTTCAAAATCTGTCAGCGGTTGAAAGAGTAATCCTCCTGTCCCTGTGGATTTGTTGGGTTTTTATATATCATTATTTGGAAGATGAATCTCAGGAGTGTGCTGGCACAGACAACCAGATTAGGATGGGATTTCTAATGTTTCTCCCGTGGGATGTTAGTGGTGCATTAGATTCAAATCCCTACATGAAAAATATTTTCTGGTTGTTTTCTTGCTCAACGATCTTTGTATCTCACCTCTCAGGTTCATTGAGTATGGGGAGTACAAAGGGAACTACTACGGGACAAGTCTGGACTCGGTACACTCCGTCCTCTCCAAGAACAAAGTGTGCCTGTTGGATGTCCAGCCTCATGTGAGTGCGCCCGACCTTTCCTCTGCATCCTATTCTCTCCCACCTCCTCATTTCACTGTATTTTTATCCCTTTGGCGCCTCCCTATCTCAGAAGCAGATCTCCCTCTTCGCTGGCTCTGCTAAAGGCCTCGGCTGTTTGCTGAGTTACCAAAGCTGGTTTCTGAAGGGGTCATTTTCTAGGGAGCAATTACTGCTAATTTCCTCTATTTGAAGATTTCCTCTTTGGCTTATGTGTCTTGGGTGGTGGCGATCAGACCTTACACAAATGGCCGGCTTGATGCTGAGCCCCGACAAACCCGTGAGCATGATTTCCATTAGTCCGGGGCAGGGCGGGCATCGTCCAACCTCTGCCCCACCGGCTCCTCTCCTCTGTTTGTTTTCACTCAGTGGATAATGACACACAGGCACAAATACAACATTACATAGATTAGCCTGGCAGGTTGGAAAACCACCCAGGCTTGAGCAGCAACGGGAGAAAGAGTCTGTGGAAGCTCAAGTGGGTGTTCGTACGTTTCGGTATGTAGTTTCTAGTGTTGTGTGAGCCAGTAGTCGGTCGACGTACCTCCACTATGAGCCCGTTCTCCAACATTACTCACGGAGCAGAGTCGAAGCCTGGTGCTGCTCCTGTGCTGACTGACTGAGGGTCTGATGAAAGCCACACTCAACGCTCCCCAGTGGTTACTCTGCTGCCCCTCCTTTGGGTTTTAATTTCATCTTCCTATCAGCTGTGGGTTTGGACCCACTGCCTAATAGCACAGGGAGAAGCCCCGATGGAGGTGCCAGAACCAGAGGGCGCCTGACGCCACCGCTAACCAACCCTGACCTCTGAGCCACCTCTGGAAGAACTGATTGGTGGTGTTTTTTCCTGCAATTGTCAGCAAAGAGGAGACAAGAAGAGCAGGAAGATGTGTCCTCCACAATCTAAAAGAACCACACGCACTTTGCAGTCAGGGGTGGCTGTTTGTGTCACCCAGCCACACATTAAGTCAGTGTTACCCATCCTTTATGGTTTGTATCCCCTCTAAACGCAACAGCCCTTTATCACGACATGTGACCAGTGTGTCATCTTGTGACTTTTATGAATAATTTTCAGAGGATCTCAAAAACAATCAGCATGAATAAAAGAAATCCAGCCCAGAATCATGGAAAGTAGATCTGCAACCATCGATTATTTTAATTACAGATAACTTTTTTTTTCTAATTGAATTGCTTTTTCCTTCAAGAACTATCAACATGTTGTGGAAAAATTACGTGATAATTTAAAATTGCTTGTTTCTTTAACCAGCCGTCCAAAACAAAAAGCATTAATTTATAATGAGCTAAAACTAAGACGAGTAGGTAATCTCACATTTTAAGAGCGAGAACCAGAATTTTTTTTTTTCTTGAAAAATGTAAAAGGAAAATTGATGAAGGGTTATCAGAAATGTTTTTTTTTTTTTTAATTATTATTGTTTATTGACTGATAAATGAATGTATTCAGTGAAAAGTTTGGTCTCCAGTTTTTTTACACCTCATGATCATGCGATTGTTAACTGTTTATTGAATGACTCTGGGGTTCTACTTTTATCTTTTGCCTCCCAATTTGTTTCCAAATGTTAACACCTTTCTCTACTCCTTCTTTTCTCCATTCATATTTGTTCTCCTTTCAGACCATAAAGCATCTGAGGACGTCAGAGTTCAAACCGTTCGTTGTATTCGTGAAGCCTCCGACGATCGATAAATTGAGGGAGACCAGAAAGAACGCCAAAATCATATCAGGCAAAGACGACAAAGGAACCGCCAAACCATTCATGGTAAGAGGGGCAGCACGTTTTTCACACACTATCGGACTTTTTTTAATCAACATAGTTCATTGTTTAGTGGTTTTAACTACTTGAAGTACCAGATGGGTCAATCGCAGGAAGTCTATATAATTTCAGTGAGTAGCTAATCTAACTGGACCATGTAATGCTATTCAGATTAGATTAAGGTAAATGACAGTTTAATGACCCCTGTGAGGGAATCAGGTCATTACAGCAGAAAGGAACAGGATCTGGCTAGTAAGGTGAACGTTAGGTAAAGAAGAGGGATATTAAACACACATACAGGAGATTCAGTGGGGCTCTAAATGTGTTTTTGATAGTTTTTGTGGTCAATACTTGTAAACATGGAATGACTTTATACGATTTTGACCTTTTATTCATGTCAACAGTGAGTCAAAGTGAAGGCTGAAGCCGCATCCAGTGAAGAGATGGTGTTATACTGCAGAAAACACATGGCTTTACATCTAACAGATTAGCAGCACAAGAAATAACAGAAACACTATCTGGACCCTGCGTGTGCGCGGGCGTGTGCGCGGGCATGTGCGCGGGCGTGTGCGCGTGCGTGTGATGAGGTCATCCCTTATACACCTTCATCCCGGCCCCGCGGGGACACAGATGAAACCAATTAGCCGGTGTTCGGTGCTGCTGTGAAGTTGACTGGTGGGGGAGCGGAGGGTGGTGGTGGGTGGAGGTGTGGGGGGTGGTGCGAAGGCGGATGATGGTTTTCCCAGCACCGTCGGGGCCGGGTCTTTCTTCACTCGCGTGTCTCACTCACCACGGGCAGTGGTGAGGCCAAGATCGCAGTCAGCGACACGCCCGGACGGCCTGACGGGATACCAGGAGGTGAGAAACACGAGGAGCGAGGGAAGCCAGGGCGGGGGGGCTTGTCAGAGAGATGGAGACTGACGGAGATGAGGAACTGTGGAGGAGGTGGTGGGCTGTGAACCAGAGTTTTTTAGGTGCTGCATGCTGGGCAAAGTGTGACACTTAATACAGCTGGAGTAACATTTTATGTATATATACATATGTATATGTGTATATATATATATATATATATATATACATATATAAATATATATGTATATATATATATATTACATTACATTTCATTTAGCTGACGCTTTTATCCAAAGCGACTTATAATAAGTCTAAACGTGATATGACCAGAACCTGGACCAGAACCTGCGCCGCCTTCTGAGTGAGAAGAGGACGTATTCTCCTGATGTTGTGCAGCATGTATCTACAGGAACGTGTTGTTGCAGTGATGTTGGCAGTAAGAGAGAGTTGACTGTTGAGTGTCACGCCGAGGTTCCTAGCAGTCAGGGTCGGGGATAAAACAGAGTTGTCCAAGGTAGTAGTCAGGTTGAGGGTGGGACAGTCTTTCCCTGGAAGGAAGAGCAGTTCAGTCTTGTCGAGGTTGATTTTCAGGTGGTGTGAGGACATCCACTGAGAGACGTCAGTCAGACAGGCAGAGATTCGTAGAGATTCAGAGAAACCTGTGTTTCACAGATATATATATATATGTGTGTGTGTGTGTGTGTGTGTGTGTATATATATATATATAGATATATATATATATATGTCTTTCTTCTCATGTTATCAAATCAAGTTGCCTTTTGCTGCGTAAGTAAAACCTGGTTTGCCGTCATGGAGAGATGTGGCTCACAACTCGCATTCATTTTATATGGGATGAAGTATTTGCCACAGAAAGGCAGTGCACAACTTCAGTCACATAATTATTGCAAGTAAATATTAATTACAGCTTATTTTATCATTAAAAAAACACTCCAAATAAGACTCAGTTCCAAAGATGCCCCTATTTGTATTCTTGTCAGTTAAAGTAATAGCAACAGCATCAACGACAGAAAACTGTATTTTGATGGACAGAGCGATGGATCTGCCTACATGTGGCCGAGTGGGGACGTGTCAGCATATTTCATATTCGCTAACTTTTAAAACCTAACCAAAATGGACCTTTGTGAAACCCCAAATCTGACTTCCATAAATCCATCTTTAGCAAGAGACCCAGTGACAGTGAGACTCAATCTGAAACGACACAAAGAGAATCAGACTCTGGCGGCAGAAAAAAAACAAACTGGAAACTATCAAGATGGGTAACAATGGCACCACTGCTGGGTAAAATCCTCCAGTGTGCGTACAGCGTGCGGGTGAAAGTCAGCTCAAACATCTTGTAGATATTTAAACTTCACTGTCAGACTTTTAAAGCCTCGATACAGACACAACGTCAGCTTGCATTACTCCCACAAGTAAATATAATTTGGCCTCAGTCTGCTCCTCGTGTCCCAGCCGGACTCTTGAGAACAATGAGCTTCAGTTGTCAGAAACAAGCTGCCTGCTAACAACCCATTGCTGTTGCTGTTATAACTCTCTGTCCATTTATTAGCTTCTATTATTCTCCCATGCAACACAAATATGCCTCCGTAAAACGGTGTGACAGGGAGGCATATTTCAGCCAGGTAACAAACTAGGTTGTGTGTAAATGTTCATGTACACCGACAGGTTGTGAGCCACCGCAGGTTTGTTGTTAAAGGCTCTGAAAGGGAAGCTGTTGTTGGGTGAGTTGCCTCAGACAGTTTCTATCCTCCGCCAGCTGTATTTCTCTCAGAGACAGACAGGTCTGCTTTAATGATAAAGACCGAGGAACAGTCGTCTCATTGTTCGAGCAGAGCAGCCTGACTTCAGCTCCATTGTTCGAGACGGAGACGATTCAGGGTCGGTTTTCAAAAAGCAGTAAGTGATGCAGAAACAAGCACAACAGAGTGATATAATGCTGTGATGTAACCACAATATCTAAAATTACCTCAAGAATGTCAAATGATTGGAAGAGATCGCTTTGGTTTTCTTTAAACTGAGAGGACAGGTGTGTTTCACTGGAACAATGAAGCAGGTGTCCCGCTGAGGTCGTGTGTGTCTGTGTCTGTGTGTGTCTGTCTGTGTGTGTGTGTGTGTGTGTGTGTGTGTGTGTGTGTGTGTGTGTGTGTGTGGCAGGGGGGGGGGGTTAAGAGATGATACTTGAGGCCAACACGTGCTGTTTAGTGCCACTAAAGTGCAGGAGAATTTTCCTTACTACTTAGATTTTTACAGCAAAGAGCAGACAGCAAAATCAAAAAAATGTAATAAATACAACAAAGAAAACCCTAAAAAAAAAAAATAGAAACTGACAGCAATTGGATTCTGTAATGAGTAAAAGCCTCAGAGGTAAAACCAAAGTCAATAGCCTTGTATTGTGCAATGAAAACGGCCATTTATCTGCGCTGGACAAAGTACTTCAGCAGGCGCAAGACGCTACATCATTTCATGTGGAAATTAAGCAATCGAATGGCAGAGGGGATGAATGAGTCCCGGGTGCTTGTTGGCCCTCCAGAAGTGGCATCGGCTCAAACTGCCCTCAGAGGAGAGCGGCCCAGCACCGGATGCCAGAGAATATCCACTCACTCCTGCTCGCCCAGCTTTCCACTGGCCTCTTCTACCTTCATTATATTTATCTCTCCACCTCTTTCATTTCATCTGTCTTATTATTTTCATGTTTTTTGATTCTCTTTCCATCTCTCCACTCAGTTTGATATCCCTTAAGTGGCTTCCTGCTGTGATTAATGTTCTTTTACCTGGAAAGGTCCAACTAGAGACTCCCAGACTCGCTGGTGGACGTGGAAACATCATACTCACACATAGAAAACTGCACACAGAGGTTCCCTTAGGAGAGGTCACGGATTGTCTTCCTGGTGTTGGACACGGTGGTCACCTGGAAGTCCTGGTCCAACAGTGGCGGTCCTGCGTGGGCTTCAGTCCAGACCTACAGTGGAATAGATTCCTCTACAGGCCAACAAACTGTCTGCCCTCCCTGAGCCGTCTTTGTGTCTCCTCCTGTCCTCTTCCTGTCGTTGTCCGAGACACAGGATGATAAAACCATCACCAAAGACAATAGAGCGTGCGATGCCGTGTGCTGTTGTTCGTGAGGCAGATGCATGCTACAGCTCGGCAGAGAAAAGCAGACGGGGCTTCTGCCGACTGTCCCAACGAGTGAGAGTTTATATTTAGCTGCGCAGCTAATCCATTATGAAGCGGAAAACCACCAGAAACATTCTGCAGGAACTCCTGGCTGGAAGAAATGTCTCTAAAAACGGAGCCGGTTAGGAGTTTGAAACTTTTACGAGGTTGTGTTTATGTGCGCATGTACACACTCGGCTTGATGCTACTTGTGTGTGTTTGAGTTTCTAAGCTTGAATGTGTGTATAATTGTCTGTTTGGCAAAGGGGTCTCACTATAAAACTGTATCTGTCCAGAAATCTAAAGCTGAGTGTTCCCAGTAAAAACACAAGGCTAAATCAGTGCTGCCACTTTAGCCTCACTGCTGCACTGAGGGCAGATTCAGCCCGGACCAACACAGTGGGACCACCGCAATGAGATACCTGGGCCTGCTCGCAGCTCTTTATCTATGAATACAGTAGCCCCCGCTGCACAATATTTACTCCCAACCCGACAAAAATATACTGTTTTGCTATTCCTCACAGTTAACACGTGGTTTTATTCTTTACACTGGACGGCTGATTTGCATTTTAACTTGGAAAACCCGTCTGGAGGATCTGTTTTTGTGAAACCCTCCATGTTTGTATGCAAATATTTTATCCCTGCATCTTGTCCTGTCTCACTAACTAAAGATTTAGACCCCGAACCTAACACTAAAATAGTATGCTGTGCAGTAGTTTATAAACTCCCTCGCTGTATTACTCTTATACTGTATAATCTAGTTTTTGATCCGTGGCCCCTAAAACCGCTGAAGTCTATTTTGGGTGGATTTCTAATAAAATCCAAATATATCAGTGAGCAGGACAGTTTGTTCAGTCATCGAGTCTAAATTGTAAAGAAACATATTAATGATTACTTTTTAAAAAGACATAAAGGTGTCAGCAGTTCAGTATGTGGAATGCAATGTGATTTTTTTTTCTTGTAGATTCTAAAAGCTGTCATATACCGGCTACTTGAAAGGATGTTACGAATATTCAGTGGTGGAAAGTAACTAAGTACATTTACTAAGTACAAATACTTTCGGCTTCCACTCCACAACATCTCAAATGGAAATAATGGACTTTGAACTCCACGACATTTCAGATCAAAATGTTATACCTAAAGTAAATGATCAGTTTCTATGTATATGCATTAATAAGATTAGACACTTTCTTGGTATCGTGTGGAAATTAGCTCTACCATGAAAACATTAAAATACTGCTCAAATGTACATGCCAATAAAGTAATAGTCCATATATGATAAATGTATGATACACATGACACTCTAAACTGGGCCATTTTACATAAGTACTTTTAGTTTTTATATTTTAAGTACATTTTGCTGATAGTACTTGGTACTTTTACTGAAGTGTGTTTTTGAATTCAGGACCTCTCCTTGTAATTGAGTATTTATCATTGTGGTATTGCTACTTTTAATTAAGTAAAAGATCTGAGTACTTATCAAAGATAAAAACAACAACAAAAAGACAGAATAGCTCATGTAAAATCTGATTTTTTTTTTTTCCTCCTACAGGAGGAGGGACATAGTGTTTGTTTGCTCAGTCTCAGGTTAAGACCAACGGCTCCAAAGTCCAGAACTCGGCGCCGTGTTAAGACATTGTGGTTGTGGCCATGTTGCTTTAGACACTCATGAGTCCAATTTGATTACAGATCCACAAATTCAGTCTTCTCCAATGCCAAATCACAGGACAGCAATTTATTATTCTCTTGATTTTTAACAATATCACTTTCTTTGTTTGTGCTTTGGGTCAAGTCAATACAAGTCTTAAGTTCATGTTAAATCAAGAGTCGTCCAAGTTAAAGTCGAGTTGGACGACTCGGTGCTTGAATCCACACTTCTAGAGGGCACATGGGAAACCATATGATTACCGCCGCCAGACATCTGCCTTCAAAAAAAATACTAAATTAAATTAAATTCAGCAGACCTAAAACCCAATCTGTGAATGTCCATTTCTGTCAGCGTTTCCTTCGGTGTGAACTCCAGGACACATAGTGAGCTGTGCAGCAAGTTCACACAGCCTGAGCTCAGCGGCGTCCACAAGCTGTCATTTCACCATCACGCATATAAAATCCAGACTGCCGATAATGTATGTTTTACATGCCTGTCTTTTGTTGTAAATTATGGTTATGTTTTGTCCTCGGCTTATTTTGAGGATATTGTATTTTGTTTGAGAATTGGATAACCGTGTGTGAATACGGTGGAGGAAATAATGAAAATTCCTTGAGGTCAGGTCGTTGTATGAGAGGTTTCAGTGCGTGGTCAGTGTCAGGGTTCACATGTGGGTACCGTGTCTCTGGGAGGTTATAATAGGCTCCGTACAGGCCTGCTCTATGTTTATTTGCGTGTTGAAGGCCATGTAATTTGTGTTTACAGTATGTGGATTTATCTCTTGTTTACTGTGGCTGCTAGCTTCTCTCTGCAACAGATTAAATGAGCTGCTTCTTATGGTTTGTAAAGCGTCTCTGCTCTTTGTGTTTGTTCACCTCCATCCTCTTCACCTCTCCCCTCTGGTCTCACTGCAGGAGGAGGACTTTCAGGAGATGGTGAGCACCGCCCAGACGATGGAGACTCAATACGGCCACCTGTTTGAGAAGGTTATAGTCAACGATGACATCTCGGCGGCCTTCAGCGAGCTGCGGTTGGCACTAAAGAAAGTAGAGATGGAAACTCACTGGGTTCCAGTCAGCTGGACTCACTCCTGAGACCCGCTCTGACTGTAAAAGGAGAAAAGGGAAGGACTTTGAGAAAATATGCAGGTTTTTATCTTTCTTATATCTGCTGTGGCTGGTGTTGGGGGGATAACGGGGATAAACGAAGACAGCGCCAGACTGCTGTGTCGCCATACCTGAACTGCACCGAGCTTCAGCCTGGGATCAGGTTGGAGCTGCGGTCTGGATGTGGATCTTCAGGTCTGACCAGACCTTACAGGGTTTGCGGCTGAGGGCTTCTGTCCAGAATATGGGCCTTGGACATTGACCGGAGTCTCAATCTTGGTCACACAACTCCATGGCTACAAGTAGATCTGTAGTCCAAAACCCGAATGTGGAACGAGCCTGGACCATCAGAGCACCAGCAGTCCTGCCAGCTCATCAGTAATCCGGCCAACCAGGACTCCTTCTTTAGTGTGTTTATAACATTAGACCATTAGAAACCAAAGGGACGGATGTATTTTTTCTCAGTGGACATGCATATGTCTAAAAAGCACACAGCGTCTGAGGGGAAACAGGGAGAGAAGAAAACATACTTGCCTTCTGTCTTACTATATTTCTTCTAAAATGCTTCCATGACTGTTTCTCCAAAAAAAAATACTGTCAGGTACACTCTCAAGAAAGGGCAATAAGTGTAATTTTATTTAAAATAAATTAATATATTTTCTAACATCTTCCAGTAGTTTTTTTTTTTTTTTTTTTTTTTTTTAAATACCTTTTATACACGATTCTGGACTTTAAGAGCAACCTGATCTCAACTGTAGCCACCTCTCTGACAGCTTTTTACACCAGAGGCAGCTCCTCTTTCAGTCAAGTGTTTTGACTTCATCACCCCATCACCCCCGAGCTCTTTCATTTAGGTGTTGTATATTCCATTCAGGAGCGTGTAGAAATGCCAGCCTTCATGTGGAGGTGCCCAGCATAACAGCAGTGCCATTTAAAGTCCCAGAAGTTGACATTGTTGGCTGTCTGCTAGAAGAAAATGTTCACAATTGTGTTTTATTAGGGTGGAGTCTTTATTTTTATTCACATAAAAATGGCTTCAGCGAGGCTGCTAATAGTGGCTCCATAGCACACGTCCAGGACTTTAACTTAAGTAGCCGCTCCTGACTTTATGAGCATTAGGAGTTTATTGCGAATTTGAGTCACCCATTCCCAGTCTTACTCACTCTTTTTTTTTTTTTTTTTTTTTTTTTGAACCGAGTGCTTCTCTTTTTTAAGCTTTTGTCATAGAGATACTAAACTATGACTTTAGGGACATCCAAAGCAGCTCGACACTAAATCTGCCTTTACATTTGACATTGTTATAACCCTGTTGTGTACGCGGTTTGTTTTCTTACTGATGCAGAGTGAGATGAGAAGGCCACTTTCATGTCTTTAAACTAAGCGTGGACCTGTAAAGCCACGAGGCGATAAGTGTTGCAAAGAGACCAGAAACAAGGGGGCCAGCTCGGCTCTGCTAACACTTCCGAAGTTGTGATTTCATGAACTTGTTCTTGCTGCTTGTGAACAACAACAATAAGTTAATTTGTAGTTAAGCTAAGCTAATTGCCTCCTAGCTCGAGCGGCATACTTCACACAGAGTGTTATTAATCTTCTCAACAAGGCTCAGTATGAAAGCAAACAGGCATATTACCCAAACTGTCTGCACTATTCCCGTAACTATGAATGCTCTGACTGCTGAATGTCCAGCTCGGACTGCATTTTCCAAATTCTCTTCATGTACGTTTATTTGACCTTTTTTCACCTGCTATGATCTTTACATACTGGCTTTCTGTCCATTTTAAAAAGGGTAATGTGTGAGTTGATGCTGTTCAGTAATAAGAACACAGTTAAAGGGATTTTAACACCCTCGCCCTTTTACGTTGCCCCTGGTTTTATTTCTTTTACTTTACGGTTAAGTTCCATCTTCATATCTCACTCTTCTGCCACCTGGTTTATTGATCTGAATCAGAGTTGTACAGTCTGCAGGAAATATTTTTTAATTTCTTGCTGTAAATGATATGCTGTTTATGAGGCAAGTTGTATGAATTTACATTATTCTTGATAATTGCTACATTTTATATTAAAGAAAATCCAACTAAACGTGTATTCCCGAGGTGTTAAATTGATTTCTGTCTTTAACTTGGCAAAGATTGAGAGCAGTGATGGATGAGGTGGAACAGAATGAGACAAATATTCCAGCGTTTCAGGGCTTCGCGCCCTTGAGTGCTATTCACATCTATTGGTGTTCAATTTTGAGAAAAATATTCCAGCAACATCTTTGCCGAGACATTTCATCTTGTAAATGACAGCGCTAGAGAGCAGTAAAAGTCAGTCACTGGCTGCTTTCCTCACTAATGGGCCATTCCAGCCGAATTACATTGTGAAAGTATTTTCCCTACAATGCAATCACCATAGATTAATGAATTATATATTGTTAGCTACTTTTTTAGTTACTTGGCCTGTGTCCCTACAATCCGACTTGTCAAATAAACATTTGCTCACCATTTGTCATCATCACAAATGCACCATGTGACTGAACAGAATTTTTACTTCTCTTTAGCAACATTTAGTGCACCTTTTAAACTAATTTTCCAGGAAGTCAGCCAAAGAAAATGCTTTTTTTTTATCGACTACTGTAATCTGTAATGCAGATATGAAGTGTTGGGTGCATTGAATATTTAGATAAACACCAGTCAAACATCAAACAAAAATTCTGGGGAATTTGTATTAAAAACATGGTATTTATGGTTGTTGAGGACAGTTACAGTCCCCTTATTTCCTAATTGTGTGAATGTAGCCTACAAACAGCAGGTGGATAGAAAATCACATGTAGTTGTTACCTTGATATCCAGGTGGAGTATAATCGCCTTGAAGAGTTGCTGAGGATTTGTTGGATCAGGATTGAAGGAAAGGGCCTGAATCCAATGACTGCTGAAACCACCAGAGCAGTGCAGCCCAATTAAACCCCAATGTCCTGCTGCAGCTGTGTGCCAAATTACTAACTCAGATGTCACTGGACCTTTGAAAACAGTGGCTCTGTGATTGGGTGGAGTCGGTGGGGGCTGCCTCCAACCAGCGATCCACTGGAGGATTCAGTGGGCCTTTGCTTGATGATGTTCCAAAGAAATCCCCCACCGGTCCAAATCAGGTCGCCCAGTCTTCACGTTTCCTCTTTTCCACAGTGCTCACTTTGATAGCTGTGCATAGCAGGCGGGGGGGATGAGGAGGTGGTGGGGCAGGTCAGGAGGAGGTAAAGGCACTCTCACTCAGGCCAAATGCAGGAAGCAGTTATTCCACATCTTGCTCTCTTTTCACGTCTTTCTTTCACTCTTTCTTCTGAATTAGGATAACAGAGTGAAGGGGGAGACTGGAAGGCTATGGGAACAGTGCGCTGGTCCTCCATGACCTCCGAGCTAAGGCAGTATGAGTGAGTGAGTGAGTAGGTGAGTGAGCGAGGTTTTCCTCTTCCAAAAGCCATCAAGCTCAGTGATCCATGTTTAACACAAGACAAAAGCCACCCTGGCTTGTCCTGGGCACTTGAGGATTGTGGGAATGCTTGGACAGTGACAGCCATAGACATTCTGGAGGTTCTAAGTGAGTGTTAATTGACCTCATTTCCTCTCGCATTGTAACACCAGAGGCGGAGCAGTGCTCTGGACCTTTTTAACCTAGAATCTTGTGGGTAAAGGTATCTTCATCGCAGACTTCAGGGAGCCAACAAAAAAGTTTCATTCCTCTGTCCTACCTTATTTATATTTTTGTTCACCTACTATCTCATCTGATGTAGGTTTATTTGAATTTGACTAGGCCTGACTTATGGTGTCATCGGTGTCAGGCCGTGTTTTGATAGCACTCTCTTTGCCCTCGGAGGGAGTGACGCGAGACCTTTTTTTCTGTAACAAATGATGAGCTCCTGATGCAGTGTCATCGATGTTGGTGACGGACACACTGTTGTTGCTTCTGGGTTCCTTGACGTCCCATCAGCCTGCGCCTTAAGGAGCTCACGCAACTGTGAGAGTGATGATGGTGTTGCATCAGCCCGGATGCTGCCCCTTCTTCGCTACCAACTGAGGAGGAGAGAAACACGTGTTCACAGATTAGGTTTCCCCTGACATGGATAACGAAGGCAGAGGAATCAGACACATGTGTCAAGGTACTTTAGGTGAGTGATGATGTAATTCTGAAAAATACTACGTGTGTACATGTGGGTCTGTGTATATGATGAAGAAAGGGAATAGTAAATGGCACTGCCCTCCAGTAAGTAGTAGCAAAGAAGAAAACGCTCTGATAAATCTTCATGTAGGTCTATAAAAGTCTGCCTGCAGCCCCTGGATGATTTAAGTTTACAAATCTCCCTCTTCCTCTTTATTCATCTTTCTCTGACATCCCTTGAGGAGTGAGCTGCCATGTGCGTGAAGGGCAAGTGATGGCTTCCCCAGCTCAGACATGAACACTGGCACTCACCAAATCAAAGACCTGCTCCCCGTCTAATCCCTGCTCGTTCTGGCTACTATAATAGTTTAACAGAACACGTGAGGAATCCAAGGATTTATATTAAGTAAAGTTCTGCTTTTATCTCAGATCCAAGAGATTAATGTTGCCCCTGTTGCACTCTAGTAAGGTCTCATGAATCACTCTCTTTCCTTCTGATGTATTTATTTTCATGTCCATAAATCCATGCATTAACTGACCCCATTGTTTAGCAAGAAGAGAAGCTGTGGAAAAGTCAGAAAGCCCAGCGTCATGTCATAGGAACCCCTATGACAACGTCCCCCTGACGCATTTCAGAAGCCATTAAAATGAAATGTGTCCGTCTCGCGTTACAATATACCCTGCAATCATTTTTGATTTACTGCCTTCAAATTACAGCATCAGGGCCAATATCCAAAACAGGGCTCCATGTGATAAGTCTTGCCTTTGCAACATAACAAATTGTACATCAGAAGAATGCAGTCTGCATAAGAAGGAAGGGGTCTCCTGCTGAGTTCTCTCTTTTCTTGAATGAGACTTTCTCTCACTTCTCCTTCTCTGTCGTTCCACCGTCCTGCCTTTGCCCAGTCTTTCATGTGGTGACTCAGTCCATCACCACGGCTTTACCGGAGCAGCCAGCCTGCGATGCTGCTCTGTTTTCCTCATCCCCCGGTAAATACCCCTGACCGTAGGGAGACTATACTGTAGACTAATGGGGCTTCAGGCCAGGAGCTTCCGCCCACCCTGTCTCCTCAGACTAATTAGCCTCACCATTACCTCATGTCTGTAGGCAAAGGTTCTTCAGGGCATGTTACCTTGATCTATATTTCTCAATTACAGGACTTTAGGAAGTGGAGGGTGGGGAGTGAGAAGTGAACAGGGGATGCCCTTCATTCTCCCCTGGCCTGAAACGCCTTTTCACTCTGATGAGAATATGTGGAAATCATAACGACACGCTCGGTCTAATAGCCGTAGCGCAGTTGGTCATTAACACAGGGTGACGTGTGCATACACTGCCTGCTGGTTGGGGCAGGTCAGCTCCACTCTGTGTGTGCGTTTGAAAATGAGACCAAGGGGTAAAAGTTCATGTGGAGGGTCCTCGCAGCTGAAGAATGCCTCTGACACGTGGAGTGAAAGCAGGGTCCAGGGGCTGAGGCTGCACGACGGCGTTGGCTATGTTAGTGCAGCTCAGAGCTGTCCACCTGTATTTTCTTAAACTTTTGCTGTGGCCTTTCCCTGAGCCTCATTGGCCTTTATTGAAGCAGTTTTAATTACACAGATTGTGAACTGTCATCTCGTTAGAATGCTCTGGAGGTCAGGACCTTCCTTGTGTGTGCTTCACTCTCACCACTGCCATGATTTCCCCCCTGTTACGGTGAGTGAGAGAGGCAAAAAGTATCACCTGCTTTCCAAATGTGTCTGTTTTCATTCCAGTGAAGTGTTTTTTTTAACAGTCTGTATTATTCCGATGGGTTTCCAGCACCGCTGTCATTTGAACAAGTCCGTGCAACTTTGTAAAAGCCAATACATGCAAATGTAAGTAGCAGAACAGTGTTCCTCCATCTTCCAGCCATACACCACTCAAATGGAATGCATCAGAGTGTCCAGCTGGGGTATGAGAGCCCAGCAGCAGTAGCCATGCTGACCCTGTGTAATAACGGTAAGTGGATTACAAGGAGGCCCTGGTCACTGGTCATTAATGCTAGAGTCCGCTAGAGTTACCTCCATGTGGCAGCAGCTACACCACAGGGACAGAGCCCACGATCTCCGAGATACCTGAGAAGCTCATTGCTCGTTGTCGGGCCTCTGATGAGCTGACAGTCCTTTGAAACTGGAAAGGACTTAAGAAAGATCAAGAGAGATCAGTGAGGACATTTTTTTTTACCCGTGAGGCCAAAATCTCACCAATGTCAGTTTTACAGTTCTCATTAGTTTATATTAGATTTACAGTGGTCAATTAATAATTCCAGTTAAATCAATGGACGGTTGACAGGGGCGGAGGACATCTATGAGGGTCTATCATGCAAAGTTTGACTTTGGTGAGCAAAGCTTCATATCACTGTGGACTTTTGAGGTAACAGAGACAAAGAGTCCTAAACAGAAGCAGCCATTGTAGATAATTGGCTTTAATTTAAACCTAATTTATCGGAGTATAGATTGCTTCTTTAAAGAGGGATGGTTTTCCATTCCTCGGTGGTGCAGTGGTTAGCACTGCTGCCTCGGTTGGGGCCTTTCTTTGTGGGGTTTGCGTGTTCTCCCTGTGCCCATTTGGGTTTTGTCCAGGTACGCCAGCTGCCTCCCATCGTCCAAAGACATGCATGTTAGGTTAATCAGTGATTTAAATTGCCTTTAGGTGTGAATGCGAGCATGCACGGTTGCCTGTCTTGTGTCTGCCTTTCAGTTTTGGCCCTGTGATGAACTGACAAGCTATTCCTGGGTGTAACCCACCTTCACCCCAAGTCAGCTGTGATAGGCTCCAGTGACCGCGTGACTCAGGGTAAAGCAGGTATAGATAATGGACGGATGGATATGTGTAATTGGAGTTGATTATACAAATACATATTTTGTTTAAACTGTGTGAACTTTGCTGTTCCCCTTTGTGTGACCAGGCCTTCACGGTGTCGTATCAGGAACCTCAGCCAGATATCTGTGTGGCGGCGCTAATAAGGCATTTTGCCATAAGATTGTCTTGGCTGCCGATTAGTGATTGAAATCCATTGTTTTAAAAAAAGAAATTCTACATGTAATATCTTCTCTTTTGTGCTGGTGTACAATCTTTTGCACAATAGCCTCGAATGCCAAATATAACATGAAATACATCTGTGGTCTTGACAGTTTTGAGGACATATGTGAGCTAATAGGAGGAAAATGTGGGATTCCCCATAGTCGCAATTTTGATTTCATGTACTGCAGTTCCACAAGGCTAGACATCGCCACATTATGAATCTCTGCATTTAAGAAAACAGAGGAACACTTAACGAGCCGTGTTCGTGGATATAACAAGCGCTCCCATGAAACCCTGGAGGTTGATAGAATTTATATCTTTTCAATGTGGGTTCTTGCTGCACGAAAAGACCTTTTAACAGACATGCAGGCATCACGTTGTTATTGCCGTGTTCTCGGAAACATGGTGACATGTTAGGAGTTCTTGGCATCTCTGTATCAACACGTTGCGGGGCTGACAGAGGCTCATGACAATCACAGATGTATCTCTCAGCTTGTTCCCAGAGTCTAAAAGCCGAGCTTTGGCCCCTGAACCTACACACTCCACACATACTGTGTTTTGACACGTTGTCACACTTCTTTTGGATGGTTAGGAATGAGGAAGAGCACAGGGTGGCTGCATACACACTCACAGTGTGTTTCTAATCAAGTACTTCTCTTGCCTTGGTCTGCCTGCCCATCAGGGAGGTATGATGGGAACTCACGTGATCAAAAACAAACAAAAATCAGGGCCGAAAGAATTAAAAAGGGACCGAATGGAAGTAGGGTGAGAGGCTTTCTTTTTTGTGAAGGAAGAATAACAAGAAGCAGTGTGATTTTGTAATGGGTCATGTCCCTTTACGAGGTGATGTAATTTCCAATAAAGAACCATAGGTCCAGTGAGGATGCCAGTATATTATGTGCAGAGCAGACAGGAGACTGGGGCCCCCAGATCCTGTCCTGTCCAGGCCAGACTCTGTGGAAGGAGGACATATCTGTAAAAAGGTCTGTTCCACGCAACACCTTAAACTGTCAAAGCTGCCGTGACTCACTTGAAAGAAACCATGTGCCGGGGCCTTATGACAAACAAACCACGAAGCTCTTCACCTTTGCCAACCAATAACATTTAGTTTTACACTCCAGTGTGATGACTTTCAGATCTCTGAGGCATTTTTGAGGAAATGCAGCATGACGTCAATCAAGAAAACAGGGGATCTGACGTGCAAAGGTGTCAGGAAAAGAAAGATATGCTTGGGGCCTTGTTAGGCGAAGGTGGGAGAGCAGGCGGGAGTTCTTCCCAGCAGTCAGCCGGAGCCTGTGTGTCATGTGTTAGCAGGTGTTGATGGTGGGGAGTGGCGCTGCAGCGGCTTGAGTTGAGGTTTTGGCGCTGGACAACAGGCCCTAATGAGTGATGCTCCACAGGGGCTGGTTTACAGCCAACCAGAGGTGGAGAGTATAAAGTGCCCCTTTAAGTGAAGCCGTCTGAAGAGAGGAAATGCCCACAGTCCAAAGTCTGGCTGCCTGGCACTCTGACTGCTCTGCAGAGAGATCTCCCTCAAAAAAAAGGATCCTGCCGCGAGGCCGAACCCAGCCCCCTCTCCAGTTTGTGCAGCGGGGCTCACACGCAGGCTGCAGACAGACTGATTAGTCCTCAGAGCTTTGTGATTAGACTACATTGTTAGCGTTGGAACAGCGCAAGCTTTGACTGCCTTTTCTTGGCTTGTTGAAAACTTGTAAAGAAACATATTGTATTTCTATATGTCTTAAACTTCAAAGAGGCCAGTGGGATACTCCTTAAGTCCAGCTGTCCTTTTCTTTGAGCCCTGGAAAGGCTACTGTTTGGGAGCAATAGGCAAGTAATAGCGTTTGCCTGATGCTAAAGCTACGCTCGTTAGCGTTATATACCTTCCAGCTTGAATGACTCATTGACACTGTTGCTTAAGGCCTGAGAGGAAATATGTCAGCCAAAATGACGAGTTATACAAGGCTTTTAATGGTCCGAGAAATATGGTGTCCCGCTATAAATAATGCTCCAACAGCTTTTAGGCGGTGTCATTTTTAGTTTATATTTGTATTACTATAACTATAACTTTATCTACTAATACTGGAAACATGTTGAGTAAAAATACACAAATTAATGAGTAAAACATCGCAATCTTGAAATCTGCGACTGCTTGGCACGAGCTCAAACAAAACAAACGTGTCACACAGCAGACTTGCTTCAGTCTATATTTGATTAATTACACTCGAGCACCTTTGCTATTTTAGAGTTGACTGCGTTTTACTATTTCCCAGTAAACTTAGTTTCCTTGTAAAACACTTGCTGTGCAGCGACTCAGTCAGTCCCACGGAAATGAAACAAACATGATATTTTAGATATATGGTTATCTCTCCATAAATGCCTCATGGGTCAGTGGAAGACTATTGATGTCCATCAGTCATGTCTGGTGAAACTGTAGGCCACCCCAGCAGCCAGCTGATGCTGATCTCACTGCATAGCTGTGCTCCTGCTGTGGCTGCATGTCAGCGCACAGTGAGGGCCTGACTCAGGCACTTAAGGAAAAGGCCAAGTGAGGGTCAAAGCATGTCAGTTCAGCTTTAGACAAGTTTCCTTGTGCCTCCCAACTCAAAACATACATTCTCAACGCAGGTGGTATGAGTTGCCAATAATATCAAATTTTTGGGGGCTTAAACAGGCAAAAAATGCTCAAAACCAATGGATCATTACTTAAGTGAAAAGCAAGAAAAAAATCAGATACATGAAATAAATTATTATAAAGGAAGAAGATTAATACCTCTTAAGTAAGTGCAAAGGTGGCAGATGGACACCAACTCTCATCTGTAAAGTTGGGGTCTGTTGTTTCTTTTAAAATCAGATTATTTCAGAGGTAGAGAGAACAAACTGTGGGTGTAATTTTTCATGCTATAGCTCTTTCTTGGCCAGCAGCATTGAGGTGGAGTTATTGGGTCCTTGAATCTTGGCTGCCGAGCGAACCCAGTAACCCCCTTCATATCTTGCTTTCATATTTCTATTTATGTACAGATTAAATAAAGTTTTAAAATACTTTTTTTTTTACTTTGGACTTTAGCTTCTATGCTATGGCTACTAAACTAATCACCCCATAGGCTCTAGTTTCAAGTTTAACATACAGCAATGAAAGTGGTAATAGAGAAAATTAAGAAAAGGATTCTCTGATCTGATGAGTCAAAGACTGAACTATTTGAGCAGAACTCCAAGCACCATTCAGATGCTTCCCATTCAATCAGATGAATGGGATAAACTGCCCAAATTATAGGTGCACAAAGTTTCTAGAGACTTAGCAAGTTTTAATTGCTGCCAAAAGGGTTTCCACAATTTACTGAATTAAGAATCGGAATACTTTTGTAAATCAAATATTTAAGTTACTGATTTCTAATAAATTGTTAAAAATTTCAAAAAAAAAAAAATGTTTTATTATGATTATGGGTTATTGAGTGTAAATTAATAGGAAATAGTTGTCAATTTTATTCATTTAAATTTATGTCACAAGTGTGCAAAAACTGAAGGGGTCAGAATACATTCTTAAGAAACTATAGTATTACCTTTGTAGGCATCCAAATTAAGTATATATATATATATATGTCATGTGGGTTGCTTAAGAATAAGAGAAGGCTAATTAAAGGAGAATGACAGAAGTCCACTGTTCTGTGTTCAGAATAAATGATGTGATGACCAACAAAGCTGTCTCAAGGCAAAGTTAAATTCTATTTGTCTGTCCACAGTGTAGTCTCATTTTCTTTCCATGCCTTTCATGAGGATGTCTCATTATTTCCAAACACCAATATCCTTCTTTCTGATTGGTCTGGTGGCGCCAACGTTGGAGCTGCACCAACATAAAGGTCTCAAGCAGCACCTCCTCTAATGATGGGAGTACAGGGGACCAGCTCTCACTCACCTCTCAGTACACTTAACAAGTTGCCCTGTCTGTCTGTTGTCGCTGTCTCTCCTCCCTTCCCCACCTTTTCCATTCCCATCAACATCTATCTTCGTCTCAGGCCGCTCTTTTCATCCACATGTTCTTCTTTCCAAAAACAGGCCTACCACTCATTCACTCTCTCCTCCCTCCCTGCTTTTGATTACTTCTTGCCTTGCCTTCTCTCTCCTCAGCTGCTACCTCAGCTCTCCCCTCATCCTGACACAGAGGAGGGAAATAACAAAGGGGCCCTGGTGTCTTCCTGGAGAGGTTATAAAGCAAAAGTCAAACTGCATTAGAGCTCCCCGAGCATTAGCGAGTGAGGCAGTGCCAAACGTGGACGGCCTCTCAGACCGCACTTTCAAAATAATAATTACACTGTAAGAGATGAAGCGAGGGAGACAGAAGAGCAAGGAGGTGAAAGGAGGAGGAAAGGGAGAGGGAAGAGCTGTGCTTTTAATTCAGCACGCTGAACGTCTTGAGAGAGTAGAAGCAGCTGCTATCTGCGGGCAAGGACAAAGGGGAGTGGACAGTTTGCCAGCTCAAGGATATTTAAAATCCTTTATCTGGTAAACAGGTCAAGGTAGGGCCAACATCTTCACATGAACCAGACAAAAGACACTCTTTATGTTTGTTTTTCTTTAGTAATTTTGGTGGCATTTTGGATCTTATTTTACCTGACAGTGGAAATGTGACAGGTAACATCAGCAAGAAGGGAAGACAAGCCTTAATGGCCATTATTATTCTACAAGGTCAGTGTATAACACCCATGGTCCTGCCAGGTATCACACCCCAACCCTGTAATAAATATCAGTCCACTGGAGGATACATTGTCAGTGTCATGTTTTGCCTCACCGAGATGTGAAAAGCACACAGATGTGCAGTTGCAAACTAATAGGGCCCCTAATCCTGTGGCCCTGTGATGCCGGGAAGCCATAGTTTGAAAATGGTAATTGTTTTAGTTGTTATTAATCAAATTGCCTTAAACTAACTCACACACAGATAATCTCAGGGTAGCTTTTCGGTTCCACTTCATGGAACCTTGAAGGTGAGAAGGGCTGAACGCTACATTTCTGCCTGAGGTCTCCGTCGCAGGTCATCAAACCTATGCAGGATGGCTTTGCTTTTAATACACAAAAAGGCAAGTGAATTTTACTTTAGGGTCTAAAGTACAATATATTACACTTTGAAAAAATTCAAATATTATTACTTACATTTGCTGTGAAGGATAGCCTATGTGCTACTGAGTATATGGTGGCACCCCTGAACATTCCTTGTATTTCATTTTCGGTCATTTTCTGAATCAGTTTTAATGTTTTTTATAAAAACAATTCTAATGGTTTCCTTTGCCTTTGTAAAGCTCTTTGTTTGAAATGTGCCGTGTAAACAAGACCTTTCCCAGCTTCCTCACTCATGTCACAATTTTAACAGACTTTTATAAAACGTAATTTTGAGTAAACAATGTGAGACTGTGCCCCCCAGTGAGTATCTGTGAGCATGGTGTGTGTTTGTCACAGTTTTGTTTTTTCTGCTTTTTAATTATTCAGATTGTCATCTTTGTTGCTCCCTCCGCCCAGTGGTGTATAAAGTACCTGAAAGCCTGTGCACTTAAGTAAAAGTATAGATATCATACTACACTTTAGTAAAAGTAAACGTTTTTTATATTAAATGTAAAAGTATATGCTACAATAAAAAAAAAAATCAGACCTTTGAGAATTATGAAGTTTGTTCTTTTAAACAACACTGTGACATTTGCTGAACTGTAGCTACAAGTGAAAATTAGAATTAATGTTATTAAGTTATCATGATGTTGTCGCAACTCACTAGAACGACTCGCCAGACCTGCTTGTGTGCAGTATGTATCTTTAAGTGTCTTCGAAATGTCTTCCGATTATATTTTGTAACAGAGACATGAGGGAAACGTAGCGGAATAAAAGTTAAACTTGACAGAAATATAAAAACTCAAATAAAGTACAGATACTCTCAAAAAGTACCATAACAAAGTATTGTTACTTTACACCAGCCCCCCCCCCCCCCCCCCCCCCCACACACACACACCACCACCACCACCACCCCAGTGGTCCTCAGTATCTCTCCATGTCCAGTCTCCTGCTGCCATATTGTGCCAATATTTTGTCCACTTTGGACCCAGCCTGCACTTTGGACTCTGCCTTCCCCGTAGTAATTTTTCTGTCTACCTGGCCTTTCTTAATTCATCCAGTTTTTGTAAGTCTCTGTTTACGTCAGTGTCGTGCGTTTGGGTCCTTCCTCCTGTTGAACTGTAACAGCGACTCTCTAGCTGATGCATTTGGCCCAATTCTCTCCGTTTCTCACCTTTAAGGGACGTGACACAAGTGTGAGATGCATATAGGGCTGGCATTATTTGCTCAGGTGTTGTAAAGATTAAAACGGTTACCTAGGAACTCTGCCGTAGGGTGTTTGAAGACACGGAGCTTTAAGCAGCCACTTGGCATGAAACGGGTCATATTTGGCCAGTTGGTGAAAAGTCTCACTCGAAATCTCCCACAAAAAAAGAAGCTCGCTAATGGCCAACAGGGGGGTCAAATACACTGCCATGGATATGTTAGCACATAGGAAACCAACTGAGCTCACCAGCCTGCGAGACCTTATGTAAAACATGTGGTATGTACTGTACAATATAGGCCAGGCAAGTTAGAAAATGACTGGAAATGCATTTTTCATCTAAAAACAGATGTGAAAAAGTGAAATGCGAAGAGTACATGGGATCTGTTGTGTTCAGCACACACCCCTCTGGCTTCATATTTGTTGCTCTATTTTTAAATTAAATGACAACCTGCAGATTTAAAGAAAACACAAGATGCACATCAGCCAGTCAGAGGGGCTGGGAATATTCAAGTTTATGATGATATGATTTTCTCAAATATATGTTTTGTGGTCACATGTGCTCATTCAACTTCTCTGGAAATACATAAAAGCTCTTGTAAAGTGCCTCGATGAGTTCGCAAGAGGAGCCAAGTGTCGCCTTGCAGAATTGCAACCAAAATAAACAAAACGTGTTTCAAGTCATATAGATGGAGACTTTGTCACTGGTTTCCCAGAGAAGCGCCACGGTCATAAATCTTGCATTACTTCTATATTTGACAAAGAGTGCGTCCATTCCAAAGAAAGCACTGGCACCAGGCGATCGGCACTTGAAATACATACTGCATACAGTATCTGAAAACCACAATTACAGGTTTATGTCCATAAGAAGCTCAAATCAGGATATTGCTGAAAAAAAAAAAAAAAAAAATCTTCCCAGCAGTATCAGATTTTGTTTGCTGAGACTTATTGAGCAGACTTTGATTAATTTCTATGCATTTATCAGTAGGCCTTCCGTGTTCAGTAACATGCAGGTCCACTTCTTTCCCTCATTGCTGTCTTGTAACATCACAACATGATTTAATGCGGACACGATCTTGAGGAATAATTAGCTAGTTTTCTTTGGCTCTGCTGTGTTTGCTTCTATTATTGTTCTTAACACTGACAGGAGGGTTTAGTGCATTTTTCTACTGGCCCCTTGTAATGCAGCCTATTTTAACAGGCAATAATTCAGGCAATGACTTAGAACCACCAAATGATCTCACTGTTGTCTGTCAGATTAACAGGAGATAACCTTATTAGCAGTGAACCAGAGCAAGGCTGCTCCACAGGGGACCACATGTGGGCAATAAACTGTTCTTGGAAGAAAGTTTATAAGGCAGGTCATCAAGCTTCTTGTCAATCACAAGTCACCCGTGCTGAATCTCATTTAAAAGCACTTGCCCCTTCTTCTCCTTGCCTAAACACACAAGAGGATTATGGGGAAGGACAGGCAGCATTCTGGAGCGTTTTACTACTGGAGGATGTGGTCATTGCTTCTTGTTAGAGTCCCTTTTAACTGGTTTCTATTTTAGAAAGTCACATGGATTAGTGAGACACATTTCGCAGGTGCCCATTACAATGACCAATGTCACCCCTTTCCTTTCCTGCTACAACCGCACAGCCATGAGCCCCGCTCAGCTGGATTTGACATGAAGCCTGTAAAAACATCAGAGCTCTTTGCAGGATGTGAATCCATGCCTGAACAAAAAAATACAGGAGACACGCTCTCCAGCTCGGTCCAAAGCAGGAACAGGAACAGTAGTCTGCACACCTCCTCCTCATCACTCTTGTTACTCACGCACGTCTTTTGTGTATGTTCAATTTGAGTGTTAATGGAGGGTTGTGGCGGTTGGACACACGGTGAACGGATGCAGTAATGATGTCCGTGTGTAAAGCGGCCGGGCTGCAGTACCTTTCTGTGTGTGTCATCAGTGGGTTTCCATGCAGCTCAATCAGTGACTGAACTCAGTCGAGCAGTTGTGTTTATTATGCTGTATTAAGTTTTAGTCGAAGAACATCTAAGGGTGAGCAGGTGCTTCTGAGCACAAAGCATATTTGTTTTACTTTGTAAAAGACCCAGGCTGGGATGATTGTTTCATTTAATCCCCTTTAACAAACAGCAATTAGGATGCTAATGAGATCCTGGGTTAGATGTATTAAGTAAGACCCACGTTTTTCCTGCTACCCCCCACCCCTCCCCTTCTCTTCTTTTAGTCTTCAATTCGTCTTTACTTCTTTTTTCCTCCTTGCTGCTTCACAGACCGGCAGACACACAGAGATGCAAACGCTCAGAGTCTGAGTTCACTCTGTGGTGTGTGTGAGCTGCATTGCCCTCAGCGACCCCCCAACGCCAGCATCCCACTGCAGATTATCAGTGCTTCTTAATATAAACTGTTTCCCCCTTGTTCCGCATGTAATACCTGGAGGGGGAGGCGAACTCATAAATCCACTCCTCTAACAACAACAACATCCAGAATGATCTCTCTTGATACTAGAGATGAGCTCCCCTCCTGGAGATCCCAGGTGATTGATTTACATGCAGGCTCAGTCCAACTTACCCCAACTCAAGTTAAAGTAGTCCAACCTGCTGTGCCGCCGTGCACGCCAGACTGAGAAGGACAGGTCTCTGTGCCATTGGTGCTCCTGTTGTACCAAGCACGGCAAGTAAAAGAGGAAATCACTCGCCACAAGATGCCTCTTCTCAAAGAGAAGCTCAGGACATCATGGATGGGTTGCTGCCAGATAATAAAACATGTATTTGTTCTTTAAGAGACATGGCATTTAATCTATTTGTATGAAAATATGTCTGCAAACCGAATCATGTGTCTGGGAACATGCTTGATCAAATACAAGCTGCCTACCACACTGACGATATCACTCTGTTCCTGCCCAATATGACTTATCAAGTAGTTTTAGTGTGTAATAAAAACAAGAACCCAGAGCATATTATACTCATTATATGCCACCATGTACAACAGTTAAATAATTTTGAATAAAATGTGAAAGGATGGAGGCACTGTAAATTTACATATTCACAAGTGGTATTTTATTTTATACTTTGCGACTATGTCAAGGATACGGTTGAATAGAAGGGTATTGGTTGCTTTATTGTCTAACTCTGAGTGAACTGAGTGAACTTACTGTATTGGCTGATTCTAAACAGAGATCCACTCAAATAGAATGTTTTCACTACCCAGTGTTTGTCTACAGGACACTGCCAAACCAGGAGTGAGAGAGGAAATAGGCCCTCAAATATGCGGCCATGTGGACACTCTAAAAGGAAAGCATACAGGGATTTTTATTATTGAGACAACATTTGACTTGACATTTTCCAGTCTTTGGCCAATCACAAAACCATTAACCAAAGTTAGACTTCATACTAGTAGATTGCAGTTGCTGCTACTGCACATTGCTATTTTGATTACATCTTTGAATTCTTTTGTATCTTTTTCAAATTCCGATTTTAAATATTAATCGAATTATTGTCCTTTTCTGTGCCAGACCTATAAAAAAAAAAAAAAAAAAGGGAACAACGGACACTATTAGTAGCAGAGCCACTGTGCTGCATTGCGTTAGGTCCTCGTCTGTTTGAGTCCAGTCATGAGTAACTCAAAGAGACGGTTTGGGATTTTTGACCTAACTCGCTTTCCGTTGTGTTTGGCTGTATCATAGCAACAAAAGGGGGCGGGAGAGGGGGGAAGGCGTAGCATGGTTTCCATGGACACCGTTGATCGCAGACGGCCGGAAAAAGTCCTGTAAAGCAAGTTGAAATACAAGGTAGGTTTGTGCTTAAATTCACGTGGAGACATAAGTGAGAGAAGAGGAAACATATCTTATGTTGTCGTTAGCTTTAGATTTGCCAATAGGAGCATAAACTAAAGATAAAGTGTCAGCCGTCAGCAAAGTTAACGGAGGCCAGTTTTATGTTAAATGTTTACAAGTTCAATGTGCCGTTATTGTCGAACACCGTTAATTTAACGTCTGACCGGTTTTTATTACGCCTGGATTTGACGCCCTGAGCGTCTTTGTACGCCACCTCGCGTTTCAAAAGTAACTTGGCAAGTCATAATTCAGAGTTTGTAAAGTTCTGTAGGATATTGTTTTGCTCTTTAAAAATCCTGCAGCCAGTCAAAGCATACTTGAGCGTGTGCCTCTCCACAGCTAACGACTACATCATAAGTAGGCTGCATTCAGGAAAACACGGTCATTAGTAAGAAAAAAAAAATACACATTTTACAAAGCCAGCATTGTTTCTTTCTGCAGTGTACTTCAAGCTTCATTACTACAAAAATGATGTGTATTATTCCATTTGTGCTGGATAAGCATAACAATATCCTCCAGAAGACTTGACAGTGAACCATAAACTGCCCTTTTCCCACCTCACCTGTCATTGTGTCCCTCTGTCCATTCAGTTTGTTGACAGCATTTGTTGACAGAGCTGCAGAATGAATACACAAACCCTTTTTTTTTTTTTTTTTTAAACCAGTGGAAAATCGTACTCTTAGTCTTAGTTACTGAACATATGGCGAGATATTTCACGAGACACCAGAGCTCACCTGAGAGCCTCAGAACATTCTCATTAATCCAAACATTCATCTTTGAGGGAGAAATATTTACCATTTAATAGCATCCCTCCTTTTTCCCACAAGTGTATTAAGAGTTAGTTCTGAATACAAGTCATTAAGACATAAAACTTTTATGTATAAGGTTGCTTGGCCGCAGCTTGTTGAACTTATTGGTTTATTATTGTTTATGTCTGGCGTCATTTTATCATGAAGCTGCAGCCTGTGCAGCACAGAGACAAATACAGATGTGCTCAAAACATCATGACCTCAGCAACGCTTACAGATTTGACACTTAAATATGACAGGACTTATATAAAATCATCTCAGTGGATTAAGAATAAATACCACACATGTTAAGTCCAATTGATTTTATATTGATAGGCAATATAATGGGGCCTCAACTACAAATTATTGCCATTATCAAGTAATCTACTGAATATTTTTCTGATTTATCAAGTCATCATTCGACCTTTAAAAATCCCAAAATATGGAAAGTTTTAATATCCAGTGGTCTTGTTTTGTTTGACCAACAGTCCAAAACCCAAAGATATCCAGTTCCTCACAGTTGAGAAGCTGCAGCTTGGCAGTGTTTACACCTTCAAAAGCCACACGCTGTTTAAGATAATGTTGTTAAATTTCAGAATATCCCAGGCGGTGCGATGGGGGTATCACTGACCAGGGCCGCCGAGTGGACCACGGCCAGCTCCGATACTGGCAAACTGGAGTTCACACCAATGAATGAGTCCTTGTTGAAAGAAATCCTTTGCTTTGTGGAGCAGTTCACTTCCCAACACCCGCAGGAGGCCGAGCATGTGTTTGAGGAGCCACTCCAGTGGAGTACCACTTTAGTGGCATCTGATTTCAAAACAGACTATGACATCAGGTTGGTCTAATCACGAGGCAGGCAGCTGGCTGGCCGGTGCTTTCAGTATTACGTATCTGTGCAGGATATGCTGTCACCATGGTGTCCAAACGTATTTTACCTTGGCTATACTCAAAGCACGAGGTTATAATTCATTTGTTTTTCAGCTTCAGTGAGACCAAGAACATTCCATTTTATTTCATCAGGATCTCTGGTCTACTTTCTGTGTGTGGTTTGCTTTGTATCGCATAGCTGCCACCTGGAAAAGTACAAAAACTTAAAAACAGACTCCCATTACCCCGAAGTGGTTTTGCATTTATAATCAAATATAGGGAAAATGACAGTGTGATAAAACTGTGGAATTCAGTTTTTTTGTGTTTTATCTCCTCTTCAGTGACGCAGCTGTAGAGTCCCATGAAAAAGATAGTGAAGGCCATCCATTGTTGCAGCTGTCTCCCCCCACTGTGTGTGTGCGGAGCTTCAGCCAGCTCTCTAAAGTTGTTCATCTGGCAGATGATAAGTTGCAGGAGGTTCGAGCATGTCTACAAGGTACGCGCGATGAGGTTTGGATCCTATTTGCATCCCAAGCAGTCCAGCCACCAGCATACCTCCATAACCCACAGACTTAATTTGTTTGTCCTACTTGTTACTCTCTGCAACCATCCAATTATGCTGCCATTGGCAATTATTTACAGATACTGCATGTATTTACTTTAGGGCCACTACCAAAAGGAGATATGGTAATATATGTTTGTCTGCCAGATGCATGATAAATATGGTAAAACGTACATCTCATTGCCAGTGGATTTTGTCCTGGAGCGGGGATGTAATGCATTTTGGAGAAACAGTACATTTAAGGCCAGCTGTAATGATAGTTCCAAATAAACCCATTTCATAGTGTCTGAATTTGATTCACTAAAGCTAACCTCTTCTATTGTTCAGAAAATAGAGCCCCCGTGGTTAAGATTCTTGGTTTGAGCTTTGCCACTGCCTTGGAGAGAGAAGACGCCCATACAGATGTACTAAGTCTCGTAGACAAAGTGAAAGAGGAAGACCCAGCCAAGGACACAGAGGTCATGGTCAAGCTGTTTGTCTTACTCCAAAACATGGACAAACAGATCATCAGCAAGCTTCTCGCAGAAATATCAGAGTGGGTGCTTCCTATTTGATCTCTTACTGTCCTTACGTTCATTCAGATCACATCCATCCTCCTCAGCAGCTTCCTTCAGACAGATTCAACCAGATTAGCAGAGACATGATGATGTATCTGACTGGAGTAGGCAGCTTGTTTAAAAAAGGAACCATTAATTAATTAGAATGGATGTTTGTTTTGTTTTGTTTTCCAACATTTTACTGTAGACAAGTCGTGCTCGACCCCACTGCGGTGAAGAATGAAGTGGAGCTGTTGCAGCGGTTGTGCAGTGAAGGGGATAAGAGGGTGTTGAAGTCGCTTCGATACACATCAGGTTTGAATTATCTTCACATTTCACTGGGTTGCAAGAAAAGCAATTGCTATTAACACTAAAGTTGGATATTCCAAAGCATAAAAAGTCTGTGTTCTGCTGCCACAAGAGACATGGAAGTCATTATATCTGTCAGATTCCAGTTTACCAAGTCATTAGTCAGCACATGCTTTTTGCTCCATTGCAGTGTATTTATCATGCCCTAACAAAGCATTCAGCGACATGCACACACCGAGTGATGAATGCCGTCTATGTCCCCTTTTTCTCTGCTTGAATTGACACCTTCTTTAAAAATACTCTCCAAACCAGCTTTAAAATATGATGGTGTCACCATGTGGCTCAGTTCTTTAGTGGATGATTTATATTGCGAGTGAAACTATGGCTCAACCCTGGGCTCACGTCTCAGACCTGTTCTCCTTGGAGTACTATGTTGTCCTCTTTAGGAGACCAGGCTCAGGAGGATTTCTCAGTTTCTCTCACCGTTTTCCATTGTTTCCTTCCTTCTCTAAGGATAAAGCTGTTGTGACCTGATTTCATGCTGCACCTCATCTTATGAAGTTTGCTCTAACATTTTTGGGGGGTTTGAAGTTGCCTTTCTTTTTCTCGTTTTCTTTAGATTTTGCATTTTCAAATGGCTGTCACACCGCTCTGTGGAGACAGGTGCACGGTGAGATTTGTTACCTTGTGATTGAGCCTTGTGACACTGAGACCCTCTACATCACCTGCAGCACTGCTGGAGTTTTTCTTAATGGGGTAAGACTTGGAAGAAACAGCACCGTTGACTACATGAGCTACAGCAGTCAAGAGAACAGTTTCCCTTGTAAGAAAAGTGCAAAAATAATTTTTTTTTTAGCAAATAATGTCCAATAATTGCAATGACGCCATGATTCTGAAGGGATTAACTTTGAGGTAAAACTGTCTTTGGAAAATAAACCTTGAGTTTGAGAGCTATCGCTTACCAAAGGTAGTTAGCAGTTGCTATTTTGTGTTTGATATTTTCACTTTATTTAATCAGAAAATATTTCAAAGAGTGTAAAATCTTTCTTGTTTTGAGAGGCCTGGCCAACAGAGCGTAAACACATTTCTACAGCAATTGATCAAACATAAACAGGCGATAACATTTGTCACACACTAAAAAACATTACAGAAAATATGCCAGAAAGATGCACAAACAGATTCCAAAACTATCCAAATAAGGCGAGGACAATACATTTCGAAGCAAATGCTCAGACCGCGAGTGTATCGTCTCCATCGTCTAAGAATTGACACCACAAGTAATGACTTCTGACATTTTTAAGTCCCTCTCCACGTCGTTCCAGCTGGAAGCGGCAGCATATTTAAACACAGTACAGCGATCTACGAAATAAACCACGCCCACTCATAAGCTGCAGAGTCCTACGTTGCATCCAACCTCTTTAGACGCAAATCCATTTTTTTCAGTGCAGATTATCACAATCCAGAGGACACCGACTACCACTTGACAACCAAAAGGTTATTGATGTTTTCAGATGCTGACATAATTATACATGCATATTACGTCACCTGACATGATTAATGTTGGTAGTGCGAATCAAACACTTTTAAATGGGACCAGTCGACAAACTGAAATAAAAGTCACACCCTTTAAACACATCAAATAAATCACATACCGGGCTTTTAAGTCTCCTGCCAAACTTCCTTAAGTCTGCTGTTGTGTAGAGAGTTTCTGAACACTTGTCAAATGTCAGAAATACCTCTGAATGTGTTTGCAATCATTTGTAAGAGGGGATTTTGCCTGCTGCAGCACCTTTCACTCTTTCAATGACTGTGCTGACGAGCCGTCGGTTTCCTGTCTCTGTTTCTTCACCTGGAAATAGTTCGAGCAAGGTGAAAAGAGTCCAACCTAAAACCGATGGGGTGACATTGATGCAAATGAAACCTCAAAGAGAAGTAGTGTCTTCAAGCTAATTTAGCGGTTTACATGGTTTTACACTTCCTCTCTGAGGCTGCCTGGAGACACTCTGAGCTTTCTAACTTCAGCTATTCCAGCTGACATGTGGGCCACATTATAATTGTGTTTTTTTTTGTTGAATTAATGAAGCTGTTTTTCACTTTGTTTTCACAGGGCATAAAACAGGAGGGGGAGGAGAGTGGCTATGAGCGAACAAGTGATATGTACGAGGACCTGGTAACACTTCTGAAGAGCAGATCGCCACATTTTGCTGAGAACATAAACAAGCAGGTACAGTGGAATTACAGGCAGATGCAATTAACATCAACACATTAAGACCTCCCTTTTTTAGCCTAGAATTTTAGCTCTCACAGCAAAGATGTGTGGGTGTTGAAATGCCTCTTTGTCCCCGGCACAAAGTCCTTCTCTCTAAACCTTTGATTCGATCCCTGATGCTGTGTGACTCACATTCGTAAACAGAGTTCGGATTGTGTAATCAGTGTCTGTGCTGTTCCACGCTAGTGAGCTAGTGTCTGGTTGTCACTCTGTTGAAACATTTCTGAATCGACCTCCCCCTGTTTTCCTACATCAAAACAGCAGAGCCCCATCCCACCCAGCAAACAGTGTGTCTGTGTCCACACACAGACACACACACACACACATACGCTCATTTCCAGACACTGAAACACGCGTGATTTTTTCAGTAGTGCTATTTCCTGCTTTAGTAATTTGACGACATAACAAATTGCCTCAATAATGGGTTCCATCTGCTCTCAAAAATCTGTAGATCATTTAAAAAGATGATCTTTTTTTTCTCACTCTGATGTTTGTTGGAAAATGTGGCATCATCACAAGCTCATTAGATCCTTTAAAGAGCACTTACACCTCACTGCCTCCTTTATATAGACATCAGTTATGTTTCTTTAATAAAGGCAAAGGGAATGAGTACGTTATTATAAGAATCCTTTTATACTTTTTTCCGTTTATTATTTTGCCATTCTTAGCAAAATAAAGTGTTGATATGATCAAAAAAACAACAACAACAACAACACGATTTACCTGCTGTGAAACTGTCTCTCTCAGCAACAACCAAAAGTACATCAGTAAGAGGAGCAGAATTTACAAATGTCAGAATGACATGTGAATGTATTTTCCCCAAAGAGCTTTGATCTGTGAAGGGCCAGGTGATAATGTTTCTACAGTACTCATCTCAGACAAAAGCTCACGTCAACGGAATTATATACAAAAATCAGAAATGCTTTTTGAATTCTCTTAAGAGATTTTCAGTGCGGCTAGCCTCGGCTCTACACTCTGTATATATTAATACTAATGCTTTTTCGACTGGTATCTCTATGCATGTTAGCAGAGTGGCTCTATAGGTGGCGATGTGTATCAGTCCACCTCCTCCAAACAGAAATATCTTAACAACTATTGGACAGATTTCCTTAAAATGTTTTATTGACATTTATGTACCTAAGAGCGTGAATCTTAATGGCTTTGGTTGTCCACCAACAAGTTTTCCAGTGAAATAGTTCTACATCTAGTTAGTGGATTGGTACAACATTTTGGTGCCGACATTCATGTTCAGCAACAATAATAACTTTGTTGATTCCCTCGGTTTCCATCTAGCACCATGGTCAGTTTCCAAATTTGAATTTGTCCATTATTTTGGTTGATCAACCAATAGCTGAAGAGTGTGCATTGCCAGCAGCATCGGTTGTTTGTGTAAAGTGCAAATATTAGCACCAGACTAACTTGGTGAACATTATACATGCTACTCTACACTGTCATTTTGAGTATGTTAGCATACTGACATTAGCATTTAGTTTAAAGTGTTGCTCATATTGTTGTAGACTTCTACCACGGGTCCATAATCACTCCTGATTTACACAAGCATAGTGCTTTATATTAGCTCTCCACCATTTTATTAGGTTGTCAATGTGTGACATGTATGCACCACAGAGTGACCTTAAAAACTCTCACAGTTAAAAGAGAAAAGCAGCGACCATGGACTGTACCACTACTTTTTGCCAAAAGTCCCACAATGCAATGCTCCTTCGTGTATGGTTGCAAAAATATGACACCCTGTCTGTAAAGACACAAAATAATGATGATTCAAAAGTGTCTTTAGTCTCAGTTATCTGCTCCATACAGAGTAAATTAATTGCTGTTTTTGTATTATAGAGGCACTTATGACTGAGTGATGACAGACTGGTTTTGAATAGCGTCAGTGTAGCGAGCATTTTCTTCTATTTGTGAAGTTGGGTTGGTCAGTTTGAGTAGGGGATGGATCTAAAGGTGCCATAGTAAGCTGCGATAGGGTTAGTGAAGACTTCAGTAAACCAGAGTGGTGCCAGGCTGAACCATGTAAAAAAGACATTCAGGCTTTTATGTTTTACGAGTGCTTTGTGAAGAGTGATGCCTTGGGTCTGAGCGATCTAAAAATGATGGACAGCTGCAGTAAAAATGGCTGTGAACGAGTTTGTGGAGGCACAAATCATCGTCAAGGTCTTTTTCTCTTAGATTCTTCAACTCCTTTGATATGTGCAGCGTGCATTGTCCTGTAACGTTTGGTTGAATCTCACTGCTGAATATTTTCTCTCTGCCTCTACTTGAGCTAATCCTTTTCATGTGATGGGGTTACAATGCATTGCTTTGAAATTCATTTGATTGATTGCCAAAGACAGCAATCAAATGGTGCAATATTCATCGTCTGTATGCGATATTAGGTAACAGCAGTCAGTCCTGTGGACATGGTCCATTCCAGTATTAATTTGAGGAAGCAAAAGCAGCAGCGTCTGTCCTAAACACAACCTTGCATAGCTGCGGCTCAGTTCCCTGATTGCAATGCAGAGAGTCCGATCCGAAAGGCGATAGCCAAAGATAACAGCACCTAATCTCCAAACGTATCTGCTCCTTTCCAATGTGGAAGCAGGTATTTTTTAACAGTTCTATTAGATTAGACAGCCTCAATCAAATAAGCAGAGGCAGCCAGAGGAGATGATGGCTGCAACACAAAGAGGAATCAGACTCGTCTTTTCTGTCCAGTGTTGCGGATTTGTTTTGACATCACAGCGTGATTGGAAATTGGACACACTGGATGTTTGCATGCACAAAATTCTCACTGAAAAGCAAAAACTCCCTGGTTTGTACATTTGTTTTTGTTATTCACATCCTGAAATTAATACAGACTGCCTCACTGTCACAATCAGTCAGCAGAAACTGCAGGAATCCGGCCACTGACAGATGTTTTATGGTCACTGGCTTCAGATTTGCTGCCGTGCTGATTTTCCATCAGTCTCGATCAAGTAATTAGATGCCAGTCTCCCTCAAACACATGTAAATAGATGTGGTTTAAATTTAAGTTGTCAAATGCTTGTAAAAAAACAAACAAGAGAAATGAAGAAATATAGTAAGTGCTAATGATTGAATGTCACCTGCTATAAAAATGTTTTTAAGATCTCAGGCGTCAGTCCAGCTTAACATAGCATTTGCCTCTCAGCCTGCAGTGGTTTAAGATGCAGAAAGGCACCTGTAATAGGACTTTTTACTGTGGCATGTCAAGAAATGTGGAGTGTTCCCTTCTGCGTAAGCACATGGACTTTGTCCATTTCGCATATTATAGAATTAAAGAAGGTTGGTTAGCCTAATAAAATGAGACTGTGGGTCTGTGGTTGGGTGAATTGACTTGTATGTTTCCAATAGCCGGTCACTTTGTGTTTTATGAAAAACAAGTCTTTGGAAAAGTGATTGGGCATGCTTGGCTCCAGCATGAACACAACCCGTAGAAATACATCTTAATTATTTTTCCCTGCCTTTAAAAACGCTGAGCCGCTAACAGCCAATGACAGTCTGAGCTATTTCGGCAAAAGCAGGTGTCTGTGATTAAAAACTCTCCGGCCTGCAAACCATTCATATGTGTCTTATTGGCATTCGTATATACAGCAGGTTGTAAAGTTTGGTATAAAGACCTTGAAAACTTGAAGAAAAAAAATCCTACCTGAATAACAGTGACACAAAGGCGTTACTTAGTCTCAGCCAAGCTGTTAGGTTTTAGGTGAATGTCGAGAAACAATAAACTTTTTGACATTGTTCAGCCAATTAACAAACAGGGACCTCTGCTGTGTAAAGCAATGGGAAAATGTTCTTTTATTCCAGTGCCTCAATAAAGACTGAATTGTTATGCAGGTCTGCATATTGTTGAGAAAAGGATTTTATGTGAGTTTTGTGTTTTTCATTTGCCATTGATACTGTTGTATAGTTTTTATTTTCTTGGAGTGACATGACCAACACTTTGTCACAAATTCATTTGTATCGTGTCTCAAATAATGAAAGAAGATGAATCATTGCAGAAGGTGGAAAATCCAGCACACAGCTTCACGAGAAGTGAAAGAAGTGTGCACCAGACGGACAATTTTATTTTAACAAGCATCATTTGGAGAAATTTACAACCAGATTAGATACAATTTTACAATCAGGATTTATTGAATAAATTTAAGAAAATATATCTTTTTCCTTACTTCTCAGCCTCTGCCTTTTTTCCCCTTACCAGGAGGATTTTGCAGTTCAAGAGCTTCCATCAACACAAAAGATTCAGCATGTGGAACCGGTTGATGGAGAGGAACAAGGCCAACCCCAGAGGTCTTACGAGCAACAGGAAAAGAATGTGCATGAGAAGCTGAGACAACAGCACACGGCGAACAAGGCAGGCGGCGAGAAGAAATATGACCCATGTCCGAGCTGGAAGAATCTCTGTCTCTTGTCTACATGTGGGTATGTGATAATTCCTCTCGTAAGATGTGTCCTGAAATATCTTCAGGCTACCACGTACTGTGCGTGGCGGGGATTCCTCTTGTAGAGCAGATGAGCTTTAGACGACAGTGATGCCAAGCCTTCACCACATGTGCTCAGTGGGTCTGCCAGCAGTCACACATTCTGAGGAGATGGTTATATGGTTTATACATTTTAGGGCAAGTGAAAATATTCCTGATTACACAATGATCTGAGTTAATAAATGCTTCACAGTGGTCAAACCCTTTCTGTCCAATTACAGACACAAAACTTGGGAAAAAGTATTAGAAAAAAAAATCCCCAAACTATGTATCACATATGGTCTTTGATTGATAAATAGATCTAGCGAGGGCTGAGCTGTTGCAGCTGTACCTTGTGATAACTGTACCCATTTGAGGAGAAACTGGCTCAAGATAAAAGTACCTCAATTGCTAAAAAAAATTCCTGCTGAACCCTTGTCTCGAATTGTTAAATAATGATTATGTTAGAAAAATAACCATTTTCAAAATAGAAGCAGGCATAATGACTCTCATTTCACGTCATTATAGTGAAGCTGAGGAAAAGAAACCCAGTAAGAGCTCTGGAGAGGAGAAGAAAAGGCTGAGACCAGGAGCCAAGAGCAAGATGAAAGCAGAGTTCTCTGTGTCCTCTTTACCTGGACGCCGCTCCTCCCACAAAATGTAAGTGTCCTGAGTCACTTCTTCTTTGTCAGAATCTAAAAGGGCTCTTAGCTGCTCTGCAGGTGGAGTTACTTACAGTATACGGTAGAAGTGAGTAGAAGTTAGAAGAGTAGGATATTTGATATAATTAAAAACAAGCAGGTTATATAGACCTCATTGAAGATACACACCGCAGAGTACAACCTCATGAAACAGTAGTGAATACACCTGTGATCAATGCAATAGACGGTTTATCTGTGTTCACGGCTACAACTGTGGTTGCACGTGTAATTTTTGAGGCGAAGGCTAATTATATAAACAAGATTTAAAAAAAATAACCTGTGAACTCAACAGCTTTCTCAGTGTTGTCCTGTACAACATGATGAGTTGCCTGAACAAGTAATAAACCACATTGTGGTACTTAAAGATGCAACAACATCAGTAGGCTACTGAACATAAGCCAAAACACAGCTGCAGCAGATGTTAGGAGGTACAGCAAGAGACATACTACAAATAACAGAATGTGCACTGACGCCACACACAATTCACTATTTACACAACTTTGCATTGAAAAACAGACGAGTACATTTTTGGCACAATAATGTGTAGAAACAGGTGTTTCAGTGATACTCAGGCAGTGAGAACAGTGAAGTCCACCACTGCAGACAGTGTCCAAGGACAAAATCATGGCTCACACTGTAAGATTAAACTTTGCACAACAGAGTTAAGAGAAGCCTGATGAATATTAGTAGCACATTCTTTGGTCACATAAAACCAAAATAACTTCATTTGGATCAGATGGGGCTCAGTGTGTTTGGTGTGGACCTGGCAGCACCACCACAGTGGCTGCACAGTGCCGACTGAGTGACGGAGTTGTGCTGATATCGAGCTGCACGAGCGCGAAAGGTGGAGGAGATGATATTTGTTAACGGCACTATGAATGCAAGTTATTGTCGCTAAATACTGAATGAAAAGACGACTCTCAAGAAACTTGGCAGAAAGAGGAACGACCCCAAACACACTGCAGCAATCACACAAGAGCTTTAAAGAAGAAAACTCAAGTTGAAACTATGAGCTGGCCGAGTCTGTCTCCTGACCTGAATACAACAGAACATCAAAGAAGAAGAATCATCTGTGAAGAACGGCAGAACATCTCCCCACAGATCTGTGATAGACTGGTATTCATGTCCAGGAGGCTCCAATCTGTCAATGAAAATAAAGGCAGACATGCAAAATATAAAAAAAATAATAGAATACAATCTCACTACTGAGGATGGACTTACTGTTGTTGCACTGAAGTTTACTTTACGGTCTGTACTTTCTAGTAGTCTATCAAACCCGTTTGTTTTGAACTATTCATAAGATAAAATAGCTCTTTGACTTACAAATAATACATTTAATATTTATTGATATGTTATGTACTTCACACAGATTTTGGCCCCGATAAGAAGAACTGAACGTTTTAGCAGTACTGAAATCTGTAGTAAAAAAGTGTCACCTGCAAACATTGTATCGAACTCAAACCTACGTAAAAGCATTTTCCTCTTCTAACTCTTGGCAGCTTCAGCTCCTCGGCTGTCTCCATACTTGAATCTGCCAATGTATACAGATGGTTTGTGTAATAAATCCACAAAGTTGATTCTCGCTTTTGTCCACTGATGGTATTCTTTGCTGCTCATCACTTTCTGTACCTGCAATAAAGACTCCGGGGTGCAGTCACTCAGTCACTCTCATCACCTCACACCACCCAGGACACTGCCGACCTGGCAACTTCGGAAAGGTCTCGTTCAATGTTTATCATGCTGCATCGCGGAAAACCCTCCTTTCATATCAGCTGTCTGACTCTGATAATATGCTCCCCTGGAAATGCTATTTGCATGTACATGGGAACTTCCTCTCAGCGGCCCCGTTTGAATCTGTACCAAATTTCATTGCTCCACAGTGTCCAGTTTTCATGATGCCATTATACAAGTGGCCCTGCGACCATCTGCATTTCTTTTTTGGATCAATAGCTTAGCAAGAGTCTGCTGTGTATGGTGATGGCTCCAGTCCACCCATGACATTACTACAATCTTTTTCTCCTGCTGCTGAGATTCTGACGATGATATTATATTCCATCCCTTTGTTTGGCTGTCTATCCTACAGTTATGCACATTATCTGTGGTCTGTTATCTGCTCTTCTGTGTTCAGTAAGACCTCAGCCGGAGCCATGCCAGTGGAACTTTTCAGTGAGAGCTCCACGGAGAGTGAGGAGGAAGAGGAACAGCCAGAGCGCCGTCCAGAGAGTAACACAGACCTGCCTTCAGAGTACTGGCAAATCCAAAAACTGGTCAAGTACCTCAAGGTATGAGAACGTCACCCAGCACACTTCTGTTTCCTTTCTCTGATGGATTCCATCCCACTAGTGATTTGAACAGAGAGTTGTAGTACTGCAAGGCGAAGGCAGGTCACAGCCGACAGGAAACAGTAAAGTCCAGTAAAGTTCCCTGTCATCTGTTCAAGAATGTTGATGCTGATCTGAATCAGCAGTCAAATTTCTAAAACCTCTTCAGAAATGCAGTTCATAGGAAAGAATGTTTAGTCCTGGATGTGCAGTAGCGCTTTGGATTGTTGGTTTCACCAAAGATCATTTTCCTATCACATCATCCCACCTGTCTATTACTTCAGTCATATCGAGGCACACTCAGAGACAATGAGGATGTCAGATGAAATAAAGCGTCGGTTGCTCCCATTTAAAGCAGTGCGTCGTAGGAAGGCTCTTATTGAAGTGGTTGGCTGGGCTCGTGGATTCTTGGTTTCTGACACAGGCCTGTTTGGTTGCACATGCGAGCCAAGGCACAGGGGAAAGAGCTGTCTGACGGCAGCAGCTGTATGCACTGTTTGCCCACACCGCAGAAGCATAAAAATGAAGCGCGCCTGTGATAGGTCTGACAGGGCATATGGTGAATATTAATGTGTCAAAACATGGAAGGAAAAGAAAAGAGGACAGAAAAAAACCAATGACCCAGACTGGCTGGCAATACCTCCGACCACTTGACTTCAGAGATTACCCTGCATCACTCAGTGGTCCTTATTATCTATTTATCTGGACGCTATCATTCAGACAGACTGTATTAAAGCCGACTGCATTTACTTTATTTTGACAGGAATCTGTTTTGTTGCACATTGCAAACCAATCCCCTTTTATTCAACTGTGAAAACACCATAAGTGCTGTTTCAGTTGGAAGAAAGTGAGTTATTTCAGTGTGTAATATTAGTCTTCATTTCAGATTTTTCATACTGTGGGGGATTTCCTGATATTACTGATTTGGCTTCTGAGTCCCATGGCTAAATAAGATCATTCCCAGTGCAACCAAGTAAATGGTTTATAGAAATCACCGCTGTAAAGTTGAACTCTTGGTAGATATTTTTAGCTGATCAAAATAGAAAAATAATGGAAGGAAATTCCCACTCTTAAAAGCAGGCTGTTGCTCCTTTCCAGAAAGGGAAAAATAAGATGTAAATGATATGAAAGGAGCAAATTCAGATTAACTACCCCTCACCGGTTTGTATATTTTCTACTTTTCAGTGGGATTGTGGTTTGAGTTTTAGGATTGTATGTGTGCTCCTGCTTCAACAAGATGCCGCACTGCTGTAACCAACATGTCCCAGCTTTCTATCTGTCTGGAAACCACACTGCACAGTTATTTATGGGGTTTGTCCAGTAGTCATTTTATAATATCATTACCATCAGACGCTAAAACTTGCCATGAGCCAAGTTAAATATCTGTTTTATTTTAGGAGATCTTTTTTCCCCTTTTCCCTCGTACGATAGACAGCCGTTTGTACTCTAGAAAGTTTAACACTTTCATAAAGCGACACATGGATGTTCTGTTTTGTGTTTTAATGATATTTATGGGGGAATATTTGCCACGGGTTCCCGTATGTTTGTTTTCTTACCTGTATGACTGGAGATCTGTGCCGATACAACGGTTACGTGGACTCTCACAAAGTGCAGAATGCAGATCGAGGTCTGTTTCTCGCATGTGTTTATATGCATGTGTATTTATGGAGACGTCTGTAACATACTGACATGGAAAACAAGTTTTAGCATAATTCCCACTCCCTGTTTCAGTCTGTAATGTATCACTGGTACAGGATAAGCAAGCATTTTTTTTTTTTTTTTTTAATCAAACTTTATATTCAAGCATGTATTTATAGGCTGTATGCTGCAGATATAACTATATTTATTGCATAGGGCTTTGATGAATTATGGAATCAAGATAAGCAAAGAGAACAACTTTTGTGAAGAGACTAAAGGCTTGTTTTTCTAGCCAGGACTAAACAACATTAAACAGGTTCACATGGTACATTTAGCAACTAAGCCAGAAAAATATGATTTGAAGATTTTGTCCATGTTTAAATAAAGACAAAATTCACCAGCTGCTATCAGTTAGTTTGGCCCGTGGCTTTCTAAACACAAAACAATTTTCATATTCTTAAATGTATAAATATTTTGTCTGATATATAATATGTTACTAGTTAACTGATAAACATTTCAGTATTCTGCTTTTTAAACATTTTCATAATCAACCTTTTTATTTTTTACAAAGCAAATTAACTTTTATCATTTTTTTGAACAACAAAAGAAAAACTCACCTGACTTTCGGACCTTTAAAAAGGTCCACTCTTAGTGCAACTTGTCTTTATAGCCTTACTGAAGTCTACATAAATATTGTAGATTAACATGCTGATCTGGGTTGTTGACACATATGGGATTGTGTTCTGTCCTCATTAAAGTTGCTCCCCCTCTGCTGGCCAGTCACAGTACTACTGCCCTGCTCTCCTCTCATGAGAGCCATTCCACTAATTGCTGCACTAAAACTAATCCCGTCTCCAGCGTAAAAGAACCCGCACCAGCTCATTTTCTCAGCAGAAGTGAATTTGGGGCTAATTATGTTGTACTGTAAGTAGTTAAGCATTTTTAATAACTACAGCACTCAGTTAAACCATTTCATTTTGAGTGCTTGTAATGCGTTTACAGCATGTCTAATCTGGAGAATTTTCTTACAAGAAGAATTGCATCATTTCATTCTCATGAGTTAAGCAACTTTTCACCTCAAAGACCTGACTAGACGTTTGCTCAGCGTGCAGTGCAGCCATTTTATGACAGCGAGGCCTATTAAGTGATCAAGTTTTTATGTTATAGTAGATCCTATGTCAAATACGAAGGAAGAAACAACCAGTAATTATTCATTCTGTCCCTTCTGTACCCAGTAGAAAACGGGTTTGTTCTTGTCATTAGTAGCCTTCCCTCTGAGTCTGCTATAGACTGCAGTATGAAAACTCATGCATCCTCTTTGGCTTGACCTCTGTCAAGACCCGGCACTTCTCTCTCCCAGTAAACTCTGTGAAGCGCTGTGAGTGGCCCGAGTCCACCTGTCACCGGTCCAGCATCGCAAATGTACTCAAATGTATCTGAGCACCGTTCTTATTATGCATGTTCACTCCTGCTGGCATGATATCCAAGTAGCACACACACACACACACACACACACACACACACACACACACACACACCCTAAATGGCATTAAGAAAAGGGCCTGAGGTCAACAGGGTATCATTGACAGCCCTGTTAACCCCGTCCCTGCTCCTACATGCTTAGTGCTGTGATTTATAGGCCTGGAGAGGCTCAGGCAGGGCAGTCCGTGTCTGCAGAACCCAGTCTGCTGCTCCACAGCAACCAGACTACAAACAATAAGACCTACATTCAGTAGAGTGGAAGATTCAGCTATTCAGTAGCTCAGGCCGAGACACCTGCAGTAAAGGAAGAGACAAAATGTGTAAAGCATCTTTATGTGGCTGATATCAAATTCATGAAAGTAGTTCATGAATGGACTTTGATCCTTTATATAGTTTGATCCTCTAAAAAGCTGTTTTTGAAGATGCAGTTTCATCAGACCAGGAGATAAAGTATTTATACAACTGTCCTTCATCATCGCTAGATGAGCTGCTGTTAAACTGCTTATTACATTACATTTCATTTAGCTGACGCTTTTATCCAAAGCGACTTACAATAAGTGCATTTCAACCATGAGGGTACAAAACCCAGAACAACAAGAATCAAGAAAATACAATTTCTTCAAGAAAGCCAAACTACAAAGTGCTATCAGTAAGTGACATTTTAAGTGCTACTAAAGTTCTATTGTTCAAGATAAAGTCTGAAGAGGTGTGTTTTTAGTTTGCGGCGGAAGATGTACAGAGTTTCCGCTGTCCTGATGTCAGTGGGGAACTCATTCCATCATTTAGGAGCCAGGACAGCAAACAGTCGTGATTTTGTAGAGTGTTTAGCTCGAAGTGAGGGAGCAACAAGCCGATGCAGAGAGGAGGGAGCGGGCTGGGATGTAAGGTTGGACCATGTCCTGGATGTACACTGGACCCGATCTGTTCACAGCACGGTACGCAAGTACCAATGTTTTGAAACGGATGAGAGCAGCTACTGGTAACCAATGAAGGGAGCGGAGGAGGAGGAAGAGGAGGAGGAGGAGGAGGAAGAGGAGGAGGAGGAGGAGTGAATTTAGGAGGTTAAAGACCAGTCGAGCTGCGGCATTCTGGATGAGCTGGAGAGGTCGGAAGGCACTAACAGGTAGACCTGCCAGGAGGGAGTTACAGTAGTCTAGACGTGAGATGACCAGAACCTGGACCAGAGCCTGGACCAAAACCTGGACTGGAACCTGTGCAGCCTTCTGAGTGAGAAGAGGACGTATTCTCCTGATGTTGCGCAGCATGTATCTACAGGAACATGTTGTTGCAGTGATGTTGGCAGTAAGAGAGAGTTGACTGTTGAGTGTCACGCCGAGGTTCCTAGCAGTCAGGGTCGGGGATAACACAGAGTTGTCCAAGGTAGTAGTCAGGTCGAGGGTGGGACAGTCTTTCCCTGGAAGGAAGAGCAGTTCGGTCTTGTCGAGGTTGATTTTCAGGTGGTGTGAGGACATCCACTGAGAGACGTCAGTCAGACAGGCAGAGATTCGTACTGCTACCTGTGTTTCAGATCGGGGAAAAGAGAGGATCAGTTGGGTGTCATCAGCATAGCTGTGGTAGGAAAAGCCATGCGAGGGAATGACAGAGCCGAGAGAGTTGGTGTACAGAGAGAAGAGGAGGGGACCCAGGACGGAGCCTTGAGGGACACCAGTAGTGAGAGGACAAGGTTCAGACACAGATCCTCTCCAAGTTACCCGGTAGGTACGGTCGTTGAGGTAGGATGAGAACAGGGAGAGAGCAGAGCCTGAGACACCGAGGTCCTGAAGGAGGAAAGAAGGATCTGGTGGTTCACTGTGTCAAATGCAGCAGAAAGGTCAAGAAGGATCAGGACAGAGGACAGAGAGGCTGCTCTAGCAGTGTGAAGCTGCTCAGAGACAGAAGGAGGACCGTCTCTGTTGAGTGGTCTGTTGAAACCAGACTGGTGGTCAAGAAGGTTATTATGGTGGAGATAGGAGGAGAGTTGATTAAAGATAGCTCATTCGAGAGTTTTGAAAAGAAAGGGAAGAGAGACGGGTCTGTAGTTGTTTACTTCAGACGGGTTGAGGGGGGGGTTTCTTATTAATTATCATTAATGAGCATTATCTTCCTAAATAGGTTTGTGCAAATGCCAGAGTGGTAGTCTATAAATTCTCTTCATGTGGAGAAGACTCCAGCTGCACATGTATGTTGAGATGTAGCGATGTGTTCGTCGTACCCTGTAATTTCACTTCATTCACCGAGCCGTAAGACGTTTTACAAATCTTGATGACATTTGCGGTTCAAACACGAGATGGCTGAGAGGAGGTCAGCGTGGTGCCGCGAACAGCACAGCACTGTATGGGGTTTTCTTTAGGTCGTCTCTGTGCTCCAGCTTCCTCTCGCAGTCCGAAGACGTGCGTGTGCTCGGAGAAGTGATGACTCTAAATTGGCCGTGGATGTGAATGTGAGTATAGGTGGCTGTCCGTCCGTCTGTCTGTGTCTGTCCCTATGATGGACGGGCGATCTGTCCAGCGTCTACCCTACCTTCAGCCAAAGTCATTTAGGATTGGCTCCAGTGTCCTGTGACCCTGGTCAGTATTTGGTGGGTACAGGTCATGAATGGACGATGGATAGATTGCTGAGAAATGTGCTGCAAATATTTAAGACCCCTGGATGAGACATTTTGTTGAATTTTGTGAGTCCTCCACTTTTCCTCCAGACCCACCAAGAGGTCCAGTTTTTACATTTTCATTGTAATAGCTTGATGGACATTCATGCTCTCCACAGGCTGTATTGTACCGACGTTTACTAGCGCCACCATGAGGTTGATATTATTGACAAATATCGAATGGATTCCTACCAAGTTTTCAGCAATAATTGTTTCATGTGTATTTCTGAGCATTGCTGTGTTGTATTTCTGTAGTTATATTTATTGTATAGATAAACACACTTGGACAGTAAAGATTCATTTTACAAACAGAATAAATCCTTCTGTCTTTTGACGACTTCTGAATTTGGTGATCCCCTAAGTTTTCATCTTTCAAAATTTCATTTTGCCCTTTTAAATTTTGACCAACTGTTACCCTGCTAACATGCTAAACTAAAGTGGTCACCCGAACAGCACTTTTGTTATTACAAACTGATGACTGAAGGCCAGCAGAGCAAATATAATATATTTCCCTCCAAGACAGATATTAAACTACTTGAACTTCTTTGAATTTCTTGTTCTGGGGTCGAATCGTGGTTGAATTCGTTCCTCTTTGAGCATCTGCCGCTATCATGCTCAGAGAGAGTCAAAGATCTTTCTCCATAAAAGATTGTCAGATGTTGTCAATGTTTTAAAGAATGTCGACAATACTTCAAGAGCAAAGCTAACAAAAATGAAAAGCATATGATCTGTTTTCTCTTCTCCCAGCTATCACTCCTAAACATTGCTTTTTTTGGGGGTTGTTTTTACAAGGTACGAAGCGCGCCCGCCGAATCCTTTGAAGAGTGAGAATGGAGGAGACAAAGGAAGCAGTAGATCCACTGCTGTTAATGGGCAAATGGTTCACATTTAGGCTAGCGTCATGATATGGAGAACACATGTGTCTGTTATCCTGCTGTGTCAGAGCACTGCTTTGTGAGGCAGATATGATCAAACACCACTTGAGACTGTAGTGTAGGCCTACGCTGATGAGCCGGCCCCTCCAACAGCTGCATGAAACACATTATTGGCGCAGCCTTCTATATAGTGATGGGCTATTTTCTACTTATATGGCTAGTTGTTAGCAGGACATGATACATTCTCATGTTTGGTTGAAATAATCTATTGAGCATGGTCCTGAAGTCTCAAACTGTTTGTGAAGTGTGCAACTAATAACCGCTTATAAAGCCTGGAACGGTAGAGACGGCCTTGAATCCACTAAATGAGAATTCTATCTCTGGCACATTTTAACCACTGCAGAAAAGGAATAGTATTTGATTGTTCACTTGCCAGAAGATTTTCTACTGGACGTTTCAGTGTCACATATCAAAGCCATGTCGCAGCTCTAGCATTACAAGCAGCTAACTGTTGCATTTTTGTGCCGGGAACTTCTGTTTTACCCGACTACTGATTTCCCCGATCATGATCAAAACCATCGCATGTCAACAACGTTTGCTCTGCGACTGCATATGATAGAGACTAAATATGGTCACATAAACACACCATAGCTGCCTGACTAAAGGGTTCTTTAACCATCTCAAAACACCAACCATGAGGCTTGTATTTTGAGTGCCATAATGCTGTCAACATCCAACCAGAGCTAGGACATTATGTGGATTTATGCACATAATCCACATCATGCCCAAGCTGAAAAAAACACAAGTATTTGGATCATAACTTGAGGCGAAAAACAGTAAAATGCAATCAGGTCCTGCAACTGCAAGACAGGATCAGACCACACAAGGCCAATTTTAAATCTCTGCATTGTTTCTTTCTTTCTTTTTTAGCAAGCGCATCGTAGTTAAGTGGTAATAAAACCTAATCAGTTCAATTTCCTGCCCCACATGTGTAGAGGGTCATGAGTTTAAATCAAATAACAGATTTTCCTCCCTCAAACCACTTGTTGACTGAGTAGTGTTGTAGTTACTAAGTTGTTAATCGCTGCGCCGCAGGTCTAAAACAACATATGTGTATATAGCAACTGTCAAAACATATTCTGCTTTTGAAAATGCTAACTCATCATTAGAATCAGGGTCTCACTGCTAATACTGCTTTATTTTGACTTAAGGGCAGCGTCTAATGGATTCTGGTCTTAACGCTGTAGTCAGAGCACAGTGCTCTGTTAGTCAATAATTTCTCTCCATCAGTGTTTACCACCACAAAGCTAAACACATACAAGGCTGTGGTGTAAACAAAACAACTGAGTGGTATTAGGGGGGGAAACAACACATGGAGAAGTAATGCAGAGAAGCCGAGGGCAGTTTGCATCCTCCTCCCTTTTCCAAATGTCTGCTTCATGTTCAATTTTCTCTTCCTCTCTTTCTTTTTGTCTCCCATTTTCATTCGTTCATGTTTGGCGTTATTATTTCAGGGAGGCGACCAGACAGCCACTGTGCTCACTCTCTGCGCCATGATGGACTTTAATTTGATGCAGGAGACATGCCAACTGGCCATCCGGGATGTAGGTGGCCTTGAAGTCCTCATTAACTTGCTGGATACAGATGAAGTCAAATGCAAAGTGAGTAGCTGTGCCAAAGCTGGACCTGGATGGCCTGCAGGCATGAGCAGAGCTGGCCGTGTGTGCCAGCCTGTGTTTTAGTTACAGAAACACGAGTTCTGGGTAGAGAGCGTGCCTTTAAAGACACAGGGTAGCAATTATTCTCCAGTGTGCCTAATGACATGTGTGGCTGCTTTCTAACCTGGTTTAACTACGAATTTTAGTCCTGTCTACTTTAAGTGGAAATGTGTCTGAATCTTTGGCTCCTAGATATCATCGTATGTATGGATGGCCTCATGTTGGCACAGACGCAACAGTTCCTTTGTCATAAAGCAAACCGTTACTTTTAAACTCATCATACTTAATGTTAACATTTGCAATCTGTGTTTATGTGATCAGATTGGATCTCTTAAAATCCTGAGAAAGATCAGCCACAACATGCAAATCCGTCGGACCATAGTTGACATGGGAGGGCTGCAGAGCATCGTGAAGATTCTGGACTCACCAGTCAAGGACCTCCAGGCCTTAGCAGCCGAGACCATCGCTAACGTGGCCAGGTTCCGCAGAGCAAGAAGAACTGTCAGGCAGTATGGTGGCATCAAGAAACTGGTGAGTATAAGCATAGAAAAATAAATGTGAATTCAGGTCAGTGCAACACCGCTCAAGCTCTGTCGTGCTAAAGTGAAGCGCAGCAGGAGAGAAAACTACAGACCAGAACCTGATCTTTCCGTATTGGCATTAATGAAAAAGTGTTATGTCTCACAGTGGTAGATTTTCCACTAAAACTGTTGCCTGTTGATGTCTGTGTCAGCTAGTTTGTGATTTAGTGCAACATTTTTTTGGGCTGAACCACAGACACCTTGGAAACTTGGAAAAACAGGATGGTGTCGTGTTCCGCTGTGATCCATGTGAGAACGATCACTGTTTGCTTTTTCTTCATAGTGTACAACATTTACAAGTTTTGTTGTTTTGAATCACAGCAAATCATTTAACTTTTCATGCCCTTTTTACACTGCGCAGCAGATGTCCGATAGCGGTCCATCCATTTTATGGAAAGCTCCAGAGTGGGTGCCGGGTGAAACAGATAGAATGTCTCTACATCCTCTGACCTGCATTCATGTTTGTTGACAGAGGGACCTGTGATTAAAGCCTACATGCCTTGTATATTTTCCTCAGCCCCAAATCGGATGTTCTCATGTGCAAGTCACTCACGGAGGCAGATTAATTTCACGCTACGCTACGAGACCACCTTTGAACTGTGCAGTGTGTAATAGCTTTGCCTGCTCTGTCTCACTGGCCAGCAGCTATGGGTTAGAACACTGAATGATGGCCATAAACCGTCACACTGGGCTTTTCAGGCCTAACATCAACATATACGCTGACAGTTTCCACTCCCAGCATCTTTGGCGTTTTCATCCTCGCAGACCCAGCGGTAATAGAATTTTAATTACGCCCTTAATCACGGCCAACAATTTGCTATTCCCATCTGGAACCATCCATTATCACTCCAGTCCTGCAAACTGGATTCCAGGCAAACTTTAGAGAGTTTTTGAATTTATGTCAGCTTCTCTGAGGCGGTGGAAGTGCGTGCATGGAAGTCTTCTGCCTAAATACACGCCGTCACATTTTTATGTTTGTGTTTATCCACATGTAAGTCTGGGAACCTTGTTTCTCTGATCAGGTTGGGCTGCTGGACTGCGTCCCTCATTTTGCCAACCTGACTGCAAACCAGCAGAAGGATGTGGAGGTGGCCTGCTGTGGGGCTTTAGCGCTGTGGAGCTGCAGCAGAAGTACCAAGAACAAGGAGGCCATTCGTCGGGCCGGGGGGATCCCTCTGCTGGGACGCCTGCTCAAGTCTCCACATGAGAACATGCTTATCCCTGTGGTGGGCACCCTGCAGGAATGCGCCTCAGAGGTGAGGACGTCCAAGTTGTCAAGCCGCGGTCTGTGCAATAAGACCTGCAGGTCTGATTCAGTAAGACAGTTCTAAAGTACAGCTCGTAAAAATATGGTATAAATGTATACTGTAAATAATATAGAATACTTTTATTTTTATTTTATTTATGTCCCCCTCCACTCAAGAATGTGTTTTTCTTCTTGTTGCTACACTTGAGTGTTCAAGCTTCCCTGTGCAGAATGATGTACGTGCAGAGCTCACTGAAGATCTCATTTTAAGGGGCGGGTCAATGAGCATGATTTGTAATATCATAAATAATTTGGAAACCAATCCTGGTCTACTTACTACTTACACAAGTATGATGTGGAAACTTGAAATCTCCAGTGCACATACACTGAGAATGGACTTTACAGTGAAGTAACAGACATGTTGTGCTCACTGGTTAAACTTTGGAAAATGAAATGTATTTACTTATTTGTAGATTCTGGAGTTCATAATGAGTGAGTGAGCGAGTGATGTCATTTTAAGGAATCATATCAGACATAAATTATGAGTCCAAGTATATACATGTTAGAACATATCTGGAAGGGATCTTTAAAGATTTTCCAACATTTTTTTTTTGTCAACTATTCCAGTGAAAGACCAAAACCAACAATGAACTGATCCTACCAAAGCTTGATACATCTGATTCCTCTGAGCCACAGAGCTGCTTTCTGTCCAAAAAGTATGAAAAACACTTAAATGAGCAACACCGTTGTGTTTAGTTCAGTGCTCTGTACCCTTTTTTTTTTTTTTTTAAATAAGATATACTGTACATGCATACTTGACAGACATTTTTAAATCATTTTTAGGTTTTTTTTGTTTGTAGACTTTGTGAGATGTGTTAAGCGATGATGATTCACTGTTGGATATGGTCTTTTCATGCAACTTCATAGATCCTCTCCAGACATATGTGGAGATTTATACAAATAATCTGCTTTGAATACTTGTTTGGGTCTGATTGTGATTTTTCCACAAATTAATTTATCTAATTAAAGATTCTTAAAATTAGATCAACTTTTCTCTACTACTGTGACTTTGCAAATCGTTCACGTCAAAACTTTAACTGCTGAACACAAGATAGTCCTACGTCTTTAAAAAGTGTTCTCAGTGTGCGCTGGAGGTTTCAGGTTTCCACATTACACCCAGTTAAGTTGCATTTTGGACCACGATTGGCCTCCAATCTTTTTGTGATATCGTCATCGTGCTTGTAGGGACTTGCATTTTAGGTAAGCACATAAACCTTCCAAGATTTAGCAGATGGAAGAGAAAGCAGCCTTCTACTGCTCAATGCTGCGCATACAGCACTCTGCGTGGTGGAGGGTAAACATCCGGCTGGTGCAACGATGAGTGACACATTTTCAAGTGGAAGGAGACTTAACTGTAAGTGGATGATGATAATTAGAATAAAAGAAAACATTTGCAGCGAGATGTTCGGGTTATATGTTTATATGTTATATTTAACATATAAACATGATAACTGTGTCAGAAAACGTTATCACCCGTACATGTAATGTAATGAAAGATGAATTTGTGATTATGGGGTCTGTTGATTTTTGTGCCGTTACAGGAAAGCTACAGGATCGCTATTCAGTCTGAAGGCATGATCAGGGATTTGGTGGAAAACCTAAGCCGTGACAAAGATGAGCTACAGATGCACTGCGCCAGCGCAATCTTTAAGGTAACAATCCCCCTGCCTGTGTATCACAAAGAAGAGAATGAATAAATACGGACCAAAACGGTTCTGAGATTTCTCTTCTTCGTCTCAATTGGACCCAGACTGAAGCGAAATTAACGTAGATCTCGACCCTCTCTTTGGCTTTACAGTGTGCAGAGGACAGACAAACCCGTGACCTGGTGCGAGAGTACAAAGGTCTGCAGCCGCTGGTTTCACTGCTCAATAAAGCGGACAACAAGCAGCTCCTCGCCGCTGCCACCGGGGCCATTTGGAAGTGTTCCATCAGCATGGAGAATGTGGCCAAGTATGCACGGAGTCAGACTGTCACCTTATTACTACTCATCAGCACGCATCGACTCATATACACACGTTAAAACACAACATATGAGGGGTACTCGACACATCGGAGTGAGATTGTCTTGTGAGATGTCTGACTGTATGTTTGTAATCAGCAGTAACAGATTAATATGACTTTGACAAATCACTGGTATGAGTGCCCATATGAACAGCAATCTAATGGGCCTCACTGTAAAATGAGGTTAATGGCAATTGGGCATTTCATCCATAACTTTTGGAGCGTATGCTTTCTAAGCTGATGTGGTTAACAGCAGTATGTGAGTACAATAATAGCAGCGATGACTACAGAACGCATGAGGTTCAGTCAACTAGCGTGCCTTCGCGTCGTCATGCCCTCATCACATATGTTACTTTTACAGGGGGTTCTCACTCATTCATGACAAGTTGTGTCACTTTTTCCACTCTCATGATGTTGTCATATCTCCATCGTGTCTGGTTCAAGTGATCACTTGTGTAAAATGTAAAGTTTTTCTACGGATTCTATCAGCTCAGATCTTTTATGTGAATGTTTGCCTTTAGGATCCAGTCTTTTCCACCGTTAACGAAGGATCAACTAAACGCGCTGATTTTATAGACTTCAGTGACGTGTTAATCGAAGCCTGTTAGTGTTGAACCAAACGTGCGCATGCTGAAAGAATCAGCCTTTAGATTGAGATTTTCTAATGACAGAAGATGCAGGCTGAGGGCCCTTCAATCATTTGTCATGTAAGGCAGGGGTTTATTTAAATGTCATTTCGCCCAGTTCCTTCAGTAGTGACATTTCTGGAAGGGTTTTGACTTGTACTTTTAGTGTCAGATGATTTTTAAGTCAGTAATTTTCCCTCTAAAATAAATAATGCCCAAAGACTTTGCCCTGGCAGCCCAACACATTTCCACTAGCGCTCCCTTGAAAGAATGATTTAGCTGTATTTATTTTCTTATTCAGTGTGAGGCTTGGAATGTAATATGTAACCCACATGCAGTGATTTAATACCTCAGTAGCAAATTCATCAATTCAAAACCTATTCTCTTCAGTGGTGCCCTGAAACTGATAAGCTGTTGTCTTTAAATACCTTTTACGATAAAGAGTATGAAGTTTAAGTGTTTTGCTGAGGTGAGGTGTGTAAAATGCTTTTCTTCCTCCTCAGGAATGATGTGTAGTTCAAATTGCAGTGGAATTCTAAAAATACCAAGAAAAAGGCTCAGGAGCACTCGCGAGGCTCTTTCTTCACGTCATATATCATAACTGACAGAATGATATCCTACATTTAAAGTCTATGTTAAGTCCTCCCAACTGGAACTGAGTGTCGGCTGCCACATCGAATTAAGTGAAGATTCCTTTACAAAAGCAGACGGATGACAGTAACATTCTTTTAAAGTAAGACGGGCAGATCGGTATCTATTTAACACACGTCATGAAAGAAGAAAAGCATTTGGGGCATTTTTATTTAACTGTAGTAGCACGGCTATTATTCTGTAGGCAGAAATTCTGTTTTTCGTGGTACAAAATGAAGCTTTTGAATGGACGTTTTAATCATTTTTTAGCGGAAAAAAACCCTAAAAAAAAACAACAGAACTGGCAAAATATTGGGTTCCTTCTGACTGCAGCTTGGCGTGATGATAAAACAACTTAACTGCACCGGCCATGAGTAATGTGGCAGCTTAATACACATGCTGCCAGTACAGGCTCTCTGCCATACTTAATGACTTGTCACACTGTTGCTATGTAAAATAGTTATACTACTACTGATAATAACAATAATAGAAATGATTATAATGATGCCATTAATCACATGTAAAGCACATTTAGTGACACTTCATTTGCAAACACTAAAAAACACTTTGGTTGCCCTCACTCTAAATTTAACATGTCACAAAGGTATCTTAGTGAGAGCATCGACAGACCATAATATGAACAGAGTTTTTGTTTCATGGTTTCTTTCCTGTGTGTGTTGTGTTACATTTTGTTTTTTAGACTTTGAGTGCAGTTGGGTGTGAATGAAGGTAGAATTGGCCACCTCCTCAGGAGGAAACCAGCATGATGCACGGCAAATGTTTTTAATGCCCACTTGAATGTGTAAGTGGATCTGTTTTTTTTTTATACACTCCCAGGCTTATTTGAATCACTTAAAATGTCTAGGTCAGGCAAAAGCTTGGAATAAAGTGACTGAGCCATTACTGTCAAAAAGGAAATGCTGCTAATGGTAACAGGGTTTTAAGGGCATGCGCTCATTTCAGAATCAATCATAGGCAGAGTGCTGCACTGAAATTGGAATATATTTTGCTACAGCAATAATGGCAGGCAGAGTGTGTATTTTTTTCCTCATTTCTGTCATTAAGTTCATGGTCAAATGAAACAGACCTAGTGGCCCATTGCAAACAACATGATTTTTTCTTTTATGTGACTGATGATTTGCATGGTCTGGACAGTATAGAGGTTGGGAGGACCTCCACTCAAGACAAGTAGCAGCACGTGTTAGCCATTTTCCTGATTAATGATGCATTAAAATCAGAGACGATTGATGCTCCGAAATATAATTACATTAATAAAATATGAGTGTTTGTTTAAAGACTACTTTGTCACAAGGTTGTGTGACTTCCACTATACCTGGGCCAAGATTATACAATATGTATGAGAAAAAACCTGCTTGGAAACACTGGAACACTATTTGGTGCAGATTTATGGATGCATCCACATGTGGCTCCTTCAGCCTGTATACCGAGGTGTTATGGATACACAAAAATGCTGTAAAAAGCCTTAACAAAAGAGTGAGGGAATAACTTTGCAATGGAAAGTCGCGGCTGCCAAGTCTCGGACTGTATTTGCCAGCGCAGTAATGCTCGGGGTCAAGATTGTGGGGTTCGCTTCCAATTACTGACTACCCCTCCATCTTACCTCTGTTCCAGCCCTATGATGAGCAGACCATAATTGCCCCTCTAAATGATACTTCTCCTTACCTCACAAAAGTGCTCTGCTCACCCAAGTTATTCAATGCTCGGCTATTTCCTTTCAAATAAAATAGATCGATCTGTCTGTTAAATTTCCGGCTGAAGGAGCCACTATCTCTCTCTCTCTTCATGGTCATTTCTACGTATGTCAGGGTCCCTGAGATGTCTTATTTTTACTCGGGCCCGCCTAAAAGTCTTAGTTAGTATAAAAGGCAACATTTAGTCTTTCTACACTTCGCTGAATGTGTGACCAGCGCAGATGAATGAGAAAAGGAAAAGGCAGACAATCAATCATAAAACTCTGCTGCACAGAAGCTCCACTGTGGTTCTTGCATCCTCAGACAGGCTTTAATAAGCTTCCAGTTGTGTGGAGCCCAGTGTTTGCAGTAGAAGCTGCTTCAGGCAGCTTTGTGTAATGTTACTCTTGCCATCACGTAATTACTTCATCTGGGATTGGCTTAACAAAAATAGACATGACTTACTGTTCATTTATCAAAAGTTATGTCTGTGATTACAAGATAATTCTACTGCAGTCAACTGCAGATGACACTTCAGTGATGACATAGGAAAACCATTGTTTTTCCTTATGGTGAATTTCACTAAAGTTAACTTTGGCAGCTCCTCTGTTCATTAGCAGTGTTTTCACTTGCAAGAATAGGCTGTCTGTCGGTGGACCCTGACCAAAACCAAATGACCTTGGCCATCTACAATAGCTCACGGACTATGATGCCAGCAACCGTAACCGTGAATAAAACCAGTCGTAGAACTTAACTGTACATCAGAGGTTTGTTGAGGTTTTTTGCAACCGCATTATATCCCTTTTAAATGTTTACTATAGTTTACCACTCTATAGCATTGGCAAACAAGGCAAAATCACAGCAAAAGAGGGAGGAAGAGTTTCCAAGCCGCAGCAAAAGCTTTGGTTATGCAAAGTACGTACGAGGGACAACTGTGAGGAGCCGTGGGAAAACTGTCTGTACAGCTGGGTACCGAAAAGAGATCTGTGCCCATGTGGCTGAGGGCAATGCAACTTCTCCCCGCCACTAATAGCAATTTTATTAGCTACGCTCAGGGTGTGGTATGGGGCATGGCGGTGTTAATCAGTCTGTTCTTTTCTTTTACAGACATTCGAAGGATGAATCATAATGACTTTGATGATTTTTATCAGTGAACATTTTCACTACTTTTGGCACTAAAGTTGGCTCAGACATCCACAGTTCCCAGACGAATTGGTAATTGCTGCCTAACAGTTGTCACCTCCTGGCTTTTCATTCAGCGCCACCATGAGATTTACATTTGTGCCGGGCAACCGGCGTGTTTAAAACCCCATGTACACAGCAAGCCGGATAAACTGCAGCTACAAACAAAAGCGTTGACGAAAGACATTTATTAAGCCTATCGGAGGAAACAAAGCGGGATTTTGATTAGACGAAGAGAAATATCAAATTCTTTTCAGGCATCTCCGGCCAACTCGCTGTGTTGGGGGAGCATCACACAAAATCAAGATTACAAGAAAAATCCAAAGAAACAGCCAGTTGTATGGGGCCCTGGACGCTGGCCTCTTCGCTCTCCTTCTTGCTATTTCAATGGCATAAGTCGCATGTCTCATTTCAAACTCTGTGACAATTAAAAACATGCTCCCACATGTCTAAGTGCAGCCTTTCTAAGAGGCTAGCTTGGCTTGAGGATCGACAGCACACTCTTAACGTTTATTGTTAATTTATGTCAATTGTTATTTAGCTAAAGTTAGCATGCTAACAGGCTAAACTAAGTTGGTAAACCTGAACAGATTACACCTGTTAAATCAGCATGTTAGCGAGGTCATTGTAAAGATCTGCAGACGTTGACATTTAGCTCAAAGCATCACTTTAATCACAGCCCTCCGGAGCCTCCAGCACAGCTGCAGCTGTTTCATGTTCATTGATATAACGAATATAACAAAACAAGCAATTCGTCAACATGATATAAAACTCCTCTTCCTCTTCTCCACCCAAAGGTTTCAGTACTACAAAGCCTTGGAGATGCTGGTTGGTCTGCTCACCGATCAGCCTGAAGAAGTGCTGGTGAACGTAGTCGGAGCTTTGGGAGAATTTGCTCAGATCCCCGCAAACCAGGCCACCATCCGCAGGTGTGGAGGCATCAAGCCGCTAGTTAACCTGCTCACTGGAACAAACCAGGTATGACACATTTTCTCCGGCTGCATTAAGAGTCATCTCATCTTAAAAACCTTCTCCCATATTTATTTTTATGCCTGTGATCTGTAACCAGGCGCTGCTTGTGAATGTAACCAAGGCAGTGGGTGCCTGTGCCACAGATAAGGAAAACATGACGTAAGTCTAAGTCTTCCTATTCATCCAACCGACTAACACGGTCTTTGACATTCACAGTTTACATAACTCAAACAGCCCCATGTGAGGTGTCTCCCAAAATGTGATTAGTGGCTGACTCACTGTCATTACTGAATTGGCTCCATATTGCTGGCTGGGTGTTGATGTCATGTGTTTTTTCTTGGCAATGACACCGATTGCATGATCTGAACACAGTATCATAAAGCTGCCACGGGCTGATGCTAAGTGAAATCTCCTTCTGTTTTAATTTGTAATTATACAGGTAGGTTTGTCTTTCATCCTCAGCTTAATGACAGCTTTTAAAAGCTTTGTTTATTGTACCTGCTGTGTTTAAGATGGTTGTGGTTTAATTCCCAGTGTTTTACTGTAGCCCTGCGGTCACTGTTAGGAGCTAAGCTGGTCAGACGAACATACCTAAAGCCCTGCCCTGTCCAAGACTGCACGGCTGGGAAAACGCAGAGTCGGCGTCCAGAGCAGACTTTATTCTGTGCTCTCCCTCCTCACTGCAGAACATTGTGGAGTTTCCATCTGTGCCTCATTGCTTTTACAAGATTGTTATGGACTACAAGAACTTTCTTAATTAGCACTGGACACAAATACAACTTAATGTGTGAGTTCACATTGTTAGTTAGCTGTTAATGCTATTGTATGAGCCTATTATGTTTGTTTGGAAGCAGAAAGTAAGGGGTTCAATAAAAAATGAAGCATGTCAAAATAAAGCCAGTAAGTGTGGTAAGTCTTGCACAACAAGAGGAGAATATTACGACGGTTCATCATGTTCTCCATGTTTTCTCACGGTATGCGTATTTAGGCCAGACCTTGTAATCTTTCAGCTTTCACGCTTAGCTGTAAACATGCAGTTCTTATTTCAACAGCCGCTCTTTGTATGTTTCGTGGCGATGTCTTATTTCGAGACACGTACGTGTACAGTAGTTTGCTGAGCAATTAGCATAACTCACATCTGACTGTTTCCTGCTCCAACCGGCTTTTCAGATCACCAGTGATAGACGATGTTTGGCTGCCTAACACGTATAATGATGATGTATGTATGATACCACACAGCTAGCTACAACATTCCTGTCAGTTAACATGACTTCACTCCATGAAAAGAAACTTTTCTTCAAATACAACCTTCTGTTGATCAACACAATCATTCCCTCATCATCATTGTGAATCAGGTCGTCCATAACTACCGAAAGACCAAAAAACGAACTCTGATCACTTTCAAGTTTTCTGTGAAACACTCATATGTTTGTTTTCATTCTCAACCAGTAGGCAGCGTGTGGTTGATGACGTAGCACTTCCTCGTATGAATCCCGTGTAGCTACAAGAGTGAACACACGTTGTTTAATGCCTCCAAGGTTTGTGGTCTCCTCCTCTAATCCATCACTGTCAACTGCAACTTCATTGCTAATCTGTTTCATACCTGCTTCATGGGAAGACGGAGCTGTTTTGGCGGATGATATGACGCTTCACTTTTGTTTTTGGTCCGGATTTAAGAGGCCCCGCAGACTGGAATCTGCTGTTATGATCCCTCCAGACTGATTTATGTGCAAACGGAAGACAGATGGCGCAGGGGACGTCCCTGATGAGTGTTCGCTCGTTGCCAGTCACGGAGATACTGTGATTAGGGAGTGTTTAAGTAATTATGACAGCATTCAATGTCGGCCTTGTTGGTGGAAGCACACATGGGGAACACGTTACATGTTATTTATACCAGACAACGGGTGCACTGTGGCGTAATTCTTTGAGTTCTCAGACCTTGACTGCAGTTTTGAAAACAGTCATGTATGCGACATGAAATACAGCTCATGCTTAAGTAAACTTCACTCAGACTCTATGAAATATAGAGCGACCTGTCTCTAGCTCTGTTTGATTTGGAAAGGGGTCCTCTTTTTGGCTCTGGTTTAAAAACAAGCCCCCAACATAAAGTGTAAGTTTGTCTCCGTTTCTATTTATAAGTCCATGTATGAAGCACTATACACAGATGCACGAGTTAAACTCTGGCTCAAGCATCGCTGAGCTTTTCCTCGGAGAATGGTTAGAGTGAGCAGACAGTGGGTGGTTTGAGGCCCTGGAAAGGAGCTGAGCCGGACTGAAGGCAAGTTGTGATGAAAAGCCACCCCTGTAATCGATTGAGGCTTTGATCCTATTTGGCTGTAGTTGCGCCGAGCCTGTGGCAGGCCACGATAACACAGACGGAGCCCTGAGAAACAAACTCGATCGAAAAAACGACACTCCTGTCTTTCAAGCATGAAATTTTGCTTAATGAAAGCTATGAATGAAATCAGAACGTAAAACTTTTCTTTAGGTTTCATTTGCTTGTTCGTTCCTTTCTCTCATTGCCTCCCTTCTCAGCACTTTCTGTCTCTCTTTCTCCTTCCAGAATCATTGACCAGCTCGATGGAGTCCGCCTGGTGTGGTCGCTGCTAAAGAACCCCGGTGCAGACGTTCAGTCTAGCGCTGCGTGGGCCCTCTGTCCATGCATTGAGAATGCAAAGGTACAGTAAAGTTTTTAAAAACTTAAAAAACACGTTAGTCTTCTGCCTCTGTCCTGGTGAAGCACTCCAAAGGCACATAGAGAGCCGGTAAATCAAAGATGTGTGCGCAGTTTGTGTCGTTTGAGAATAAAGGGGTTATCCCACTGACAAAACAGAAGCCTGCTTATATCACCGTGCTTGTCTGCTAAGATCTCCCTCCGACCTGCCGCTGCAGGGAGGTTAGCAAGGGCAGAGCTGTGTCAGAGCAGGCTTACATGAACCTTGGGCTAATATGAAGCAGAGAAGCCGCCTTGGCACACTGGGATTGGTGAATGGGGAAGCAGGCAGGGAGAAAAGACTGAGTAATATCCTGTGGCATGGCTTCTGACTTCCCAGCCGAAAATCTCCCCTCAACATGCTACTAGTTAGGGAGGCACACAATCCACGCACAGAACACAGGGTGCCAGGCAGCTTCTGTGAGCCCAGCTCTCTAATGAAAACACTGCACAAGTGGATCCACCACATGGTCATTAATGCTACGTATACAACTTTAGATTTAACTATGCATAGAATAAAAGTCTTGGTCCATAAACATGACATATTTACACAATATTGCCTACGTGAGGAGGTTCTATAAAGTTTTTTGTTGCTCCAGACGAAGCTGTGGGAAGTCTTATAAATGACCCCAAGTGATGTCAGTTGAGTCGACTGATGACTATTTAATTGAAAATGTAAAAAAAATCTGGTGGAGTCATTTCAGAGGTCTAACAGTTGTCTGGTGAGCTCACTGCTTTGTAACTGTCAGCGGTTGAGCTGCATTGTGGGTAATGTAGGCACCATGAATGCATGGAATAAAGCTGGCCATACATTTGGCCTCGCTGCACTGATGGTTGTTCTTTTTTGTCTGTTGTCAGGCAAAGTTCTAATAGTGTAACATTTATCCTTTAAAGTATGCGTCCCTCTACGCTATTGTTTCAGACCTTGAGGCTGCTATTACACAGCAATGTTGTCAATCAACTCTAATTTCAGTTCCACATCCGCAGGTCTTTGATCCCCTCAGCACTCGTATCATTTCCAACGACAAACGTAATGTTGTTCTATTAGATTATCGCTGTGATTAGAGTAAACAACCTGTCAGCAGAGCAATCTGCTCCTCAAAGTTTAAACAGATATATTGAGCCCAGACAGGTGTCTTGGGGGTGAAGCTCTTTTTTCGCTGGCTGGAATTTCTCTGGCCCAGAAGTATAGCGAAAATGATGCATGGCGACCATATGGAGGGGGGGTTGGGGTGTGTATGTGTGTGTGTGTGTGTGTGTGTGTGTGGGGTGGGGGGGGCTATGGACCCACTATTGAGCACTAACAAAGTTTGACAATGTTTGTCTGGATGTCAGTGTGCCAATTTTGAGGGAAATTCATGAACATGCTTTTTGGGTGATTTTTCTGGGACGGGGCAATGACAAGAGCTAAATAGAGCTTTCTGCCCATCGACTGGAGGAACCTGATACAGCTGCTCTGGTGCAGCCGTTATTTAGATAAAAACCCCATGTGGTTTGAGTTAGCAGTTCCATAGTGGATTTATGAAAGAGCCACGGTATAAATGCATCTGCTGGATGCTCCATACTGTACTGTTGCCCCTCCACAGACACAGACACAGACTGAGGCTTTGCTCTGTGTCCACAGGTCAACAACTTAAACTGATTTAGTACCAGAAAAGTACCTCAAAGACTAAGTAGTGAATCATTCAATTATCTTTCTTCTCCAATCAGGGGAATCGAACCGTCCCGGTCGCACGTAATGAGGTGTATCATTAATTTGCCAGGATGCACAGGCACATTTAGATGCTTGATTTATTTTTCCTTTACATAGTAGCCATGTACGTTATGGAAGCCTGATTGCTCCACAGACGGGGTCGGGGCACGCTTCTGCCATTCCCATCTTGGCTTGCTCCCCTTCAGCTAGAGATCATGCGCAGCAGATAATGTGTTTTCTATTTCATTTCATCCTGAGTAAGAGGAGGGGAGCGAGAGGATAGCGAGAAAGGCCTTTCCGTGTGCAGCCTCATAATGCTGCGGTTTTCAGATCTGGGGGCCCATCCAGGCCATGAAAGAGATTCTGGCTAGTCTATCGCAGCTGGTGGCTTGAGAGAGCTTCCTCTGTCACAGAGATTCCCGGCCAGCCGTCATCAGTATTCCTGAGGAAGAGCTTCCTGTGTGTCGGGGGGTCAGCTCCTGGCCCCGGCACCCCCCTCACTGGCCCGCACTGCACACATGGCTCATCCTCTGGCACGGCATCACAGGGCCCATACACCGCGCCCTGGCCTGATCTCAGCTGTGAGCTCCCTGTCAGAAAGCACCAGTACATCCAGCTCTCCCAAAGTAGCTGTGCAACTAAAACAGTAAATCAGACTGTTTCATGTCAGTGCTGAATTTGATGAAATCCCTTAATTTATAGAAATAAAGGAAAACAGTACTGTGCCTTACATCAACCATTGACATGTAGATTGATGTTGAAATGGACTCAAATTAGGTATACTTTGTGATTTGCATCCACTGATCCATAATTGCATGCTTTTTGGGAAATGTCTGTTCTATTTTCAAAGCACTGAACATTACAGACTCGGCCACCTTAATGTCTTCTTGCAGCGCTGGCGATATGGTGACTTGTGATTTTAATCAGCGGCCTGATGTGCCAAGCCGTACTGAAGCCGGTGTCTCTGCCAGCTCTTCCTCTGTGGTTCGCTCAGTGCTCCGTCCCAGCTCTCCGGTTTGGTAGGCATCGTCCCAGAAGTGGCTGAGAGTCCTGCGGTGCCTGCCGGTACCGTGCACTCAAACCATGAAGCCATGAGTCCAGGCTGTGTCACTTTGGGTTTTAAATGTCGCCTCTAAGCTTTAAATTCTATGTTTCATCTTCATTATGACACAATAGGGTGCGAGTGGAGAGGTTGACAAAGATGTCAAACTTCTTGCTCGCTTCACCATCCAAAACCCATTTGTACTGCAGGACGGGGTGCCGCGCTGCACTATTACATTGCAATGAACGCACTAATATGACTTTGATTGTTGCTATTGATGAAAATACTGTTTTGATTTTATTTATTTTTTCTTTTGTTTTGTCTACAATGCTTAAATGCTCCCAGCCTTCCTTTTGCTCTTTCCTCAGTCATTACACTCTCCCCCTCTTCACCGTCTCCTGTGCTCATTCTCTCAGAGCACCTTGTTAATAACAGACTCTTTGACTATAGCATGCAGGGGAAATGGTACGCTCGCTCGTCGGTGGATTGGAACTGATTGTTAATTTGCTGAAGTCAACAAACAACGAAGTGCTGGCAAGCATCTGCGCCGCCATCGCCAAAATAGCCAAAGACAAGGAGAACCTGGCAGTCCTCACGGATCACGGGGTCGTCCCACTGCTGGCCAACCTGACTAACACAGTAAGAACACCTCACTGCTGGAAACAAACAGCAAGGTTTTACTATTCAGGAACACTGCAGTTATTGTCAATATACAAATAGTGTCTTTACAATGGAGTTTAGTTGGTCTTTGCCTGCTCATTGCTGCATAAATCCAACTAATGAGAAGAACATTGGTGGTTATTGCCCAGGGTCTTTATAAAGCCTGGTGTCTAGGATCCAGTAACCTCCCGCTCTCCTCTCCGCAGACTGATGACAGGCTCCGTCGCCACCTGGCTGAGGCCATCGGCCACTGCTGCATGTGGGGCAGCAACAGGGCGTCCTTTGGTGACGCTGGAGCCGTGGCCCCGCTGGTGTATTACCTGAAGTCCAAAGACAGCACGGTCTACCAGACCACAGCCATGGCCCTGTACCAGCTGTCCAAGGACCCCGACAACTGCATCACCATGCACGAGAAAGGAGTGGTCAAGGTCAGTTCCAGTATTTCTGCGACCTCATTAATGCCTTTTTGTAGATAATTCACAGAGCAGTATATCTTGTAGTTTATTTGGTGCTTTTGAGGCTAAATCTGGTATAATTGCATTGAGGAAAATGTGCTTTGGTCTCCCACCACCCTTGTTTTAGTGATGTGTGAAAAACAGTGAGTAATAAACTTTGAAAAGCTGTGACTATTTTCAGAGCCTTTGACCGATGGAGCAGAAACAAAGTGGGTTTTATTCGTCGGCGGAAACATGACTCCACTTTCTAGCCGACATGGGAATTCAGAAAAGCAAACAGCTCAGTGTGTGCGAAGTGCCATTTCTACGGTAGACCCTAGATGCCATTACAACACAAGTCAAAGGGCTGTAGCCGGGGGTAACTGTTGCTAGGAGCTGTTCCTGGACATCAGGGTAGAATGCAGAAACGATATGGTTCAGGCCAAGGAGTGGGGTCAGAGCTGTTCAAGGCTAAAAGAGAACAATGTTTTTTTTATGGTCAACTTTTTTTTCTTCTCAGTCGGGCTTCATCCGCCAGCCTCCCTCATCGTGGCAGTCGTGTAGCGCTCTTCCAGGAACAAGGAACAAGCATTGTTTTGTCTAAAATTTGAGCCTGTCGGGTTGTTTCCATGCTCAGCTCCACAGCCTGTTTATGTTTGTCTCTGACGGCTCTGTACAGATTTTATGTTAAGATTATAATTAAATTGATGTCTTGTCACAGATGATCATGTACCCACATTTCAGCATTTTGTGAAATCAGCGCTATCTCATTCTCTAATTCAATCATGTTTTGCAAAGAGACTTTCACATGAGAAATCTTTTTGTGGCCATGTGTAAGTTTAAATCCCCCCTCCCCCCCCCCCGCCTTAAGTACTGACTGCGATATAAATTATGAAGTGGTTATGCCATTGCAGCCAGACATTTTTTTTCCCATGTTCATTAAATGGTGTACTTTAGCTTGATCTGCTGTTACGGGGTATGTGGTTCAACACTCGCCATAATTGGTTAGCTGGACTGAACACTGGGTGTTCCAAAAGAGTTATGTCCAATTTGCAAAAGTCATTAAGCTGAATGCTTTTTGTAGTTCGAGCCACGACAAAAGCTGCACAAGCCCAATTTTTTCTGCTCTGTGTGTGTGTGTGTGTGTGTGTGTGTGTGTGTGTGTCTATGTCTATATTAGAAATTCTACTGTGTGAATATGGGTGTGTGTCTGTGTGCAAATTCAAGACATACCACCCTTTGTTTTTATCTGTTTCTGTGTTTGCCCTTATTAATGTACCAGCTAAGAGTCATTGCAACATACTCCATAATATATTTTTGGACTTTTAAAGAGCTTAATTACCGCAGGCCACGTAACTGCACCAGCATTGCATTTGTTCCTAATCTCAGACCGGGAAACACAACACAGGCGGGCTCATTGTTCAGTCTGGCCTCTCGTCTCAGCCGGTCTGACGCTTACCTGCCTGACCCCGGACGAAACGCTGCCGTGTGGGAGCTTGTCAATTCGCTGTGATGCTGCGCTTCAATGATATACAGGCAGCCGGTAGGAAGAATGTGCAAAAACAATATGTCTTAATAGTTCTGAATGGGCTGGAGAGGGTTTATCGAGGATTGATACGGGGCCCCGTGTCTAATTTACGGCCCCGCGTAAAATTCGGGACCCCCTCCTGTATTATTGCAACTGTGTTTCAAAGAGTTTTTCTGTGCCGTGGAGAAGCTCTGAAAACATGTTCACCCACGTGTAGTATACAGTTTCAAACGAGAAAAGGTCTCGCCTATTCCAGCGCTGGTTTAGGAAGTAACGTTCCTCTCTCGCACACTTAATGGTGTATGGCCCAGTCCCTGAAGATTCACGAGGGAAATTAAGCGTAGAAGAGAAAAGTATTTCACACTGGAAAACACATTAGTGACCCGTTCCAGTGTTTTTATTCTGTCTTTACCAAAACATTCAAATTGTGTCCACTCAGTTATTTACTCTGGTTGCTATGAGTATTAAACATCTCAAATAAATCGGTTTAGTTTCATGTTTTGGATAAAAACCTCTTTTCGTCCCTTGGTTTTGTTTTCCTGTGGAATGTGTTGGATCGGATCAGACCTTGTTCAAGATGAGGAATTCAGGTGTTTTCTCTCCGAGGAAATTACACACCAACAAAAAGGGGAGCTTTTAACGTGAGAGATGAATTGGCCTCGCTGTTTGAGTTGACATCCACTCTTGGTATCTCTCAGTTTTATACCGATGTGCTTCATTTTGTGTCAAATGGAGAATCAACATGCTGTTCCGCTGTGCTTTTACATTGCTTCCAAAGGACTGAGGATTGTTTGCTGAAACCATAAATCCTTGTAGACGGCTTCAGCCAGCTATTTGTATTAAAGAGGCTCTTTCATAAGAAAAGCTTTGTAAAGTAAATTGATGAAAATTACAAAATGCGGATGGTAATTACTGGTAATTTTCAACTGAAGGTATTCCAGTACGTCGCTTTTGCCAGGTCCTGCTATGTATTGTCGCCTCTTACTAACCTAAATGAGAAAAACGTTTGCACTTTTGTTGCCATGAGTACACTTCTGTTCCAGCACTGTGTTTGTTTTCATTTTCATTTTCAATTTCAGGAGTGCAAGTGCACAGTGAGGCAGCGGGGGGCCAAGAATTACACAAATGTGTGAGGAAAGGTATAAATCACTGCACAGGTTTACTTCTCCAGTTTCTTCTTGGTTTGTGTGAAACATGACTTCAGGCCGAGGGCGTGGTGAGCAGATGATACGGCCGCTGTGTGCTGTGCCTTCTGTTATGACTACCATGTTTTTCAGATCCAGGGAGTGTGAGGTTTTAGGGCCTTTGACTTAAGCCTCTGTCCCTCCTCCCATATTCTCCAGGTTGAACCGACTTGGAGTGAAAATTTCCCCTGAAAGTCATTGATTTGAAAGCTGCCCTCCCTCCATTTCTTCTTCAGAGACACTGAGAAAGCAGCTCAGCAGTCTCTGGCTCACTGGAGGCTGCAGGGAATGTTGTTTACCTTGACTTCCGCAGCGCCTTCCCCTCGACGCAGCTAAACACTGATGTCTGTTTGTACTGTTTGCCTCCTCGGAGGACTCTAAAACATGGAAATGCTGGGATGGGTTGGGTGAATGAAGGGGGAGGGGAGTATTTCAGCCTCAACTCCTGTGCAGGCTGACATGGTCCAACAGAGCACACTTAACGCTGAGACACCTCCACGGGTGATGGAGTGTGTGCGTACACATGCAAGAATACGTGCAGCCCTCCCAGACTGGGGGGGGGCGGGGGAGGCGGGGGGGAGTGTGGTCCCCAGCTCCCTCGGAGGAGGTCGGGACTCACTGGAGCTCTCTGAAGTGCAAAAAAAAACCCTCCAAAAACTCACGATTCACTTTTCAAACGTGGAGCAAGTGTTCACGTTAGCACAGTCGAGGAATATCTAACAAGCGGCGTCTTATATTCCTGGAGATCCCAGCTGGGAGGGAAAGAGCGAGCTCGGAAAAAAAGGCAGCAAAGAGAGACACGCTTATCTCAGCCGAGCCGCGCGCTTCGGGAGACCTTATTTGGCGACGTCTGAATAACATGCTATGAGGTTGGCAAAAACGCCGCCTCTGGCACATCTCAGGCATCCTCTCTTTTCACAAAAGAGACTTGTTTAGTGAGCTGCATGTTTTCTGGAGCCTGTGGATGCAAGTTTGCTTTTGGAGGTGTTTTGGATGCTAATTAAGAATCATATAAAACCAGAAGGCAAATGTTTCACACTGTATACTCCTTGACAGAAGTTTATGGAGAGGAACTGACAGCTTGGACGGCTGCGTGCCTTTTTCCACAAAATGATGTGATTGTAATCAAGAAGAAGGATATTAGTTTCTCAGGTTTTAATTGGACTTGTACTGTAGGTCCACGGCCGATCCGTGCTCACACACACAAGCTGAACCACCTCATCTTTCATCTGTTTTCCTTTCACTGTTTATCTTTGCACTGAAAATCCGGGGAATGTCTTCTGTCTGCTCCTCTGGCTGTTTGCTAACCACACAAATGTGTGGAGTGGCGTCTTAAGTTTGCATGTAAGGTGGAGAGAGGTCGGGGTCAACCTCAGCTCTGCTCTGACATGCATTATGAACGCAATGATAATCTGGGGAGGGGGGGGAGGGGGGGGGGGACAGACACAAGTCATTCAAGTGGTGATCTGCTGGATGGAGATGAAGTCAAATCTATGCACAAAAATGTTTCATAAAAATGATTATTTAATCTGTGTAAAGGAATTCCATCGTTTCCTGTGTTGATTGGCGGAGTTGGTACAGAACAGGACGAGTGAGCTTTGAGTCGGAGAGAATCAGGAGGGATAGAAAGTGAAAACGGAGATTAGCCAGAAGCTTTTGCGAGTCATTCTGCTGCCTCAAACTAAAGCTCCATCAGTGGCTGCACGTAAGTTTTAATAGGGTTTGGTTCCTGGATCATTTCCTAGATAGTGCCCTGTGTGTGTGTGTGTGTGTGTGTGTGTGTGTGTGTGTGTGTGTGTGTGTGTGTGCGTGTGACGGGATCAACACGGATGTGACATTGTTGCAGTGAAACCGAGGGAACAATCCAGATGGCGTTGAAACGCAGCGCGCTCTTTGTTCCGGAGATCCCGTTGGTTCAGGGGAGAACGAGGCCGTGACTGTACGGAGCCTCCGAGTGCCTCCGACGTCTCCGCAGCGTATTTATCAAGGCTCTGTTATGTTTAGGAGCAGGCAGTCCTTAAGTGCTTAGTTGAGGGATGTAATGTTGCCGTTGGTTCATTATCGATGTAAACAAGACTATCCAGAATAATTGCAAGTGTGGCTTCGGAAACCTCAGTGGCACACCGTCGTGATTTTTACCGCACAGCACACATTGAACAAATTTAGATTCATCCATTGCAGCAAAGTATTTATGCTTACATTTACTTTTATTTTGATTCAGCCCCACAGCCGCCCACAAACATAATGTAGTGATTTTGCTGCAGATAAAACAAGGGGGGAAAAAAAGCTCACCCCAAAAACACATGCCACTCAGCGGTACTCTATATATCCACCGTGTTCCTTTTTGCTCGCGTCTGCATCGTACGCAGCTCTTTGAACATTCGGAGCTCTTTTAAATGTTCACTTTTATATAACCAAAAAAAAGAAACTTCCAAAGCTAGAGATTTCTGGAGAGCTCAAAACCTTGTTCTGCAATAAGATCTAACGAGATCCATTACACAAGCCACTAATAGTCGGATATAATCTGACCTTTGGAGCGGCGGAAAGGCTGTCGAGTGGTGTGGTTCATGCTCAGGTTTTTAATGTCGAGGCTGCCCTGCATGACTTTCATCTGAACAAACTTACAGAAGCATGTGTGCACGCAGCTGTAACCCCTTTGCTGAGGCATGGTTTGGAAGAGGGACACACACACACACACACACACACACACACACACACACACACACACACGCGCGCGCGCACACACACACACACACACACACACACACACACAGGGTCACGTGCCAGTGCAGTTTGAGTGAGTCGCTGCACAGCCTCTGTACAGCGTATCTCTGCAGCCCTCGCTGCGCGTGCAGGACTACTGCTGACACGGCAACATGTGCTGCTAGCCACTTTTTTTTTTTTTTTTTTTTTTTTAGGCGCTGGATGTTGTTCCAAAGGTGGATTAGTCCACTTTTGGAAAACAATGAATCTTATGGAATCTGTTCCCGCTGCCAGCTGTAACCTCTGTCCTGTGTACTCCCACAGCCCCTCATCCACATCATGGACTCCGATGTCGAGGCGCTCCAGGAAGCTGCGGCCGGCTGCGTGCGCTACATTCGACTGCTGGCGCTGGCTAATCTGAAGGCCTCTTTATTTATTGACAATCCGTGATCACGGCAGCACTCGTAGGAATCCATCAGGGACTGAACAATAAAAGTATATAAAGGTGGACCTCATGTTTGACTTGTAAGATAATGAGACCTTCACCATTGTTGTTAATAGCATATTGGATTTCCACTTGACTAAAAATGAATCAACACTGTTTCCCCCAACAGTGCAGCCGTTGTTGTGAATAGAACAATACTTCACAAAACGCCCAAATTACACATTAGCAGTAGAATTAGTTTTAGCCAAAGTATGAGTAAACCCAGCTTTCTGTCCGTTTATTACAGTTAATACTCCCGTCACCGAATGAAGAAACAGGCCACTGTTTCTGGGTTCTGATTCTAAACATGCTTCATGTTGTGCGTTAACTCAACAAGAAAAGGTAACCTTTGTGTAAAAGAAGTGATTTGCTCATGAAGTCACGTCAAATCCCAACTCGCTGAACTGATCGACGTCAAACAGTCGACGCAGTTTTTTTGGAAACAAACACGCAACCCTCCATTTTCTCTGGTCCCATCTGCCTCAACAACAGTTTCTGTACAATCCCTTAACAGCTTAACGGTCTCTTATCAAATATTATCACAGCTTCTGTCACACTAACTTCAGAGTTTCATGTGTTCGTAAAGTGTTTTCACTAGAACGTTGTAGAAGAGTTTGTTTCTTCTATTCGTACCACAACTGTTTCAGATGTGTTGTATCAAATGATCTGAAAGGGTTTTCAAATAAAACAAAAGAGTTTGATCCAGATTCACGAGTGTGTATTTATTTGCCGTCTTGCTTGCTTCCGTTTTAGCCGGGAACTTTTCATCCTGGCGTCCTTGTTTACATCAGTTGCCTCATCAGGAGTTCATACAAACAATCGTGAAAGCCCTCTTCTCGCTCTCTGACCGTCTCCACTTGGAAATGATGACGATAAAAAATAAATGCGACTTCCTCGCATGTGTTCTCGTGCCAAATACCCCATACGTTGTTCAGAGAGAAACGGTTTGGAGCCACCTTCTCTGCAGCAACATTCTTTAAGTGCTCCAAACGAGACCACAATATCCAAACAACATCCACATCTGCTCGCGTTGCTCAACCGCCTCTTATACAGTTTGTATACTCTTCGTGAACATATAGGAAAAACTCAGAAAACACACAACCTCCAATGGGACATTTAGATAAACTCGCTGCTGGTCAGAGAGCACCAATGTAGAGTACATGGAGTCTGTACAAATGCTCTGTATAAATTCCATCCAACAATGTGAACACATAAATTCAAGCTCTGCTATCATAAGTGGAAAAGATGTCCGTAACAATAAAGAACACACCAGTGTTTCGTCTCCACCACAGACAGAATACATTTAAATCATGATTTTCCACAGTTCACTTACAGTAATCTCAGATTTTGTAGAGATATTTATTATAAATAGTAAAATATATTTTATAAACAAGCTCATTATTTTTGTCGGTAAAAACTAAAAGCTGTAGATATTTGCCCAGATGGGATCATCACTGTACCAAAGCACTCGCATGGCATTTAGTCAGCATCAACTATAAAACACTAATAAAGGATTTGGGGAAAAACACAACAAATTGCACTGCTCTTTCCAAAAAGTGGTTATTCTTTGTTTGTTTTTCCTGCTGGTTGTCTTTGTTGAAGCCTTTCCCCTCATTCTAACCGTCTTCTCCTGCACATTCAGTATGAAGACATTGCAGTTCACAGCACTTTATTCTGAAAGATATGTTTCTTCTGCTGAATCCGTTTTTTTTCTTTGTGTGTTTGTTTATGTTAAGCAGTTCCACTGGAAACATAATTCCATTCATAATTGAGGTCTCATTCTACAACAGCAACAGTTGAACATGGATTTTGTACAGATTATACCGTTCATCTGTCATGTGTGATATCCAGCCCCGTCAGCGAGCTCGGGGTGGAAGTTGTCTTTGACATGTGTTCAGTGTTTGTGTTCAGTGGGATTATTGGCAGTCCCTTCATCTCTGTCACTGTATGTAACATCTGCATGCTGCAGCGCTGCTCGTAACGGCACGGAGGAGCTACAGGAACGGGTGAGCTGACTGATCGCTCCACGTAGAGACACTGCAGGTGGATCATTGCATGTTTTGAACAGATTCAGTCATATTGTGTTTAAAATTGATTATTAGTCAGGAAGGTAAAGAAATAGTGTGTAAAGCTTGAAAGTGGCTGCAAAGATTCGTCCTTTTTTAAGGAATCTATGATTATGGAAGTTGATATTTACTAGCTTTATTAAGCCGGTACCTTCAGGCATCTGTTGAATCCATGGGAGCTCGCAAAAGGCGATGAGGCCTGAGATGTAGTGGAATCAAAGTATAAACTCTTACAAAGCACCAATAATTGTTCTCAATTTGACTTGAATAACATTCAATATGTACTTTATTACACTGAAATAATCAATGATCAGAAGAAGTGACACTGATTCTGGATCATTGACTAAAACACATCCTGTATTGTTCGTCTTCTATCTCTATCTTGTGGCGCGCAGCGACCAGAGTAAAGAAGACATCTCGCCATTTCTTGTGTTGGAATGTCAACCAGATACCATCGATTGTTCACCATATTATCGTATGTGTGTAGTTAAGACAATATCAGCACTTCATTTCTTAAATATCACAGTTATCGCCGATACCGGCATTTCATGACACCCCTAACTTCAACAGTGTGCGGTGCAGCTCGTAGCAGCTGATCTGGACTCGTCTGATCCTTTTGTCTTCTGTTCCTGTTTCTTATAAACGGCCCATGTCAGGCTCGACAGTCTGTCAGGAAGACTGTTGCTTTCTGCCGCCGCCGCCCTCTCACATGTTTCTCAGCCCGCCTGTCTCTCTGATCCCGCTGTCCTGGTCCCACTTAGCTTAGATGCTCAGCACTCAACCACAGAGGCTGCCACAAAGTCTCATGGGACTTTCATCATTAATATCAGCCACGTGCAAAAATTGAAAATTAGCAAAACATTGAAAATATGTGGTTGAAAATCTTCATCACTCTTTGAAGTTTAAACACTAGCAGCTGCTTGCAGGGGTCACTGGAAGAGCACGGATGAAGGAGAAGTGGATGAGTGAGCTTATTACCCTGAAGAAGCAACTTCCTCCAAAAAAACAAAATAGGAGCTGAAGGCAGCCACTGTCTCTAAACCACTCAGAGCAAATATATTCACAATGATTAATGGCTCTTTAATTCCACGCGGCAAGCTCTACGGTCTCTGCAACATGAACACCACATATTGTTTACCTCTTGTGTGCTTCCTTTATTCATTCTGACATTATTGAGCTCTTTAATTTCTCTCATTGTGTTGCTCTTTTCCTTTTAGCCCTCTGGTGGACATCAATCTAATGTCTGTACTTTATGTTCTGGGCTCGAGTCAGGAATTGATTAGCTTAGCCGAGCCTGAAGACTGAAAGCAGGGAGAAACAGCTAGCCTGGCTCTTTCCAAAGTTTTTTTTTGTTTTTTTTTCTGTCTTTTTACCATCAAGCTACAGTCCAGATGAGAAAAGATCTGAGTTGTTGAAAATGGGCTTCGCCTTCAACGATCACATTGTGTGTTCAAAGCAATAAGCTCAGTGAGCAGCAGGAATTGCAACTGTCTGCCAGTTTTTTTGAGAGTCCAAATTGTTGGTACATACGTGTATTCACTGTAAACCACCACCGAAATGTAGTCCCACCATTGTTGGAACTATGTTTCATGACTAACGCTCGACTTCCACGTCATCACACGTTGTCACCCCTACGGGTCACTGATTGGTCCGTCCTTCAGAGTGGCTGGGCTAACCTTGAACAGACTATAATCACAGCAAAGACTGAAGTTGTGAACAGTAGGGCGGGCAGAGCCTTCAAACTTCTGACAAAAATCCCACAATGCAATGTGTCGCATTTGATAGATTTGATTGTTGGTCGTTGGAGCGACATGCAGACTGAAAGTACACTTTCAAAGCGAAATTTCACCTTCGCGTGAGCACGGCCGCTCTAGATGAATATTTTGAAGTCTCATGGATTCGAATTTGTGTCCTTTCACGTCACCCAGTGCGAATTCCTGGACATTCGCGTCTTTTCATTGACTTTGTATGTATTGTAGTGGTTCGCTCTGCGTTTGGTCTGAGGTGCAGACACTAATTCAATAAAGGTGTTGCCAAATTATTTTAAACCTGATGTAAACAAGAAAGTAAGAACAAAGTCAGTAGAACGAGGTTCCATCTGATTTCTTAAACACATATAGAGCCGAGTTTCGAAGAAGAATCGTGTTCTTGCTCTGCACGCTGTCTCCCGATCATATCTTCTGGCCTTTTTGAAACACTTGTTATGATGAACCAGAGCTTTACTTTCCTTTGTGAACCTGATGTTGAACCCTGTGGAGCTCAAGGTTGAGGCGGAGAGGAAGTAGTGAGGTGGTTTCAGGGGCTTGGCCCTCAGGCTCATTGGCCATAAAGCCACAGTTGAGTGTATTAGTTGAGCCACAAACCCTTTGAGAAAAAGAAACTGCCACTTTCTTTGGCTTGCTGTCCAACACAGGGACATTATTCAAGGGAAATTAGAGGTTATGCCTCCACGCCTTGGCAGGGGCAGCAATTACGTCCGACTCTGGCCTTTCTGGTCCCCGTTCAAGATCCCATGCCTCTCATCGCTTCATGGGTTAGGGTTGGAAATAGTGGAGGGATATCCCGGATGTTGTTGCTCCCGTTTAGAGGGGAACATGTGGGCCCTGGCATCTGCCACACCCCTGCATCTCAGCTGGTATGTCCCACCATTGGCCTAACCTTCACCCCGTCCGTCCAGTCTGCAGCAGACGTTTCCCACAGGTCAGGGTGATGGGTGCAACCACACTCCCCTGCTTTATTACACATGTGGAAATGTCCTTTCCGCACTCGTGAAATGTGTCTGTCCACATTTTGGGTGGACAGAGTTAAATAAATATATATCTTTTAATTGTTATGGTCCGTTTGAGAGCGTGCTGCGTGTTGTGATACAAACTCAATTGTTTTCAAACGCAACTGCTCTTTTGAAGTTGTTTAAAGAGCCCACATCTCCCGAGGCGTTCTGCAGCAATATTTCATAAAAGAAACTAATGAACAGTAAAAGTTCTTTCCAAATATTAGAAGTGGCTTTCCGTCCGCTCCAGTGTCTAAAGAGCGTTTTTAATATAAAATCACAAACTGTTGCGCAGCAGCAGCAGCAGCAGCAGCAGCAGCAGCGGTTTGCTTGCGATGCTGCCATCAAAAACATGCGTGTACACAACGGCCCCTCAGACCTCTGTCCAAACAGAGGGCCACGCTCTCCGCTAGCCGAGGACCGGGGGGTGAACACAGCTCCTGTTCTCCATCTGTAAATTAGCTTTTATATCTTTACAGCGCGCTCACACCATCAGGTCTGTTGGAGCGAGTCTCGCGTGTCTCGCCCGCCTGCTGTTTGCTCAGCGGCCGGCCTCCCTGCATCCGTTCCCTCGCCTCAGTCGAGCTCTCTCAATTCTTTGCTGCTCGGTGGTGCCGTCCCGTCATCCACTTGCATTTCTCAGCGGGTTCTGAGGACACGGAGCTAATGAATCCTGACAGTCCCTTCCATAAAGTGTAAATAACAAGCTGGCATGACAATAAATAAACAGAGAAATGAGTGGGCAAATACCACAGCGTCTGGGTCAGATTTCAAGGCTGCAAGTGGAATGTCTTCATAAAGGTCTCACAAATATTAATAATACTTTCATTGGTCGTGACAGCTGTGGTTTGACTCTGTGACCATATAAATTAATTGCAAGTATCAGTTGTTTTTTTTGACAGGATGTTTCGGCCAAATGTTTATATCCGCTCTGAAAGGTCCTCCTGAAACATTTGTGTCCCAGTTTTCAGGGAGTAATTGAGTTTTTGGACACAAAAATGATACTTTTTGCAGAAATCATTATCACGCCAAAAATGATTTGATTTGCCAAAGAAATAAATCCTTTCCGTGCTCAGTAAACATATTTAACCACACCAGCACACAATAATCTCCTCTGAAAAAGTGTTGAGGTCATCTGAGAGAAACACTGTGAGCAAATGTCTGAAAGTTTGAGGGCACTCGGGACGGGGCTTTTCAGAGAACATTTGAGTAAACTTGAGTCCAAATTTATTTTTGTGTGCTGATGTGATGTGTGATGTGCAGTTCAGATTTTGTCTGCTCAAATTCAATTACTCTTTGTGTGATAATCATTTCTTTATGTGCTTCCAAAAAAAAATGCTTCATTGCACTTTTAAAAGAGACAAACAAAAGGTTCTGAAACCAAATTACAGGAACAGTAATAGTTATATGATCTCTTATTTAAGCTGCACTCTTTAATGCTTTGTAAAACTGCTGTGATTATAAAACATTGGAAGCCTTAATGAATAAAAAAGACGCAAGTCTGCGATGGTCATTTAATGACATGGCTTTGCACTTTGCTCACGTTGGAGGACGCAGCATACGTCGTGTGATGGTAAATGCTGATTGGTTAAAGGTTTCTCCAATGGTTCCAAAATCCACCTGAGTTTGATGCAACGTCTGAAGACAATCCCAGACTCATCTCTTCCCACAGTGAACGTGGGTTTACCGGCGGCTCAGTGGTGCAGTGGTTGGCACTGATGCCTCACAGTAAAGGTTGTGAGTTCAAACCTCGGCTCTTACTGTGTGGTGTTACCTGTCCAGGGTGTCGCATGTACAGATGAAGGATTGAATTTGAGTATATGAACAACACCACAAGGGATTTTTTTTTTTTTTTTTTTTTTTTTCAATCATTCATTCAACAAAATGATCAATAGATGTAATATTCTTGTGTGGAATTAGTAGCTAGATCCTTGACCTCAGAAGGTAGCAGTGCCCGTTTTAACAGAAATGACTTGATTGTCCACCAGTCTCTGACATCATTTTGTGTTTTGACCACTCTTCCGTGTAAGTTTCCTTCAGTTACAAGATGTTTGAGAGTTTTCTTGCACGCACTGCCTGTTTCTTTGTGCCTCTGCCCTTTAAGGACTGTGAGGCCTGTGCAACTTTGTTCCTCATCAAAAACACAGACTTTTTTTTTCCTCCGCTGAATTTTTGAGGCCGAGCAGACTGGAGGAGACTTCATGCAGCAATCATCCTGAACTGTTACGGCACTTAACATCTAAGCATTTCTAATGAAACAGTTTTTACTCACCAGATCTGTTGTCTGTCTGTCTGTTGTAGTCAGAGAGGAGTAGAAGGGGAGGAGAGGGGGAGGGGGTTTCAGGATATGCCTGTCAGCCGCATTAACAGATCAGAGCTTTTTTTCTCTACCTGACCTTGAAATTGAGGAAATTGTGAAATCGTAGCAAGCACTGCTCTGATTTGATGAAACTTGGACGGCATGACTCTTTCTGCAAAAAAAAAAGTGCACTGATTGGCCTCATAACTGCAACATTTTTAGAAAACAACATGATTTTAGTTATTTTCTTCTGTGATGATCTACAGCCTTCTTTGAAATCTGACATGTGATGATGTTTGGTACTTTTCAGCTTTGTGTTCACAGATTTTTTTGCGTAACCTAAATTCTTCCTGGACTCATCCTTCTTGCCATTCCACTGCACTGGCGAGGAGAGACTAGTGATAGCCAACAGGCAGTTATATTCATTTGCAGACAAAGGGATAATGCCTGAAGATGCTCAAAAATGCCAAGTTCCTCACACAGCAGACAGTGATGAATTGGCGCGCGCTCCCAGCCGCACAGCTGTGGACCATAAGCCCGGCCAGGTTTCCCTCACTGGATCGCGAACCAACCTGAGAGCTCTGTATGGCACCCCACCAAGAATTATATTATCCCAGAGTTTTCATCAGGATCTTTTCATCAAGCTATCACAACTGTGGACCTGAGGGGAATACATGTAACTGAGGGGAATAGCACCAAATCAACAACTCATCAGCAAGGCATTATAGAACATCCTATTTAAATCTGTTACTGATTGCGCACTTTGAGACATGAGCACAGAGAACTAAACTGCAGTAGACGCCGCCGGCTTGAGTTTCCTCACAGAATTAGCAGTAATATTTGTAAAAGTGGTCAACAAGGCAAGTGTTCAAGAGTGCATTTTTCTCGTCTGCTGTGGTGTCGTATCTTTCTGATGTGGCCTTCCCTTCTAGTTGACTTCTGAAGTCCCAACATGTTTGTCCCGCTTTAATTCTGACATTAATAAATGTCCTCTCCCTCCGCGCGATGCATAAATAACCCTCGTTCCAGTCTAGCTCACTGCTGCCTGTCACTTTGCCCAAAAACTCCCAAATACTTCAGAGCTTGGCAAGTGTCTGCTCCCGAAGAAAAAAACACCTGGAGGCGCAAAAGCAAAGATAGCAGCGGCAGAGTTATAGAAGCGATGACACACGAATAACTGAAACATTTCAATGCAGTTTTCACACTGGCAGCATAAACGAGTGAGTCAAATATGCCTGCTTGTTATTCTAACATGAGTGAGTAGATTTGACGAGTTGTTAATTCAACTTGGATCAACAATGCAAGAAAATCAGAGGGTCCAGTTGACAGTGAAAGCGTGTTACTTACAGCTGTATGCATCACCTCGGTGGATGCTGGACGCTGAATCCTGACTCCTCCCTGTGAAGTGCGTATTTAGCAGCCAGGTCTGTATTCTCAGAAAGACGTATTTAGAGCCACAACAGAGGACAGGAGGGTTAAAAGAGTAGTCGATGTTCCATGTTGCAATTACTCCCCACTGTAATTTCAGGGATCAATCCCAGTGGCTTCTAATGGCGCTCGGTTTTGACTCTCGATTGCTCTCAGTCGACGCGTACAGGCTGAACAACTCGCTGCTGATTAGTGTCCCGAATGTTTAAAATCCCTCTGAAAACAGTAATTGGGTCATTTTAAACAACCTGCAAATTTTCTCCTCAGTCACACTTTCCACCAAAAGCTGGCAAACTATTGAACAAATATGTCTGTGGCTTTACAAGTAGTCCGTGTGCCACACTGTGTAATTCCAACTTGGTTTACATGGAGCAATTATGTCCAAGTCTGGAGTGAAAACATCATCTTAAATGAGGCAGGTTTTGGGTGCAGCGGCCGGGGTTTTAAAAAATAATTTGGATTGTAATGGTGTAAAGTGTTGACATTAAGCTAACACTGATTTCAAGTAATGGCCCCCTTTCATAGCCAGATCCCTTAATGCTCACTGAATGATGAAGTACCTCGAGGCAAAACAGGGTGTTCTCGGCAGGATCCATGAAGTGTAATGAAGGTCTGCTTTTTAATTTAAAAAAAGAAAACAGACTCTTGAACATCTTGAAGCTGTACAATGTGGATCTTCATATTGGGCTTTCTACAGTCTCGTTACTGGACTACAGTCATTAAAAAGCAGAAACATTTGATCGTCTCTGTCAGTGGTGTGTTTTCTGTAAAGGGATCAGAGTCCAATTGGAACTTTAAGGAGAAAACAAATGTTATGAGTGCAAGGAAATAAAACTCTCACTATGAATGCCCCTCTGGCAAGCCACACCGAACCCACACACAAATGAACTCCAGTCCGTGTGATATAAAACAATACAAGAGTGAGTGACGTTTGTGTATAAAACACATAGATTAGATGCAAGAACAGAGCTTCTCAAAATTACACTGACATATGACATTTTAATTAAATTGTGTTGGATGGAAGGCAAGGGTAACGTTGAACTAATGTTTCCTTCCCGGTATTGTACGAAAATGAAGCTCCAGATGTTGCGACACGAAGATATCTGATATACCCATGTACTCATATGAATCAGTCTATGGATGTATTGGAATTTGGGCCTTTATTAAAGGGGTAGTGCAGTGATTTAGTGTTACACTAATGCTACGACTGGGAAATAGAAATAGACAGAGACTTCTTGGAGACTTCTTTTCACATTAGACAGTCTGCTCTTGGGCTGAATTCACAGCCCTAAATCAGCTGTCATTTGAAACCTACACCACATCTAGATGGCTGTTCTTACATTGTAATGATTTATTTCAAATAAACTTTTTGAAAATGTCTCATCCATAACCTTGGCTCTCGTGTGATGACACCGCGCACGTCAGTAGCAAAGAGAACAGCAGACCTTCGATGTCAGACAGGGTCCACATGACACAGCATGAAGAGGTTCTGATCATTCAGCCCGGTATCACAGCAAATCACATAATACACCTGTCAGTTCAGCAGAATATACCGTGTTAGTGTCACATTTTGCCTCACCAAGGAGTGAAAAGTACACAACCAGGGTCAAAGAAGGAGGTCGTGTGACGGAGGCCATGTGCCGAAGTCCAATAATCTGAGTAGGAAGGAGGTTGGGGGGGTCAGATGGAACAAACCAAGTACTTTCACCAAGAAGAGCAGGGTTTGAGTCCATAGGGAAATGATGTTGATGTCTTTTGATTAACTTAAGTTACTTACTTACATACTGTACTGATTTTAGCTTGCATAACTTATTTAAACCCAAACCAGGATCTAAACTCAACCACAGTGATGTTGGGGGCTAAACCTGAGAAAAATGTGAAAAATGTGACTGACACGGTATCCTGTAGTGGACTTCCTGGTGTTATACCACGGCTGGCTTGATACTGGCTTGAATGATTGGCACCTAATCTGAAACCCCTGATTCTGGTTTTATGGATTTTAGGTGTAATAAATGGGTTGTGCTTACTTTTTCTATGTGACTGATCAGTTTTTATTGCTTTAAATTATGAAATTGTCTGATTAGGGTCACTCCTGGACGCCTTCCATTGGAGGTTTTCCTGACACGTCCCACTGGTAGGAGACACCGGGTGGACCCAGAACACGCTGGAGAGATTATATATCTCATCTGGTCCAGGAATACCTCAGGATCACCAAGGAGGAGCTGGAAAATGTTGCAAAGGAGACGGACGTCTGAGCGAAATGTCTTGGCTACACTGGAAATGAATGGATAACAAAATGTCTATTTTATGTGCTATTTTTTTTAAAGGAATTTCACTTTTATATTTAGGCTCTGGTTCAAACAGGATCAGGTGTTTTTCCGTTTTCAAATATATCAAGAAAGCCAATAATTTCCATGCGATGAATTTACTTTATAATATGATATTACTACTGGTGTCACCAACCCTTTGGTCCAGAGTATTGGTCACACTCCAGAGACACAGGCTGAGATGACCCTGATGACATCACTATGACATCATCAGGGTTACTGTCTCACGCTTTAATGAGCTGTTTGAGCCACAGACGACTGGAATTGGTGGGGTTGCTCGTTAAATCTGAAATCAGACTGTAAAATGATTCTCTGTACTGTGTAGTGGTTCAAGTGTCACATCAAAGTCTTTTTTTTTTCACCATTACAAGACAACGTGGCAAAGAGATTGTATCATGCATGAAAATGTCCAAACATATTGAATATCTGCAAAGCTTCTCGGCCGACTAAGAATACACTGGCACCATCTCTGGTCAAACCCAAGCAGAGAAAGTATAGATGACAAAGAAAGCAGATGCCAGTGTAATTCGTGAGCTGCAGCCTGAGATGAAACAGAGCTGTGGACGCGCATCGCCTGCTGAGTCGCTGCCACCAATCCCTTCACAGCAGGACATCACGGCTGATGTTACCTGTTGAATCGCTTTGGACGCCCACACTGGACGACAGGAAGCGGTCAGAAACCGAGGTGTAGTGAGCCAAAGCAGGGGCTTCGGAGAGGGGGGACCAAGATTAAAGAGATGCTACTAACGAGCCTCCATTTTTTCCCAGAGAAGGTTTGGCTGAGCCACAGGTTGAGATAACAGTGACGAGGTCATGGTAGGTAACAGGAGTTCACTCCAGGCCAATAAGTTAAACTTACATACTGTGTATAACCTGCGCAAATAAACCCTCTCCGACCTTGATTAACGTGATCACATGACTGAGCCATTCATAGCATGTTTGCACAAGCTGTTAGTAAAAGTTAACTTCCCCCGTTAAATGAAAATAAGCACAAATAAACAATAATTACACAGAGTCTGAACCCTTCATATGGCTCTCGCTGCTTAGTCACGTCCTTCGAATCACTACCTTGGATAAACCCCAGAGGAACACACAGCTGAGAACCTCAGGACCTATGACTCATGAGCCCATAATGTGACAGCTTTATAATGGAAGTCAATGAGAGGGTGCATCAGGAGTAATCAGCAGTGGCATGGCTATATACAGTAAGAACCTTTCTCTGTTTTTTTCAACCTTACCAACTTGGATTGTTTTTGGTCTGAATCTGATGGGATGATTATCATTGCAGGAGAAGCATCATGCTTGTTTCTGAGACCGACTTCTGCTTCAGTCAAAGGTCCCTTGAAGAAGATGTGCAAGATGTGCAGCTGTATTCAGGTATGAAATACAAAAGTCACTCCTACTGTATGTTGTTGTTAGAATAAGATTAATAATTCAACACAGGACCATTTAGGACATATACTGTAGGTGTGATCTTGCAGGGATGGAACATGATCCACTCTTTACAAGCATCCACAACAGGTTTACTGCTCTGTAAAGTATGTCTGTAGCAGACAGTGGCTTTAACTCAGTCTCCATACACAGTGCAGCAGCTGTAAAATAAAAATAAAAAACAGCCACTGCTGCAGGACTGAGAGCTTTTCTTCTGTGGTTCCAGTGATTTTTCTCTTGTCTGAAGATGTTTACAGTTAACGGCACATACTCAGGTTTTTGTGATTTGATTAGGTGCAGTTTTGCACTCGATCACCTAAAGCAGCTGCTGCATTGTGACAAACTAACACAACTCGTGCAAATAGGTGGAAAGATACATACGCATTGCACTCAAAGCAGTAAGTGATGGCTCAACAGGGACTTAATAGGTTTATTTGATTGTCATTGTGAGTACTAATACACTTATAAGGAATATTTACAAGTTTAGTAAATTGCTTCATTCATTGTTAATGAATAATTCAGAATCCATTAGTAACCGCTTGTGCAAAATTCCTTCAAGTCTATTTAAATTTGTGCAGAGAATCTGTACTAAAATCCACCTCTTAACTCCGTATTAACATCTTATTGTCAGACATAAAGCTTTTATTATTAACATCTATAACTGCATTATTTTTACACAGAAAGATGAAACAGCATCCAAAGAGATTCTAACTAACTGGCTACCCCAGTAACGTTTCCAACTCTAACACGGATTCAATGATTTAGACAGCCTACTTTTTACAGCGTGATGCCTCCCTCCCTCCCTCCCTCTCCTCCCTCTCTTCCCCTCTGCTGGCCTCGGCCCCAGAACCGGCGTAAACCATCAACATTATGTTCGCAGGCTCGGGCTGTGTACGAGGAAACATGAGCAGGGTGAGATATTCAGAGTCCCGGGTGGCGCGGCGCAGGCCGCTGGATAAAGCGGAGGAGGAGACGGCGGTCCGTGTGGTTTGAGCGCAGGATCTCAGGAGGGGAACATGTGAGCAGGGAATGGGCGACTGGAAACAGGATTATTGTTCTACACAGCAGAGAGAGGCAGGGGGGACCCGGGACAGGTAACCGACCGAGACACGCGGACGCAGTGAATATTTGGTAGAAGAATGGACCGACAGGCTCAGCTTTGATGTGTTATGAAGGTTATGAAGTGGAGGATAAACCTGCTTGAAGCCTGCTTGAAACTTTGAATGAATAGCAGTGAGTTTGCGTTGCTCTTTACTCTGACATTGAGCTCATATAGGAACCTAAATATAATCGGTATTTAGTGCTGACATAGACTTTAAATATGCTGCCACTAGTTTTTTTTTGTTTGCTTCAGGGGACATCACTACTTGCTGTGCTGTACATATTTTGCATCAGGCTGCTGTAGGTGGCTCCACATCACGGTGCGTCTTTTCCCGTGACACATTCAATATTCAGCCTCTCTGAGAAATGCTAAATTGAACCTGAGGGAGAAAAAACAAAATGTCTTTTTTTTTAAGCTTGCAGGATTGTTTGTTTGGGATTTTTTTTTTCTTTTTTTTCCTTTTTTTTCCCTTTTTTTTTTTTTAAATGAAAGCACCAACCAAAATAAACCATTCAGGGTTTATAGACACGCGACCGCAGTGCAGAGGAGGCAAGGTAGAAATATTTAAGATGCTTGAACTACTGGAACACATTTTCAAAACTACAATTTAGTGTTTCCAGTCCAAACCAGCCTGCACTGTACATTTTCAGTTATTTCCTGTTGTTTATAGAAGATAAAATGGAAGTGTATTAAATATAATTGAATGGATTTCTGTCGTGTAAAAAAACGCAGGTTTGAGATTGACAGGAGAATTAATGTTCTCACTTGTGGATAAGGATTTATTGCAGCGCGGTGCGGAATTATTGCGCGTGAGTGAAATAAAATGTGTCTACCCACATTTCCCAAATTGATCTTTCTGTCTAGAATTTTATTCATTGCTTACTTTTAGAAATTTGTGTTCCACGAAAAGCGCACAAAAATGATCACCTCTTAGAATTTGAGTTTGCACAAATACTTCGTTCTGATTTGGGTTTGTTTAGACAGAGCGGCACTTATAATGACGCATCACAACAAATCTATTACGCACGGTCCGCTTTAACTCAAGTCCGTCTGCATGCTGTTGTTTGTAGTGTATATATGTAAGCAGGCACATAGTGGCGGGCAACCTAATCCCATATATCTGAGTGAAGGTATGAAACCATAACTTTTCCGTGAAATTAGTTTTTCTATCATTAAATGTGTATCTGGAAATGATAATTGTTGACATTTCTTCTTATCCCACTCACCGGCCAGAGGTCAAATTTTACTTCAGGATCTCATCATAGTTTGTGAGGTATATATATGAATACTCCCTTTCTAAAATATTCCCATTTGCTCCACAGGAGAGACACGGGGACACTGTGACAAATCCGAGGAGATTTTTTTTTTCTTCCTTTTTTAACTTTTACGCATCAGAGAAATCGGTGGACTGTCTGAGTAAAGATGAACACCATTGTGTTTAACAAGCTGAGCAGCCAGGTCCTGTTTGAGGAGAAAGCGAAGGAGGTGGAAATGAGCAGCAGAAATTACCTGGAGGTCATCGACGGGCAACACCCAGACCTCCTCTCCGGCAACCAGACCATCAGAGACAACCAGGCGATCAGACACAGACGGAGCGGGTAAGTGGAGCATTCTGTTGTGTTTGACGCTGCTGCTGGTCAGCATGTGTGAATGTGGATTAACCGGAGTCCGGGAAGCCCCCCGGGGTGTTACTGATGAGGAATAGCCTACCTCTATTTCACGGTTATTTCACTCAGCACAGGTTAGCAAAGCCAGAGAGTGAACAACAATGGTGGTTTTTCTATCAGAGCTCTGTGATTATCAATTCAACTTGTGCGCAAAATTAAGACAGCAGACTAAAATATCGAGCTCAACTAGGACTTCTTGGGTCACAATTTTATACAAATATATTCTTGATCCTCCTTCAAGTCTCTTCATGACATTTAAAATTTGATTAAAAAAATTAAAATAGTTTCTACAGTTTATGCACGAAAAATCTGAAATTAACGCAGGGATAAAATATCCACAAGGCTAGTTTTTAAAACTATAACTACTTTTGCTTTACATCTCATGACTCAAAGCCAAATTTGATTGATCCAGTCTGGCTTTTTTCATGTGTTTTTAATTCAACGGGATGTGATGGATCAGAAAATTTATATTTACTGTTTCCCAATCTGGTCACTATTTAGGTGTTGATGTTCACAGCTAATCTTAGAATTAATAAGTAGGTCAGCCTTGTTCAGTAGCTTGTCTTATAGAGGTCTCCATCTGTTTCCAATAAATAAATTCACCCTTGAGCTCTCTGTGTGGTCTAGTCAATCACATACAGGCCAGTGTTTTGTTTATATATATATTTTATTTAGTTTTTCTGTGACAGGAAGCAGGTGTAAGAAATGATCATGTCCCGATATTGTTTGTTTATATTTGCATTTTTATTAGACACATATGAGAGACACCAAAAGGAAAACAGAGACTTTAAGGAGCAACCTTCAGTAATACTTAAATATTATTGTGAACTTCTGTGACTGCGAGGTGTCATCTCAGGGGAAGCCGCAGTACTAATGAAGAACATTAAATTATTAAACAGAGGTTTGTGTGTGCGTGTGTAAAAGAGTGTTTCAAGCAAAAGTTCAGAACATGGAGTGAAATGTCCTTTAGGATGTTCATAGCGATCTAGATTACAAGGAAAATATTTGTAGAACATGAACCTCAGGCAGACTTTGAGGTTAGACTAAAATATGTTACATTCTGCAGCCAGTGGAGCTTTTTGGTGAGATAAAGGGAGACGCGGAGCACAGCACCATACTGACATCTACAGGTTCATAAAACCTGGAGCTACAGGTGAGACCAAATCCTTCTCAGCTCAGGGAAACCAGCAGACCGACTTTTGGGAAAATTTCTGTAAGGACTCAGATCATCTCAACAATGAATATTCGGTGATTTCATAGTATTTTGTGATCTTTTAACATCACCACAGTATTCTCCATAAGAGCTGTTGTGTGCACACCACTGACTTGTTGAACCGGGACTGAAGAATATATAGTTTTTGTATATTGTCTGCTGTGATGTTTTTTTCTGTAAGGGAAAACCAGAAGTATAATTTCTGGTTTTTCTTAGTCCCTTGTGTGATGGCTTGGCCGTGACTGTGACCCAGCTACATTGTTCTTGATCCACTTCTCCTGGCTGTGAAAAGTTAATCTGGCAAAAATGCTCCCTGAGCAGAATGTTTTTGTTTGTTTCATTGCAACGTGTTGGCGGTTTGTGGGAAACGCAATGAAAAATAAGCTGCGAGTGGCTTTTCTCTCTCTCTGCTTCAGCCTCTCCCTCGTTCTGTCTGTCTCTCCGTCTCTCTCTCTCTTTTAATCCAACATCTCTCGGTTTAATTGCAGTGTGTTTGGTGAGAAAATTGCATACTGTATTGAGTGTTCACTTTATGTGTCATGACTAACGAATTCAGACAACATGCCGCTCCACTTAGGACTCCACTTGCAGCTGCATGACATTGTTTGGTTGACTTTAATAAACAACATGATCCCGATTCCCTTTTATGGCTTTAATACCAGATTTCATCACAATTTTCAAAAGGAGAAATTGGTTTTAATCGGCCCTGTTTACCAGAATTTTATCCTGATAACATGAGCTTGGAGTTATTTACAAACGCAGCATGGGCACATCATCTGTCTTGCCACTACAGAAAGATGAAATCCTGCAGATTTAAAAATAATTTTTTTTTTTTTTTTTTAAGAAGGACAAATGTATCAGACAGAACAATGTTAAACAAAATGCTGAAAAAAAATAAAATAAATCTATCCCGTAATTCCCTTTTACATGGATTGTCCAGGTTTTATGTGTCCATTCACACACTACCCTGTCATAAGAGCGCGTAGCATACTCTACCTGTTTCTCCACAGAGGTCGTCCCAGCGGCGGGAAAGTGCGACACAAGCGCCAGGCCCTGCAGGACATGGCGCGGCCGCTCAAGCAGTGGCTCTACAAGCACAGAGACAACCCGTACCCCACCAAGACGGAGAAGATCCTCCTGGCACTCGGCTCGCAAATGACCCTGGTCCAGGTGAGCCCGCTTTAGAGCAGCAGAGAAAACATGAAGCTGCGAGAGTGAGAAGAGTGAGGTGTTCGCTATTCGTGCAGACGTGAGTGTGATCAGAGACGGCTGGCGTTGAGTTCAAAAGTGAAATTTTATTTCTGCGGTTGAGAGTTGAAAGAAGCTGGATTTGAACTTGCATTTGCAATTAAGAGGCAGCGAGTAGAACATGTTTTTACATCTTGATATGTTTATTTAAACATATAACACCCATGCAGTGTTGAATATTGCTGTTTCTACTTTCTTCCAAATGCTGCAGTTGGCAGTTATGAGCACTCTTTTTAATTTCACAGTCATGTTACGATTTTTTGGCATTATGGAGGTCAGTGGTTTCTCACCTTCAGGACTTATGACCTGTCTCAAAAAAACAGTCTGCTGTTTCAGTCAAAAAGGGATTTACTCATTTAATTTGAATACGAACATGTTAAACTACTCTGTATTTCAAAAGAAATTAGAAAAATACTTTAAAAAAAAATATCAACCTCTGATGTTGTATTTAAGAATGCAGGTGTTGTATTTGCTTCACGTTGTATTGCACCCTCTGCTGATGACACACAAGAGTACAGTGGACGACTTGACTTCAGCGTCTGACAAACTGACCTCTGAGAGGAAAACCCGGTGGTGAATATGAGTGTGTTCTGCGTCTGGCACGTGCAGCTGTGTATGTACAGTATCATCTGGCTGACAAGGTCACTGATACGGCCTCAGAAAGTCTGCGGCGGCTGTTTCAGGCCGCCGGCCACGACGCTTAATCTGGTTCTCATTTTGGGGGCCTGATGGAGCTGTTTGTTTTGGTGAGGGCGAGCAGAGTGCGCAGGAATGCTTTGTGTTGGATACCGGGATGCTGTGCTGCGAACACACACACGCACAAGCTCACACACACACACGCTCACACACGCATACGTTTAAGCTGACACCCAAATACCAGCACTGGTGTCTAAGGTCAGTGGAAGATTACGTGTTAGTGAGAACAGATGAATTATGATCACATGCATGAAGGAGGTCTGAATTTATTCTTAATGGCCTTTGATCTTGTTCATAAAATGTGTATGGCTTTAGAAGATACAGTAAGTCGGCTAATCAAACAGCAGATCAACAGTAATTATCTGCAGAAAGTCACATATCAAGTAAAATATCTTCACATTTATTGTTTCTATTTTCTGCTGTATTGTTTCCCGTATGCTGCTTTTCTCAGTATTTTACTTTCGTAAAGGACAAAAACATTTAATATTTTGGAGTTTGGACAGACAAAACAAGTATTTCAAAAACAGTTCTGGGACAATCTGATATTTTCTGACATTTTATAGACTAAACAATAAAACAATTTTCAGAAAATAATCAACAAAATATGCGATGTACAAAATAACAGCTAACTGTGGCCCTCCCTGTGTGGCACTCTTTTCTTTTCCTGTCCACTGACTGAAGCTCAGAACAACCCAGTTCTTCCACTGTTCGGTCCAGACCAACCACCGTCGCTGCTGCCAGTAAAGTAGTAACGCATCACTTCCTGTGCATTTTTCCCTGGAAACACCCACCTGGCACCAGGTGTTCAAAGCAACTAAATCTGTCATGTTTCAGCACAGCAGCCCATTTTTTTCCATGTAAACGTTGTGAATTATTTCTTCAAAGTTTGTGCTAATAGTCCGGTGCCATCTCTCCATCGCCGTGCCTGCGATGCCGTCTCCTCTACGGTACATACGGTACAGACAGGCCACGGATCAAGGAGCTGGTTTGGCTCCCGGGTCCCCTGCCTCCTTTAAAAAAAAAAAATCAAAAAAAAATCTCTCTCTGGGTGTCATCTGAGCAGGCGTGCCATCTTTTCTCTCCTCCGGTCCTCATTAGCGGTCCGTCTCACGCCTCGCCTCCGTCTCACCCTAACCTTCCAGCCGAGCCACATGTGCTCGATGCCGCCTTCCCCCTGGTGTGCCACAGCGCTGGGCCCGAGACAAAGGGATGTGGGATGGTCTTAGTTAACGAGAAACGTGATACTGAAAGAGAGGATCAGAAAAATAAGTACTCTAGCATAAGGACCCTGTCCCAGCCCCTTCATAAGCTGCTTGAAATCTATTGAGCATGAAAAGTTATTCTAGTATAACATCTAATGGTCTCCCTTCCCAGTGAAAGGAAGAGCGCCGGCTCAAGTGTCTTTTTTATTGCATCTTGAAGACAGTGTTGGAAAAAATGTATTATTGGAGGGAGTCTGTGTGAGTCCAGAATAAGCACACGGGACGCACATCTCGGTCGGAACATTCGTTAATGAAACGTTGCGTTCGCTGGCGTCCGGCGTTCGCAGGGTGTTAAATGTTTCTGCACGGCGTTGACGCAGAAAAGATGCATGCTGAGGTGTCTCTGCGGAGCGTCTGGGATGTTTCTTAAAGCTCAGTTTCAGAGAGCTGCTCTGCAACCTGACTCTGTTTCTTGTCTTTCGCCTCGGTCTCTCTTGGTTTTTCTGAAGGAGACTGATGGCAGGCAGAGCGCAGACGTTTTCATAGAGGATAGACTTTGTTTTGCAATGGATGTGGAGGAGTTTGGAATCAAAACAATGACATATGCTTCTATTTGCTGTGTGTTCCCACTTCCTTCTTTTTCTCTTCTCCCTCTTTTCTCTCAGGTGTCCAACTGGTTCGCCAATGCCAGGAGGCGACTGAAGAACACGGTGAGGCAGCCAGACCTGAGCTGGGCCCTCAGGATCAAACTCTACAACAAATATGTTCAGGGCAACGCGGAGAGGCTGAGCGTCAGCAGCGATGACAGCTGCTCAGAAGGTACGGACAGGATTTCATACCGAGAGCCTCAGACCGTCTGGTAAAGAACTAATATCTTGCAAGGTGTACATGCAATAACTATAAAATGAAGATTCAGGGCAACACCAAGCAACAATCATGCAAAATGCAACAACTATTTCAACTGAAAATAACTTACTAATATGTGTAATTCTGATCCAAAATATCAAAACTTATCTGCTTCTTGTTAAACCTGAAGGACTGACAGTTCTAATCTGCTGCATTCTTCTTTATAATACTCATTTAGATGGTTTTCCACCAATTCCGTCACTTGTTGGTCCTTCAACTTTCAACTTTCAACTTTAAAGCAACCCCCCCCCCCCCCCACACACACACACACACTAGGTGGCTCTTTCTCTCCTGAAAAGAGGCTTTGTATACTTTATAATAATCTCACAAACAACCATCAGCTCCAAACTCTACAGCTCACTGTGGCTCCACTCACTGCAGTTTAATACAGGAATATTGATTCAGAACTGCAAACTGTGATCTTGTAGAGGAGCCCTGAGTCAAAATATAGAAGTAAAACGTTCACTACTTCAGTTGATGGTGTCTTTACATGATACGTATTCCTACATACGTTAGTATTAGTAGTTCTGTGCACACTTCGGTAAACTTACCAGCAATTACTTTAATATCTGTGTCAAATTCTGAGTACTGATTAGGATCTGGATCTCTTGGGAAATATAATGAAACTATACTTTTAGCTGTATATATAAAACACAGATAGCAGGTTAGTGTGGTTCACATGATGTGCATTAATTCAGCAAAGCATTGGAGAGAGAAGGCATTTCCTCACACTACTACTAAATAATACCACAAAATGCTATAAAACAATACGACAAAAAGCGAGTGATTATTTAGCAGAGGTCTGATTTAGTCTGCGACCTTTGACCTCTTCTGAGGAAATCTGTGGTTATTCTCTTCTGTTGAAAGTTACTCCAGATGTAAGCGTGTCCTTGAATCTATATGTCAAATGTAAAAAGCATTTCATCAGTGCGACTGGCGGGGTTTAAACAGGTATAATGTACATTAAAGGACGTGGAAAACTTTTCCGTTTGCGAAAGAGCTCAGTCTATCAGTGAGACGGACAAGCACTTCAAAGACATTACAGCTGCTCAGACGTTTGGTATACGTTACTCACACACTCTGCTCTGAACCTGAGGAACTCTGTACATAATGACTGGGGAAATTTTATGACATCACACTTCTTGTGTCCCCAAAATTTAAATATAGTATCGGGACATGAAACGGGGCCAAAGGCCAGATCATCGCCCGCTGTGTTCGTCCCAAAGCGGGCTGACGCTATGCAGAACCATGTTCTGGGTGTATATAAATGGCGAGTGTGTGAACCAGCCAAGAGACGGGGAGGCCGGCGGGCGGCGGCACGCTGTCATTAGGACACCCCGCTGAGCCAACCTCTGCCTCCCAGCCTACAATTGGAAATGAGTAGCTCTGAGTCAGCCGTGTACTTACTGCAAACACATGCACCCCTGCTGATTCTCAGGGAAGAGACTGCATTTTGACAGCGCTGAAAACACGGTCAGGAAACGTAATAAAATAAAACGTAAATGCTCGTGCAGTGAAAGGATGAACAGAAAGAAAGAGCGCTGTGGTGTCGGTGATCTCTAATTAAACTTTTGAGGAGGAGAGGCTGAGCGTGCGGCTCACACAGGAATGTGTGCACGGCGTTTGCATTGTGTCTGCCACAGGCCACTGTACCACCGGAGGCTCTGTATATCTCCCTGACTCTTCTCGCTGTCACATTATGGTTATGAAGCTGTCCGCAGCCTGCTCCCACTTTCTGACCCATGCGCTAAAAGGCCCTCCATTATGTTTTTAAGCCTGTGCTTTTGTTCCAGGGACTATTTATGGGGCCACATCTGACCCCACTGACTCAGTGTACATTCCTCTTACTGTCCTAAAATGGTCCAACTTGTTTTGTAGCTACAGTAGCACCTCCAAGAGAGAAAAGGCTGTCGTGGAGGAGGGAGAAGTTTTACTTACAAAGTTGGCAGACTGAGTTGTGAAAGGACAGTGTCATGGGATGAAAAGTGACAGCTCAGATTTATTCTTGTTTGTGTGGTGTCAGAGGAGATGCTGAGTTCTTCCTCAGACAGCGCGGGAGAAGGAGAGCAGCTGCCTCCATGTGTTTCTGATATGTGGGAGCTATAATTTTAATTTGGCCCAGGCTGAATCAAATGTCCAACCTGCCCAAATTACAAAATTACAGTCTTGGCAGGGCCGGTATCTCAAATGAACTTCTCCCTGATTTCCCTCCTGCCAGAGGATATCTGGTTTTTCAGTGTTTCTTTCATCAGGTGGGACCGTGCTTTAATTCAATCTCTTCAGCCGCACAGCACCCTGGAAATTATTTATTTCTGCAGGGGAACGGAGGGGCAATGTGCTTTTGATGGAGAGGAAATCGACTACCATCCGTTATGGTTTGGTAATGCGTCTTAAGTCCCGGCTGGGCTTTTTGCTCTTGAGCTGCTGCCAACAGGAGGGCAGGAGTGCCAGGTTGAAATCTCCCCGCTCTGCTATTTGGATTCAAGATTAGCTCAAAATAACCAGACTATGACTCAGGAGGGGATGAACCAAGTGATAAAATGATTTAAACCAGAGAAATGTGTTTCTATGCACACTGACTCTACATGGATTTATTTTTGGATGACTATAAATGAAAACTAATTGACCTTAATGTATTGGCTGAGTTACAGATGCGGAGGAAGCAAATGGGATGTCTAAAACACTCTGACATTAATTGGTGATACATTACTCTCTTTTACTCATAAATTGTACATGTCATCATTGTGAGATTATGTGCAGTAAATGTACAAATAATGATATATACAAATTTGTATTCAGTATTATAAGAATTTAAACATTTTAATGGAGTTTTTACTGTTTGCTGAGACATACATAAAATAAATGTCAAAAATGTGAAAATATAACAGTTATTAAAAATGAAAACATCCGACCATCTACAAAAAAATGACACGTGATTTGACATATTGATTATGTTGTTGTGATTACAACTGGAGGAGGAGGTGTCTGCATTTCTTGATTTTCAGGATTACCGAATTAAATATGCAAATATATACACATTATGAATATATATGTGTTATGTGTAGTGTTTTCAAATTTTTAAGAGGAACATAAGTACATAGAGAGTATGAATGTGTAGTAAAGATGCCCCTTGCTCCTCCATCTAAAAGACTCTTTTTGTGATTTTGCCTTTTGTTGGCGCAGATGGAGACAATCCTCAGAGGACACAGAGCGGCCCTGAGGAGCTCAACAAGCCCATGTACCAGAGCGTCATCAAGAAGGAGGGCTCCTCCATGGTGGGAATGGCCATGGGTATGGGCATGGGCATGGGCATGGGCATGGGTATGGGTATGGGTATGGGCATGGGCATGGGTATGGGAATGGGCGCCGGGCTGCGTTCGGCCGCTGAAGCCGCCTCACTAGCCGAGGACTACGTGTCTCCGCCCAAGTACAAGAGCAGCCTGCTGCACCGCTACCTGAACGACTCCCTGCGCCACGTCATGGTGGCCAACGCCGTCATGGACGCCCGCAAGAGGAACCACTCCGGCTCCTTCAGCTCCAACGAGTACGACGACGAGCTGCTCTCGCCGTCCTCCTCGGAGGCAGAGGCGAACTTTGTTTATCGGGCTGGTAAGGAGCCACATTTCTTGCATTCTTTCCCTTCGAGATTCTCCCTCACACACACACACACACACACACGACATCCTTCACTTTTGTTCTTTTTTTTGTCCCCCTCCATCTGCACATTTAGTTTTAATTCCTGCAGCCATTATTTCCAACTGTCTGCCTCTCTGCCCGTCTCCCTACTTCTATCTATATCTGTACTGTCTGTGTGCTGCATCACACGCTCTTCAGCTGTCAGTCAGCGAGACCTTTGTGTTACTGAGTGTGATTCTCGTGACTTGTGAGGGCCCGAGCTGTGTTTTACTAGATTTAAGCAAAGTCCAGTGTGTTTACAGTACTAACACACACACACACACACACACACACACACACACGCACGTGTTTGTACATCCACAGCACAGGAGCCCATGTACTGTCACTTCACTCCCACACACACAAACACACACAAAGCACCCTGGCTGTCTTTCACCTCCTCCCGCCAAGTGGAGATGGAATTCCCCCCTCAGCTCTCTGACCGGCTCTGACGGGCCAGACACAACAAGGCCATGTGGAACAGGCTCACTCTCAGACTACTGTTTGGCATGTCTTTGATCCTGCCATGAGGTCCTGCTGGGAGAGCAGGGGCAAGGCACACAGGCTGCACGTGTGTCTGTGTGTGTGAGGCGTAAAAGCAATTCCTGTTTTTAGACTGTGATTTGAAACTATAAGTAAAAAAAAAAAAAAAAAAAGGTCTCATCTCTTGGACACAAAAACGTTCCGTATCCAGCAAAGGCACCATCACCTTAAAAGGTTGATGCCAGATTTACTCCACGTCACTGCTGCTAATGTCTTTACGGTCAGTAGAGTCGACGGTATCTGGATTCATTTTCCTCCCTTCAGAGGAAGACTCTTGCTGCCGTTAATTTTCTACAGAATGAAAACACCTTCAAGGGCGAAATGAAGTCTCTCTTCGGTCGCAGCTTCCATTTTATTCTCTTTTTCTGTGCCTAGTTTAGTGTTTTCATTCTGGTCTGCAATATGTTCCACTCTGGGACTGTGTTTTGGCACAACATGGCATTGAATGGAATTTCTCCACAAGGAAATAATCCTTTAAAAATGTCGCCTTAAAGGCTTTACTTTCACGTGTTTTTATTCAGGGTATTTTTTTTTGTTGGACATTCAACTTTGTAATTTCTTTAAATATAGTTCAAACAAACTTAAAATAAAAATAAATAAATCAGACAAAGTGCAAGGCTGAAATAAATGATACTGATAAACAACATTTAGGTTTTTAGTGGAGTCACTAATCTTATATGATTTGATACAAATTTATGTGTTTTGCTTTCATTTCAAGTTCAACTTGAAATTTCTCCTTTTCTTCCAGTCTTATCAAATCAAGTTTATAAAAACATTATTAGTATATCTGCAGACATCCCAGCATGCATTGTTTGAAAGCTCTGACTCTCCAAAGACCTCCTGTTCTGTGCAGTTTAAAGAAAGCATGCCCAGTGGAAATGACATGAACTCGTGAGTCGACTTTGACCTAATTACTAAAGTTGAGATCCGTTCACTCTTTTTGAAGCCAGCTTTAAGGAAACTTGCCTTTTTAACCCCTCTAGTGTCGAAACTGCGATGTGATGGATGCTGATGTTCCCCTGAACATGAATTTAGTCTCACGTCCTCGCAGATCACAAACCTCTGTTCGCTCTCACAGCACTTCAGCTAGCAGCTCGTCTGAGCTGCGAACAATCAAGGTCAGATCTGTCTTCTTCAGTCGGGAACACTGAGCCTTTGTTCAGGCTGACTTCATAACCAATAGTTATGTTTTCACTTTCTGCTGAGCGTGGATGGGACCCGCAGGGGCCGGATTTGAAGGTGTAGCTGGTGGAGTGACGGAGGAGGACGGCGTTTTTTGTGGAGGGAAGAGAAGAGCGGGTTTTATTGTGTCTCGTATGGACAAATGTGTTTCATATTATCTGAGCGTGAAGCAGCCTGTGTGTGTGCGTGTGTGTGTGTGTGTGCGCGCAGGTCTAGTATGAAATGCATCAGCGACTGCGACGGGTACAATCCTCGTGATCGAAAAGCTTAAAACCCTGTGACCTCAACGAACGTCAGGCTTTTTCACAGCGAAGCACCTGCTGAGCCTCACAGATGGTGAATGAAAGAAAGAGATGGATGGACCAAGTGAGACTTATAACTCCCCCTCTAACAGACTTTAATAAGAGAAATCCTAAAAAAAAAAAAAGAAGGATTAATTCACCCGGCTGACCGGCTGTTTTTAATAGAGAGTAACTATTTTATCTCTATGGTTAATATAATTCCTTGGCGTTGACGTGTCCCTCTTGGATTTCTCGGGTCTCTGGCACCTTTACAGAAGTGTTACTCTGTTACATGCAAGAGAGGCTTTTTGAGTCCGCACACGGAAAGTTGTCAAAGGGCGGTGTTGACTCATGGGATGGAACACCTGCTGGGGCCCTCCGATGCGATCGCCCGCTCGAAGATACGCAACAAAGAAATGTCGACAAAATGAAATTTTAATTCCGCATCTGATCTCGCCGACGCACACAGAGCAAATGAACGAGTAGAGAGAGAAATCATTTTAAGCCCAGGTTTGCATCATTTCCTCTGCAGGTTTTTTCTCCTGCGGGCTGCACATTCCAGATATTTCTGTAGCGAACACATTCCTCCTTTACAAATAGTTTTATTGTGTTTTTAGAATACGAGAAAAACATTTCCCCGAGTAGCATATTTCACATAAATCTGTGCTTATATCAGTTATGCAGAGGAGCAGAAAAAGACGGAATAAATCAGATTTAAGCTCTCTGGATGTTCCCCCACTTTTTTTTTTGTGACAATGACAAAATGTCTGACATTTTCAGTCGGAGGGGAGGAAAAGAATTTCAACTTGAAAGAAAGAAAGAGCTCAAACACAAAATGGTATCTCTTCTGGCACATTCTTCTGCTGAATTCCAGCTTGTACAACAATTGTGATTGGTCGAAGCGAAAGTGGCGTGCCTGGCAACCGTCGCTCCATTGGCCGAACGTGCGTTGACGGGCCAGTTGGTTGTTGTGGCCGCAGCCAGAGCCCCTGTGACTACAGAGGGCAGTCAGACGTGGCAGGAGATGGAGAGTGTAGATTTACCCCAGTGGAAAACTAAACTTCTGCAGGCAGGCACACACACACACACACACACACACACACACACACACACACACACACACGCTCATGTACAATTCACAGGCCTCATACAAGCACATGCACACACACGTCCAGTACAAACACAGCACACGCATGCACGCACGCACGCACACACACGCACACACGCACACACACACGCACACACACACACACACACACACACACACACACACACACACACACACACACACACACACACACGCTGCAGTCTAAAGCCTGTGGGGAATTTAATTGAACACAAGGAGCAATAGAATTCCATCACACATGCCAGGGGTTTCATGCCAAATTACCCTTTAATGGGATATTAAATGGCAGGAATCTGGCTGAATGTTTTTCTTCTTGCTCTGTACCAGATTTCGCCCCGTCCGATATCATATAGATCACTATACGCCAAATAACTCCCAACGTTTCTGCGGACGGAGACTGCGAGATCTCGGTCAGACATTTTACACGAGATTGACAGTGGTGCATTTTCTCAGGTTCTCTCCTTCATGGACTCTGGTTACAGCTGCGTACAGTAGCCTGGTGGTGAATGTCGAGTGCCTGCCAGCGTATTGATGTGGAAAATCACCAATAACTGGAGGCAAGTCAGTGGTCAACAGCTAGTTTCCAGTAATTAACCTGTTTAAAAAAAAACGTGCATTTATTAAATTAAGGCATCTTTTCAGATATATTTCTAATATATTCTGATGTGTTGCAGGTCATGTTTGCTTTCTCAGTGAGCATAACATTTGCTAACACTGAATACAAAAAGTTCAGGTCATTACATTTGATCATGAACGTTTTCCCACATTTGCACTGGAGTTGATAGCTGTTGAGATATTTCAATCTCAACTAAAGTGGTAGACTGACACCTCGAGCCATGGCAGAAAAAAATAAAATCATTTTAGAAGAAAGATTTTTCGTTTTTCTGTCCACTGTTTGTGCGCCACACATGAAGTAACAAGAGTCTAAAGAGATAGTAGCAGCTTATAGTCAGGGCAGTGCTAATTAAATCAGCACGCTGATTAGCTGAAGCTTACTGTCGCCACATGCAGTACAGCCAACAAGCTGCTCGCGAACATTTGCTGATTAGCACTTAACACAAAGAGTAGCTGAGGCTGAGGGGAATGTCATTAGTTCTGCATCCGTCTGTTCATTAAGATAGACTGTGTATGAAAGTGGACTTATAAATTCGGGTCTGAAATGTGAGGCCAATGCGGGAGTGCCATTAGGTGTAATAAGACCAAGGACTAGGAGTTGGCTCTAAAAAAGACTCCCATTCAACCTCCCTCATAAAATGCAATGTCAACACATTATTTTCACGTCATGATTGTGTCGTTCGCTAAAGCCAATACTTATTAGTTTTCTGTCGGTCCATCTGAAAAAAAAATCCCATCATTAATAAGATATTAGGCGTCAAAAAGCGATATGTTTGGGGGGTGCCTGTTTGATTGACGGGCCTGTGGGGCAGTCAGGTTTCTGCTATAGTCGGGCGGGCATAGCGTCTTTGGGTTCCCAATCAGATCGAGTCAGATTCACCGTTCACTCTTTCCCAGCTCGTCAAATAGCTCCATAAAACAAAGATGGTGACGGCCAAAAAGCCGAAGCTTCAGAATGGCAGTTCACAAACTAATGGGTGACGTCAGGGTTGGTTGCGGCTTGTTCATAAACCAAGTTAAGGATCACCAAAGAAGTTCTTCCTGAGGGGGACATGAATGTCTGGCTTGACTAAGAATAGGATATACTGTATATGTTGAAACTTGCCAAAATGGCCTAATTATATATTTTTCTCCATCACGTCTAGTATTTATTACATTTCCTATTAACAAATATATGAATCAAAGGATTTTGGCCACACAGAGAAACAAACTATTTTACGGCATTCAAGTGACTTATTCCTAAATCAGGTGCTGTTTAACACATAGGTTTCTTAGAAATCCCTGCAATGAAAACAACGGCATTTGAAGGCAGCCGCTGAGATCCTGAGGGCCTTTCAAATTAGGTCACAGCGAGTGCCAGACAGTTATTGAATCCTGGAGAGTTCAGGGGCTCTTAAAGAGCTCTGGAGTCGTCCAGGTGAATGGAAGGAAAATCTTCTTAATGTGGAAAAAAAATACGGGTGTTTGGATTTCTTGTCTTCAGGTAGAAAAGTAGACGGATGTGATGGTCACCGAAGATAAAAAGAGATTCCTATCATGGCTGTTTTAATATTTTTGACTAACAAGATATACTTAACTGGATTTCCTTTGCCGTTAATGTCTTTCTTGTTTTCTCTCCAAAGAGAAGCCCGACTGGGATGATTTATACAGCAGTGTTGTTGAGGGACGGTGGCTGATGTGTCAGATTTAAGACTCTGATGTCTCGCTCGCTGACTGATGAGCGGTGGCGTGATTTACTGTCGGCAGCAGAGCAAAAGGAAAGACAATGCTCGACACCGGGCCGCTGGATGACAATGAGCCGCTCCCGGACAGTGATGGATGTGAACTCCTTGTCTCAGGAATCCAGAGATGTGGATAGACTGGCTACAATTTGCTCTTTCCACAGTTTCATTGGAAAGGAGAAGGGGGGAAGATGGAGAGGAGACGGGGTTCGGGACGTTGTTCCAAGGCAGCAGCGTTTGCCAACACTCACTGGGCTCAGGTTGGACTTCAGAAATCAGCGTGGAAGGGATGAGAGGCGGGAAAGGAGGGAGGCACTTGTTCCATCCAGATCAAGAGTTGAATTTCTCGAGCAGTTGCCTGTTGGGAGAAGAAAGACAGCGTGGTGGCAGTGAGAGCGTGGTTGGAAGAAATGAATGTGTGTGTGTGTGTGTGTGTGTGTGTGTGCTCTTGAATTTCTTCTCAAAAAGATATGAAGACCATGAAAATCCACCGAAGGGAGGACAGCTGGCCAGCTCCTCTGTTTTAGGAGCAGGACTTGGATTTAGGGGGATTGGGTGAGACTGAAAATTAAACAAGAGTGAAAGTAAAGTTCATCCAAATTACCAAACATATCTTTATATTTGCACTTACCACTGCTGACATCTGGCCATGCAGATACTTTATGATCATAATAATGCCTCTAAAGCTTCTGACAGCGCAGTGGAGATGATTTGAATTATTTTTGTGCTCCTCAGAGCAGTGAAAAATCTCATCGGACCATTTCCAGCAACTTCAACCTCACAACAAAGAAACTCAATGCCAGAGTTTAAGACATTTGATCATCACTCCCCAATATCAGAGCCTATAGACACCAAACTCTAATATCTTCTGGAACACACATGAAACAAACGATTTTGTAAACTGAAGAGAAGTCAGCAGACTATGCTTAATACATTGTAATTATATACAGCATGAACATACTTTATTGCAGTAACTTATATATGGTTATCAAACAGATGTGACATGGAGGCAGGATGTTTGATAGTTTTTTGTCCACACAAACATCAGTGCACTGAGAAAGTGAACTTTACTGGAGATTTGATCATTATAATAACATAAAAAACACTAATGGGATCATTTCTAAATTATTCCAAGTATTTTTTTCTGCATCATGTTGTGTAAAAATGGTTTTTATATCGGCGCATATCAGCCAACATGCTGATACTGACATATCAGTGATGGGCCAATAAAATCGTCCGGCTGAGGTCAGGCTCCAAAATATTATATGTTAATGATTACTATAAGTCATTTTAAAAGTTCTGAGTGTTTCCCTTTTTTGTTTAAAAGTAAATTCGCTTACATTTTTGTCAAAAAAAACACACGTAGAGCTGACTTGGATAAGATTGCATGCGAGTGCACATTTCCATACATATTTAACAGAGTTCTCATTAGTGGAATGGATTTAGATGTTTGATGCTTATTCCTTCTATCTAACATGTGCATTTAAATGTTGCCTCTTCTTTATGAGGTGAAAAGTTAGTAAAAAAAAAATCCTCCCAAATGTACAGTAACTGTCTATAAGACAGCAGATGGCGAACGGTGTGTGGACTGTCCATAGTAACAGGGACCTTTGTAGATGCTTTTATTGGAAGACATTTTTACAAAGACAAGTCAATAACACTTGTTCAGACTTGGATTTAAGCTCATGTGTGGACAAGGATCAGGTGTGTGAGTAATATTGTTCCTACGTTTGTTTGGTGCAAACCTAAATTACAAACATATTTTCTCCTGAAATCAGCAGCAGTGTAAAGGCTTATGTCGAGTACAATTCAACCAGAAGTTCAGGTCCTTTACCATCAGCTAAAAAAATGTGTTTCTCCGAAAGAGAAAAAGATTTGTTTGTCACGTGTTTGTTAGTCCCTCAGCTGTTTTCTGGAAGGAGCACCAGAGAAAAACATCCCCAAATTCAGCCAGTAACACTTGTAAAACTGTGAGGTCAGAATGAACAACCTCAGACTCTATAGACCAGAGAGACCAGAGACTAGAGACGTTCAAAATACAATAAATCTCCTGGTCGTTATCTCCTAGTGGGAGTGAGATTTGAAAAACTCCAGGAAAATGTCACACTTTTACCTCCTAAAATCGTAAATCAGAGAATAAAAATGAAAACAAAGAATTGGTGACACTGATGTTATTGAACCTGTTGTAAAACTTCTCAACTGCAACTCTAAAAAATGTTATCCGAAGAAATGCTACATCCACTTGATCTCTTTAGCGAATGCTCCATACGTTCTGATCCTGGTTCAGGGACCTCCAGGGTGGCAGCGTTTAGGTGAGATTAAAGACTAAGTTCATTTCATATCTTATTGCTCATCATATGATGATTTAAGGGTTACACTTAGTTAAATGTCTTGCTCCGATTTCCACTGAATGGATGATAAAAAAAACATTATTTATTAGCAGTCAAATTTGATATTAAAGCATGTATCTTCCTGGCAAGTGTTCCTCCTCTGCAGCTGCAGTTTAAGTCCTTGAACTGTGGCTCGACAGACAATTTGACAAAGTTACTGACTAGATTACATCAACATACTATGAAGCGAGGTCTTCTGTGATGTATTTGAAGGGCTGTGAAGTGTCCTTCAGGGTGTGGCCGGTCCGACGGTGGGAACGACTCGGAGCTGGCAGAGGGAGGTGTAATCCTGGCATTAGGGTGTGGTGCAGAGTCGAATGGAAAGGTGGATAAAAAGACAGAGCGAGAGAAAGAGGAAGCTCTGTCATTGGAAGACGGGATGTTGGCCTGAGACCACTAAACAGAGGCTGGGTGTGAGGCGAGCAGAGAAGGCAGCAGCAGACGGAGACAGTGTTCATCCTAGCCATCACCGTCCTGCGGAGAAGTGTTAACAGACAAACACGAGCGCAGACTCTGTTTATATGCAGCTTCATAGCATAGAAGTGGGAGAGTGTGGAAAAATAAGCCCTCTCAAACTGATCGGTTTTAAATCCACGGCACGCCAAGGTTTTCTGGGATGGACACACACACACACACACACACACACACACACACACACACACACACACACACACACACACACACACAGAGAGAGAGAGTCAGGTCATCAGATTCAGAAAACACAGCTGCCTGCCTAGTCAGGGAAACTGAGCCGCACTGCCCTGGTCCGTATAAAACACAAATTGCTTCCATTTTAAAAAGCGAGCCGTGTCTAGAACAATAGGCTGCCATCGTGTTCCCACGGGATGGAGGAGAGCTGAGGGAGGTTTAATGAGAGAGAGTGGAGGTGTGACCCAGCGAGGACACGGAGCACGCACACGCAGAAATCCCCCGAAGAGTGTGAGAGGGCACTTCAACTACCACTGTGGGGAATTGCAACATAATGATGCAGTGAGTGCAGCACAAACATATCATTTGGCCTCCAGCTCCTGAAAAAAGGCTATTTCTGTACACATGTAAACACTTAAAAATCTGAATAATGTTTACTTGTGGTTCCTGCTTTTTTTTTCTTTTTTCTTTTTTTACTTCCTAATGTGTGTGTTTTGTGGACCACAAACAACAGTCGCTCAGGATGACTGAGAAGCCTGTGATGAAAGCGTCCGGTGGAGGGCGGTCCGCCATGTTTTGTCTCTTTTGTACCTGTTGTGTCAAAGCGGTGATAACAGGCTCATCTGTTCATCATCAGCGAGGCTGTCATGAAGTCACCGCTTGAATCATGAGCTCTGTGATCCTCCGATACTATCGCTGTCTGCTTTTCAATCTTCCTGTGATGATCATCTGTTGTCACGCCAACTCCCGATCCCGCCTTAATGACGAGCCAGTTGGTTCCTCTTCTGTGTTTGTCCATGACGCCGTGGCCGTCCACCCACACGGAGAGGACACTCGCCATGACAACGTATTTACTTCTCCGTCGAGACGCTCTTCTCATTTTGGCTGATTTACGTGGGGCCCTGATTACACTCTGTTTACTGGCACTCGTAAACACAATGACAACCTGGCAGTGTTTAAACATCTGAAACGCTGTTATTATTTCTCCATCTAGCGAGAAGACACAAAGGCAATCCTCAGTGCTGGATGTTGGTTATCTGCCCCGACCGCAGCCACACCAGCGTGTCATCTGCCGGGCAGACACAGGAAAAAAAACAAAAAAAACACAGCTCAGAAAAAGCAGTGCAGCGGATGGGAGAGTCATTATTGGGCAGCGGCTCAGTATCCGTCTGGCTGTGTCACTGCATGTATGTTCTATTTGATAGTCGAAGAGCTAATTATTCAATTTTTTTTTTTTAGTGATGAAAGTGTTGTCAAGGCAAACAGAGTTTTGTAATTAAAATCACGCCATATGTGATATCTTTGGCTAACTGACGTCTTTTCAATACCAGCAGCGACACAAAGAGGGAGAGAGATGGCTGGGAGGGGAAATGTAAAAGTAGCATTGGCAGAACACAAGGCAGCCGAGTGCCAAGGCATCTCTAACTTCATTTACAGACTCTTCTTGACATTATAAAAAGCTCGGATCATTAGAGGAATATATAAAAGATAGATCTTAAAAGCCAAAATAGTGAGTGTCTCACCTCGTGGCTCAAATCAAAGACAGCATCAGTAGACGTAGCAGCCCGAAGGGTTTCTCTTTTCTCAACGAAAAAGACTGGGCTGAAAGTTAATCAAACCAAAGTGGTCACATGTCTGGATAATTAGTAATTTGAACGTGACGCTCTGTCTCATGGCGGCTTGCAAAGCGATCCACTTTCTATCCAGCGCAGCCTCGTGACTCACCTGTGCTGACAGTAACTGCTGACTCATCCTCAGACCTCCGCCGGCTGCCTGAGACTTCAAACAGGCTGAGCACCGCCACGATGACGTGTTCTCATCCTGACCTGGACTGTAGCCGCACAGGTCAGCGGCGAGCAGATTGTCTAAACCTGCAACACCACTCCGATTCTCATCTGGTGCTTTAGAGGGAATCAGCTGAGCTCATTTCCTCACTTCACCAATTCAGGTTTTGGATTTGTCAGCGTGTGTCCAACTTCATCGGCCTTCATCCACTCGAGCAATAATCTTCTCACTGTGGTCAAAGTAAACTCAGTGGTTACCTCAGTGATATAAAACTTTCTACAACCACTTCCTAATAAGACTTTCTTCATGAAGGGTTTATTCGTTAAAAGTAACAGATTTAAATTATTAACAGATCATTTAGTTATTTCAGTCATTTTTCAATGGAACTTTCCAGTTGCCAGGTTTCTGAGTGATTGTTAATGGCTCCCCAGCTACAGAGATTTTTCACAATCTGGCAACCTAAAAGTTTATTTTTACTAGTAATGCATCTCTTTAATTCTAAATAAAGTTGAGTTTTACTTTAAAACATTTTTTTTGGTGTAATTTCCGGATGAAATAACGCAACTGGAGGTTCTCTGACTACGTTTTTCTGGAGCTTTCAGATGCAAGAGCTGGTGCAGCTGTTTTTTTTGTCAGCTCGCCCGGTCTGCTTGCTTCCAACAGTTATGCTAAGCTGGGCTAACAGACTCCCAGTTTGAGCTACATGCAAACAGTATCTTCTATAATTAAAGCATTTCCCTCAAAAAGTCCCACTATTCCTTTCAAATCCATCTTATCTGTTCTGTTTTTTGACATTTGTTGTTTTCTACTGAATACGTTAAAGCCGTTAAAGATATATTTTTGGCAACGTGCAATTTTTGGTGACTAAGAATTGACGCTTAGTCACTTTGGATTAGACCACATGCTAAACGTCTGAAACGTAAATGTCATAAAACAGCAGTCTCTCTGTGTCTGTGTATGCGTGTTTGTGTGTTTATTTGTCTGCCTAATTCAGCCCAGCCCATGGTTTGTGCACCAAGACCTGCCTTGTTTATTGTTGTGTGTTGCTAACAACAGCACCAGATGGTAATGATGATGGCCGACCACTCTCCTCCGCAGTCGTCTTAACAGGTGAAACCTCATTCCCTCTCTAATTTGTCAGCCTCCGCTTGTTTTCCCTCATTTTTACAAAGTTTTGTGAAAGCTCGGTTTTTTGTTTTTTTGGTTTTTTTTTGCTCTCTCCCTCCATCGCGCCACCGTGATGTTAAAGAGAGTTCGTATTTTTGGACTTCCAGCACGACGCCAGAAACCATCAGACTTCTGAGCTTTCCCCTCCGGCGGTCCGTTAAACCCGACTGTCAGTGAAGCCCAAAGGCAACAGCAGAGTTGACCGAGTGTTCAGTAGCAAAGTAGTAAAGCAAAAAAAAAAAAAAGGAGAAAAAACAAGGAATAAAGAATGAGAAAATAATAAAAAAAAAAAAAAAGGTCTTCGTGATTTATCGCCGATTTATTGAGTCTTTGGCACTCTTCTTGTTTTAAAAAATTTTGAGTTTTAGATGTTTTAGGCAAAGGGCTTTGGAAATTGAGTTTTTGTAAGCAGTGGTGCATTTCCAGATTCTGGGGTCCGGGGTTCCCGAGGGCCGGGGCCGGGACAAAACACTGTTTCGTATGTTGTGAAGGGAGCATCAGGACAGTGGCTGCCTCACACACACTGGAAACACTTTCATCTGCGGATGGAAAGACTCACACGCTGCAATTCTCCGCACACAAACACACACTTTCTTCTGCATGCTGTTTGTCTTTGATGTCGCTGCTGTTGACCTTCTCGCTGCTGTCACCAGCCAATCTTTACACCGAGCAGTAAACACTGAGCTAATATATCTCCGGGGGGGGGGACATAAACAACACATGAAAACGGTGTAATTTGACTGTAATTACAGTGCTGTGATTGTGGAGAATGGTGCATATTTTTGAATCAGGACTCTGCTTTGGAGCACTGGCAACAATCAAGGAAGGAGATGGAGATAGAGAGGATTCAAGTATCTACTTGATACTCAGTTAAAGATGCTGTCTGTAACCTATTACATTTAAAACATTCAAAAATGAACTTATCCACAGAATCTGAACAAAATGCATCGTTGAACTCATCAAAGACGTCTTATGTATTGTAATGGAGAGACATTTACTGAAGTTAGTATGCTAACCAGCTAGCCCCACCCATCCTGCCCTGTGATACGAATTTGTACCACCAGATGGGACAGTGAGTCACTGCAACATCCAGTGTGTCCTCAGTCCGACAGGAGAGGAAGAAGATAAACATATTCTAACTTCATGTTATGGCTGAAACTTTTGGCAAAACAAGAATTAACATTAGCATTGCTTTCCGCTGCTGGAGACATCCTGCCGAGTTTAAAGTTTGATGCTGAACTCACGACTCCGTTAATGCCAACGGCGGCTACGTAGCAGTAACGTATAGAAGCAGCTAACAGTATCTTCTGACCATCGAAAAATGACACTCAGGGTCCGTTTTATCCCAGCTGATGAATTCAAGGCTGAAGTTTTTCACATAGTACTCCTCTGTGTAACGTTACTGACATGGACTCTGTTTACCGGCACTCGTAAACACGATATGTTTAGTTTGCTGTTTGTTCGGAGCGTCTCAGAGCAGTTATAATATCTGTATGATATGTAGGAATCTACAGTGCAGCTAAATACCACACAAACTGAGCCGAAACACTTTCTGAATAGCATTGGCACAGGTTCTTCCGATGCTGTTTTCTTGCGGCTATGGTCTGGCTAAAAATGGAGATAAACAAACTATTATGAAAACTAAAGGCTTCAAAATCTAACTTCTAACTAACGGTCGGACAAGAATATGTGAATTCTACCAAACTGCAGAAACTCTGAGAGCCGGTGTTACACTGAAATCTGTCCCTCTTCAAAGTTTGTAACCTGCTCAGATATTCTTGTCCTCACTCCTCATGCCGAAGCCTAACCGCAGTGTCGGTCACAGAATGTGATGGGTCACAGGTCAGTGTAACACTAGTTGACTCACTGTCAACCTCTAACGCACAAAGTGGTATTAAAAGATGGGATTTCATTCGGACAAATTACACCTGGAAAGCAATTAAGTTTGAAAAATGGCTAAAAAAAAAAACAACAGAGAAGGATTAATAATTGGAGACGAAGACGAGATGGATAATATCAGAGGCTTTGAAAAATGTATTCTTGACGTAGCAGCGAGTCGCCCTTCATTAAAACAGACGGGAAACATAGCATTTGTTTTGGCTGGGGAGCATGAGGCCTCAAGTACCTGGATCAGGGGGTATTACAGCAAATCACTGCAGCAAGAGGTGAACAGTTGGAGGACACAGGACGAGGGACCTAAGGAATATCAATAAAGGAAAGGGGACTCGCTGATGGAGCAAGATAAAGGCCGAGAGAAAGATAGGACAGCAGGGAGTTGTGGCCAGACGAGTATGTGAGGATTTTGTTGGAACACTTTGACGCACTAAAACCTAAAATCTTCTCCTGTGGTTTGTACCTCTGGGTTATCATGTCCTCATCTCCCTCTCACACGTGCACACACACACACACACACACACACACACACACACATTCCCTCTCTTCTTCCGTCTAAGAATAATCAACACAAGAAAATTGCAGTGGTTGAAGTCTCATGAACTCTCTCTCTGTGGAGTACACCTATTACAGAAGGAACGGGAAAACTACAGGAAATTTTATAATCGGGCCCACATTAGCCCGAGGCCTCGCACACCCGGTGCTGTCAGCATGTGTCCCGCTACATGGGAACAGTTCTGGAAAACGGGGGAAGGAGTTCGGAACAATTAGGCGCTTATGGCAGCTTGCAAAAGCCTGAGCACTGGATCCAGATATTTGGAAAATCTGTGGATGGGTTTGGTGAGGTTAGAGGTGACAAAGCAGAACGGTTAAACCTTGCGTGTTCTTCCTCCAACGCCGGAGGAGTTTGGAGTCTTGGCTCTCGGTCTCTGTGGCTGTCTTTTCACAACGCGAAACCCAGAACACGGTGTCCTCGTGCAACCTTTTCCAGTCCTTTCTTGTAATCATGGGAATGAAAGTGCAAAGGGTGCAGATTTTCATTAGCAGAAGGGAACATTCAGGATTGTTTTGCAGTGACGGTGGAGCAAAGAAGGGCCTCGTTTTAACAGGAGCTCGGATCTAGACATTTGATTTACCGGAAAATGTGATGTAGGGGGGTTGAAGAGTCGGGTGTCCCTGGGTGATGTGGTGGGATATGTAGGCAGTTGTTGAGCAAAGGACCAAGGTGAGACGAACCCTTTGGTACCTTTGGACTAAAATGAAATTGACCCTTCTTTGAGCATTCCTTCGTCGTCCGCTCATCTCTACCTGGTCATGACCGAACTTCTTAAAAGCTCACAGGGCCTTAGCTGTGTGTTTAGCTAACTTAAAGAGAGCATCTGGAGGCTGCACGGCTTGAAAATCCAGATGCTCTGCTCTCCTTTAATGCCTCATGTAACGCCAAGCCTGTGTCATCATATTCACTGCTGGGCAAAACTCACCTATAGTGCTAGACCCAAGACACAAGACAGGTCCAGCGCGAACACACACATCAATGAACCTAAACACACACACACACACACATCAATGAACCTAAACACACACACACACACACACACACACACACACACACACACACACACACACACACACAGACACAGACACATCAATGAACCTAAACCTAAACCTAAAAAATTTCCCCTCGGGGATTAATAAAGTAAATACCTACCTACCTACCTAAACACACACACACACACACACACACACACACACACACACACACACACACACACACACACGCACACACACACACACACACACACAGTCAGTGATCAGCATGCTGAAGTAAACACACTGGTTGCCCTGAAGAGAAGTTTGGTTTCATTGTTTAATGACTTTGCTATTCCCCGCTAATGTTTCACATATGAGATAGAGATTGCTCCCATTTGAAGAAAAAAAAAAAAACGAGAGCAGGCATCCATCTTTCTCTCACTGACTCACTTGCTGTTTTTTCATTCCCACTCAAATCTTTTACGCTCAGTCATTTTCGATCTGATTTCCTCAGACAACTCAATTACGTTGGCCAGGGCCCATTTGTTTTCCAACAAAATATTAGAGAATGGAGTTTATGAGTCATAAGAAACGTCTTTCAACTCAATCCTATTAGTCACCTTGTTTCTTGATGGCTTCTTGCAAAACGTCCTTTTTGTCCAGCATCTGAGTAAAAGAGAGAAAACAGAGCAACACATGTTTGCAGAATACAGGGTGTTCACATACAGTACAGTACAGACCGCACGCAAAACCAAGAAAATACACACACACACACACACACACACACACACACACACACACACACACACACACACACACACACACACACACACACACAACTCCTGAGTGTTCAGTAAGTTTCCAATAAATCCTCATTGACCTCAGAGAACTCTGCAAAACTAACCTTTTTTTTTTTTCTTCTCCTTGTGCTTTCAGAAACCACAGACCATGGATCAAGTAAATGTGACAAGTGAGTAGACGTTCTTTTACCTTGCAACCCAGATCAGATCCTTCAAATTACACGCTGAGCTTTGACCTCTAACGCTCTCTGTTTTGTTCTTTCGTGTGCGTGTTCTGCTGATCATCAGTGGCAGCGGTGGTGTCGGCGCTGCGCAGAGGGAGAAGGTGAAGGGCAAAGACGAGACATACTGGAGGGAGATCAACGCCGCCATGGCCTTGACCAACTTGGCGCAAGGAAAGGACAGCGCCTCCGGGACCACCAGCTGCATCATCCAGAAGTCCTCCCATATAGCAGAGATCAAGACTGTTAAAGTGCCGCTGGTGCAGAAATATTAGCGCTCACGTCCTCCTCCCGTCCCTCTATGCAAACCGGCAAACATTCCTGTTTCAGCAAGCTCGCCAGAGTCCAAATAAACTCCCCCTGAAATGAAAAGAACTGTTGAGGAGGGGATGGGGGGGTTTGAAGCGGGCGAAACAAAGAGAGAACTTTGATTCTTTTTGGTGTCTAAAAAAGTTCAAAAGAGGCCTTGACCAATCTTTTCTTTACTGGGCTGATGTGCGAGTGGTAGTTTTATTGCAGTATTTCCTAAAACAAGACACTTTTGTTATGTTAACTTATTTTTTATGAGTTTGTTTTTTTCTTTTTCTTTTTTTTCTTTTTTATGCTACAAAGTTTGTATTTTGCCAAAGTGCCTTTGTTCTTCAGACAAATAACTCACTGACTGTGGTCAATGCAAAGTACAGATAACTGAGGTGCCTCTGGAATTTGTGAAGGAATAGAGAGCCCCAGTCATGATTCAGGATTTGTTTTGTGAATGAAAGCTCCCCGCAACAAGCATGTGCCTTAAGGACTGAATGAGCTCACCAACCGAGGTACTGATGATCTCTTAATAGCACAGAAAATGCCCAGCATGAGTTGTTCTTGTTTTGACTGGAGTCTTCATCTGGACTGTAAACTGAACGCTGCTTTGTCTCAGTCTGCCTCTCGTTGCCAGCGGGTCATCAGTCACCGCTGGACACGAAGATAAGAAGCATATTGATAAGCAGCCAGCTTTCGTCCACATCTCAGCCTTGGATTTCACAAACCAGCGAAGGACTCCTTTCTTATCGCGGCTTTTAGCTGCTGAAAACGTGCACAAACGCTCAGCTGGACCCAAATGAAGACATGTTTTCACACAGATCCGCGCAGATCCGCTTTAAGGTTGAGCGGAAGATTGCCATGACCTAAAAGGGATGTTTTCGCTTTGCATTATCAGTGTTTTATGTGGACAGTGTTGCCTTTTCACATTTGTGCTCAGAACAAGATAGTGAACAAAAAAACAAACAAAAAAAAGCCTCCCCCAGCCGTTTGATCCTCAGCCCTCTCAGCTGTTTAGCATTACATTCAAATTGCTGTTTACAAGGAGCCACTTTGAATTTCTCCCCCTCACTTTTTTTTTTCTTGACTTCAAAAATACATTTCAGTATTATCTCTTTGTCGGCCAAGCAAGTGTTCAGAGTGTTTGTTATTGTCAGTCTGTATATGTCTGGGTGTCTTGTTTTTGATGAAAATGTTGTACTTTCTCTTCACTTTGCCGCATTCAGAGCTTATTTTGTCGTCCGATGGAAAGAATCTCTTCTCGAGAAAGTACTTATGTACGGTGCATATGTTATAAACGTTTGTGGCGGCCGATGCCAAGTTCACAAACGGGGAAAATCAAGTTCGACTTATGGGAGAAACTGAAGTTGGCTGTCTGAGCTGACTTTAATTTTCTGTATATCTTCAAGGTACTGTTTATGTGTGTCAAAATGTACACTCCTACAGAAATTGTGCATATTTTTTTTATTTGTTTTTGGACAACACAGACTGTGCTTCTGGTCGAGGACTTTGAGAGGGAGTGAAGCTGCACAGTGACTTTTTGACCTTGTCATGCGTCTTGAATGTGCAAACTGTTTTTAAAAAGCTGCACTTACAGTTCTTGTTTTTCAGTGGAGGTGTTTTTACATAAAGATGAAGAGAGAGGTAAAAGAGATGAAGGGCAACCCTATATTATTCCTGTTAGTGTGCCTATGGAAGTATAATGAAATGAATCGCACTAGCCAATCCGCTGGCACTATTTGCTTATGCGGGGGGGAGGGGGGTTTGCGGGCTCCCACATGTGTTTTTTATACACCTGATCCAGGCAGGGTAGCTGCAGGGTTAGTGCCAAGCCCGCTCCTTGTGTTTCCAATCGCACCTCTGACCCTGTGGACGGCTCGCGACCCTCACACCTCACACGATACCCGAAGAGACACAGCGAGTGAAGGAGGCTTCGGTGACAACAGAGCCTGCTTTGTTGTACCAACCTGCCGTCACTCCCCCAACAACCACACTACAAGTACACAACAGAGGGGTTTTCTGCAGCCAAGACTTTGGTACTGTAAAAGCCTTTGTCCAACACAAACCCTGCATTCACAACAAGCAGACGAACAGAACGCAACAGTATGTATTAAAGCTTATAAATTATTATTTCAGACTTTGTCGAAACAAAGAAAGTGGTGACCATAGTTTGTTTTTTTTATTGTTAAGTTATATAAAATGAGATTTTTTTTTTTTTGTTTTGTTTTTTTGTTTGTTTTGAAAGAGACTGGATTTTCAATCCAACGACCAAATGCATATCTCCTCCTTGTATTGTCCGATTTGCTCTCATGTAAAATTTCTTTTATAAAAACAGTTGTTACTTGGTCAAAGCAATGAATAAACCTCTGAATGAAATGGGGGGCATCTGGTGTGTGTGTGCTTTTTTCTTTTGGTAAAGCTGCACTTAAAGAAGCTTGGGGGCGACAGCACAAGCTGTTTACACAAAATAAACATAAGATCACGCTACTACTAATAGACATGTTTGCAAGCGGCTACCAACATTAGCGTTCATTGGGAGTTGGTTTCTGTTGCTGCGATTGGAAAGAAGGTTGATGAGAGCGGTGAGACTGAACCAAAACAGTAATTCTGTGGTCTGCACATCAAAACATTGCTAAAAAGTGGAGTTTTGTGGGTTTGCCACCATGAACACCCCTTTAACATTACATTCAGTTATTTGATTTATTATCTATATATATTTATTATCTATATATATATCTATATATATATATATAAAAACTGATTGGTGCAGCTTTAAAGACAAATACAAGACATCTGCAGGAGTGACTGTTTCTTTTTTTAAGGCCCGTTCCCTTTGAGGGAAGAACAATATGCAACTTCATGTTTGTTTGTGGCCACTTCAAGTAACTTCAGTTTTCTTTTGTTGATGTCACAAAGCTAAAGTCTTAATTCTAACCACGGGCCACCGCTCCACACCGGCCGCAATATAGGAGATGTTTGTTTACGACACAAAAGGCGGGGCGGTTTTAAACAGCTAAACAAACTAATCATGACAAACCATTGGAGGAGCAGAATGTATACAGCAGCGAGCCGCGTCAACCACATACCACACATTAGTGGTCCGGGCCCCAGTGGTTGCTATCTCCTGTGTATTTTTGCTACCTACACAAGCATGTTGGGTGTTTCACTTTATTTGTTTGACCTGGGATCAGATCAAAATCTGGCTGTCAGGAGTTCAAGAGGGGCAGCAGCAGCAAGATAAATGACTTTAAATAAAGACTTCATAAAGTTTGGGTTCTCTATATCCGCTATCGTGGTGTGGATACCTGGGTTAGGCTGCACATATAATTTGAACACTTGTGGTATTGTGGATCCTGGACGATAACGTCCATAGACAACCGAGCCTTTGTGCAGCGTCTGGCATCTCGGGGAAAGACTGAATTTATGTCTAACACTTCCTAGGAGTGTCCTTTTCCTCGGGGCTCGGTCTGCCTGCTCCTTCCTGTATATTAATGGCTCTACCATGCCACCGCTAGTCGTGAACCTGAGATCTGCCACGGAGCTGGGGCCTAGACCTCATCAGGAAACACAGAACGAGGAAGATACCAAAAGAGGAAGCAAGAAGTAGTGATTTAGGAGGCAGGAATAAAGATTTTGACAGCAGCTCGGTAGCAGCGAGTGCAAACTGGGCAGTGTTGGAAGACCTCGCGTCCTGGTTCTATTATCTGTCAGAACCAATCAGGAAACAGCCAAACACCCGACAAGATGGTTTTCCTGCCTCAGGACTTCAGAGTGGTCTTGTAAGATAGCTCACACTGACTGCTCCTGAAACAACCCCGGCAGGTTTTTGACCTCTCGTTCCTCGCTGCACTTTGCTGGCCCAACCCCAGATTTGCTGCGCCACATTTTCCATTGAAAACCTAAGTGATATTCCACGCCGCCTATAGCTTCTCCATCCACCTTTTTTTTTCATCCGTGCCTCCTCTGTGTGCTGCTGAAAGATTTGAAAGAAGCCGTGCAACTTGCACGGTTATCTCGAAGCAGGAGACAGACAAGTGGAGATTCTCGCTTGGCGCGGCCCGCGACTTGACAGACTCCAGACTTCACCTTGGCCATTTAGTCCGCCAGAGACTCAGCTCCACCGACGGCGGGTGAAACCACACGGCATGAAATACAAGAACACAGACGTTCTGAAAATCATTTCCCATTTGATGAGGAAATATGACCCCCGGTGGCATGCTGAAGTAATTAGTTAGCTTGCCGTGAAGGATGCTCCAAGGAGCCCCCGTTCATTAGAGCCAGGACTTTGTCTTCTGCTCACTCCTGCCCTTGGACAAAAATATGAGAGAAACTGCTGGGTCTAATTGTTAGATTCCTGAAAGAATTGACTGATTAAAAACTCGATCCGGCCTTGCAATCATTCTGGGATCGGGACTGTTTTGGATCAACAGTAACTTCACGGGTGTTTGAGAAAGCGAGGTATTCAGGCCACTGCTCAGATCACGGACAGTGTGTGAACCAGAGCTAATCACACGGCAGACGAAGGGTCACAGAACAGTTATTACTCTACAAATTACACTCCGTGAATTAGCATATTTTCCTGGAAGGCACATCTGTAGAGGAGAGCAGTTAAAGTTTACATGATGGGAGCTTCCACTGGATGATACAAGGAAACTTTAGCATCGAGGAGGAATTAAACTGCTTGAACAGATTACTGACGAAATGAATTACTTTAAAGACAACTGCAGTGGGAATGACGTGGTATTTCACCATTATTTCTGATTTCCTATAAATATTTACTTTTCAGAATAAAGGCTACTTTCAGATCCACACTGTTCTCATTCAAGAGCTACATCACTACTCATTTCTCTTTCATCATAGTTTTGTTGCCTTATGCTGTATTTTATTATGACTTTAAAGTGAGCAATAAATTCCATGTTTGTCTTCTTAAAGCCACAGTTCTCCGCTCTTCCTCTGGATCAGGCTTTGTTGTGAGGCAGTTGAAAAATATTTCCTGTCTTCATTTCTCATAATAAACCTCTTCAGAAACCACCATGAACATGACGGAGAGAGCTACGCTTACACGGAACCGCAAGTAAGTACGCTGATTTTGGCCATATGAGGACATGCCGGCTGTTATTCCAGGTGGACAATGTCTCCATTTTGTTTTCTGAAAAAGGTCCGAGGGAAAAATGTGATACATGGCAGTTTTAAACAAAAGGGGTCAATTGCGCTTTTGAGAACAGACTGTGGAGGCGTGCACATTGTTCTGAACTAAGAGTGTCGGGGAATGGATAAATGGAAGTTGCCAGTGTAAGCGGCTCTAACAGAAAGGGAGACACACTTTTTATGAAACGAACAGGAACGGATCTTTTTTGGGGGGGGCGGGTTTGGAAATCTCTGCTTTGATACCTGGTGTCAGGTTTTCACCTTCATTCACATGATATTATCGACCGCAGCCGCTTGAACATGCGCCGCACCGTGTTTTCGGCAAGACGGCGCTTACACAAACTCCAGCCATGCAAATCATCTCTTCTTCGCTGTAAACTGGCATAATCCCAGTCGCAGGCTGGCCGCAAAGCCCTGCAACGCAACAGCTCTCATGTTCAGCGCTGTTGTTCAGAGGTTTGTACAATCCTCCGCCACATGCAGTGGATCTTCCTGTTTGTTTATTGGAGGGTAATGCTTGCAAATTTCCTCCCTGGATCCCACATCTCAGTCCATCCAAGAGTCACACGCACACACACACACACACACACACACACACACACACACACACACACACACACAGTAACAGAAACGGGGCTGGACAAGCAGCCCGCACCTCAGCTGTTTCCTAACAGCCTAAATCCTGGTAATTGGCCTTCTCCTGAGACAGCCCAGCTAAACAGCTGCTACAAACAATGAGACCCCTTCCAGCGGTGCTGTGGGTTCAAGCAGCACACAGCTGCCAACAGGGGATCAAGGCAACGCTGAGGAACCTGCGGAGAGCAGAATGACATGCAGGCTGTGGGGTGAGAACTGGTACTTTCACTTCTGTTGGCGCAAACAAAAGTTAAAGATGGCATATCTGCTTTCATACGCACATGAAATCCCCCGCTGACAGCCAGCATCATTTCAGCGCTGCAAATTACCCTGAGAATGTTTTGAACGCCTCTTCTTTTGTTTCAGTCAGATGTAAACTCATTAGGAGCTTACAAAATGCAACAAATTGCTTGAAGTGATCCAACATCGTCACAGTACATGGATCTCATTTACGGTCGAGAGGTGGACCGAGGAAAGATTTGAAAACCCTCGTATCTGGGTGCAGTCAGCTCTTTTCCTCCCCAGTTTTATACGCACCTTTGCCAACATTCTTCAATTACTAATTACCGTAGTTCAGCCTGGCTCCACCACACTGTTGCTCCACAGCTTCAGTTTTCTTAATTGTGATTAGTCTGGAAACACGGTCGCCCAGCCACTCTGAAGTGTGGACCAATCAGCGACCAGTGGTTAACTAACATGACCAGTGCAGCTTCTTTTTTTTTTTTTTTTTATGTAGTTGCAGCAGTGGTAGAGACAGGCTGATTGGTTAAAGCTGCTCCAATCGTGTCAAAATTAACCCGAGGTCAACGCCCAGTAGGATGCAACGACTGCAAACTATTCCCTATGGAGCAAACCCAGACCCATATATTCACACGAGGCAAGCCTTAGTTAGCCACAGCTTTAAATCAGCCACACCCTGATCAATGGTCTCAAGGCCGGAGGTCACTAAACTAGGAGTCAGGATCACTCAGAGGTGATCAAATCTGATGTGTTGCAAGGTAATTAAAGGTATAAAAGTGACAAATAGATTATGACCCTGGTAACAGTAGTTTGACAAAATAAAGAATTACGAGTTTAAGGTCCACTGACTCATTTCTCCAAAGGAGTCAAGCTGCATCTCATAGTCTTTGTGAAATGGTTGAAAGACATGACAAATAGGACAAAACAAAACACACCAAGAACACTTGAAAGCAACAGAACATGTGAAGTGAACCATGAGTGGATGTTTTCAGAGAACCATATTTCACAATCATCATCATGTCAGCATCAACGCATGTTAAAAAGCTAAAACATTATCTGAAAACTGAACTGTTTTTTTCTCACTGTTTTCTCATGAAATACTGGATACATAATCTCATGTCAATCTGACGAGGAAATCTCAACCTGTTGGCTAAGCTGCTCACACCTCATGTCCACACTGATGCTATAACCTGTGATGTGGGATCATGTGCAGACATGAATTCGCTCTAAGTGGTCACAAGTTAAAAGGTTGGTAACCGCGTTGCCCAGGATGTTTTATTGGGAAACTGAGGATCTACTATTCTTGAAGACGTGGTGGATATGCAAAGGTCATGGTCACGATGTTTCAAATACTTCAGTACAAACAGGCATTGGACGAAACCTTTCATTGCAGTCTTATTTCAGCTCCTGTGAATGAGCTTTGGGTGTTGCCAGGCGGCATAATTCAAAAATAACACTCATGGCAGCACCATTTGCCACGATTGCATGATTGCTGTTTTCGCATTCTGTGGTGTCACCAGCAGCCACTTTGCCCTCCAAAGTTCATCCTCTAAAGCCGATATGACTGCCCTTTCCGCGTGGGGTTAACCCTCAGCCAGGCACTGAAATGCTGGGTTTAGCCTGATGGATTGGGCTGTTAAGGAAAGTGGAATCTTGCACGGTAGGCAATTTGCACAGACAGTGTCTCATTGAGGTGGGAGCATCATCCTTCCACATTCACAGGCCCGCTTAAAAAAAGACATTCTTGTAGTTTTACCTCACAGAGGCGCACCACTCTTTAACCTCCCTCTGTTGGTGTAAAAACAGTCAATAAGTACTTTATATTGTTGTGTACTTGAGACCATGCAGCAACATTATCTCAGCTCAAGGTCCACTTACTAAATTCTTCTGAGAGGATCTCACAGGCATCATTATGTGCACACTTGTAAACACATATAACTGCATATTTAACTGTTTATACATATATATATATATATATATATATATATATATATATATATAATATAACATAATATAATATATATATATGGTGTATATATATATATATATATATATATATATATATATATATACAATAGAAAATTATTTTTAATGGTAATATTTAATTGTGTCGTAAAAAGCATTTTGTAAACACAAAACTATATATATATATATATATACACATACATATATATAGTTTTATATATATAGTGAGATTATTGTACTTCACTGTCTTCTAATTCAGTAACTACTTCAAAAGATTTTTTTTTTTCTTCCCTTAAGCCTTTACTTTAATCTGTATATGGGGGTGGACCGGTGGTTTAACTCGGGCCAGCACAACAATGGCAGTTTGTCATCCTATCAGGTATTATAACTAACGTGTTACCTGTGGCGACCTATTTACACGCCCAACAAAACATGGAACAAATTAACTTCCAGTTAAAGTCCCGTTTCTGCCCACATGACGAACAAAAGTTCAGTTTTTACATTTTCTTTGCTCTGTTTTGGTCTCCAGCAACTCCTGAGGTAGCGTTTACTTTGATTACTTCATGTTCAGTAGCTACTGGCTACAGACGTTAGTCTAATGCTGGAAAAGTAGCTTACGGTGAGTTTTTGACTGAATGTTGTGCCTGAAAACAACACTGATGAGAGCAGTGAGAGTGAATACAAACATTGAAGTTTCAGACTGGAAAACCAAAACACTGAAATTTAAGAAGGTAAAATGCTTCTTAGATTTTAGTATGAACTGTGGTGGCAAGGCGACAAACCTATCAGAGTCATTTTTATGCTTCTGCACCAGGCATTATGTTTTTGGGTCTGTCCTTCCCATTCTTATGAACGTGATATCTTAAAAACATCTTGAGGGGAACTTAGCCAATTTGTCACAAACATGTATTCATTCTTGGACTCATGACTGAGTCTGATTAGAATTTGGTGGTAAAAACTCAACGGTCACTGTGATCTAAAAAAAAAAACCTTGTGGCCGTAACTCCAGAATTCAAGCGCTAATCATGACAAAATGTCACACAAATGTCTAATAGTAATGATAAAGTGACTACATTTTATATCCAAAAGGTCAAATTATTATGTTCTGCAAAAACGTGTTTACCGCCATAGCTCTGAAACAGAAAGGGAGATTATGACATTTGGTCGGACATTGAATTTGTCACTGAGTTTGTGTACTGTCAGGTTGAAGATGTGTGTGAAGCAGCCACGCTTTAGAATTTGTAGGTTAAGATCCATATTTGAAGCATTGTTGGCTGTCAACCAGCTTTATTGGCCAAACGTGAACGCATACGAGGATATTCTTCAAAGTCTTCACTACATATAATCATATCACTGTGGACATGGATGTTTGGTGGAAGCACACAACCATGAGGCAGGAATTCTAGTTTTCCATTGTTCTAGTGATAATAGAGACTGATGTTTAACTCTTTTTAGTTTAGCTCATGCTTGTTTATTATCTTGTCTGATATTTGTGCTTTATTATCTAAATTTAAAACAAGTTTACCACTTTATTGCTGTATAAATACAACTTGTACAGATAATTATTGACAGGTAATGAACTTGAAACACCCATAAAATGTTAAAGAAGGCAGGTTGATTTTTCTTTGGACCCAGTTCCCCCATTAGATGCTGCTTGAAGTTGTGAGAGGGCAGAGGTGTCGTCCCCCCCCCCCCCCCCCCCCCACCGCAGCAGTGAGCTGCAGCAGCAGCAGCACCAGGCAGACTGCAGAGTTACACAGAAGCCACAACCGCTCATAACATAATGACAGCCGGGGGATCACAAATAAGACATGGAGGAGAGCAGGGCCTGGTGTCTCTGTGTAATATTTCATCACAGAAAAGCTAAATAAATTCCTCACTACAGTCAAGTGAAACCACGTCAATGCAGCAGATGTAAGAAATGGCAGCCGGCGGAGGAATGCGGTTTGGCAGCGAGCAAACCTGGAGAGAGGCTGGAAGGTCCTCTCACGTTAACACTTTGTGTTTGGGAACACAAAAATACATTGTTGATTGTCTGAGCAGGATTCAATCACATGTCTGCCCGTGTGTGTGTGTGTGTGTGTGTGTGTGTGTGTGTGTGTGTGTGTGTGTGTGTGTGTGTGTGTGTGTGTGCGTGTGTGAAGGGGACAGGGTGGTTGGTCCCATCTCCTCCATTGACCTGTGGAAAACAATCAAAGCAGACCTCCCAGCCCAGACGAAGTGAAACTCCCAGGGTACATTTTAAAAGGATGGCATTATAGAAGCAGTCAGAGAGGTACTTAAAAGGTATCAAACACAGATGCACACACACGTTTCGCCATTTTATAAGAGCAGATTGGGATATTTAACCGTACAGGCAGAGAGACAAGGAGACGGTGTGAGAGGCTGCAGACCTGGCACTCAGCATGGCACTAGAGTGGCAGCCAGTTTTGAAGGCCAGCGAATAAATAGGCTTCGCATTGCTCAAGCACGCGAGCGGAGCCAAAGCTGTAATGTTACCATGAATCTGGAATCGAATGGGCACACTCGGCCAACGCAGGAGCTCATTCTTCCAGATGTTACTTATAGAACTATTATTTTTATTTTTTTTCCCCCATCAGATAAATACGTACACATGTTAGGCGTAAAATTGTGGACTGGAGCTGTCTGGATTCACGATCTCGTCATGGGGTGATTCGCAGTTTGATGAAGTCAGGTTTCGATTTCACTCACTGCAAGCTTTCTGCTGTAGTGGGCTGACATTTATCAGACATGTAATCCTGTCCAAAGATTGAGGGGACGTGACTGTCAGGTACCGGGAAGTCAGGAGAGCTCCTGCTGCATCAAACACTCATTCATCTTTCTTCACATACAGCCCATTAGTGCTGGGAGGACTGATTATTTGTCTCAATTTATGCCTCCACTGCAATACCACATTCTAGAAATATGACCTGACTTTGTCTCATCTACATTTATTCTGCAGCCAATCTGTCTTTATTCACCGGCTGTAATCTGAAAACACTGAAAGTTGCCTCTCGGTACCAACGCGCTGTACTTTTAAATTCTTTTGTGGTGAACTTTTTTTCACATTTTGAAGCCATCTGTGATAAAAGCAGGCTTGTATTTCCACAGTGTATAAACTGTAATTGAAAGCAACTGTTGCTGGTCGCTAAACTAATTACATATTTGTGATTAATACTGCTTGTGTTTACTGTCAAATCTTTTTCGTGACATGTTCTCATCATCAAACATCAAAACCTCCTTTCTGGATGTGAATCATTGTATCAATCATATACTGCCAATGAAATACGATGCTCCTAATATTTATAAACATGAACAAATGGTGCATAACGTACCAAAACACATTATATTGTGGTTATAACACTGACAAAGGAGATTTTACGTGATTTAATGGTACTTTAAAATCATCTGAATGCCTCTGTTACAGATGATATTACATTATATAGCATAGTGTTTATCATTTATAATGACATGTTGATTAAAAAAAAGCATGTTCTGAGTTCATGAATATACTCATATATGTTTGCATACAGTTGCTAATGTGTCATCAATCATTCGTTGACTGCTCAAGATGCTTCAAAGAATGAGTTAAGAATTGTAGAAAAGTTTCACATTTGATGTGGGTATAAATTGTTTATTAAGCGTATTTAATGCTGTACAAATGCTAAGTAATATATTTGATTGTTATTGTAATTTTTCTTCATTAGGCTGAAGACTTCCATTCTAACTTTTAAAACTGTTTTAAGAGTGACAATTTTTCAAAGTGGTATGACACATTTACATTATAACTGCATGTCATCTTTTTCTTCATAACAAAAGTAATTTATTTTTACCAGTAGTCTTATATTATTCATGCCAAACCATATGTAAAGGTCATAATAAGCTGAAAATCCAAGTTTTAAATTTTTTTTTTTTTTTTTTTTATAAATAAGGCAATAATTGACAGGAACATTATTGGATGGTGAAAAACAGGACAGACAACAGGTGGATTTTTAATATTTTGTATTGTTTTTATTATGACAAACACAAACCCTATGTATTTAGTAGCAGGGGAATTAGTCACTCACACGGTCATAAACAGTGAACTAATTGTTTGCTACTTTTGTGGGGAAATTCTAAAATATTTTCAGTTAATCTCATATCCTGGACGGACTTGGCCAAAGCAGATGCTTCAATTCTAAACCAAGTTAAGTTTCTAGAGTTGATCTCTGTATGATTTCCTGCTGTTGGAGTTACTTCAGTCCGGTCTTCTGCCGCGGTTCACCTGCCTCAGAATAAACCTCAGAGATGTGTACAGTAGCGTGACTTCAGCACCATTTGGCAAGGACTGTACTGGACCTCCCGAGGTCTTTGTTGAAATATGGTTCTTTCTCTGCCTACAGAGAACACAGCGTGCAACACTACGAAATCTGCCTCGAAGCTCATAATCATGCTTTATACCACTTTGTGGAGCAGATGGCTGCAGGACCACCGCACAGGGACATGAATTATTACATACAGTATCCTCTTCATTCAGAGTCGCCTGGCTGAGTGTGTGTGTAGGCTTTGTGTCGGTGCTGGTAGAAGGACGGAGAGGACGCCATGCTGTGAATCAGCATCAGGGGCACGCCGAGAAAATCGGTATTATTCACACTACAGCAGAAAGTCCCTCGCTCTCTCTCACAGGTGACACAGACCTAACGGTTTCAAATATGTCACACAAGACACTGGATTCACTGGTACCGGATCACATCCTGAAGCATTCAACCAACAGTGACCTGTCAGAGTTGCCATGACAGAAAGTAAATATTGCACCATTCACCTGAGACAACTGTCAGAATTTTTGGCTTCCACAGCAGCTGAGCCAAGATTAGTACGAAGACCAGAGAGAAAAGCTCCAGTTCCATTGGTTTGTGTTTATGGAGACGATGTGTCTGAAGAACTGTGTTGTCTTCTTTTATTACCACTCTGTATGTCTTCCTGACTCACTTCACGCTGCTGTCAGACACTACCCCCTCCCATATCAGATCAAATATCTGATTTAAAGCAGCGGTATGGACATTATGGGAAATGGAGTTTTGAGATTGATACGACTCTTATGTGTGGTAACAGAACTGCACAGGTTTATGTTGGCATGACTGGAAACAGAAGGAAACAGCTCGCTTGTTACTACGCGTGGGTCAAAAATCGTGAACTTTAAGGTGCTGGTTGGAGAATCTTTCTTTTGCTTTGGAGGCTAGTCAGGCCAGCTGTATCTGGTTTTAGGCTCAAATCAATCCTAAATGTAGGCTACATTTGCAACAACATTTGGCAAGAAAGTAAATACGTACATTTTCCCCAAAATCCCCCTTAAACAGCAACTGAGAACACAGCAGGAACTCCGTCAGTATTAATGTGGAATCAGTGAGGAAAAGACAGAGAAATGAAACATATACAGTAGATTCAGCCTTTAAATGTGGTCCACTGGAGACAGCAGCCAGTCTGTGGAGGTGGTAATGGATGGCAGCTCATGACCTCACTGAAATATATATGCGCTACTGTCTGATGCTTGATTGGATGAATGTAAATATTTGAGCGCAGCACCGCTGCCTGCTGGGAAGCCGAGCCCAGACATCCAGCACCATAAGTGAATTTGGGAGCCGCTCCGGGCCCTGCGAGCAAGAAGCCGAGGCTGGAGCCGTAGGGAAGCAGAACTACGCTGCACACGCAAACACCAACACACACTGCTGTTACACTATCTGTTCACAGCCCCGGGAGGGCACGAGGCAGCAGCACAGTGTGGTGGTCTTTTATTACAAGCCCACTCCGGGCGCAAGTGTTTGTGAAAGCTGTTACAAAGCAAGGCACGGAGAAGAGAGCTCTGCAGTCGGCGCTGGTCTGCGTTAGCACGAGCTGGAGCTCAGCGGGGTAATACCATGAGCCATATTGCAACTGGGGGTACTGAGGTGTAGACAAAATAGCCAACCCCAGGACTGTAGCAACTTTTACACCCCGCTAGTCTCACACACAGCCACAAAGACAAGCAGGCAGGCAGGCGTAAAGGAATGCCCACATGCACGCACATCTGGTTAGCAAGTCTACGGTATCTGAAGGTGTCTGTTTCACCCCACATCTGAAACAAACAGTCACAACTAATTCTTCTCCAAATTCCAAGAACGGCACAGAACCACAAAGCTTCGAACACTAAAAATACAGATTTGGTCAGACATGAGTTGCAACAAAGAATCGGACTTTTTGGCACTTGTTTTATGATGTAAAAATATTATACCATAGACATATGTAAAACAAATCAAAACAAAACTTCCAAAAAGACGTGTTTTATTTATGTTAGCTCAAACTATAGCAATACCTTTTTTTATGAGGAATATGAAGTCTTTTGGAAATTTGTATTTGATACAATATTCCCATTTATATCTAAATGATGTGTTCACGAGCTAGATTTGTAGTTTTTCATAGGTTTAACAATTTGTATAACTCAGAGCTGCTGACCTGCAGTGTACTACTTGCTCAGAAGGACTGCCCTGACAAATCTCCCCTTAAAAAAAAACCCCTGCTTCCTCGTACCTTGATATGCAGCTTTGAGTAACCAGAGATCAAACAATGTCTTCTCTCAGGCCATTAGACAGACAGAAGTACCTGCGGTTGAACTCCACTAAATGACTCTCGCAAGCTATGTGGTTACAAAACACTTGTCACACCTCTGTTATTCCACATAATCTGATTGAAAGGAAATCCTGCGACAAAGTGGATAGTGGATACACACAGCCCGGATTAAATGAAAGTATCTTGTGTTTGCGTGACCTGGGTACCATTTCCTTGGAGAGCTTTATTTGACTTCAGCGCGCTGGTGGGAGGGTGGGAGAGCTCGAGGTTGGCTTTGTGTTTTCAAATTCAATTGTCCACTATGTAGTCGAGGAGCCTGAGCTTCCTGCGGTTTGCAGTAATAAACCCAAACTCGGGTTACATCCACGGCACAAAGGACTGCAAATGGTCAGGAAAACAACAAAGCTACGTGGGCCTGTAATAAGGTTAAGGCCTCGAGCTACAAGACCCTGCGAGACGTAGAAAAAGTGCCAAAAAGTTCCCCCTTCCGAACCCTCTCCCTCCAGCCTCCGTCAAGTATCCGTGGATCTTCCAGACCTCCTCGTCTCCTCGCAGCGACTGAGGTTGGGGTCTTTGTAGTCGTCGTGGTTACAACAAATTCTATGCTCCGACTTCCAAAAAATCGAGATCAGCTTGTCAAAGAAAAATAAGCAGTGAAATTACTACACAGGGCCCAGATTATTTATACAAAATAATGAATTTGTTTCTATACATGCCAATCATCTCGCCCAAAAGGGAGTTTATTAATTTTTCTTTTTTTTTTTTCTCACTTGGACCAAAGAGCTGCAGTGGAGCATGCGTCTAGTCCATGACAATGTTTAAGGCATGTGGAAAGCTTACACCCAGCCCATGTTGATACAATGTGATTAGTTTATTATAGAAGCGGATGGCCTGAGTACATGCGTATTTGCTTCAATGTTGCAGCGGTAGCATGAGTGAGATCTGGATGGGCGTCCTGACACCGTCAATGACGACACGGCCGCGGAATCCGACATGGAGAAGGCGGCCTGTGGCCAGAGATGTGTGCCACACGGGATGGGAGCACCCTGAACATGGGGGAATTATGGGTGGTGGGATGATGAATGAAGTTACTCATCCTTCCATTTTGTTTCTATAAGGCAGCAGTGCCCCTGCTGACGGCCTGTCCTCGGCCCTCGTGCTTATTGCCACAGTAACCTGAGGCCGGGACGAAAGCAACCCCCACGGCAAGACGAGCCTTCTCTTCGAGGGCGAGGAGTCCCTGTCTCCTGCTTTCTTTAGGGCCAGTACACATGGTGCCATGTTTTTGAAAATAACAAGAGTGGGTTACAATACAATCATTTAGGTTTAAATTAGATTGACAGGGTATCAAATATGAGGAAACTCAATTACAGCCCTATTACCAACTGAATTGACTTACATGGTTCCGAGGCCAGAGGTTCACACCAAACAAAGATGGAAGTTTCCTGCTTACCCGGGGCCTGTTCTTATTAAGTTATAGGAGGCCTGATGTGATCGATGGGTATATAACAAGGCTGCTGCTCCTGAGGATGTGGGCAAGCCTAACAGAATCCACATTAACCCCTGACAGGACCTTTTCCCAAAGACATTTCTACTGTACATTTAACCCTGTAACCATTCAAGTAGTCTCCTCAGCTGAAATATTATTCAGTATATCAAATACTTACCCCAGGCCCACACAAGAAGGTTCAACGATTGTCACAGGAGTCAAGAGGAGTAGCTGGAAGGGTTGACTGACTTCTCTGTAACCCGAAGGACACGGGAGGTCACGCAGCTCAAAACAGATCAGGCCTGAGACGGGACGCTCCCTCTGCCTGATGAAATGTCAAAGGGTCTAAATGTAAACAGGTGCAACAACGTAAACACAAAGTTCCATGTAATCAAAGTGTTTCCACCTGCAGTGACAGAGCCATCAGTTCTGGTCACGCCGGTCATTACCTCACAGTCTTCTGGTGCTCAGAGGGTAACTTAAGAGAGGCCAGAGCTCGGCGCTGGCTGACTTCAGAGGAAAGAAGGAGCGGGAGCAGCGGGGCATTTTCCTCTACCTCACCTCAGGACGTAAACAGTGAAACAGTCTGCAGACCGACAGGTTCCTTCGGCCCAGAACAAGTCAGGAAAGAAAAGGATTTCATCTTGTTTGCAAGGCTTCAACCTCCGAGACTACAAGGCCCTGAACTCTCCTCCAAAAGCTCTGTTAAAGTGAACTCGGAGACGGCCTGCTCAGCCTGTCCTTTCGCATTCTCATCATCGTCCGTATGGCGAACATATTAGTTCAACACCACCGTACGCAGTTCAGGCGGCTGTGCGAGAGGATGAGCTTTCCAATCTTCCTCTCGCTCTCTTCTTCAATCTTTTGAGTCAGCATGGCAAAACAATTACCTGACAGCAACCCGGCAATGAGTGAGTGACGTCTGGGAACCCGACACCTTATGAAACGATGCCCGATGTCTCGTTACATTTTAACGCACGACAGCATGACTGCTCTCCTGAGGGGCTCGTCTGAACGCTAACCCATAAGGCTGCGGCGCACTGCGGCAGGCCGAGGAGGAGCAGGGAGACAAGAGTGCGTTAATGAGAGCCAGATCTGCTCTGTCAGTTTAGCGCCTGGCCGCATGCTCAGACGCAGACAGGAGGACAGAGCGGTCCGTCAAGCTGTCCCTGCAGAGCTGCTCTCGGACTTCTGAGGCAACGAGGTGGGGCAGGACACGAGGGTTCTGGGAGTTTGGCACGCTGCTGCATCTCGGGGTGCCAAAGAGTGTTTAGGCCTCTCGTCAATCTCAACGACAGCCAATCTTTCCTGCTGTTTTCTGTGCTCGCTGTGCAGCTGGAGGAAGTCTGTGGCACAGAAGCTAAGTTTCTCTTTGTCCATCACTGGCTCCCAAGCTTTCTGGCTCTTGACCCCTTAAGATGTTGTCAACTTGCCACCGGCTGCGGGGTATGAGCAGGTTCACCAAAGTCTTGAAGGTTGAGGGACACCAATGCACTTTGGTCCAGACTGAAAAATCAACTATTGCATATATTGCCCCGGAAGTTTGTGCACACATTGTCACCAAATGGTAAAGGCTGCTGATTTGGTGATCCACTAACCTTTCTGTAGGGCCACCATACAGGTGGGACTTTTGTGTTTGGGTGACATGAACAACTGTTGGATGGATTGCAAATACATTTCATAAAATGACATCCACAGGTTAAATCGCAAGACCATCAAGAGTGATTTCTGTTAACATGGTAAACATAAATGTTATACCACCTAAATATCTGCAATATCTGATTTTAGCATTCCAACAAACTGCGATGCACAAGTGGAGCATCAGAGCCGCGGTCATGCCTGGAGACGAAGTATTTCTATCGTTACCGAACAAGAAGCATAGTTCTTTTTTTTTTCAGATGATGAAGTTAAGTGTCTGTAGAGGGATTTTCAGGCGACTACCCACACTACTGCTCCCACTGTGGCAATAAAAGGAAAGTAAATCCAGAAACTGCAAATTATTCTCAAAAACAGTGAATCTGTCAGCTCAGCTCGGGGAGTACTTGATGTTTTTCCAGGGTCGGCATGAGGAAGCAGCGGCGCTGCAGCTCAGCACATGGCCGGACCACATCAAGGCATTATCACGCTGTATGCCTCCGTTGTTGTTTGACCGAGACATATTTCCACACAGCTCCCCGGACTGCAGCAAGAGATGAGAGATATGCGAGGAGGGAAGAGTCTTCGGTCTCGCTGCCAACCCCCGAGCCTTTCATAATCGCCCAGGAATTAAGCACATCCCAGTTAAAGCACCGATAGAGTGAGTTATGGCTGCGGTGGTGTTTCCTGAGAAGTTGGCCAAAAAAGATGATTTAGGGAGATCACACGTCTGGGGTCTGAGGGTTCCTCGGACACTGTTTAAACACAAGTCTTTATTCTGAGGACACAGGAATGTGAAGGGCGCTGAGTGAAGAACCCATCACCTAACAGCGACATTTCCAACATGGCAGCTGTGACAGCAGAGTTATTGGTCATCTTTGCTGAAGACTCGGACATTAGAGCAATTCTACAAAGGCTTATTTGTCATTATTCAACGTGGCACTTTGAGTAATAGATGTCAGCAGCTGTGGTGGCTGCAAAAACTCAAGACATATTCACATCTCTTCACTTATAAAAGAAGTTTATTTAGTTTAATACATAGGGCGGTTTGTAGTGAAGTATGCATACATTCAGCTTTACAAGTCATACATACAGGAATTATCCCAACGAATTCCTAACATACACACAATTTACAAGGAATACATGTTTCAACGTCCTTCCAACACAAAAAAAAGACAGCTATACCAGTTTAATAAGTAAAAGCCTACTTCCTTTTGTTTTATTATACCATTCAATTTAAATGGTAACCTTAAATGTTTTATTTTCAGCTAAATATAAGTTAGTGTTTATAGTCAACAGCCTCCGAAGGTCATTCACTGGACAGACAAACACAAATAAAATGGCACGAAGATTTCCCATGCAATTAAAAAGATTAAAAAAAAAATAAAAAAAAAGAAATCCTGTGTGTGAGAAGACATGCTTGACTCCATGTCACTTTCAACATCCCTGTTTTAAGAGATAAAAACGTCAGGACTACATTTCCCAGAACACATACCAGCACTCGAATACTACAAACATGGTCAGAGGTCGGGGGTACAGTACATTTATAACTCTTTCTCAGATACTAACAGAGATGGGAGCGCTGTGAAATCCATTAGCAATGTGGAGCACACAGCTTTTTCTTTGATTTTCCAAATTCAGTGGAAACACCCTTATGACTCACTGCCCTGTTTAATATTGAACACTTTTCCTTTGTCTCTGTCAATATGAAAGACTGTAGTGGTGCTAGTGATATTACTGATATTATCTGTCTGAGTGAGCGAGTGCCAGTAGGTCGCACTCCATTAAAGCAACTCGTTACAAAAAAGGCGTGCAATTTTAAAAGGTTCCCTCTTCTTCGGTACCCAGTGGAAAGCTTGCTGGTGCCAGTCTCTTTGATTTACTCACTCTTCAAAACAGAGCAAAGTTTTGAAGTCCAAGTCAATAAAAGCAATAAAACGTCAATTGAAACACTTGGAAAGAAATGAGGCAGTTGTGTGGACAACAGAGACACACGATCCAGGCCAGCCTTTGACTGAGAGATGTGAGACGGAGTACAAGACAGATTGGCTTGATAAGCTTCTCCGTAAGCAGCATAAAATTCAAAGAGTCTGTGCTGGTGGGCTGGAGGGGGGGGCAGGGACAGGGGACAGGGGACAAGATGCAGCACAGGACAGAGCAGAGGAAAGACAAACACTGAGAGAAGTCGGCCCTGCAATGATACACATGTGCTTGCTAAGGCGAGGTGCCCCGAGGACAAAAAGCATGCTGGAGACAAAAAGAAACCTTGGTCAGATACAAGACTTTCCACTCGCATTATCACACTTGAGAGATTTAGCCACATGTCTGACAAACTTTGGCTTATGCTTTTGGACTCATTTGACGGCACGGCTGTAACCAAATCATACGAGTGTCACGAGAGCTTTGACCAAGGTCTCAAACTGCACAAAACTGGAACTCAAAACAAAACAGAGGAGAGAAACACTCACTCAAATTCCATTAAGAGGAAGGCTGAGCTGTATTTGCATTTTAACGCAGCGCAGTTATTAGAAAGTGTGCAAAAGTCGTGTCTGTGTGAACACAGAGTGTGTGTGTGTGTGTGTGTGTGTGTGTGTGTGTGTGTGTGTGTGTGTGTGTGTGTGTGTGTGGACGGTTAGTCGTTTCAGCCCGGCGGATGGGACAGTCGGACCCCCCTGCCTTGATGTCTGAGGACGGAGCTCACCTCAGGACAGCACACAGATGGAGGGGGGGCTGTGTGTGTGTGTCTGAGTGTGAGAGTGTGTGTGTGTGTGTGTGTGTGTGTGTGTGTGTTGTTTAGACGAGGGAGCAGTAGCCGCCACAGTTTCCCGGTCCTGCGTCTTCGTCGGTGAGCTGCACGGCTCGGCCGTGGCTCTCGCTCTGCCATAAACCGGGAGTCTGGATGATCTTCTCCACCAGCTCCTCGAACGCACACTGGACGCCGTCCTTCGTCTTTGCACTGGCCTCTGGTGGAGCAGAGAGTGGAGGGGAGAAAGAGGATACAACTATTAAAGTCTGCTCCTTGATGTAATCATCCGCTGGGCGTCGCGACGGAGCGCTGGAAAATGTCTCGACAATAACGGTCAACTCGAGACACTAATAGTGGACTTCAGGAGTCAACACCTACTGCCCAGCACGTTGTAACGGCCAGAAACATTTCAATAGCAGTAACCGCGGGATGGGGAAATAAATGTGATTCAGAAAAACCAAATCACAAATGATATTATGAGGAAATCGATTTCAACAGCCATGTTTAAAATAACAGTTCTACTCTCGTCAATAGAGAAGACTAAGAGTTCAAGTTGAAGTGCACGTCAACTCTTTGAAGTGCTGAATGTGAAAAATAAAAGCAGCGGGGAGAAAAGGAGAGCACACTGAAGATGATATATACGAAGCCCGTTTTATAAATAGAACTATGCGAGCATTCCTCTGCAAGTATGAAAGTTATTTCAAAAGCTGCTTCCCCTGTGTAACAGTCTGCTGTAACTCATGTGCCCAGCAGGTCTTTGTCGAGGAGGGAATCCTCCTGACTTACCTATAAAAAGCATGGAATGTTTCCTTGCAAACTTCAGGCCTTCGGCCCTGTCTAGCTCGTGGTTTTCCTAAAACAAAGGAGAGGTAATGGCTTATTTGAGGTCTGCCGGGCGGAGCTGTCAGCTACTGTGGTCGTCACAGGGCAGAGAGGAAAAGTGATTTTCACAGAGAAAGAACAGGACACAATAAATTCATAATGCTCCACTTAGTGGGCATTTTTTTTATCCCCACTGAGCGAGTCTGGTATCCTGGTGAAGAACCAGCTGCCAAAAATATGAGCGTGTCATTTAGTTCGGTAATTTGTCAACTGACAGCGAGCTGACTGTAAAAGACAATTCTTTTGGCAATGTATTTTAAATTTCTCGTACAGTGAAGTCGACTCCAAAAGCTGAAGCAAAGAAAAAAACAAAAAAAAAACCTCACTCTGGAGCCGAGTTAAAAACATCTTAATATGCTGCTGATCTCTCGTCAAACAGCCCTGAGCAGAAGCACAAACATTTTGTACACAACCTTTGGAAACTCACCTTATCAATCTTGTTTCCCACCAGCATCTTCACAAGGTCGTTCCTCGTACAGTACGTCTCCAGCTCGTTGAGCCAGTTGTCCAGCTTGGTAAAGGTTTCCCGTCGCGTGACATCATAGACTGGAAAAGCAGCACGACATGCTCAGAGATGACGGCGAACACACGCCGACACATTTTGTACATTTAGAAAACCGGCGGAACATAATGAGGTCCAAAAGATGGAAAGAGAGACGCTCTGGATTTGTCCTTCTCTGATGCAACGAAATGATTTTTTTTTTTTTTTTGCAAAATCTGAATAATTTTTCGGCGTATTCATCGCATGTCTCGCATTAATTAAAATTGCACATGCAGAACATAACAGAAGTGTTTTAAAAGAGACTTTGGATTTCATATCACATTTGTGGCTCCGCTATTAAAAAGCACGGCGCAAATGAAATGTTTACTGATTTAGTTCAACTTTGGACAAAAACAAAAGATAATACAACAAAATAAGATAAATTAGATAACTCATAAAATACAAACTGAGACATATGGCTGATTAACAGTTGGACTGAAGTTCATAATCCTGCTGATACAGCGAGGCGCCTTCTGTTTCTATAAATCATTAGTGTGGTCAAAAACCATGAGCTGCAGAGGAAGTCTGTTTTAGAGGTTTAACTTATTTCCTGTGTGTGTGTGTGTGTGTGTGTGTGTGTGTGTGTGTGTGTGTATACATGCTGTACATGCATGCCCATATGAGGAGTCAGACTTAAGGGTATAAACTAACTTCCAGAGAAAGAGAGAGTGTGTGTGTGTGTGTGTGTGTGTGTGTGTGTGTGTGTGTGTGTGTGACAGGATGAAAAACCATCACTTTCTTTACAACAGAGGTCTGACTGTAAAGTTAAGAGGGCGCACACACGCGCACGCACACACACGCACACACACACACACACACACACACACACACACACACACACACAAACACACAGGTGTGTGAGCGATGATGGTCCACATCTCACCCAGGATGACTCCCTGGGCTCCGCGGTAGTAACTCGGCGTCAGGGTTCTGAAGCGCTCTTGTCCTGCGGTGTCCTGCAACACAACAAACACGTTCAGAAATACCGGACACATCTGCGAGAAGACCGGCGGCTCAGACGGAAGGAAAAACGGGGCTGATGGGACATGAGGACTCAGACAGAGTCCTCATGTCCCATCAAGGAGCACACGGGCACAAAAGGGTGTTACATCAGCGCCATCTTCTGGCAGATATAGAGAACGGCCGGCACGCAGACAGACGAGCGAGACGGTCGATGTCTCTGCTCTGACTGACAGAGAAGAGCTGCGTGTTTGTTTACGTGCTTGTTATTGTTATTGACGTGTTGTAACGATCGCGGTGTAACTTGGCAACTCACCCATATTGCCAACTTTGCCTTGTTGCCATCCACAGAAATGGTCTTCACTTTGAAGTCGACACCTAGACAACGAGAAGCCAGTCAGTCACCCGAGCGGACACGATTACCTCATCCTGCTTCAGTCCCAGCATGATGACTCTCACAGGTCCCCACAATTACTGCCAACAATATTATATCATGGCGACAGACTATAATTATTGATGATGAATTGTCAAAACATACATACCACACAATGTCTCTGAACTTCTGGTAACCCAGGCTACTCAGACTGGCACTATGCCCACCCCGTGTCCTGCAGTTAAATTATGGTGTGACTTTGCATTCATTTCCACCACAAAAGGGACCGTGTGGTTTAATGTCCTAAACTGAAACCAATACAGGTCTGTATTTAAAATTTTTTTTTTTTTAAAAACACCACCTGCGAAATGGCTCAGAAAGCAACGCTTCACCCTGAGAAACCCTCTGCCAGGTCCCAAAGGGACGGACATCTACATGAAAATATCAATGTTGTCCCCCCTTCCCCTCCACGAGTAAATCTCCTCTCTTGCCTTTGTGCAGCGTCTCCATGTGCCGAGCGTGCGGCGTCTGGATGACATATCGGCCGCAGTTTTAGCATCCACTGACAGATTTATCAGGGAAATGTACACTTGTGATGGGCTTGTTTTTACATCTGGGACCGAGGAGGGGAGCTCGGGTTCAGAGCCAAACCAGAGGAGAGACGGAGGAGGAGAAAGGGGGACATGAAGACAGGCGGAGGATATATGAAGTACGGTATTGTGCACCACCGCACGCGCAACTATACGCTCCGTTCACACAGTCAATCACAACAACCAGCTCGTCCTCGAGTCCGGCGGCGTTGCTAGGAAACCCGCTGCCGGGACGCGCGCGTGGAGACGAGTTCACGCTAGACATTTCCCCCGAACTCGGAGCGGTCTCTCCCGCCCGGGGAACACGCAGCGGAGCATCTGTTGGTAACGTCCGGACACAACAAGGTGCCCGCTGCTGCTGGAAGTCCAGGCCGGCCTGATGTCTGCAAACCCACAAAGAGCTCCTCGCTGAGAGCGCACGGACGCAGCGAGGAGCGACGCGACGCGCCCGGCCAGACACCCACATCAGCAGGAGGGGAAGAAAAAAAACAAAAAAAAAGGGGGGCCCTGATTTGTCCCTTCAGCTTCTGCGATGAGCGTTAAAAAGAAGAGACAGGGTGCTAAAGCGATCAATACCAATTAGTACGACATCTGTCCCGCTCGTCTGTCGGCCGATTAGCTTCGGAAAAGACGGCGCGGCGATGAATTCTTCCCCGTTTGGTAGCTTCAGGCTGACATTCAGAGCGACTGTACGGAGAGAAGCTTCTGTCAGGAGGACAAACATCACCTCAGATGAACTGCTTCATGGGGTGACGGTGAAAATACTTGAAGTGAGATTGAATGATATCATATTAAAACTGAATCTTAAGACAAAGAACCGAGTCCAATAAAGACATCTGTTTGGCAAAGAGTCCCAGCTTGCCAAGTGAAACAGTAGCGATCCGCGCCGTGACCTTGACAAAACAAAGTGTTTTCACTGTTTCAGCTTCTCTTGGAGTCTTTGGGTTGTTTTAACAAAGACAGCATTGTGAGCTTCACAAAAATCACTTTACTTAGATTAAAAAAAAAAAAAAAGAGAAAGAATTCGACATCCAAATTCTTTAATAACATTATAAATCTTGAGCTGTTGAGGTCATTCAGGTAGTTACAGCCTTAATATACCTGAAATATATAACAGGATTTATACTATTAAGAAAAGTGATATCATTTGCAGATCCACCAGAATTTGGGGAAAACCTCGACTTGTAAACTAAAGTATCACAAAGTTCACCGTCGCACAGATGAGATGGACACCGTGGTCTGCAGCGGAGGGTTTCCACCCTCCTCGTCAAGTTCAAAATCAATCAAACGGCTTCGTGGATGAGCGGGTGTGAGGTATTGTGGTGACGGTTACTTTTAGTTTGCCAAGTGTTCATATTTTCGTTTAGCCGAACCTCCTAACAGACGGAAGCTCGGTGTGGCGACCTCAAGTTTGCCAAAATGAGAAGTCTGTTTGAAACTATTTACGGGAATATTGGGAATTCAATTAACACATGAAGCCAGTGTGGTCAGTGAGCTAAGAGAGGACTGAACACGCCTGCAGACTACTGATGAGGAAGAAGAGTGAGGAAGAGTCCTCTTCACTGGACAACAGTCGTGTATTGTTTCTAAAACTAACTCCAGACAAAGTGTTTGGCAGCACAAACATTTGGAAAGAGCTGATTAGTGGTGATGTGTTTATTCATGATGTGGTCAACACGTTCAAAATACTAACAGCTCTCAGAAACAAAGATGCAGTTAAACTCAGACTTTCTCAATCAAAACTGACCATCGTAGTCCATGTTTAGGTAGAAGTTGTGGTTAAAGGGTTGGATTGGATTATATAACATCATGTGTACAAACTAAACCACTAAATATACTGCGTGTTAAAATGCTTTTCATTGCAGGATGCCATATGTACCTACAATGATTCTAAATGTGTCCATTCTTGCATATGTGGATATCATAATTAACTAATGAGTTGATATGTTTGATATGAGTTGATATGTTTGATATGATCTGATCTGCTTCCTGCTGCACCACCGAGGGCGCCTCGGGAGCAAATCTGTTGCCGACAATTACTCAAGATCTTTTTGGTTACCAAACTTCTTTGGGTGATAGTTTACGACCACTAAAGTTTGTTGCTCATTTTGACTCTACTGACGACGGTCTCGCAATCACCGTCACGTTCTGGTTTACGAAGCCATGTCTGTTTTATTTGACTCTTCCTTTAAATGAGCTCACATGTGTTACTCACCTATTGTTGCTGATTGTTCCGGGTCAAATGTGTCATCTGTGAATCTTAAGAGGAGGCTGTTGACAGGAAGAAGGAAATAAGAAGATTAGGCCTCATTATGAATCACTGCTAAACTCAACAGAGTGGCTTTTTTTTTTTTTCTTCCAGTAAATCTATTCCTGAGCGGTGTGAGCAAGCTTTTGGTGTGAGGTCAGGTTTCCTGCTGGCTGGCTCACGCAGCTTGTCCTGCAGCACCAGACTTGTCTCATTCTGTATCTATATCTCTTTCTATTGATCACTTTGTCCTTCAATTGCATTACACATACAAGCTGCACATGATATCATAGTCGGGAGTCCAGGGTTCATTTCTTAACTATGACTAATCAAGTGAGAGAGCCTTAATCACAGCGCTGACGATATGCTTGCTCCTTTCTCCTGACCCAAGCATAATTCTCTTATTTTTCCTCACGGGGCATCAGGAGGGATGCCGGAGCACTGAGTGTTTCTTGTTTGAGGTCTGTGCGGCCGATGAGCCGCGCTTGCAGTAAAGCCAAGTTAGAAATCGGTCAATTGTTCAGGTAAAATGAAACGCGTGTATTTCCTGCCAAACAGCCATCTTTCTGATGATTTGAGGGCCTCCCACAGATTGCAGGGAAACAAATTCAATATCTCAATGGTATTTAGAAATTAGTCGAGTCATTGTACGTACTTGACGATACCAAAGCTGGCTCGCAATAATTCAAATAGTGACATTTGAAAATAATCGCAGTCCGAGTTTGTTTGTTGTTTTAAGCAAAAGCCTATTTAATAATAATACAAAATTGCTCTCTGGAAACAATGCGTTCGGCCTGAACGATGCAGCGGGCAGTACAGCAGGCCGCATGACCTTCTGTTCTCTGGAAGTAGAAGCAAACACAGGTCCGTTATGGTTTTGGCATAAAGTCAGTCCCTCTCTGTGCTCAGCCAACACACAGCTGAAAACTACCGGCACTACTGCAGGAAAAGTGAGACGGATAAAAGCTTTTTCACAAACTGAAATCGTGGACACATCTCAGATCAATAACTATGGACACGGGGCAAAGGCAGAAAACTGAAGACTTTTTTTTGTGTGGATAGTTCACAACCTTCTGGGATAAAACTTCCAAAGTTGGGGAATATTCCCTTTCACATCACGCAGAAGGTCTCGGTCTTGTAATTACTATTCACAAACCTCTCTACACTTTGCAGTTATTTTGAGAACCTGAGGCTTGGTCATCAGTTTTCACTGAAAGATGATTTGTTTTTTTTCTTGGCTCGACAGTTCACTTGACAAAAAGACTGAGAACAAAAGCTGAGTGCAGGTCACGATCTGTGTGCTCTGGTCCTGGGAGGCATCAAAACATGTGATGGGCGATGGTTCAGGCTTTCATGCAGTCTGGACCGCAGTTACAGAAACCTGCAAACCCGACCACGTCCTCCTCTGGCACACACACACACACACACACACACACACACACACACACACACTGTGGACTTACACACGGATGCTGCTCACAACATGATGTGACATCACAACATCACATCATCCCCCAACACAAACAGTGAGCGTCCCTCGAGACATGTTGTCCGAAACCAACTCGATCACACGTGAACGAAGATGACGTCACAAACAGCTCCTGTCGGCTAGCTACAGTTAGCCGAACAACCAGCACGCTGCGCGCCAGAGTTTTCGCTCATTTCGCCGATGCAGTTTGCCCCGTTGTGTGATGAAGGAGGAGACAAACCACCGCTGAATCATCTGCGTGATTTAAAGTCGCGGTGTTATCTTTATCCTCACATGACGCGGTTCGCTGCGAGGCTAACGCCAGCTAGCTGAGGTTAGCAATGAGCCGCGACTCCTCCAGGAGAAAACGTACCTGGACTTCCCGACACCGCTTTCTCCAATTATCAACAATTTCAGGGTCGTTAGTACGTCGTCCTCCATTTTCCCTTCACAGTGAGCCGCGCTGCTCTCGAAATATGGGATGTTAAAAAACGACGTTGAGTAACGCGCGCTGCTGTTTACAGCTCGCAGCACAGATAGTTTGACAGCGAGACGTCTTCCTCCAACCATATCCGGTGGGACTTGTTGGAACTTCCGGTTGGAATATCCACATCGAGTCTATGATTATATTTATATATATATATATATAAAATATATATATATAAACAATACACCGTTTTAACAAATTGAACTCGTGTGTGTTCATATATTTGTATCAATGGGATCGTGGTCCTTTCAATGTGCATTTTTTTTTTTTAACGTTTTCATATATTATCATAATTATTTAGTATTTCGACAGATACCGAAAAACATTTCTCCCAGTTCATTGTGACATCTATAAAAAGAGGCTTTTCATTTATATTTCTGAACTGAAAAATGGCAGGCATTCCTTTGTTGTGTGATTATTGCCAAAAACAGTAATGGCCACACATTTTCTTTGGACAAACAAACCCTCTGAATTTTCTCCAAAAGGCAGAAAATTAAACATGTCAACGAGGTGTATTTGCATGCCATCAAAATGTACTTCAACTATTCCACGTCCAATTTCCAATTGCCTTGTAAATCCAGATGAATCACAACAAACATATCAAACTTCCAATTTTTACATCGAAACTCAGTGAAAAGGCAGTTCACAGTTTAAGTGTTTGGATGTTGTCCAGTCAGGATTGCGGCCGCAGCACTGAGACTTGTGTTATCAATGTCTTCAATAATATCCATTTAAACACAGAGGAAAAGCTTTGGTCATATTATCATTGTATCCCACTTCTGCATTTAACTTGGTTAACCACAACATATACTGTAAGTATAGTGGGAAACCGGATGGGACTTTCTGACACTGCTAAACTGGTTTGCATCCTTTTTAAGAGACAGAAACTTTTTTGTTTTCATCAGTAATCATTTATTTAAGGGTACGAAGTGACGTGGAGTTCCCCAAGGCTCCATTCTTGGGACTCTTATGTTCAAAATGGAAATGTTCTTTCTAATTCAGATTATTGTGAAAGTCTGAGCACAATTATGCACAGGACACACAGATCCTTATGATATTTATATATCATCAGGTGACTGTGGTCCTACAAAAGCACTCAGAAGTTTCACTAAATAAATCACTAACTGTTTTTTTTCTCCAAATAACAGATATAACTCATAAAAAAATGTTCTCCCGAAAAAAAGGCTGAAGACATTTACAGAGCACCACATGTTAATCCAATGGTCAAATATTAGCCTCACAGAGAGAGACACAGTTTTTGTACTTTATTTAATAAATAACTCAAACAGCATTGGGAGAGAACATGGTACTGAAATAAAAGGCACTTTGAAAACAACACTGTCAAGGCTTGTGTGGTGTACTTCAGAGGCATTTGGGTGTGAAAACATTTCAGAGGTGATTCATGTGACGTCCCAGCAAATACTCTTGTTTCAGTCTTACAGCCCAAAAACATTAAAACTAACACAGTTAACTCGTACAGACGAGTTCAACCCTTCACTGACCAAGTTGACAAAAAAACATGTTTTTGGTGTACTTGACAAGAACACAGGAAAGGACCTGAGCATGAGCATTAAAGTTGCTGCAGTTAGCAAATAGAGCAATATCTCATTACTTCATTGTAACTTGTGTCTTTACTATACAAATCTTTTGATTGTTCATCATCACCACAACTTCATAATTTTAACAAGTGGTATACAATCCCTTTTATAACAGTATATCAACAATACAAATAATGATAGTTTATATTTACCTTCATTTTGTGTATTTACTCCTTCAGGATAGACAGAATAAGAATGCAGCACAACCATAAACACTGGATGTTGCTAAGCTGCATTTCAAAACTACAGTGGGTATGGAAAGTATTCAGACCCCTTTAAATTTTTCACTCTTTGTTTCATTGCAGCCATTTGCTAAAATCAAAAAAGTTCATTTTATTTCTCATTAATGTACACTCAGCACCCCATCTTGACAGAAAAAAACCTGAGACCTGAAAATGGCTGTCCACCAACGTTCACCATCCAACCTGACGGAACTGGAGAGGATCTGCGAGGAAGAATGGCAGAGGATCCCCAAATCCAGGTGTGAAAAGCTTGTTGCATCATTCCCAAGAAGACTCATGGCTGTACTCGCTCAAAAGGGTGCTTCTACTCAATACTGAGCAAAGGGTCTGAATACTTATGACCATGTGATATTTCAGTTTTTCTTTTTTAATAAATTTGCACAAATTTCTACATTTCTGTTTTTTTCTGTCAAGATGGGGTGCTGAGTGTACATTAATGAGAAATAAAATGAACTTTTTTGATTTTAGCAAATGGCTGCGATGAAACAAAGAGTGAAACATGTAAAGAGGTCTGAATACTTTCCGTACCCACTGTACATTTACAACCACTACATTATCTATTGTAATTCAACATAACGGTCCAATCCAAGAATAATGGTCATTATTATTCGATACATCCTATTGAAGTTGTTTTCCATATATACACACACGTCGACATAATGTGCTGCTATGGCTGACAATTTACATGTTAAACTCAGGTCCTGTCTGGAACACACAGAAAGTCACAGGAAGTCAGTGCACAGAGAGACGAGGAGAGAAAGACAAACAGAGATAAAAGTGTCTGACAGAGAGACAGAAGCTGGAGAGTTCTTGTACATATGTTGGATATCTATCATGTCCACATTGTGTTGTTAAAAAACATGTAAATCCTCTGCCCATAACAGTCCAGTGGCAGGAAAAAAACCCACCATCATTTCATCAACTTCTGCAACTTAAAAGTATATACACATACTGTATACTGTACATCTAAAATACAACGAATGCATATTAATCATAAGTGTTAGTAAAAATACAGATGCAGTGGCCAAATGATACATTATTATGATAAAGCGACAAGAAAAATGCACAAATTCCACCACGTGCTCCCGTCAGACCCTAAAATCTACGGTGAATAATGCAGCTGTCAGATACTTGATCGTGGAGTCCATCGAAAATCTGTGAAGCCATCATTTGCCTTCATATTTGGGATTGACCACAGTTGTGACGGCACTTTTGTAGATCGGATTTTCGCCCTGAAAAGTGAAAAAGGAAATCATACTTATAATTGTAAAACTCAGTCGAAACCTATGGGACATTTTTTGTTAGTCTTTTTTTTTTTTTTACCAAATCACGTGCCCAAAAAATTGTAAAAGAGTAAAACTTCATCACTAATTGTACATATCTTTATTTGGATCACACTTGGCAAACGGCCATGCATCATATTTACACACATAAAATACTTACCAGTCGCGGTTTGGGTATTTTTGCCCTGAAGACACTTAATATCCTCAAACACTGCACAGGTTTTGTGATTTTCCAAGCTGTATTGTTTGTCACAGCACGCTCATGCAGTTCTTTTCAAACTCTGTAGGCAATATCGCTCTTCCTATGGACCTCTTCTGTGGTTTGTTTATTTAAGATTACTTGTCAGTTTTAGAAGACAGGTGAAATAAAGAAAAAGTAGGAGCTGCATGAATTCAGGACACACATAAACCAGCCCATGCAGGAAAATGAAGTGGAAAGGAAAATAAATACAAACTTAAAGGGCAGCAGCTTTACGTCCATAGTTTGGGTTCTGGAACTGATTGATTGGACTCTTGTAAATGGGGTTTTCTTGCTACAGGTGGAAAACGAGGACAGAATAGAATTCAGCAGGAAAACAAAGAACAGCAGCACAGAATGAGAAAATAAAAAGGCAGTATGAAGAGAAAAAACATGAATAAAGTGCGGTGAGAGTGACGGGAGGAAGACAATGTGAGAAATAGAAGAGATAAGAGTCAAAATAAGAATTGTGTTGCACTAAATGATTGAATTAGAAGCTCTCATTGAGCAATGAGACAATTAAAGTCCTACGATAAGGTGGAGACAAGTCAAGGCCCAGAGTAGCCCAACTAATCACTTGCATAGTTTCCATCTGTTTCTGGTGTGTCTTCCTGGTAAACTCGGGGATCTTTGCTGCATGTCATTCTGCTCTTTCTCTTCTAATTGCTCTACAGTCATCTCTCTCATAAAAGCATAAACTCGCTGTCAGATAGAAAACAAAATGAAATAATATTAAGTCATGTAAATAAACATGGCTTAGGTTTATAAAAATATGTAAACATAATATCAAATAAATCAAACTTGGCAACAAATAATAAAGGATGGGAAGGAAAAACTTGGATGTTTGACTGAACACCCTCATTTACACAGTCAAACACAGACCCCGTGCTGCTGCAGACATTTTAAACTATTTTTATTATGTATTTTCCGTCCTGTATTGCCACGTTGCTAATGCAGATTGCGTGATACTTTAATAAAACTGTCCTACTAAAACCAAGTATTCAGACATAAAAGAGGACATAGGGAGGCTCATGCTGTGTCTTTGAAATCCGTCATGGTTTTATTTTATCTTGTCAGGAAACTAAGTTACTCAGAGTTTCACTAACAGTCTGTCATTTCTCAAAATGAAAGGGATGTGGAGCCACAGGCCGTCCTGCCCATGGTAATAAGAAGACCCCAACATACAGAGGGGGCTGATTAGGGACATCTGCATCAGCAAAAAAACATCTTCACTGTTGTTATGACAAACTCCCACCACTAGATGGAGGAATATTACTGCACATGAAGTCATGCTGAACTCCAGCTTTCTGTCATATTGATGTTGGCTGATGATGCTACACAGGGGAAGAAGCAGGGAGGGGAGGAGCTGTAGTCACTCCCGGGAAAAAGCCCAGTTAGGCACACAGCGCATAGCATTCCCAAAAAAGTCCACACAGTCTCCAACATTTTTCCTTTTTCTTTTGAGCGCTGCTCAAAGGCAACAAATTCAATCTGTCTCTGCAGCTGTGAGACTGAAGAGGATGGAAGCCTCAGAAGACAGAAGGAGACACCTTATAATGATAGAAACAAGTCTGTGAATCTCATCTGCTGCTAAGAACAACAAATGATCTTCACAACTTCATTCCCTAACAGTGGCTGGCTCTGCAGAGCAGCCAAACAACACCTGTTTTCCACATTTAAATGACTCAACCCAAAACCTCCGCCAGAAATCAAAAACATTTATCCTGCTCGTCTTTCGCTTCCAGGCACTCACCGTATCCCATTTGGCGTTCATCTTCTCTTTCTCGAACTTGGCGAACTCTCTTCTGTCATGGATGATCATCAGCAGCTTCCAGATGAGCAACAGGGCTAAGCCAATGAGGACGATGCCGGCGACCACACCCGCCACGATGGGAATGATGTCAGGGCCGGAGGGGCAGTCTGAAAGGGGGCAGGGTGTTTAATGCAGCTTGAAATAACAGTGCAAAAATACCAAGACTTTGGGGAAAAACACACCATCACATGGCTGTATGCGAGTACACAAAAGACCTATTTTTGTGACTCTACCACCACCATCCCTGTAATTAGCTCTCTCTGTAACACGGACCTTCCACGCCCCGGTTCATGCGAGTCCAGCGTTCTGCTTACCCAGCGTGTCCACCACATGGACCTCCGTTTCCGTGTTGTTGTTGACAGCGTAGGTATAGTAGAACCAGCAGTCGTTGGCGTCCCGCTCCTTGCAGTGCATCACGGGGAAGGAGGCGTCGTTGGGCTGCGGCAGCTTGTCCCTGTCCTTCACTTTAATCAGGTTGAAGTCGCTGCAGTCTCTCTCGCATGTGTCCTTCTTCTCACCAGTGCCAAACGCCCGGCACTGGATGCACTCTCTGGAGGGAACAGAGAGACGCTCTCACTCATGTCCGGTAGTGTGCGGCGATAATGCAGAGAGAAGTTAACTTCGGTTTTTAGATATTCTGTCAACGACATTTCTACCTCTGCTCCATGAAAACAGAGGTTAGTAAAATTAGGTTCTGCAAGCATGAAAAATTTGACGGCAGCCCCTTTTCTTTTCGGAAAAAATTGAGTCAGTTAGCTCAGTGCTACAAGTTTAAAAATAGTTACTGTGATCGTTCTTCCAGTCCATAACGGCAATGAAAGAATGCCTTTGAAGAATGTAAGTGACGGAGACATAATCCAGCTCCTCTGTTCAAAGACATGTTTTCAAGTTCTAAAATGAGGCCTTGAACATCTTCATTAAGTTTAATCGAGTGGGTATGACCTCGGAGTCACGGGTCTCGGATCACCAGGAAACGTCCCTGCATTGTGGCTCAGGAAGGAAACAGCACCCAGAAATATACAAAGAAGGAATTTTCTGCTGTAACATGAATGGGCATTCTCTGCTGTTTAAGCCTCAGGTTTGCATGGGCTGAATTTTGGCCCTTTCAATTTTCTGCCCAGTTTCTTACAGTGTTGTTGGTCAACAAAGCCTAGAGGAATATTTACAGCAACCCAGTGTGTGAATATTTTATCCAAATAGACGTAAACAAATCTGAACCCATGTGATAATACACCAAAAGAACGCATCAAACTGTGTGATATACAGTAAACCGGATGTGTATTTCAGACTTACTTGTGTTCAGTACAGACTCCGGGACAGGTCGGGCAGGTTTCACACGTGGGGCCCTGGAACTTGGGGTCGTTACACTTGCAGGTGCCACATTCGCACGTTCCTCTGCCATTACAGACCTGCTTATTGCTGGCCATACATGTGCTGTTGTCCAGAGAACAGTCACAGGCGCTTCCAGTCCACATGGGGTCACAGATACACACTCTGCACTCACAGCGTCCATGTCCTGAAACAAAAAGAGAGAGACCGCTTTAACAAGCTTTTTTTGCTCTTTAAACATCATGATTTAAAATTAAATTGCTTCTAAAAAGACTGAGTAAAGTGTACATACTGAAAGAGACAGATTATTCTCACCTCCACACAGTTTGTTTCCAGAGCGGTCACAGTTGAAGTTGTCGCACTCGCAGTACTGGCCTCTGTACCTCTCGTCAGGATTGTCTCTCTTCTTGCACTCGCATGTGCCGCACACGCAGTCTCCGTTGTTACTGCAGATGTCGGTGCCGTTGTCTTTACGGCAGGTCCGGTCCATGTCCTCTGTGGCCACGTCGTTGCTGCTGCATTCGCACTGTCTGCCGACACGACCTTCGTTACACCTGAGACAGAGGGAGAGGTCGTGACGCCGAGAAATCCAAGTACAACTGAATGTGAGGCTTGAAAAGATGGATATTCTTCTGTGTAAAATAGAGACTTACTTGCAGGCTCCACACTCAAAGGTCCCGTTACCAAAGTGGCAGAATTGACTGTTCTTGATCCCGTCCTCGTGGCATTCACACTCACAGATGAATTTGAGGGTAATCTCCACCTCCTCTGTGAAGCCCAGGGGTTTTATCTTGATGGTCTCTGGCTTGCCTTGTTTTGGACAGCCCTTAGATGTCACACTGATGCTAAACATGACCTGGGAGTGACCAAATAAAGAAGATTCAGAGACCAAAACACTGACATAGCTGTAGTAAATCAACATTTGGCAAAGTGTTACAACAACAAACAGCCTTTTCCTAATTCTCACCTCATCTCCTATAGAGATATTGGAGCACCGCCGTCCGTTTTCGCCCTCACTAACCGCTCCGTTCTTACAGCGGGATGTGTACGCGATAGTCACTCCGTCGGGAAGCTTGCTGTTCTCCAGAATAACCTCGGACGAGAGAGACTGATAAAAAAAACAAAACAGAGATAACAACGTGAATGTTGTGTCCTGCTTTGGAATGTCTGGTTGTTTTCACAGTGTAACGGTACACAAAGGCTGAGCTCAGGTTAAATTAGAATAAGTGTTTAGAAAAAGCCTTGAATGTTCCAGCTCAGTCAGAATGCTCAATACGTTAATGTGGCTCATGTGAGTAAATAATAACTTGATCAAAGTTTTATAAAAGAGCGCTTTAAGTCAACAATCTCACCAAGGTACTTACATTGTAAGCATCTATGATGAGGTTGATTACATTGCTTGAATTGGCAGACAGAGTGCCCACTGCCGACTTCGGTATCAGATTTTTCAGCTCCTGAGAAGAAAAGAAAAGTTCAGAACAAAGAAAAAGAAGAAACCACACTGTTAATCTTATCCTCTCTGGACGCAACACAGGATCAAGAATACTTTTCTTGGAACATTTATAAGCTGTTGTTTCAGCTGCAATACACAAATGCATCACGTTACAGCCTCAAAATCGACTGCTTGAACCACTTCATTCCAGATTCAGACCGATGCCACGCCAAATTCAACTGTTACTTCAAGAGGTTGTTCTATCTCTGATGCATGCCGAGACTACTGAAGTAATGAAATGAAAGTCTGACCAAAGTTGGTCAGACAGACGGAGTTGGGTTAAACTGGCCTGAAAAGCAACAGCTTGGCAAAAGGAAATAATCACATTCAAGCGGCTGCTACCATTAACTTGCAGCAGATGCCGGAGGCCAGTTGGATGTTTTTACGCACTGGACATCCTCCAAACACACACATGCAGAAAGAAGGAACGAGGAAGAGTATGCTCCATGAGGATAGGATGAAAAATGAAGCGAATGGGTAGATAGAGGAAAGAGGAGTCAGAACCAACGGACCTGGTAAACAGGCTGGAACTCCTCTGTGACCGCAAAGATAGTCTGAATGTTGTTGTCGCTCAGCTTCTGAACCAGGTGAGCAATGGAGGGGTAGTCCTGAAAAAGAAATCGTATTTACAACGTAACACAGTCAACACAAGGATCCTTTAGAAGAAACAGTCAGAGCAGCACTGAACTACTTACATAATAGTGGCTCATTGTGTAAATATTGTTCTCCAAGTGACATTTTCCATCATTAGGCAGTACGATGCCACCTAGTTTGCCATCTCCAGCAAAGTGGAAGCCGGCATCAGTGGAGAACACCAGCAGACGGGTCACGTTCCTCCAGCCAATCTGGTCCTGACAAACCACAACAAAGAAATAATCAAATGGCTTGCTTCCAGATTTCTATCAGCACCCTAAAATACTAAGCAGGTGCTAGAGCAGCGTTGAACGTTACGCATGAATTTTTGATTATCACTGCGTCCAAAAATCCGCTTGTAAACACCGAGGACTCATAAAATATCTTTTCACACATAAACACTTTTACTGGCGCTGTATCCCTCCAAGCGAGTGCCGTAACGGTGGGAAAATTACCTTAAATTGTGAACCTGAGCGTGATTATTTCCCACAGGATCACTGAACAGGATTGTTTTTTTGTTTTTTTTCAGCTCACCCCACACACAGCCACTTGCATGATGGCGTCAAAGCCCCCTTCAGGAGAGTCCAGGTTTCCAGAGATGTGCTGCTGGCCCACCAGGGTGTTGAACTTCTTTCCGTCGCTGGTCAGCTTCAGGACGTTCTTGTAGCTGAACGGGCTGGTGCAGTTCTGGTCACCTGTGCACGGGTTCAGCAGCTTGGCCGGGGTGGTGCTGATGTAAGGCATGACGGTCTTCTCCACAAAGGAACCAAAACCTTTGGAATCAAGTTGGATTCAGAATTTCACTTGGTCAGTATGTGATATGGGTAAAGGGTTAACAAGATGCGTCGTTTGAGAGCGGGTGCTCCAGTCAAGGGGTAAGTTGACACCAAATGAATTCAAAGGAGGTGACTGAACTGTCAAGTGTTTACTTCTTTGGTTTGAATGTGCAGGTCACAACAAAGGTCATTCAAATTCACCTCCCCTTTAACCAGATCAACTCCATCTCCAACCTTCTATCTATGCATGAACCGTTCTGATTGGACATGATCAAGAAATATACTGCTAGTGTAAAATAATTATTATCAATGTATTTTGTTACTGCTATTATTTTGTTTTTCTAACTTCTATTCAGGGAATAATTGTGCTCTGAGTTTTGAAACAACAGTACCAATAACTTTGGTTTGGGGTATGTAAACAGTAGAAGTTAGTTTGGTGTAAACTACAACTGCCGCTGGTGTTTTAGCCTGTATTTGCAAGTTTTGGAAAATTGCTACTATCAAAAATATACCAAAATAGCTTCCAGAGGTTTTTACAACACCACAATGCACATTCATTTTTCAGCTCATTCCGTATCTTTGACTACGTCTCTCCCTCCAACCCCACGATTGGCAAACCTTTGGGACTAGTCAAAAAATGATCCCAAAATGGTTTTAAAAAAATATGGTTTTCAATGTTTTCGAAACATTTTTTTATCTTAACATATGTAACGTTGCATTTGCAGTGGTTCTAGAAATGTGACTTCAGTTAAAGTTGAAGGCCTTTTGGGACTGTGGTTCAGGCAGTAAGGTTGGTTATCTACTAATCTCCACATGCCGAGGTGCCATTGGGCAAAACACCGACCCCCAAATTGCTGCTTGGGAGCTCCACTGCTACTGGGTGAGAGGCGGAGTTTGTAAAAGATCTCTATACTGTATGCATACTGTACAGTACATTTATCATTCCTTTCTTTATATAAGTAGGCTGCATGAATCTGGACTAAGCCATTAACAATGCGGCACTGATAATCCTTACCTATCCTGAAATCAGAGGTGATCTTTGACATCTTCAGCATCAGACTGGTTCCCAGGTTCTTGACGTTCTCCAGATCATCCTTCATGGAGTAGGACAGGTCCATCAGGTAGTACAGGTCGATGGGATAATCCTCTGCCCGTTTGAACTTCAAGTCAAAAGACTGGGGCTCACCTACATCAAGATACCACAAATAAAATGACTCTGAAGTGTCCCAGTGATCGATATCTGATCAAAACCAAGAGATGTGAAAAGTAGCTTCACAACAGCTTTATTATGTTACATTATATTACATTTAGCTGACGCTTTTATCCAAAGCGATTTACAATAAGTGCATTATAGAAAAAAATTAGCATTATAGAAAAAACACACAAAAAAAAAATGTATTCAGACCAGATCGAAGGGTGAGGCTGAGTTTCTGGGGCTGGATCTGAGTGATGTCCTCTGGTTTCAGTTTCGCTCCTCCTTTTCTACGATCTGTCACCGCTTTGTTTCTGAGGATTTTCTGTTCTCCATACGGGTCCTCGATCATTGTCTCAGGGCAGCCCCTTTTCTTCAGAGACTGCAGCTCGTCACATCGGGTCGTCACAGTCTCGCCCTGTTTCAGGAAGTTCTAAAAGTGACATTACAGGAAGAATTAAAGAGGCAAGAGGTCAATTTTACAAGTAAAACCTGATTATTTCTCAGAAGGTATAATATTCAGTCTGTGCTGTTGGATGTGTTTTGGGGCTTTGTGAGAGTTTTGTCAGATCTGAAACACGAAGCCTGATAATGTCAGAATGAAGATTGCAATTTTATGACAAAGTCTACAAGAGAGCATGGCGTTTAATATACTTTGGCATTTTACCAAACAGAAAGGGTCCAACTAAAGATACTGTTGAGTTGGAAAATGGAAAATGTAGAAAGCAGCTTTTGTAGCTTTAAATGCAACAAATTCAATATTAACTTTTTGCTCTCCTGCATTTCTCAGTTTTACATTTTAGAATATTAAACACGTTGTAATTTAGGACAGACAGACAAAGTCAGTCATTTTAACCTTGGTACATGCAAAATATTTATAATTTTCTGATATTTCATTGACTAAACAATTAATCAATTACTTTAAAAAGATCAATACATCGATTAATAACCCTGCAATACGTAGCATCCAAAACAACAAGCTTAAATCCACTATAGGTCCATCAATATGGCATCAAATTGGGATTTCTCAGCAGCAAAATTAGCTGACAGCTTCGATTCACGTACTGGGTCTTTACACCAGCCACATTTGGCTCCAGCCTGGATGCACTGCCCGCAGTATTTGGCGTTGGCATTGATGCACTCGTTCCCCTCTAGATGGAAAACAAAGAGAGAAGAGTAGGCAGAGTCAGAGGGAGCAGTGGTCCAGCCTACTCTGCAAAGTAAGCAGCCCTGTTAAGCCCCCTGTGTTTACACATCAGTTCATCTGGAACACTGGGCGGCTCGACGGTAATTGGAGACAGAGACGGAATATCCTGTCCTTTCCATTATCCTCTCAGCTCCGTGATGCTGAGTGGAGCTCCATTTGCTCTGGTCAGTGACATCATTAACCTTAAGTAGCCCGCACCTCTCTCTCCAAGGAGGGTCTCATCATTAGAAGCTGTATGTAATGATTTACAAAGCTGACATCAACCAAATGACATCATGGGACAACAGAAGGATGTTACAGCATCATAGTAATAGTTTAAAAAAAAAAAATCTTACCTTTCTGAGCATTACAGTAGCAAAAGACTCCTAACAATACAGACATCAAGATCAGCTTCAGGTCCATCTAAAAAAAAAAACAAAAAAAAACCACACACACAAGTGAAGATATTTTTAAGTGTCGTGGTCTCAAAACAAAAAGAGATTTTAAATACAATATGCCACGTGTGACCATTTTTATTAATAATAACAGCTGGGCTGCTGGTTGTCCTGGATGCTTCGATTCATAATTTTCCCAACAAAAGGGTCCAGAGCAGAGAGAGAGTCTCTGAGAGATGACAGATTGAATCTGTAAATGGCCTGGTTAGAATTGAAGGTAATAAATTATCCAGTGACGGGGGGGCTTAGCTATTCTCAGTCGGTCACAGGGTAACAGGAAGCTAATTCAATTCAGACCACTTTCACATGCAAACATGTACGTACACACGTACACACGTACACACACACACACACACACACACACACACACACACAGTCACATTAACTTGCCCCTGGCTTTGCCCCTCCACCCCCACAATCCCTTTTTACTGTAAATAGCAGCAGCTCCCTGGAGTCAGCGCCTCTCTTGTCGTGTATATTGATCCCCCGTCTGGCTGCAGGCCCTTTTGGTCAGCCATATCGATGCATCTCGGCCGACTCTTAATGCAAAGCTCATGACTTACTAATGATAAGTGAAGGGGAGGGCCTCTCTCTGCACTAAAAGGCTGATTTGTGAACCGTTTACAACCGCAGTAGTGGCTTTACAAAGATGCACTTATGTATAGGTTTTTTTTTTTTTTAAAGGAAAAGCTTGTGAGGATTCTCACAATGACAAAGTTAACATGCTGATGTTTAGCACATTTTATATATAAGGGTCAGTATGGTTGCATTTGCTGATTAACACTAAACACGAAATACACAGAGAGAGTGTCATTTCTGCATTAAATTAACCAGAAGTTTAACGAGATGACGGTGTTTGAGGAAAACTTTCCAAATTTCAAGACAACTCATCCAATTGATGCGGAGATATATTAGGGATCAAAGTGCCGAACCAACTGGCTCGGTTGGTTGGTCTGCATTTCATTCAAAAACACATGGAGGCACTACAGAAAGAGTTTGGGATCAACAATGTCAGAAGGATTTATACTCTGGGAAAAACAATTCAGTGCTAATCAGTTCAGATTATGTTGAGATGAAATACAAATACTCAAAAGTACATAGTGGTGTAAGTTAGGAGATGATGGAAATTATTGGGACAAACTGTTATTATTATTGGGACAGACCGTGAATATCTCCAACAAATTTCATTAAAATCCATTCAACAATTACAGAGGTATCCAACCAACTGACAAATCAATCAATCAACCAACCAACCAGCCAACCAGCCAACCAACCAACCACCGCTAGCGTTGCTAAACGTACCCGAGAGAACCTCCTGAGTCTTGAACAGAGCTTACATTATATTTATGATCTGTACTTGAGGACACAAGCTTTTCCGTGAAACCTCACTACCTCATTATGAATTCTGCATGACTGCTGCTGTCTCAAACAATTTAGTTTGAACTGGTTTGATTTTGGGATTCTCAACCTTCTCTTATTGGCAGATCTAGTGAGCGACAGCTGGGAAGACACCGAATCAATGTCCTGATGTTGTATTGAGGTGCACTGGCCAGCAAGGACTCAGCATGTGCTGAATCTAATTAACATGTGGAATGTAACGCCAATATCCCGCCTGACCAGCAATCACAAACTCAAGGGGAGTCATTTCTGAGATAATCTCCACAGAAGCTGATATTCACCATACTGGATATTAAAGCATGAGGTTCAAATTAGAGACAGTGAAAAAAAGTTGGTTTCTTTTTGTTTTGTTTTCGAGCCCTGGCTGGTGCTGGCTATTCTTAGAGGAGACATTAAAAGACCGCATTCCCTGACACTGCGGTGAAGGAAGCTCTGACATTCAGTGTGCGTGGTGTTGACTGATGCATTCCTGAGTCCCTGTGTGAGTGTGTGTGTCCATTTATATAGACACAGAGGGGCAGACGGCCTGTCTGCAGCCCCCCAGATTAGATCAGCTGGCTTGGATCTCCACTGCTCTACATGGGTAGTATGTGTTAGTGTGTGTTGTATTTCCATGTAAGATAAATACCACATCTATCCAGGATCTGCCAAACCATGACCACCGCAATAAAGATATCACAGCATCTTTATGTGAAAACCTAAAATTAAAGAACTATGTGTTAAAATACAAATATATGAAACAGGTTTCCATGCTGTGAGATTGTGATGTTATTTTTAAATAAACCAGTGAAAACCGAGCTTAAAATGAAGGAATCTCAGTTCACATTCCTCTTATAACAAAACCACAGACACAGATATTTTCTTTTCATTCCTGCAGGAGTTTCGACTTTGCCTCTGCAGTCCCATTCAAATATAAAGTAAGGCTGTAAAACTCCAGCGAGGTGTCAGGTTAGAAAAATAACAATGTTGTTTTCAATCCATTGAAGCTTAGCAGCAGCAGAGAGGAATGCTTGGAAAAAAACAGAAAAAAAAACAAAAAACCTACAATAAAATTTAGAGCTGAAAGTCTGAGAGCAGCCAAAGAAATGGGTGAAGAGCAGGAAGCTGTGCTGCCTTCAAGTATACCTCTAAAGCTCAGAGTTCAGCGGTCATAAACACAACTTGTCAGCATTTTAAGGTGGTTTTGATCAACATAGACACTAAAGGGTGAGACATATGGTTGAAAGCTGTGGAAAAAGATAGTTATTATAGCTTGAGTTAATTTTTCTCCTGTGTCCAAGGTCAAGCATGAAACTTATTGGTAAAGAATTCTATATTTAGGCTTCTGTTTGTTTGTCATTATTTATGAACATAACATCATATAAATCCATTTTCCAGCAGCCTAACCTCTGAGGTCACATTTGTCAGCATTGTTTCCACGTCTAGATTTCTGTGCTTTTCGACACAGATCAATAGGACAACCATTTGTCTTCAAAACCTGTAACTAAAAGTTACTTTTACCATCAATAAATATATCTACCTATTTTAAGTCTATAGATTAATCTTTTTCTTTATTTGTAAACAAACTAACAGAAAACGGTGCCTAGAAATGTCCAGAGTGAAAGGCGACTGAAATCTGATCAACAATCCAAAATCAAAATCAAACTCAGTTTAGAAATAAACAAAAACACAGAAGAGCAGCAAATGTTCACATTTGAGAAGCCGGGCCGATGACATTTTGGGGTAATTTTGTTAAGTAACTAACATAGATTGAATGACTGATTAATGGACAAATCAATGCAGATGTACATTGATCATTCTCGGGAGGCAGTACAGTCAGACGTGTTGATTTGTTGCCATGTAAAGATCTGATGAGTCCACCTGCAGAGAAAGCAGCTGTGACCCATAAACAACAGCACCTACAACAATCCCTGTTTCCACACTGCACATTTATATCAAAGCTCTGACCTCCCAGAAAATGTTGTCCATGTTTGCATATTGTTATAGTTGCTTTGTTGGGAAGAACAATATTTCCAACACTCCCTGACAACAACTTTAAACTACACTCGTCTGTGGGATGCTCAGAAACCATACCCACGGACCATTTGTGAACAGGCAGGATAGTGCCAAGAATACACGCTCTTGTGTCATTGAGTAACATCACTATAAATAATACCGTCTGTTTGATTTATGAGGTTTGAGAAGTGCATGCTCCAGTAAGTACACTTTCATAAACAGCCTGAATATTTTGGTTGTGACACAGATGTGAATTCAATTGCTTATGTGCAGAGGGGAGGGATGAGGATGATCACGGAGGTGTTTGCATCACAACCGCAATGATAAAATGTATTTGTAAATGGAAAGCATGAGATTAAAGATGAGTTCCAGACAGCAGGACACACCGGCGCTGGTTATTCCTCTACGATAGGGCGCTTTATCTCCCGTGTTGTTCCCGTCTCGCTCTCGCTCAGACGCCAGCACACACACTGTACACGCACCTTTTACTCTTCAACGCCCGCTCACTTGTCACACACACCTGAGCTGTGACTAATGGCAGCTCAGTGTTTTACGGTCTTTCCGACGCTCTATCAGTTGGCAGGAGAAGGTGATGCATGGCAGACATTGTGGTGCGTGACTAAAACGAGGCATTCCTGAGAGACTGAGTGCTGCCTGACCAGGATAGCAAGCTGTAATACTGTTACTGCACTTTGGAGAAATGTGAGCTGTGCCACCCGTGATGCACGGATGCTGGAATAGTAACACCCCGATTCAGACAAGCCCTGCTTACCAGTTTCGTTGCTATTAACTCATTAACTGAAACAAATACCAAATGAATTGATTAGCCAGTTGAAACCACAGATTCTGCACATCAGTTCATCTGTTGCTGCTGTCTGTGCTTACATCATACATGACTGACATCAGCCGGATATCTGCGGACAGCTGCAGGCGAGTGTTACCTACCTGCAGGTAGGGACAGACCATGTGAAACGGAATCTGTGCACTGCTTCTTTAAAATCATATATCTCACTCAGTGTGACATTATAATAAACAAAGACAGGTCTTTATTGTTCTTGAGCTCCAGAGATGTCCCCTCACTGACTCTCTGGAGGTCTCCGAACCCCTGAGCGAAAACCTGTGGCGTAGAAAACCCAGCTTAATTAAGCTACACAGACCCAAACTGTGAAAGACTGGATTTACTTTCCTTTAACTGGATTTACGTTCCTTTAACTTGAGCCGCATTTGCAAGTGCTTAGAAGTACTTACTTCAGCAAGCACTGCCATGAATAATGACCGGTAGAGTCGGGGAGGGGAAACAGCGAGACACAGTAAGAGCGTACACTGCAGCAGTAAAAGAAGCGGTGGCAGCTCAGAGTCACAGCGCTCTTTGTAGCCGAAGGCCTGGTGCTTCCCTCGCTCAGAATGGCTGTTCTTCTCTGCCTGTGAAAAGAAGGAAAGGAAAAGAAGGAAAAACAGGAAAGGGCGGGGCACAGCTCGGAGGGAAAAGGGGTGACCTCAAGTCTAAAGGAAAGGATCTTACAGACTTTCCTCGCCTCTGCTGAGTTAGCCCTTTGGTCTCTCCTAATCCTCCCTCCTCCATTTGTAAAGTATATCTGGTTGATAAGCAGTTTTATTGTAAATGGAATATTCATGAGTTTATTTGGTAACGGAAACTAAGTGAATATAAACAGGTCTGCGTGGCTTCAGTATTTTTATAGACTGTGGTTGCTTTTAAGTTTAAAGCATTAAAACAGAGATGTGCTCAGTCACTCCAGTGTTGTCTGGCATATCTTTGGCATCCCATCCTCCCATCCTCCCTCTTTCTCTCCCTGATTTCCTGCCTCTCTCCCTCCTCCCTCATATCGCCCACACAATTGCTCAGTTCACTCCCTCCCCCCCCTGAGCAGAACCAAACCAGTGGCCCCGTTGACTCCACATACCCCACAGAGTGGTGAACATGTCTGAGCTCTGAGACGTACGGAACTGAAGGAGAATACCAAACAGTGTCCGTCTGTGTCTCCGTCCGCCCCCGCCGCCACTTACCAGCACCATCCGGAGGACCCTCTCACCGCAGACAAAAGCAATGAATCAGGCTGCCCTCTGAGACCATGACAGAGGGTCTGATCTTTAAAGTGTTCCTATTCACCGTCGCCTCTTTGCTAAAAGAGCCTCCGTGTGATAAATAATACTAATGAGACAGACGCCGAGGTGTTTAATCTTCTGCTGCTTCTGGGACACTGATATGTGCCGACCATAGAATTTTGTGAATGTGAATTTTCCACTCGGAAAAAAAGGAGAAAAGTACGATGGACACGGGTAACAAAAACATTTCAACACAGTTTCCACATTACATGAACATTTCAGTTTTCATACTATTCCCCAATAGAAGAAGTTTGAGTGGAACAAGTGAGTGAGCGAGGATAAGCAAGGCCAGCGGATTTTCATCTCATTTGATTCATCTGCCATCTCTTATTTTTAATCTGAAAACATATACAACCTACTTAATCTTCTATTTCTGTTGTCACAGTGTGAGGAAACAATCAACGAGTCGTAACAGTAGCTGACAGGCTGTCCATTCAATCACAGGTAAGAGCATGCAAAGTAATATCCACAAAGTGGCTTTAAAACCACGTGCCGACTGAGTCGACACGTAGCGAGAATATGCAACGTTTGCATCGTTACGTGACGTGATGATGGCGACATGTCAAAACTGTTGCAGATACACAGCAAGAGCTATTCAAAGGTTGCTTATGGTACATTTTTGCTTTTAAGCACCGGCTGAAGAAAAACCTCGGGGGACACATCACCTCGACTGCAGAGACACACAGCAAACGCAGCGACATGAAGTTCAGTCACATCAGAGAGTGGAACAACAAAATTCATCCGTGTGTGACTGTGTTCCACGAGCGCGATGATGAATACTCACCGGAGTATTGTTGAAGCTACTGTTGTACTACGGTAACTACCGTTGACCACATCAGTCACAGCTGTCCGAGGTAAGGTGACGGGACTATCAATTAGCAAGCTAGTTATGTCAGCTGCCGATGAGGCACCAAATGCACACAATTTATTCAAGACATGTATTTGTACCAACATCTGTGCCCCTATAGAGGACAGTGGAGGACAGAAACAGCTGCTTCGTTGTGTTCACTCTTATTACAAAGTAAGAAGCTGCTGCTGCAGATTTCTCTTAAAATGGTCAACATGAAACCAACCATGAGGCTTTTTTTTGTTGCTCCAAACGTTGTCAAATTTGATGTATAAAGAGCAGAAATACAACGGCATCATTGTCACTGGCTAATACACCATGATAGCTGTTGCGTGTCAAACACTTTAGCAACGTCAGGACTGTTTACTGTGAGTGTCACTGCAAAACTTCACCACTTTAAATGGTAGCGAGACCGGCCAGTGGAAAATCTATATGCACTCACTTCAACTTTGTTTTTTAGCGGTGTAACAGTTTGTGTGTTCAGAAAGTGACGTCCTCTCCAGGATGAAACTCCCTCAGTTCAGTAGCTCAATGGTCCACACAGTTACTGTCAGAAGTCTACTTATTTTATTGTATGCTTGAGAGTAAACAGCTCAGACTTCTTTCTAATTGACAGTATGCAAAATATGTTGCAGAAACAATTATGGCCTATGGCACACTTTTCAATGTTATTTTTTGGACTCAGTTTGGCACAAAAACGTATCAAATTGCATCTCCAAGGTTTAAACTCAACCATAAATTATTAATAAACCATAAATCTGAATGCTTAAAATGGTGACACATCTTCGTATTAGAAAAAATGTTGACATATTAACCGTTTAAAGTAGTGACTAAGAGACATATTCAGAGTATACAGTACAAAGTGCTTGAGGCATGAAGCAGTTTTCAAAATGGTTCCCCTGGAAGCCGGTAATTATGCACACTGTGATAGTTTAATAGGATCATAAGGGTTGCAGCTGCAGCCTACATTCCAGTGTTATCTGTAGTTCAACGTAGGGCTTGTCTTTAAAATTCTGGTCTGCTTTTTATACAAAACACTTCATTGTCTAAATATGTTGTCTTAAAGCCTGCCAACATTCCCCTTGTGTTTGACAGAGGCTAAAGATACACTTCTGGACGGGAAGAACTGTCAAACTTTTCCAGTCAGGAAATCTAAGAACACTTTAGAAGTGCTGGATTATTCTCTGCACCCAAAATACCTTCACATTAAATAAGGTTTGCATCTCGTCACATCACGTCCTCCCACAGCATCTGAGTACAAACAATTGAGGCAAAACCAGAACCTTTGGAGGAGGGCCAAGTCCATATCACTATTCATGGCTCCATCTCTGTGTTGAAAATAGCTGTGCAGTGCTAACAAGTTATTTCTGACTTGTCCTCCCCAGCTGGCCTCGGCCATCACTCCAAAAAGGTGCACTGAATCACAGGAGACACAAAATCAGATCTGGCTCACACGAACCCACAGAAACATGAACAGTTTCCAGCTTGATCGTGTCAATATTGATGGTGATATTTCTACACCCTTTGTCATTCTTGATCAAATGCAGTTGCTGCTGAAGTAGGAGACAGTATCTTGACAGCAGACAGCAGTTCTGCTCAAACATCTGTAAAATCAGACATTTTTGGGGAGCCATCTGTTTTACTGTTCACGGTGATCCTCTAAAAGCAGAAGCGGGAGCCTCCAGTTCTCACCAGCTACCACCAGGCTAAACTGGACACTGATTTCTGTGGATGTTTTGGGGTTGCCTGGCTGTGACACTGTGAGCCCGGGCTCAGTCTGTGGAGCTGGGAGCTGCTGTACAATAAGCATCCCCAAACATCTGGTCTTTGCTGAGTCGGCCCTTCCCAGGAAGTTAAACTGGATCACACGGGAAGCCTGTATGAAGTCGACTGGAAACGAGCCAAATCTCTGTTTGAAGCCGTGAAGATGACAAATTCATAGTTCAGTTGGAAAAAGAAGAGAAAGACAGAAAAGAGGGATGGGACTGGACAGCCTTGTAACAAAGAGCTGAACCGCAGTGAGCTGCCAGAACGGCAGCAAATTGTCTTTGTGAATCAAGTGTGTCTGATCTAAACCTAAAACAGGCCATCGCTGTAATCTAAGCTCCGGGAGACGCTCAACAAGCCTGGAAACCCCTTCAAACAATGACAGCAGCACAGCCAAAGGACCGAACTGGAAATTAACAAGCGGCTGACAAAGATGTTAATCCTCTGGGACGACCTCGAAAAATCAGCGCAGCACCTGCGCTGCTGGAACAGTCAGAGCGATCGCTCAGATGCACGACAGCAGTTTGCAGTCTCCCACTAATATTTGCAGCTGCGAAGTGATTAATGAAGAGTCTGCAGGGATGGAGACCAGAATAAACATCAGACTGCTGGAGGAGAGCTGCTACCGGCAGACCGACTGTATCAGCTAAAAGAAGAGGTCACGTCCACAGGTCGAGGTTAGCGTTCAAATTCAAAGCTTATAAAGATGGACTGCGTTCACTCGGGCAGAACGAGAGGGATTTTAGAGGCAACGCAATTGCGAAGTCGAAGGAAAGACGCGATAGGACGGAAATGAGTTGAGGCGACAAACTGACACGGCGACGCATCAGTGTGAAGCCAGAGGGTTGGAGCTGATGGAGGTGCTACATGAAAAGTCAAGATATGAAAAAGTTATGAGAAATGGAAGCGGTGGAAGCGAACGTCTGCACAACATGTATACCAATCCATCTAATAGTTGTCGAAATATCGGACTCCGAACCACAAACGCGATGTCACAAAAGGAAAAGTCAGAGAGCACCAGCCACATAACACACATATCTAAGATGAGAAGCAGGGAACCAACTGTTCAACAGAAGATAACAGACATGCTGTAGAAACGTCTGCATCAGATCTCAGATCAGTTCTGTTTTCTCTGTACGGACAGATAAGATCAACTTTGGTCTTAATCCAGTTTGAACCGTGCAGCCGGCCAGCTGTGTACATCTCCACCTCCTCCACCACCTCCACCACCTGCACCTCCTCCACCAACTCCGCTACCTGCACCTCCTTCTCCACCACCTCTGCCGTCGCCGCCACCTCCACCACTGTCTCCACCTCCTCCACCACCTCCACCACTGTCTCCACCTCCTCCACCACTGTCTCCACCTCCCCCACCCCCACCCCCACGACCTCTGCTGAGGCCTGAATGCTCTAAAACTGGCCCGTTAACGACCCTCAGATGTCTCTGATTAGGAACCAGACTTCACACTTGAATCACAGGACGTCCATTTCCGCTGCCATGAGAGCGTCAGAGCAGTGCGGAGCTAACACGGTAATCACCCCACAGTGACACGTATTTCCTCATGGGAACACCAAAGGAGTATCTGTCATGTTTAATTCTCCAGGCTTTGTTAGGGAGCCACCGACTGAACATCGTGTTCTGAAGCTACATTCAAGCTCCGCCGTGCTGCTTAATCAGAGCGACAGACTTTCAGTTGAAGCTGTGTATTTTCCTGCTCTACAGCTTTCTGGCTTGATGTCCCTGAACGCAGCTGCTGCTGAATATAAATGAGCGAATTATATATGGAGTTGATCCTTCATTTTGTCTGAGTGTGATGTCATTGGGCTGACGGGGCACTGCTGGCCTGCTTCATCAGTCCGATTCAGTCTACAGAAAGTACACTTGTTTCTGTAAAGTTCCTCAAACGTTGCTGCGTTTAATCTTTTCAATATTCTTCTACAGCTGTCGGTGTGAAGTCTTGTCTTGATGGACAGGAACCAACTTCAACGACTTTTTTTGTACTTTCACAAGGACCATAATAAGTGTTAAATGATTTTATATTCCAAGATGTTTGAAGGACTTTGGCATATAAATATCCATTACTTTCATGACTTTACAAAATACGTATTTCACAGTATGGAGTTTGTATATCTGTTGTCTGGGGTGACGCTTCAGGCCATGATCTGTGGGCAGAGCAGACTTCTGATTTAGCCCGATGCGAACTAAAATGGGGATCAACTATTTCAGCTCTGTCAGACTTTCCGAATGTTAGCGGACCGAATGGATCAGATTCAGAGTGCGACACCTTTTACTTCATTCATCCACCATTTAACCACCATTTTACAGCCGCGGCAGCAAAAGAGTCGGCAACGGCCGAGTCTGACGTTCAGTACGCGTTGACAGGGGAGACCGACGGTCTGCAGGTTTGAAGCTTCCACTTTCTTATCCTCGACATGTGACAACTGTTGCATTGGTTAAATATGATAGAAAGTTGGAAATTTCCCAGCGCCGTCGTGCATCTTTAGAGCCCCCCCTCCTCCCCCCGTATGGAGCTGCAGCACTATAATGTGTTCCTGTCTGTGAACTGGGAGCCTGCTGGTGACCCACTTAACACTCCTGAGACGTCAGCGTCAAAAACGGGCCACATTCACAAAGACGGAGAACAGAGTTCACATTGTACTCGTCTCGTGTGTTCATGTATGTCGGCGCTGGAGGCCGGCGTGTCTCGCTGGTCAGTAAAGGTATGAAGACAAAGTTTGATGTGGGAAAATAAACAGGACCAATCCCATCCATAAAATATGGAGCGATGAGTTTCCACTTTCCACAAAAACTTTGGGGTAGTTCAGTTGAAACAGACACGACGCACACAATGTATGTGTTACGCAATGAAATCAAATACTATTCACCAAAAATCCTCTTCATGTTCAGAGAACACTAAACAGTTATTGTAGTGCTGAGTATAATTTGATTATTGTTTACCGCTGCACGGTGCATTTTCTTCAAGCACATTTCATAATTTTGATGATGATTATTAGTTACGGTTCCGACATGCTTTTATCTGGAACTTATTGGTTTGCTAAATCTAAGACTTCTGACTGCATGTGCTTTATATTAAAAGTTATGCTCTGGCCATGCTGTAAATTGTCGCAATATATTGGGTACTGTTTTAAAAACAACATGACTAACAATATGACTAACAACTGGCGCGGATGTTTTTGGACACCACCACTGTTACAGTACGTGAGTTCAAATACAGACGCCGCCATGACACTTCTTTGACACCTCACTTTGACGACTAAAAATGTTGTTTTTTTTGCCAAAGAAACTTTTGCATTTAACAAAAGAAACCAAAGTACTCAGATGTTCCAAACACTAGCGTCAATACAAGAACTCGGTTTACATAAAGAAGAGGCTGAAAAGTCAAATATAAAACAGAAGCAAGATCCGTGTTAAAGAAACAGTAAACAAGACTGTGTCTGTGCGTGTCTCGTAAAAAGGCGTTTAAACACCGACCATGTTGGCGCAAAACCCCAAGTTCAAGTCCTGCTGGGGACCTTTGTCGTCATGCCCACGTCTCTCCGCTCGTTTCCTGTCACCTCCCGGCAATCTTTTATCTCACGCAGGCAGCTGGTATCAACAAAGTATTTAGACAGGCTATCCCTTCCCTTGTTTTCCACTCCAGCAAACGATAACATGTCTGTTTGGTCACAGCTTGGGGATTGTGAGCGTTGGTGAAAGACAAGCCAGTGTTCATGTATCGTGGGCTCAGGCACATTTCTAAACACAAACTCTTTCATGTCCCTAAACTGAGCCGTGCTGTGAATGAAAGGCCCATAAACATTTCTTGTCCGACTCGCACGCCCTCGCAGTTAAATCTTCACACCGTCACAATAACAAACACACTGACAGAGCTCACGGCCCGCAAAAGTCTGCTACTATTTACTACCAACATAACGTGTTCAGCTGCGTTTTCTCAGCAGACCTTGGCAAGCAGAGGTCACTTTTAACCGCGCCGTTCCTCCCGGGTGTTTCGGAGGCTGTTTTTAGAAGCAGGAGCCACCCTCCCTCCAGAAAAGGCCCGGGACAGCATTTGAGCTCAATGTGGAGAGAAAGGGCGGATAGGGACGAGCGAAGGCGGAAGATTTGGCTGACAGGAGCTCGGGAGGTCCCACAACCCAAAACCAAGAGTGCGGCCCACCTCGTAATCTAGCGGCAAAAACAGACAAATCTGCGCCATAAATTATACGCAGAAGAATGGTTTGGATGGAAGTTGCTACTTTGTACAAAAGATAGCTGAGAATCTCACTTTAAATGACCAAATGGTTTGAGAAACAACGAGGATGCAGGAGAGACTGCTGAGGTTTGCGCTGGCTGGTCAGAGATATGGGTCACTGCCGAACAAATCGTAGGTAACAGCTCCTCTGGGATCATCAGTCCTACACTCGCTTTCAAACTTCGGGGAGGATGAGGGTGTGTGTGTGTGTGTGTGTGTGTGTGTGTGTGTGTGTGTGTTTGTGAGCACGAGCTGGAGGTAAACGGCTCCAACACGCCATCATTTGCACCACTTTCCGCCTCTGGGCCCGGGATCGTCCCCGACGGCACAAAGCATGTGTCGTAGAGTGCAATCGTATACATTCATCACTTCTGTCCCAAAGGAACAGAGAAAGAAACACACACACACACACACACACACACACACACACACACACACACACACAGAATCCCAGAGTGCACATTCATCACTTCCTTCTCAGGGCGACAAGTTTGCACGAGGTGTACGCCACTCACCGTCAAAGAGACAGACACACACACACAGTCATGAGAAACGCCACCCATGCAGCAGAGAGGCCGGGCGTGGTCCTCTGTGTGGAGTAACTGGCCTCGTAAATCAGGTGAGAGCCGGGGCCCTGCAGCAGCAGCTGCTGCTCCCCGGGGGCCCGAGGTCACATCCATTCTGCTGCTGGCTACTGGCTCCGCTACCGTCTTTCAACTCCCCCCACTGTCCTACATTTACCCTCATCCTTCTCAATCCCCCCCCCCCCCCACCCCTCCTCTCCTCTCTGTCCCCCTGTTCTTCCATGCCTTTCATATCTCCTTCTGACTTCCCCTCAATCCCTGCATCCTTGCCTCTCTTCCTGCCTCCATTTCCCTGATTAAAATGAGCTCCTTGGCTCGCCGTCTACACTCAGCGCGGTCAGCTGTATTTATACGGCCTTCATCCTGCTGCTTTTCCAGCAGATGAGATGAGAGGGGAGGAGGGGCGGGGGGTCGCTGCTTGATCCAATCAATGGATGCTGTGCAGCCTGTCAATCATGCCCTGCATGGGCAGCAACAAGCAGCGGGCTCTTTAGGATCTGTCAGAAAGCTACTGTATATAATCTGATGTGTGCATCCAGTCCTCCACCTGAAACTGCAAACCGGATATCCATATCTCTGTTTTGTGCTCGCTGCAGAGGGTTTGTCTCTTCGGGACATCAGGGACTCCTGCTTTCAACATCTAACGTGACTCTCATCCCATCCCATGCCAAGTGATCCCTGAGTAACTGAAGTGAATCACGTGAGATCACTTGTTGAAGCCTTTTCATTTGACCATCTACACTGAAGGAGACGTGCGACAGCAGCCTGTTGCATCTTTGATGAGTGGACACATCCTGAGGATCACAATATCCACAGTGCAGAGAAGACGCACGACGACGCTGCAACACACACTACCACACACACACTTACAAACACAACAATAATAATCATTAACAAAAAATACATTTAGTCAAACACCTTTAAATGTTAAACTTGAAGCCTAAATTCCATGTTCATGTCATGATACCGCAGCATATAACACAAAGTAAAGCACATCACAGTGAGAGTAATGTCACCCTTCAGAAAGCTATTCAAATACATACAAAATACTATTGGAGACATAAAATGCCTTCATGTATGCGAAAACACTTGTAGTCGATGAACACAAGTAATAAACACGACAGACACGAAGAGAACCGTGTGAAACGTCACCGGGTTGCACCAACAGAAGAGGAGCGGTGTTTACCTCGGCGCCGTGCTGTTATATCCGAGGCAACATGCAGGACAAGTCCGCTCGCTTTCCTCGTCCAGCTCCCAGTGAGGAGCCGCGACAGCAGCAGGCGGACAGCAACTATCTGCCTCGTTGGCACCGGGGGCCACTTTCTCCGAGAGGAAAGTCACGGGAGATTTCTCCTGCCACTCATTCCCCTCAACTAACCCGACGCGCAGAAAAAAAAAAAAATGCGTACAGAATAAATGACTAAAACCAAAACAGGTCTGTGGCAGCAAAAGGTGGATGAATATCACAGCAGCGGCGGAGCGGACCTCTTTTCTTCGGTATGAAGCAGAGGAAAGCGGAGGCGAACTCCTGCAAAGCCACACGGAGCGTCTCACGCGACGAGGTTACACAGAGCTTTTCCGGTTTCAACCTTCAAAATAAAATACACTTGACGGGATTTCAAGTCTAGTAATTGAACAAATTCTCTGCAGCCCGTTACATTAGAGCAGTGTTACAATTACACAACTGAAACACTATACTAATCATGTTTGGTTTACATGTTGCTGCTATAGCTTTAGGCTACTGACAGAAATACTTTACTTAATATAAAAACTATTCTGGTTTTTGTAGCCTTTGGCAGCTACCGTGCCTCATCTATAAATAAACAAGGAATACGCCATTATTATGTCATACAGCCAATGTTGGAAATACAATCCTGGCTTTATGACCTGACTCTCACAGCAGTGACCCTGCAAGTGCTGTTGGTGGTAAATTCATCAGTAGGAGGTTGACATCCTAAATTTAGGTACTGTGATTGGTTGTAAAATATCCATGGCTGTAATCGGTGACTTTAATTGTCCCTGACCTTAATCCTAAGAGGAAACCAGTGAATCATTTCAGTTATATTTTTAAAATGCGGTATTGCCAATGTACATCTTTAAAATTCACATCTCTACTACTTTTATTTTGAAGGCAGATCCCTCTGTTTTTCCGTTTTATTTTTTCTTAGTTTCGCTGACTTCAGTCTAAACCTTCTGCTGACGTCACTGCTGGTAGACATACCCCCCTCCCCCCAAACACACACTCTCACCTAATTGCCTATTTATAGAGATGCTATACCTACATGTCAATTTAATGTTACATCAATCTGTATCTCCAATAAAGTGCACCTCTTTCATCATCATCATCATCATCATCATCACCACGTAGAACACATTCTAAAAACAAAAACAGGGTAACTACAAGATCATTGCTTTGTTTCTGTACAGTAATGCATATTTCTCTGCCGACATGCAGTTTAGCAGTGAAGAAAATAAGTTATATAAAATAAAAAAAAAATTAAGCAATAAGTAACCTATAGTTTCTTTGTGAAAAGTAAGCTACTGAGGAATGAAAACTTTGGATTTTTTTAAATTTTGTAAATGTACATGTCTCTTAAAGTCATTTCTTTCACTCATCTTTCACACCTTTTCTTATGAGGTGTATTCGAAAAGTTTTGATTGACTAATACAATCAAGTTTCTCAAAATATTAACAAAGAAAGAAGGAAAATCATGTTTTGTTGTTAAATATAGCTCTGAAAACCATGTGAAAACTTTTTGAAAGTGGAATTTTAAAAACGCATTAAATGTATAATTGTCACAACACATAAATTAACTTGTATAAAAGTAACAGTTTTTGTTTTTCAGTTTTCCACAGCACTGGAAGCACTGTAGAGGCCACATAAAACCCACCGAGGCACAAACTCTAAGGTTTTTGGATTGGTTTCAGTGAAAATAATCAACCCAGTCAGTTATTTATTTGCTTTAACCTTAGTGGAAAGTTATGTCTGCCTCAGCACAGGGGACATAGTGGAAAAATGTGAAAGAAAACAAATTATTAGGTCTGGAGGATCCTTGAATCCTGTTTAGTCTCCAGGGAGTGTTTACAAGGGAATGCAGCTCTTTATCTCCCTGTGCTCCCACAGATCCCTCGAGATGGGTGAAAAGTTGAATCAGCTTAAACAAGCTGGAATCTGCCCACTTTTTCCACTCTAGTTTTTATACAGTTAATCAGTCTGGCTATAGTTGGATAACTAGAAATATTTTTTTCACTGATATGAATCACACTCAAGAATTAAGAATAGAGACATTGCTGGAACTGGATGAATCAGTCAGCAAAATTAACAAAAAAAACCCGAAAGGGGTTTGTTTCAACAAATTAACTCAGGAAGTGGATGTGATGAAGATTGTGTGGAAGCAGGAAGCCAAATATTTGACATATCCTGTCAGAAGAGATATGCAAAATACACATCACACAGACTGTATGTGACCCAATGATAATAGACTTCACCATCTTATCTTAACTTACTTAAAATGCAGTGATCAAATGTAAAATCTGAAATAGCAAAATGTTATGCCATATAACCATCACAATAAACCCTATAAAATGGGTGCACGACATCACATAATAACAAAAAACAAGAACAATCTTACAAGAACAACACAAAGGGCAGGTTTATAATCCGTGGAACATCCATTTATTCCTTGTTCAACACTAGTGCTATAGTCTAGTTAGTACATTATTTCAGTATTTAAGAATTCTGATGCCACCCTGTGGTGTGATTGATTCACTGCATGGAAACAGGGAAAAAGCATAAAAAGCAGAGTTCACTTTTTTTTTTTTTAGTTCCATGTAAAATCTGTCATTAATCCTGTCATTAAAGTCACTCTGAGAGCAAACAACTGCCATGATAAAATAAGAACATGCTTTTTTTTTTTTTTTTTTTTATCACAGAAGACATTTTCACATGTGGTAGTAGGAAAAGCACAGGTGTTACTAATAACATTGAAGAAGGCTCTGCTTTGTTCAAGTGTCCCAGTAAACCATGACAGTGTGACAGTTGTCCACTGAGTGAACAATCCGAACACAGCAAGTGAACCTGCATGAACAACAGCAGCTGATGAACTCAGCCATAATTACCTTCACTATTGACACCTGTGTTTTGGCTTCTGTGACGTGCTCACAGTAAAAAGTCCTGGACAGTTGTCCCCTATATTGTCAGGAAGTCTAAGTCTAAAAACTAAACTAAAGCTAAGTCTAATGCCTTCCGAAATCTGATATCATTTATGTGGATGATATAAAATCCAGGAAAACAAAATGATTGAATCATCTGAACATGCACAGAATCAACTGATTCTTTATTTTCCTTCATGAGAATTTCTCATTTATTTGATAAACTATGCGCCCTTTATGTTGGAAACATGCTATGAAGTTATTTATGTAAAAAAACACTGTTTTGTTAAACTGTGCTCATATTTTAATTGCAGTTCGTTTAAAAAAAAAGGAAAAAAGAATCCATATTGTTCCACAGCGCCACCCAGTGACAAAATATCAGTGGACGTTCCCGCTGTTTCTCTGCTGAATTGATAACTAGTTTTAATGAGTCACACAGGGTTTATAAGAAGTATCACCCTCATTAATGTTAATCAGTATATTCTAATGCTCTACATATCAGGAATACATGTGGAAAACCCATATGGCAGATACTCCTGCAGTGTGACACTGACTTATTCAACAATTCTTCATTCAGACTGTTTAACCTGGAAAACAGCTGTATGGCATAATGACCAGAATACACTCATTAACAACCTACTGCCATTAATAGCTGAAGACCTGACTGATTATTAGAAAGTGATGGAATAATAACCCTGTATCAATGACTTTTAATGACTGTAGATTTAATGAAGCATCAGACATTTATGACTCTATTATTACAGAACACAAAGGACAAAAACAACACGGATTTTTCAAAACCTATTGCAACCCCAAACTCCCTCCTACTGCAGTCTAATCTACAGCTTCAGTGAACAACATATTAAAACAGCCAGAGGTAATAACTTTGCAGTCTGAAGCTTTTATTAAAAGGTGACTTCAACAGTCAAGAATGGTCCTGCTAAATGGATTCATGTCCAGACACTTTTTGTTTATGTTGTTCTGTTGATCACTTGAAGCTCAAACTCTCCATGAACTGTGCTCCATAAGTAAATGATTGATGATTCTCTGTCTCTTGCTTGCTCGACTGATGAATTAATTTATGCTGCTTTGCAAGATTATTAGTTGAAGTAGTTGCAGAAGAGGGGGAAAAGCATCTAGTTAGGCTGCTTGCTTATAAATCCCTTGTAGTTAATTGTGTGTGAAGGATGATTCAGCCAAACAACGCATGAGTCTAATTTGCTTGTTTATGATGATGGGGTCGAAGAATCGCTGTTTATTAAAGATGTGTTCATGTTTGAAGACATTTCTCATCACCAATAGCCACTGATGTTCTGTCCTTTCGTCTCCCATTCTGAACTGGAATGAAAATGAAACTATAAATAAACAAATTATCATCACTGTGCTGAACTGTACTGTGTGTTCAGACTTATTTCCTGTTAATACCCTGCAAGAATAAAACACACACACACACACACACACACACACACACACACACACACACACACACACACACACACACACACACACACACACACACACGTAAAACAAAAACAGTGAAATGAAGACAGTTTGATTTCAACTAATGATAGACCAGCATCAAAAACCAGCTGAGCACTGAGTGCAGCTCACATCAGCTTCTCATTAGTGGTCAGTATCCACCCTTTGCTCAATGGCATCATGTTCACCGCCATTTACTGCTCCAATAAGGTGGAGATTCATTGGAGACGTCACTGGAGTTGTTTCCATCTGCTCGGAAATCTGGCCATAAATATCCACCTTTCATTACTTATTGTCAGACTGAATGGGCTAATGTTGCTTTTTCTCTGATATCAAATGTACCAAAACAACTCCATTACACTTATAGTGATAAATTACCAAATAAATGATCAACCTCCGTCATATGAAGACGCCTTTTTATTGTATCTTTGGAAAGCGATGGCTGTGAGACAGACTAGACAAAATGTTCTTGTTTACACCACTGTCTTGCTGTAATGGTGCTTTCACATTACTTTGATGCAAAAAACAGATGTTGTTTCAAAGAGCTGCTAGCTGGGCTGCTGGTTAACCCTTTACAACAGGGCTGGGATGTACATCTGAGCAGAAACAGGGAGAGAAAAACTGCTGAAGGTTCAAATTTGGGATCACAACACAAATATTCCCTTTTCTTTTTAAGGCCTTTGCTGTTTTATTCATTTTTTTTCCCTACAACAGCAAATTACAGAAGCAGTATTGAAAATAAAAGTCTTATTTTCTTGTTCTTGTAAAAAAAAAAAGAAAAAAAAAAAGAATTTGCACAAAATTTGTATGACAGTACAAAACGAAGCGTTAATATGCCATGTAAATGTAGGGGGAGGGACATTACTGTTGAAAAATCTGTTATGCCTTTTTCAATAATGAAAACATCTCAATATTTTTACATTTCAGAATCGTATCACATAATCTGAAACTATATATATAAAAAAGATGAAAGAAAATGAACACGTGTTTTTTGTGTTTTTGACTTTCTTCTATTTTTTTTTTGCAAATGAACGCTATAAACACATAAACCTCTTAAATATATTTGTCAGTGCAACATTATTCCTTTTGAGTCCACGCTACAGTATCCTTTTTCTCGAGCTGCTGCAGCTCCGCTCCTCTACGGCTGAAAGCGCAGACGGGACGGTGTCGAGGCTGAGGAGAGTGGGCCGTCCCATCTGAAATGAACAAGCTGAGAATGTGTTCACCACGGCACGACATAGAAAGCACACGGATGTAAAAGAAGTCACCCTTCTCAGGATCAAGTTTTTGATTGTTTGATTGTGGTGCGGAAAACCACTGAGTTCTGGGCCCCACGGGCCTCTTGTGTCCTGATACTGTCAATCTCACACAGACTTCAGTCTGATTCTTTTCCCCTTTGAGTGAGGAGTGGTGGGATTGTCCCATCCATCCATCTGCAAATAGGAGTCTCAGTAGAGATTTGAAGAGTTCACATCGTAGTGACATCTGCACTTTTTTTTAAGCTTAAAAAGAGATAGAAAAACAGAGCTCTTCTCTCCAAGTGTCCTGCCATTCCCCCTCATGATTTTCTCTCTGGGGTCTCTGACAGGGCAAAGAAAGCGGTCAGTTCTGTTGTGAGTAGTTAATGAACTTGGTGAGAACCCCCAGCGAACAAGAACAGGGGCGACCATCCTTTGGTAAAGCCACGGAGGGAGGCCGGGTGACCTGATTCAGGTGATGCCACGCGATCCCCCGCTGTACCAGTGTCCCGTCCTAATGACATCAGAGCTGACATCACAACATTATGGCTGCTACACGTGAAACACGTAAAACTCTTTGCGGCCCAGAAGGCCTGAAGCTACACTACAGCATGTGGACAATACAAACTAGGTTCATAATGAGACACAGGTGTCTGGCTAAATTACGGATAGCACCATTTTTCAGTTAGTGTGTTCAACCCTCGGTTAACAGGTTTCTATCACGAGGAGATCAGAAACAAAGTGCATTCAAGCTGCATTGTCCACTTCTTCAGTGAACAATCCACAGTGACATTTGGAGGTGAGGAGATAAGTCTTAGCTAAAGCAAAGCAGTGATAATTGGTGGGTTTCTTTCTTTTTTTGGTATGATGGTGGACATTGAATATGTTTTACCACCTTTCCTATTATCCACATGAGCATGTTTGAAGCTCTCTGAAAATATTCTAGTGACCAGTGAAGAGATATGAAGTTATGAGAGGTTAGTTTAATTATTTAAGCAGTTTTTTGTACATGTGTTACCTTTTGATTCATTTGTCCTCCGGTGGTTTTCATGAAGTGGGTGTTTCGATGACACATGGCTTGAATGCACATTGAAATTGCTGTAACATCAGTGTCACACAAATTCTTCAGCTTGCCTGAGCAACGTAATCTAAAATGAGCACTGCACCTTCCACAAAACAGTCAGAAAATTGTATTTACACACACACAAACCCATGAAAAAAGGGATACTGCAGTTTTTTTTCCTTTTTACTTTCTTTAAAAAGGGCAATAAAATATATTAAAACTTATTTACAGTGTGTGGTTTTTTTGGACAGAAAACAAAATCAAAACAAAAACAAAGCGCTATGATAAATTGTACTCCTGTGTCGCAGGTATTTATAAGGTCATGTGCCCCTGTTTCCTGTCTTTATAACTTAAGCCAAGCACAGTAAAAAAAACAAAACAAAACACCCATATCAACAGAGGAGGCCAAACAAATTGTACTAAAGGCACTGTCAGAACCATACATTGCCATGAATGGGACCCTCACTTTAGAGCGATAGGGGTCGGAGGGGAACGGGTACATGTTTCAGGGTCAAAGGTTATGGGCACACTGTATGCCACACCGTGGGGCAAATCTACAGTCTTGCCAGATATGGTTCATTTAGGATTTTTGATACGTCTCTCATAAGTTGGAAAGAAAACAACAGCCATCATGAACTGATAATAAAAAAAAAAACATTTCTTTCCCAGAAAACGATAAATACTTTTAACATTATTAATAAATTGGTCTCAACACCAGCATCCGATTGTAAAAATGAATGAAAATCAAAATAGAAAATTAAAATATCATCTAAATCATCTGTACATATTTTTTTCCTGTATTTTATTTGTACACAGTGTCCCCTACTGGTAGGTTATTTTTACTGCAGCTCCTGAGAAAAGCGTGGGTCAGTCCAAACCTCCCATTGGTTCCTGAACCTGTCCCTCATCCAGGGAGGTGAGGGGTGTTGGCAGTCCCTTTGAGCCCGCCCCACTCGCAGATACACGAGAGGATATGCCTAGAGACAGTCTTGTGCGAGCTCGGCCAGTCATACAGTCACACGAGTGCGCTCAGTCCCTTCTTACGCCTCTGAGTACGAGCTCTGTACGTTGAGTTTGTCTTTCTTTAGCTTGACGCCGTCCACTAACTCAAAGTTATAGTTCTCCAGAGCTGATAAGTTCCTGTCCGACATGCCTCCGTGTGAGCAGGCGCAGTACAAGACCACGCCGCAGATGGCACCCAGGAAGACCCCCAGGGCAGACATGGCGATGATAGTGATGAGGATGGGGTCGAGCGTCTTCAGCATGTTGCCCGCTCCACTGATCTGATTGGTCTCCACAAAGTCCGGATATTCTGTGATTTCCTCAACTGGAGAAAAGAGGCAGAAACAGAGGATGAGAATGAGAAGTGAGGTCTAATGTATACCAAAAGCAAACACTTCCTGAAAGGAGGTAATGAGAAATAAACTTACGGATTTCATTGAAGCTATCCTCCGGAAGCATCGGCTCAGTGGGCACGTCAGGATCTGTGAACAGGAATTCTCATTAAATTCAGCGCTGAAGGAAAATAAGCTGCGGTCAGACCTGTATAGTTCAGACTAAGAACTGAATGCAGGCATTGTAACTATGACCACTAAAAGCCTCACCTTTACAGTCCAACATGCTGAGCCCATTGAGAACCTTAATGTCATCAACAGCAATGTCTCCCCAGCTCTTTTTCTCCACCAGACCTTCGATCACCACCTGGAAAACAAAAACACACGGTGAATTTTCAGCTACCTTTTCTTGAGCGACACAATGGAAAGAGCACAGGTGTGACTTATAGACTGAAAGGTTGTTCTCTTTTCCCCTGAAATTCATGAGAATGTCAATTTACCTGGTAGGGTTTGTTGGTGCGGGGCACGAGGACACGACCTTCCCTCCAGCGGTTGCCTTGGTGACCGCTGACGGTCCACAGCAGAATGTCGGCAGGTCCGTCCGTTGTCTGTTTGCGCTGTTTGATGTGCAGCGTGCCGATGTGCGACCCGAACATGTGATACCAGAAGGACACACACAGGTCAGAGTCTGGGGAGCTGACCATAGGGCTGACCAGCCGAGCCACCTCGGTCTCTTGGGGACCGGTCGCCAAGGTGTAGATGAAGTTCCCTGATCCACCTGTTGCATAAATAAACTTGTATCACTGACAAACATTGTCAACGGGACTGTTTTACAGCAGGAGGTTGCACATTTTTTGAAAGGGCCCTGCAGGACACTCACCTGTGTGGTCCATGTTGGGTCCAGTGTTGAGGGTCGGGGTGCCGCTGGACTGGATCTGCCACCTGGAACCAGTGTCCTCCGACGTCCAGCTGCAGAAGGACGGATCGTTGGCCCAGCCAAAGTCGCAGGCAAACCACAGAAAAGCTGCAAGTGTGTAGAAGAAAGGTCAGAATCATGTGTCGCAGGAGATCACACTTCATCATCCTCCCTTTTGCAAAAGGAGAAATTGCCAATAACTCCTGGAGTTTACTTGAAAAATGATCGCAGGGCTGGTCATGACATGACTTCAGGCTACACTTTGAGGCTTCCTCCACTTCTGATCAGCTACAAGCACTAGAGGGCAGCAAAGAATTGCAGGACATAACCTTCCAGTGCCACAGTTGGGGGAGGTAAAAGCAGACAACTCAGTAGGGAGAAGCAGATAGAAGGCAAATTATGGCTCTGACATGAAAAAGAGTGAACTGACAGCGTAGACCTCATGCGGGCCTTATATCTCGGCTGTGTTTAATGATCTCCTTTAATGAATGTAGCAGGGTATGTAAAGAGGGGGATAGAGAGAGGGACCCTGAGAACAGGCACAGCACAACGACAGGGACACGAAGACGGAGTCTGGACACGGTGTCCAGTTGAGAAAGAAACATTCATAGCAACCCGCTGAGAGCTAAGGATTTTAATGAGAGCGGGGACTTCAGATTTAAAGACAGCTATGGTAACAGTGCCGGGGCCCCACTCCAACAATGCAATACCCCATGGACACACGTCGCGCCGAAGAAGCCTCCACAGAGGGCCAGAAAAATGTGTGGGAGCGCAGGCTTGAGTGTTTTTCAAATTGGATAAAGAAATACTTCCAAGGAACACAAGGGAGAGAGATGTTTGGGATGTTAGCCATGGCTTTATACTCCAGCATGAGATGCCTCTGGAGATACACTGAGGCCGCTCTCCAAATGACAGAATATATGAGCCAATATTCCCTTTAATAATGGGAGGGCCTCTATTTATCCATTAAACACAAAGGATGGAATTCCCATGTGGAACCACATTTCAGACTCCAAGCCACGTCTTTTCACATAGAAATCCCATTCCCAATTAAAATGGCTTTGGTTTTTTTTGTTTTGTTCCATTGCTGGGAGGCTTTGACTGAGGCTACCAACAAGTTCTGGATG